>NC_133326.1:348591635-349334135 GCF_042186555.1 Aquarana catesbeiana
TCCCTCATCCTCCATCATCCCTCTCTACCTCCCTCATCCTCCATCATCCCTCTCTACCTCCCTCATCCTCCATCATCCCTCTCTCTCCCTCCCTCATCCTCCATCATCCCTCTCTTTCCCCCCCTCGTCCTCCATCATCCCTCTCTTTCCCCCCCTCGTCCTCCATCATCCCTCTCTTTCCCTCTCTCGTCCTCCATCATCCCTCTCTTTCCCTCTCTCGTCCTCCATCATCCCTCTCTTTCCCTCTCTCATCCTCCATCATCCCTCCCTACCTCATCCTCCATCATCCCTCCCTCATCCTCCATCATCCCTCTCTCTCCCTCCCTCATCCTCCATCATTCCTCATCCTCCCTCTCCCCCTCCCTCATCCTCCCTCTCTCCCTCCCTCATCCTCCATCATTCCTCTCTCTCCCTCCCTCATCCTCCATCATTCCTCTCTCTCCCTCCCTCATCCTCCATCATTCCTCTCTCTCCCTCCCTCATCCTCCATCATTCCTCTCTCTCCCTCCCTCATCCTCCAGCATCCCTCTCTCATCCTCCAGCATCCCTCTCTCATCCTCCCTCTCTCCCTCCCTCATGCTCCATCATTCCTTCCTCCTCCATGTCCCCCTATTGCTAAACACTATTGGGACTACTGTAGAGAGCATACATGAGCAGAATAAGGCACCTCCCAAGGATCTTTCCCTGCAGATTGCAAAGTAATTAGATAAAAATAAAATACAGTGGCATGATAAATATGATTTATGTGACTGAATTACAGCAATTAACACTTTAATATCACTAAAAATGTCTTTTGCAAACTAGGTTCAATGTGTAGTCAACAGTGGTAATCTGTACACCAGATAATTAATGAAAATGGTGGCTAAAAATAGTACTACCAGAAAATAACAGGGTTGGACAAAAATATGGAAAAAAAACTCAGTAATGTGAACCTCTGCGTTGTGTGTATGGAATCAAGTATTGCAAAGCTGTCAAATGAATAATGATTCAACAAAAAAAGCGCGTGTGTTGATGCAATCCTGGACTGTGCTCCCACAATGTGGCAAGATAATAGTGTAGAGTAGGGTTGCGCAGCCTAAATCCAAAATGTGAAAAGGAATAAAATATCAAAAAAACAATTAACGACATATATACAAATATCAATTCTTCATAATAGTCCAATATAAAGTGCAAGTGATAATAGTGACTATAGTGAGGTCATATATGGGTTAAAATAAAGTCCACGCTCCCAGCGTGCTGTATATACATAGTTACATAGTAGGTGAGGTTGAAAAAAGACACAAGTCTATCAAGTCCAACCTATGTGTGTGATTATATGTCAGTATTACCTTGTATATCTCTGTATGTTGGGGTCGTTCAGGTGCTCATCTAATAGTTTCTTGAAAATAGCAACCACCTTCTTCTGGTTAGACGGTATTCATGTGTAACATAAATAAACAATGCACTCAGAACTCTCACCTCAGGAAAAATACAGACAAGCCTTTGAATAATATTCAGTAAACCTGTATTCTGCTCCACTGCTGTCCTCCTCCAATAGATACAATTCCCAGAGTTATTCAGGTAATGGTCCCTTTAAGACACCTGCGGTCCCTTTAAATCTCCAATGCATCCGCTCAATAACATGTTAGAACAAAATAAAAATGCCTCCCATAGTGTAAAATGTCAAACAACAACCCTTTATTATGTGAAGAAAGCATCTTCCATCAATAACAGTAAAAAATGCATGTAATCTGGTGTATACTCAGCATTTGCATGGTATCTCGCATCACCTCCGGTTTCGGAGCCGTACACGTTGCATTAAGCAGGCCATACACGGTCGAATTTCGAACTAATTTTCTTTTCAAAATCAGAAAGTTCGTTTTTTTTTTGTGATCCGATGTTGCCACCATTGATTTTCCAAATTCGGCCGACCAAGCCTTCAATTTCACCTCACGTTGCTACAGAAAAGAATTTTCGTGGGCGGGAATCTTCTTTTCTCTCTGTAAATTTTCTTTTCTTATTACATTTCTCGCACGATTCTCCCATCATTGATTAGAAAATAGTTTGTTTTTCTAAAAATTTCCGATTCCTCAAATTTGATTGCTGCGCGAAAATCAGCCGTTGCTGCAGTCCACTAATGGTGCGAAATTCGTACAAAAATCCTTTCGAAATTCGAACCATGTATGGCCGGCATTACGCCCACATGACTTTATTTTGTTTTAACATGTTGCTGAGTGGGCTAAGGCCATTTTGGTTGACAAAGGAGGTCCAACGCCATATTTGATAACTATTTTGTTGTTTTACCATACTTGTTTACATAATTTTGGCCAACCCCTGTAGTTTGTCCATGACTTGTGATGTTGCTGAACTGCTCTAACATATTTTCTGCATCAGTATAGTAAAATGTGTTGTACTCGCAGGAACTGTAAATATGTACTCGGAATAATTTCTATTGACATGCTGTCAGTTAAGGCCTCATGTACACTGCTGCTGGTAAACGGACATTTAGGAGAAGTTTGGCATTTTTTTCAGCTGCTCCTGAACTCTCCTCTATGTTATCTTATCAGTACATGTACACAGGGTCGTTTATAGTCATTTCTAGGCAGTTGCGTTTTAGAGGCTTTTTTTGGAACCCAAAAAAATGCGTTCAGAAGCTGAGTTTAGAGGCATTTCAAATGCCAAACGCGGCTGCCCGCGTTTAGGCGCATTTTCGTCTAGTAGCATTTTTTAAGGAAAACATTTTATTTATTACTTTTGAGCCTGGAAAATGCTAAAACCACACCAAAATCTCAGTTGTCACCGTAAGCAAGCTTGATATACCATGTGATATTCCCCTCATCAGCCAATTATGCCGTACAATATACATTCTCTGGGTAATTACGCACCTGAACATACATATTAGAAAAGTATCCTGTGGACATGCGTTGAGCCATCAATGGATGTGTCCAGTAGCGATGAACTCTGGTCCTCTCACGCAATTTTCTATGTCTTTGGAGCCTCAGTAAAAGCAACATCAGGAGCATTTCCTCACACATGCTCATCATCCATATTACCAAACCAACCAAAAAATAACAGCTAGCTACAAACAAGCACGCTTTCTCAGCTGCTACTCACACTGTTCTCTCACAGAATGGCTGAAATAGTTAATAAATATTTTTAGTGCTTTCTAATCATTTGGGAGGGTCTCTTGAGGTTATCTTTAGTAAACGCTCCTGAATGCAAACGCGGCTAAACGCAGCTTGTAAACGCTTCTAAACACATGTTTTTAAACGTGGATTACTAGCTGTGATGTTCCAGCGTTCTGGCGAGGTTAAGAAACGTCCAGTGTACATGTAGCCTTATTCAACTCTGTAGTCCAGTTACTTAAATTGGTCGTACCCCAAGTTTTTTGGACAACTTCACATAGGCAGAGTTCTACGGTAAAATCTTGTAGACTGTGAAGACCAGCTGCATTAATCAAACACTATTTTGTTCCAGTTAATGAGTGGATAAGAATGTGCACTCTAGTACAGCATCTGTCATCAGTCAGTGTATTTATGCTTTCAGTCAAATCACTTTCACACATTTTTCATAGCCAGGAAAATGTATAGAAATGGATAGACATTTGTGAAGTGTATTAAATACAAGGCATTTGGCTGTTATTCAGGATTTCCTACTTGATGATCTACACTACTAGGAAAATATTCAGCTGTCTCCAGTGACACAGCTGCAAACCAGGGGAAACCGGTGACCTACTCTAATTTTTTGGGGGTGGGATGCTTTTCTTTGGCTGAAATGCTAAACTTTGTAGGAAATATTGTACTTTGCTGCAGAGCTGGTTTCATTAAACGTACCCTGCAACAATTCCAGAAGAAATACAGTATTTACAGTTACTTTTTTTTGTATATTTTTGTTTAGTAAGCAAGAATGTATTTGTCTTATTTACATTTCCATGGTCGTGACATTTGGCCAAAACAGAGGGAAAATCAGGCTAAATCCACTTATGTAAAATGGGGCCTAATTCACACACCTGGTTCACACCGCTGCAGCTTTGAAATCGCGCTACTTCAGCATGATTTCAAAGCCGCACATCAGTGCAATTTGCACTGCCAATTTCATTGCGGCTTGCAACTTAATTTAACAGAAGTCTATGCAAATCACAATAAGATCAGTAAAAAGTAGTGGAGGAACCTTTCTGACAATCGCTGCAACATGAGTTGTGGCACATTGAACAGTTCCATTGCCAGCAATGGGGTGCGACTTGTCATGAGATTTGGAACTGTCAAATCGCATGGCAAGCGCACTAGTGTGACCAGGGGCTAAGAGTTCATTACCACATGAATATTTACATTTAAAATAATACAGTATTTAACACAGGAATCTGAAATTCACAAAAAAAGCACATTAAAATTGAAGTACAGCCAAAGCTCATTTGGCTGTACGTCACCTGTGGATTACAGGAGTGCAGTTTGTTTTGCACTCCTGTGAGCCATTTTCAGCAGAGAGCGGGCTGAAGTCCGCTCTCTGCTGACGTCAGAGTCGGTCCATGCTCGGGCGTTATCGCAACCATAGAGTCGGGATCTGCCCAGATCCCTGGACCGGCACCCGGCTCAGCCAGCCGCTCCCGCCCCCTCCACAGTTCAGTGCTTCAGTGAGCACGGGGGGGGCGCAGGGCAGGGAGCCGCTGACTGACAGTCGCTCTCTGTTCATGGAGCTGTGAGAAGTGAAAGATTGGCAGTGTGCGTAAGTATGAATCTAAAAAAAAAAAACCCTATACATCTCTTTTAAATATCCTACATTATGTTTATTTTTTTGCCGTAGTTAACATGCATTTTTTTCACATAATTTTACTGCAAACAGGCTGCAGCAAGAATTGAAACATTTAGTTGTATTCTTACAACTCCTCCTCCTCCCAAAATCCTTACCAGACTCTTATCCAAGCATGCAGCTTGGCAAGCCAGGAAAGCATACAGCTCCCCTCCCCGCTTACTGAACCATGCCAGGCCACAATCCACTCAACATGTGGGGGGGGGGGGGTCTTGCCCCCTAGTTAATGTGGACAAGGGCCTCCTCCCCAAAACCCTGGTGGTTGTGGGGGTGCCAGGGGGTGACTTATCAGAATCTGGAAGCCCACGTTAACAAGGGGCCCCCCAGATCCCAGCCTCCCCCGCCCAATCAATGTTCCCCAATGCACATCAATCCTGAATCACATTGAACGCTGCCTGCACATAAAAAAACCCAGCCAACGTGACTGTTGCCTACGCTTGGCTCACGCCGACTGACACACTGTTTCCCCCGCTGCATTAGTAAACAAGGGGGCGGAGTTAATGTCACAAGGAGCAGGGTCACCCTGGCAAAGCAACTTGCCCCCATGTTAAGGACAAAGGCCTCTTCCCTAAAACCCTGGCCCAGTGGTTGTAGGAGTGCCAGAGGGTGACTTATCAGAATCTGGAAGGCCACGTTAACAAGGGGCCTCCCAGATCCCAGCCTCCCCCGCCCCACCAATGTTCCCCAGTGTACAGCCATGGTCCGTCACCATGACCGCCGCCTGCATGAATGAAAAAACACTCCCCCCCCCCCAATGCAACTGCTGACTACCTGACTGATGCACTGTTTCCCCCGCTGCATTAGTAAGCAAGGGGGTGAGGTCAATGTCACAAGGGGCAGGGCCACCCAGTGAAGTTCTTTACCATACATGGCACAGCTGCTGGTTGTTAAGGATGCAGTGGGTGCTGGCTCCTTAACAACCAGCTATTCACTGGTTGTTAAGGACTCTGGCAAGTGCCAGCTCCTTTAGCAACCAGCCAGTATTCATTAAATAGTGTGTGGCTAGACCACAACTTTTTTAATGGATGTTTGTGTTTGCTGTGGGGGAATAGAGAGCTTTATGCGGTATTTACAGAGCATTCCCTGTTTTTGCGGTAAATACCGCATAAACCTATAGTGAATTCACCTTTTCATTATCACATGAGATATTTGGATACATGTCCTAAATATTACATGCAATAACCTTTAGTGAAGTGAATTAAGCCCATAGTCGTACATTTTTATCCTCAAATATAGTTATGCAGCATTTTAAAAGCTGTTTGAGTACATAAAAGACCAATTACAGATAACTGAGTGCAGCATACAGAAAAGTATGGATTTTTTGTGTAGTTGATCACTACTAAGAACCATCTTGAAAACCACCTAAAAATTAGGGTTGGTTGTCAACTATTGCACTAGATCCACAGCACCCTTGATGTTTGATATCAGTCCTTGTCTGATTAGTTAATTCTGATGAATTAATTGCAGCTAAATCATTGTGTCTGGGGAAATAAAAAAATATTTACATGCCATTGATATTTTTAGCTAGTGCTAATAACAGTTTTTTTATTTCTTTTTCAGAGAGCCCATTGGAAGAAGGAAACTCGGTAAGAACATTACTTGGCTTGCTAAGCCCTGTGCAGTACATTTTGTAGTGGAATGATCTTGCCCTTAAATGGAAGGTTACGCTGTCTTGTCAAATCTGGGAGCCATTTGATTTTGGCTCGGGTATCAGATTTTGAAGCTAGTCAAATGCAGTTTGATGTAATTTTGCTTTTGAGTTATTTTTTTAGCTCTTTTAGTTGCTCGTGGATTTGCTTTGGGCTTCTTTAAGATACTGTTCCTACCACTTGTGCTGCATGAGTAGGAAAAGTAGCTCAAACACTAAATGAAACTCATGTACACGTGCCTTTGGAGCCTTATTTTCATTTTGAGGTCCCATGTAGAAAATTGTATTTTGAACTACTGATCTAGATCATTTTTGTGGTACGTGGAAGTGTGTGGCCACATGACTCCAGGGTCATATTAAAATTGGCCTGTTGTGACCTATTACTGGATACAATCCCTGGTAATACTTGGACCTCCCAGCCCCTCTCCTGATGTTTATCCATATGTTGTAAATGTATAAATCCTTTTTAGAGGGCCATCTCTCTGGGCATCATATCTGAGGTGTTTAAAATACTTTTTTCATGGAGTTTTCTTTGCAAATTGTTTTAGGTTGTAGATTGCCAGGTCTTTTCTTAACCCTCCCCATTTTCTTGGCTTGAGACTGGCATGTTTCAACACATATGGAAAGCCAAGTATACCCATACTAAAGCCAGTTTAGACAAGGAGCCAGTTATTCTACCGGTAAGTCTTGTGTGGGAAGGAACCCATGCGAACACAGGGAGAACATGCCAACTCATGTAGTGTGCCTTAGAAGCTGCAGCAAGTCGGACAGAGCTCGCCTCATTTCCTGGCTGATGTCAGGAAGATGTCCAGCATCATACAGCACTTTGTTCCACAGCCTTACAGTCCATGGTCTGGCCCCCTTCATGCACAGTTCTTTCAGACATGGATACTCCGCGTCATAAGTGGGCATTACCGAGGGTGGTCTGCATGCAATTGCAGCCTACCTAAGTACTCCCACTCCTATTTTTATTTCTGCTTTAATTTAAAAAGAGAGAGGAGAGATAATGGGCTTGATTTACTTTGCAAGAGCTATTGCTCCAGAGCTTAGTAAATGAGGTGAAGATTTACCTTCACTTGCAAGGACAAAAAAAAAAAAAAACGCATTTTCGCTTGCACATGATTGGATGATGGAAGGCACCAGAGCTTTCCACCATTTACTAAGCTGTGGAGCATATGCCCTTTCAGAGTGCAGAATCTATTTGTCTTTAGTAAATCAACCCCAATGAGTATGTGTTTTTCTTTTCCTTTTTTTTTTAAGACATGGATTAGAAAAGGCCAATTTATAGCTTTGTATTCCTTAAAACTAATATTTTTATTACATAAATCACTCCCTGAATTTGTCCTGATATCATATATATGTACAGTGGGGACGAAAAGTATTCAGACCCACTAATTTTTTTTTTTTAAGACATGGATTAGAAAACGCTATATAATATAGCTTTGTATTCCTTAAAACTAAAATTTTTATTACATAAATCCCTCCCTGAATTTGTCCTGATATCATATATATGTACAGTGGGGATGAAAAGTATTCAGACCCCCTTAAATTTTTCACTCTTTGTTATAGTGCAGCCATTTGCTAAAATCATTTAAGTTCATTTTTTTTCCTCATTAATGTACACACAGCACCCCATATTGACAGAAAAACACAGAATTGTTGAAATTTTTGCAGATTTATTAAAAAAGAAAAACTGAAATATCACAAGGTCCTAAGTATTCAGACCCTTTGCTCAGTATTTAGTAGAAGCACCCTTTTGATCTAATACAGCCATGAGTCTTTTTGGGAAAGATTCAACAAGTTTTTCACACCTGGATTTGGGGATCCTCTGCCATTCCTCCTTGCAGATCCTCTCCAGTTCTGTCAGGTTGGATGGTAAACGTTGGTGGACAACCGTTTTTAGGTCTGTCCAGAGATGCTCAATTGGGTTTAAGTCAGGGCTCTGGCTGGGCCATTCAAGAACAGTCACGGAGTTGTTGTGAAGCCACTCCTTTGTTATTTTAGCTGTGTACTTAGGGTCATTGTCTTGTTGGAAGGTAAACCTTCGGCCCACTCTGAGGTCCTGAGCACTCTGGAGAAGGTTTTCGTCCAGGATATCCCTGTACTTGGCCACATTCATCTTTCCCTCTATTGCAGTGGTTCTCAGTCCTTCTAGTGCTGTGACCCCTTGATAAAATTTCCCAAGTTGTGGGGACCACCTAACAGTAAAATTATTTTCGTAGCATGGGTTGTCAGCACACAAAGCAAGACAAGTAATTTGTGCCCCTAACCCATGGACATATAGCGCTCCCTGAGTCCCTTCCACTCGTACAGTGTTAAAACCCCTTATAGTACATTTTAGAATGTACCACTCTTTGTTCTCCTTTCTTTCCCTTTTATCTCTCTCTATCCCAATTTCTTGTTTTTTTTTTTTCCCCATCCCTCTCTAGCCGTCTTTCTTGTTCTTTCTCTTATTCTTTCTCTCCCTTTTTCTTTGTTCCTTCCCCTTCCATGTATTCTCTATTTTTATTCCTTCTCTTAGTGGGGGTGGGGGGTGGGATCAGTGGCAGCACTGGGGGGAGTTCTGATCAGCCAACTTAGGTGCTCTTGATGAAGGTCATCTGCTGATCTGAGAACTGTAGTGGGGACATTTAATGGCGACTATAATCACAGGTAGTGTTACTCACTGTGTCACCGGCTTCACTGTGTCTCTGACTTTGTGGTGTCCTGTAGCAGTGACACCTATGCCGAAATCAGGAGACAGGGTCTCCTCCAGCCCCTCCCACTTCACATTCCTCACCAGTCAGCTGACCTCTAGTGTCTGCCCCCCCGGCCATGCCATGAACTGAATGGGTGGCTGCGAAGAGGCTGAGTGGGCGGCCTCGGGCTCCAGGAACAGCCCAGCTGGGCAGCCACAAAAAGGCTGGGAGAGCAGTGTGGGCTTAAGGAACAGCCCAAGATTTGGTGACCCCTGGCAAATCATCATTCGACCCCTGAGGGGCTCCCGACCCCCAGGTTGGGAAACTCTGCTCTATTGCAACCAGTTGTCCTGTCCCTGCAGCTGAAAAACACCCCCACAGCATGATGCTGCCACCACCATACTTCACTGTTGGGACTGTATTGGACAGGTGATGAGCAGTGCCTGGTTTTCTCCACACATACTGCTTAGAATTAAGGCCAAAAAGTTCTATCTTGGTCTCATCAGACCAGAGAATCTTATTTCTCACCATCTTGGAGTCCTTCAGGTGTTTTTTTAGCAAACTCCATGCGGGTTTTCATGTGTCTTGCACTGAGGAGAGGCTTCCGTCGGGCCACTCTGCCATAAAGCCCCGACTGGTGGAGGGCTGCAGTGATGGTTGACTTTCTACAACTTTCTCCCATCTCCCAACTCCATCTCTGGAGCTCAGCCACAGTAATCTTTGGGTTCTTCTTTACCTCTCTCACCAAGGCTCTTCTCCCCCAATAGCTCAGTTTGGCTGGACGGCCAGCTCTAGGAAGGGTTCTGGTCGTCCCAAACGTCTTCCATTTAAGGATAATGGAGGCCACTGTGCTCTTAGGAACCTTAAGTGCAGCAGAACTTTTTTTGTAACCTTGGCCAGATCTGTGCCTTGCCACAATTCTGTCTCTGAGCTCTTCAGACAGTTCCTTTGACCTCCTGATTCTCATTTGCTCTGACATACTGTGAGCTGTAAGGTCTTATATAGACAGGTGTGTGGCTTTCCTAATCAAGTCCAATCAGTATAATCAAACACAGCTGGACTCAAATGAAGGTGTAGAACCATCTCAAGGATGATCAGAAGAAATGGACAGCACCTGTGTTAAATATATGAGTGTCACAGCAAAGGGTCTGAATACTTAGGACCATGTGATATTTCAGTTTTTCTTTTTTAATCAGTTTGCAAAAATGTCAACAATTCTGTGTTTTTCTGTCAATATGGGGTGCTGTGTGTACTTTAATGAGGAAATAAATGAACTTAAATGATTTTAGCAAATGGCTGCAATATAACAAAGAGTGAAAAATGTAAGGGGGTCTGAATACTTTCCGTTTCCACTGTAATTCTCTAAACAGTAGTCAATCAGGACTTTGGTCTCTATACCTGAAGAGAAGAGAGAGCAAATTATGGACTCATCAGTGTGCTTTTGCACCTTGTGAGGCCACAGGATAGGGCAGATTGCTGTCTAGGGATGAGCAAACTGGCAAAGTTAGGTTCGTCAAAACTGGGGAAAAAACTCTGCTAAACTACAGCATAGCTAAGGACCCCATAAAGGTCTATGGGAGCCAAATCCTTTTTCCCTATTTTTTTGCAGAGTTGATTTACAAGCTTTTGATAAAAAAAAGGCATGGCTAGCTAGGCACTGCCATAGGGGATATGTACCACTGCAAAAAGATGTATTTTTTAAATAGCATTTAACAGGGAGACCTTAAAGGGCAGCATTAAAAATACACATCCTTTAAATAGGATGCTTTGGGGAGGCCTTACAGTGTTCAGCTTTTCAGAAAAAAATGTAAAGGTGAACTAACATCCTACAACCTCCTCAGCCCGCTGAAACACTTTTTTTTACCATTTTAATACCGCGCTCTTATTTCGCCAAGGACACTAGGATGGATCGAAGCAGTTCTGATTGGTCAGCGTGGTCACATGCCAGCACTGAGCAATTAAAACTGCTCTGATCCATCCCAGTGTCCCTAGGGAAAGAAGAAGAAAAACAGTGAAGTTTTCAAACCCCAGGACCACTGCACCGGGCTACATGAACTGAGAAACTGTATAACCCAATAAGTGAAGTGCACTGGGGTCCCGGGAGGTATGAGGGGGGGGGGGGGGTGGATAAAGCTGTAGAGTATTTGTTCACTTTTATTATTTTTTTTCTAAAAAAGGTGAACTAACACTTTAAATCTGCACATAAAGTTGCCAAGTAATAGGATGTATACCTTTTCAAAGTGACGTATTGCTGCTCAATGACAGATCCCCACAGTCTTGCTTGTCAATAAACCAGGAGATCTGGTAGCATTGCCTCGGTTAAATGGCAGAACCCCACAGGCTTGATCATAAATGGTGTGCATATCCTTGGTGACATTATTTATCAAATCTGATAATGATCATTTTCATCAACCGGGATTCCCACCAGCAGCATCAGAAATAGTGGCTGGGCAGCATCATTGTGGTGGTAAGATAACATCATCAAGGTGTCACTCATCATGATTCACATGGATCGGCATCACTGAACTACATCATTGATGTTGAGTTACACCAGAGGATATTTATTAAAAAAAATTTCCATGGTGGTTTTTTATTTCTATTTTTCTTTGCTTAATGAGTAGCATGGAATACTATATATACAGTACTAATTCACAAAGGAACAAGGGTTTATCTTAGAGCCTCCTTATTATAAAAGGGGGCTTCCAGGTTCAGAGAAGTTCACTCCATCATCAAAAGTAGAAAGCAAATAATAAACAAATTAAAAATAAACACCCGGATCATTGAAAGAGTTTTAATATTAGAAAACTAACAGGGCAAATATAGCTAATTTGTTCACCCGTTCAGCAAACTGTGGACAGGCAGGGTTCAGCCTGAACCTGAAGCTCATCCTGAATGGCTGACCATGCTGTGTCTCTCAACTGTAGAGGAGAAAAGTAAGGTCACCTTAAGCTGCAAGTTAATCAGTCTTAGGTGGCTTAGGGTGTCTAGATCCTACGAGTGGCTGGACAGAATTACAAATATTTTGGCAGGTAAGATAGTTCATGGGTATTTTAACTGGGTTCATCTTTGAGAACTGACTAGAAATAAATCATCATGGGGTATACCTAGGAATGTGTTGCCAGTATTGTAATCCTAAGATTATTAGTAAGTTGCTGTTTTGGCCCTATGACTGATTTTTGTATACAGCTAATTTTTACTCCAGAAATTAGTACATTTTTCAAATGTAGATCATATCATATTTACCTTAAGAGGAAGGCGCAGATTAAACTTTCATAAAGGCTTAGAATTTCAATTATACTCATAACGAATGGTGGCCTTTCTTTAATGGCAATTTACATCTATAGTTTTTTTTTATTTTAATATTTTTCCTAAAACACCCACATTTATTTACATAGGTACTTTGTACATTAGCACAGTAGTCATCTACTTCAGTGGTAGGCAGCACCAGGACTGCATGGGAGCCTTATAGACCTTCTAGTGGTCCTTTGGTCTTGTTCATGACAATAAGCAAGCTCATCTTTCTAGTTTAACGCCATAGCTGTGTGGAAGTTTTCACTACAGTTTAACTTGCAAGACTTCAAGAGTTTTTATCAAAAAAGCACTAAATGGTTTACTCCAAGCCAGTTGCATTTGGGCAATGAACAGACATTTAAAGAGAACCAGTCACAATTCAGGTTATGTAAAAATCGAAACATGTACAGGCAGTCTCCGGGTTACGAACACATTAAGGACTGTAGGTTTATTCATAAGTGGAATTTGTTCGTAAGTCGGAACACTACTTGTAAGTGTAACTTCCTCCTGTGCAGGGATGTGGGATGTTCCGGCGTCCGCCTGTGCAGGGATGTGGGATGGTTTGGGCGCTTCTGGGGCTCTTCTGGCCATGCAGTACATGAAGTACTGCAGTGTGGAATGTGGCAAGATAGCTGCTTGGAGGTATCCAGGACCAGCGTGGAGCACAAGCAGCCAGCATTGAGGCCGTTCATAAGTAGGAGTCGTTCGTAAGTCGGGTGTTCGTAAGTCAGGGACTGCCTGTATTATTCATTTTTTGTAACTATGCAGATATTGAGCCAGGCAAGGACAGAAGGCCCCCTACATTGGGTGTGGCAGTGGTGGGAGTAAAGCTGGTGTCTTAGTCTCTCCTACCTCTGCCTCTCCCTGGCCATCTCTGGCGCTCTTTGCAGGACCAGGCTGTCAAAAAAAAACCTGCAGAATCTACTTAGAAAGCAGAACTCTTAGTGTAATTCCGCACAGCTGCTAGTATGACCACCATCTTTGTTCTGTGTCAGGAAATCCTGATACACAGAATGTAGTGTACTGGGTATCAAAGTAGCAGTAGAGCACTGCTTATTACATCCTTTGATTAACCCCAATTTACTTCCAATTCCCTTTTCCCCCTTCTTCCCTTAAATCGTTTTTTTGCCCTTTTCATATGTAAATTTAGGGCTTGTTTACATTAGCATTACACTCCTGAAGAGTGATCTGTAGTAGATTTCTCTTCAAAGGGTGTTTATGTTGCTTCCTCACTGCCTGTTTTAACCCCTAAAAAATGCCTCACATCAGTTGAATGAGTCGCATTTGGCAATCAGTAAAGCCTGCATTGCTTAGTTGCCACAAAATGTATGCACCCTGTCCGCTGCCTTTGCAGCTTAAGGGAGTAGTGGGGGTGGTAAAAGCACAGCTCAACAGGTCAGTTTTTGTTTTTTTTTGGGGGGGGGGGGGGGGGGGGGAATAGAAGTCTTTAAGTTGAAAAATGGTAAATAGCCAGAAAAGTGCCCTATTAGTGTAGGGGAGGGGATGAAGGGTGGATAGGAGGAAACTTTCATTTCAAGGTGAAGATCTGCTTAAGTTTACTTTATTTACTAGATTGAAGAACATATTTTGGTTATAATAATGGTAATGAAAGCCTAGCTTTGTTTCACTGTGCTCATTATGACTAAATCACACTGGTTAAACCATGTCAGAACATGCCCCTCCATTTCATTCGGCTTACTGTAGACCAAAAAGTGTATCCTTCAGGATGATGAACTGCAGCTTTCATTGTTGAACCCGGCTGGCCACATTATATGTGGACTTGCAACCGCCATCCATCTCCGCTGTGGGGCACGTTGGCATAGGTGCCAGAGGACCTTGTCCTAACAATGGAAAAAAGTTTATAAAAGATTAAGATATTTAGTTTGAACTGAATCTTTGGAGTTGAGAGTAATAGGTGAAAGGCCCTGTAAATTTTGATGGCTGTTGCCCTCTCGACTGCCTAAACAATACATGCACAATCAATCCAATTAACGTTGGAACCCCTTTATACATGCAGGTATCTCATGGAAGAAACTCCCAGTACAGTAAATGGAAGGACATGCAACGATCTCTATGCTACATTTCATATAATTGTCTTCAACCTCAGGATTCAGAGGGTCTTCTGGGAGAGATATTAAGCCAATAACAGAAGCAAGGGGATGGGAATTCTGGAAAATCAGTCCACCGTTGGATTATGGGTTCCATTTTAACAGTATGGCCTCATGCACACGGGATGTTTTAAACAGCACTTTTTATAGGCGTGTCCCCCCCCCCCCCATGATTAGCCTATGCATCCATTCACACATTTTCAGGAGTTTAGAGGCACCCCCACTGCAAGCGCATTCAGGAGCACCAGCGTTTTGGCAGAAAAAATGCCAGACGGGTCTTAGGCTCCATTCACACTAGCGCGTTTTTTTGATGCATTTTGCATTTTGCAGAAATGCACGGGAATTTTTTAACATGGGTTCCTATGGAACATGTTCACATCAATGCCTTTTTGTTTCTCTGCATTTTTGGAAAGGGTCGGGGACTTTTTTTCATGCAAAAAGCAGCGTTTTGCATGTAATGGATTTCAATGGACAAGCATCAAAAACGCAAGTGCACCGTTTTTGCACCGTTTTCGCCGTTTTTTTTTTTTTTTTTTTAATTTTTTTTTAATTTTTTTTTTAGACTGTAAAAAAAAACTGTAAAAAAAAAAAAATCGCAAATCGCGGCAAAAATGCAGCAAAAACGCTGCTCAAAAACGTGGCAAGCATGAAAAAAAACCTCCAAAAATGCTCAAAAGCAACATGCATAGGTGTGAATCGAGCCTAAGTGCATTCATCAAGCACTTCAGCATTCATTTCAGTGGCCAGAGTAAATGAATATTCTGGCCAACGAATTTAATGAACACCCAAGCATTTTTAGGCGCATTCTTGATGCTGGTTTTCTTCTGGTGTTTAGAACAACTAGGCAAACACTCAGTGTGTACGGGGCCTTTAAACACTGGATTTAGCAGCGTTTTACTTTTTTTTTTCTGCCTCTAAACACCCCTCAATGTTGGCTTATGTGTCCATGCACACATAGGTGTTTACAGGAGTTTGGGGGCAGAAAAAAACGCACAAGAAGGAGCGGCATCTTGGCAGAAAAAACACTGACACACCTTAACGCGCTCAAGAGCTTGAACATTCATTCATTTTAATGGCCAGAATAAATATACTGCCCAATGAATTGAAAAAACGCGTACTTTTTACGGATGCTTTTATCCTGGAGTTGAGAAGAGCTGAGCAAATGCCCAGTGTGCATGAAGCCTAAAGAGAAATTTTCATTTGTGCCAGTCAGTTTATACTGTACATTCATAAACTTTTATTGGGTTGTGCTGTGCCCAATATTGTGCACTAAGGCAAACCACTCTCTCTGTGATCTTGATGTACAGTGTTTGCATTATGACACCGCATTGTTACACAGGAACAACTGTGGGAAGAAAGGCAACCTAAACAAAGTTCTAGATATTTCGGCACTCTTGTAAAAATAACAAGCTTTGCTGCATATTACAATAGAAAGGTTTATATTGTATCTGTGACATCAGGTTTTACCAAAAATTGGGGTTTCCATAAACCATTACATCAGTGGTTCAGATGCTATCTGTGAGAAAAAGTAAATATTAAAACTACTGTACTGCAATCTTAGGGAAATCCAAAGCGGTTGGGTCATAGTACTTGTTGTTCAATGGTGCCCTCTAGCGGTGTTTAAACGAAACTGCACAGACATGGAAATTGTGTGTGATAACAGATTAGGGATTAAATTATCACATAGGATTAATCTGCCTGTCATGTTCTATTCTGATTTATAGCATTATTTTATTTTACCAGAGGAAAGCAATTCTATGTATATTGTGGAGGCAATGTTAAAGTATCTTTTTTCATGTTTGGGTCTGGTCTAATTTTGTTTTTGAATATTACACAGCCTTTAAGCAGGATTAAACTCAGTGTTCCTCAATATTTTTTTTTTTTTTGGGGGGGGGGGGGGGGGGTGCTCAAGAGCCATTAGCCATAATGTGCTAGTATAGTGTCAGCATATTGACACATTATGTCAGACTTACCTCACCTACCCTTCAGGCTCGGTTCACACGGGGGCGACTTGTCAGGCGACCTAGCTGCCTGACAAGTCGCCTCCCGTTCTGTACAATGGAACCGTTCTAATCGGAGCGACGCAAGTCGCTCCGACTTAGAAGAAAGGTTCCTGTACTACTTTGGGGGCGACTTGCATAGACTTCTATACAGAAGTCGTCTTGCAAGTCGCCCCGGCAGTCGTGTGCAGGTCGCCTCGGTGAGGCGACCTGCAAGTCGTGCCGCTTCTAATGTGAACCGGCACTCAGTGTTGTGCTGTCAGTGCACCCACTGGTCACCGATGTGTCCATCTGCTCCCGTTCTTCCTTCTGTGTTTGGACTGTCAGGCCACTTGATGGTCTAGGCCACAAAAGCATCACTCCTGCACAGGAGTTGAATCATCTTGGCACAGAGCAGTGCTGTAAATGTACGCTGAGCTGTGCATGCACTGCTCAGTGTATATTAACACTGACCATCAAGGAGAAGCAGTTATCCTATCAAGAGGGACTCTTCTGTCCTAAAAACTATACCTGTCAGCTTTTTTTTTTTTTTTTTTTTTGTATTCCATTTTAAGCTGATTCGCCACACACATGTATACCGTATAAGTCGAGTTTTTCAGCACATTTTTTTGTGCTGAAAGTGCCCCCCTCGACTTATACTGGAGTCAAGCACTTTTCTGCAGCAAAAAATTTGATTTTCCGAACTGATACCCCGTATCTCAGGGCCACTTGGTGCTAGGAACCCCATATTTGGTGTGCAAACCCAGTTGAACTGGTACCATAACATATCCAAAGATGGAGTTCCTAGCACTAAGTGGCCCCGAGATACGGGGCCCTAAAATCGGTTCGGAAAATGTCATTCTCTGCTACAGAAAAGTGCTTGACATTTTCTGAACCGATTTTTGGGGCACTGTATCTTGAGGCCACTTGATGCTAGAAACCCCAGCTTTGGGTATTTTATGGTTCTAGTTCCACTGGGTTTGCACACCAAATTTGGGGTTCTTAGCACTAAGTGGCCCCAAGATACGGGGTCCCAAATTCGGTCAACTGTGTCCATCTGCAGCAATGTCATTTTGGGACCCTTTGGGTTCAGAGACCCCAAATTTTGGCTGCAGCTAGGGGGCATCTAGGAACCCCTAACTACCGAGTTTGAAGTTCGGGGGACCTATGGCTGCAAATGGGCACAGTGAGGCTGTAAATGGGCACAGTGAGGCTGCAAATGGGCATTGTTGACCCTCTTTTCCACTTACAGTAGCTGTGCATTTCTCACCCTCGTCTTATACTCGGGTCAATAAGTTTTTCCCATTTTTTTGTGGTAAATTAGGGCCTTGACTTATACTCGGAACGACTTATACTCGAGTATATACGGTAAGTGTTTCCATCTGTACTACTCAATGAGAATGGATGAATCTCCTGCAGCTACTGTATTTGACAGTGGCACTGCCAGCTGTTGAAAAACCTGAGTACCTGGTTGGATGCAGGTGCTGTCTGTTAGGATGACAATTTTCCACCTAGCTACTTTGATTTTTCAATTCAGGGATGTCAGTTTCATCAGGAAAATGTATTCATGTATAGCCGACTTTAGTGCTGCTGACCTATGTCATCACACATTTCACACATGTTTTTACGTGCACCAAAACCGTATACATATTATGTTGTATCATAATGAAGATAATTTTTTTTGCTTTTTGCCCTTACATACTCTTAATTTTGAGTAATATTATTCTCACATAATCTTACCTCCTAACTGAAAGTGTTCATTGTATATGAACTTGTTTGTTCTGTTGGGCAGGTGTAGACTCGTCATCAGCTGATCCTTTGGTCCTTGACCAGTATGTAGTGGTGGCTCCATATGACGAACAAGAGAGCTCAGAAATCAGCCTGCGAGTTGGACAAGTGGTGGATATCATTGAGAAAAATGAGTCTGGTAAGGCACAAGTTTCTATTTTCCACTCCAGCAGAAACCTATTTCTTGTCTTTAAAGTGGAACTTCACTCTCTCAATCAACATTGACAATTTGTAATCCTTATGCTGCTAGCATTAGTATTTCTTCAGTTACTTCCTGGTTTCTGGCCTAGGCAAAGTATGTCATACATCCCAGGAGTCTTCAGGAGGGGAGGAGGGGCTTTCTCAGGTAAGCACAACCTCCTGTCTGCATGCCTGAGCTAAGGGCAGATGGATTCCAGAAAGTAAATGTTACATGAATCATCTGACCTTAACAACAGCAACAGCTAGCAACAGCCAGAAGTGCTAGGGGGTGTTTTTCAAAGTGATTTCACTGGAAAATAAAACTTGGAGACATGAATGGATGGGGGCGTTTGCTTTTAATATTAAAAAATGAATTAAATAGCATTTTTGGTTTGCGGTGCTCAGATGCAGTGAAGTTCCACTTTAAATATTTTAGGTGAAGAGTGATTGAACCTGCAGGTTACTTGTTTCCTGTTTATCTTTTTTTTTAACAAGTGTGATGAAGATATAATTTAAGAGGATAAGCCAGAGGCCTTGAGCAGTATTGCCCTTGCTTAAAGAGGAACTTCACTCTAGAAAAAAAATAAAAGTCAGCAGCTACAAATACTGCAGCTGCTGACTTTTAATAAACCTGCACATACCAGTCCAAGGATCCAGCGCTGTGCTGCCCTGGGCTGGTTCTTTGCTGGCCATTATACATAACAGCAAAGGGAGCATCCTCCACACACTGCGGGATGTTACCAGCCTGAACAGCTACTTGATCCGATTCACTCTCATGTCATCTATCAATAGATACACCTATGAACATCAACTTTTGAGCCACCTTCAGGATTTGCCTCTCGGCCTCAGTGGAGCCTCAAGCATTTAGTTTACGCCCAAATTTCTTGGGCTTTTCTTTTCTTTTTGAAGAGAACATATATATACTCTTGGTGGAGTAAAAAAACCCACTTCTACCTGTTTACATCATCTCCAACACATAGATGTTTGTTCATCTTGGAATCAAGAGCATACTGGGCAGACAGACTTTGTCACTGTCGTTGTTTTTAATCACAAATCTTATGGAATGTCAATTCAGCCAATACTGTGTTTAATAACCATTTAAAGCGTACACTACCCCTGAGGAAGGAGTTTAATTGACTCCGAAACACGTTGGGTGAAAAAGTACTGCTTCAAAACTCTGTATATACACGATTGTAATACTGATGGATTTACATTCCTAATAATAGATGTTACAGTTGTTGTCATATTTTATTATGTTAATTCAATAAATTATATTTGTACCAAGTATACCTCCTTTTATGATTGCTACATGTGCCTGAAAAGTCCACCACTAGGGAACCCCCTTTGCTGTTATGTATAAATAATTTTGGATGTGGCACAAATTCACAGTCAGATGCTGATCTACAATATACATTATTCGCTGGCCATTAGGTCTCCAGCGCTGCCACCTTGGATGTGGGAAGCTGGCTGTGATGTTCTTCGGCTTCACAGCTGGCTTCCCACTGTGCATGCACGAGTAGCACTGCACTTTCTCAATGGCCCGCAGCCTTCAGGGGCCTGCGACATAGTTGTGATGGGGGGGGGGGGGGGGGGGGTTGGACCAGCTTGGGAAGTGGGAGCGGGTACCTGTCAAAAGTATGTATCCATTCCCTCAAAAAAAAACCTTCAATAGAGGCAGAGGAGAGGGTGAGGAGGAGGAAAAGCGGAACTTCCCTTTTAAATTGAAGTTGCACTTTAACTTAGGTTTGGGGGCCCTGCAGCATGTCATTAGAGAAATTGACCATTTTGTGTTATGGCGAAGCATTAACGTGTTAGTATATATTAATATTTATTGGTTTTAGGCTGGTGGTTCGTTAGCACGGCAGATGAGCAGGGCTGGGTACCTGCAACTTGCCTAGAGGCTCAAGATGGGGGACAAGATGACTTCACCATTCAGCCTGAAGAGGGTAAGCTGGCCTCTTCATTGTTCCATTCCATCTAACACATACCACAGAGAAAAGAAGTAGAGCATGTATAAGCCAGAAACACGTCCATTCCATGCTAATATCTCGTATCTAATTAGCTGTTATCACATATGAACAAACCAGTAAATATTTGTCACTAAAATACTAAACTTTCCCATCACAGCTTTGTACATTGTTATCCATTTCTGTCACGTGTTATACATTTCATTAAGTCTCTTACTACTTTATGTAGTGTATGTGCTGTATGGTTTGTGTGTTTTGTTTTTTTTGTTTGTTTTTATTTATATAAATCCATGATGGTCTATTTTGCATGTGGAACATTGAAGCAGGAGTATATTTTGTGAGTTTCTGCCCACTGGGGAAAGTGTCCAGTGAAAATCTTTAAATTGTAGTGGTCAAGTTGTAAAGCGCTACGTAAACTGTTTGCGCTATATAAATCCTGTATAACAATAATAATAATAGTAATCATGTTTCCTCCTACTGTAGCTTTAATGAGATATCTACACTTTTCTACAGGTCACACTGCTTACTGCAAGTTGCAATTGCAATATTAAAAAAAGATACAATATACAAATCAACTTCCTCTGCCTATAATCACCCAGATCCCCTACAGTTCATATCCCTGTATTTTTAGGCATGGGAAGCTGAATGGATTTTGTGTGTTCTGCATGTTTGTAAGTTTAGTTCATTGGTTTCCAGCCAAAATAGCCTTATTATGTGTGTCTGTAAGACTATGGCATAATCATTAAGTCTGCTTAGGGCAGGGACTTGTGACTAGTATAATACATACTAGTACATTTGTTGATAAATTAGTAGGATAGGACCATATAATATTGAGTACATAGAGGCACAGGTAGTAGTAACCACACTGCTCTGTGACTAAAGAAGCATATTATTGCATTTATTAAATACGTTCCTCACATCTAGATGTGCTTTAGATTAAAGGGGTTGTAATGGTTTGAATATTTTTTTTTTATCAAAGTAACAAACATGTTATACTTACCTGCTCTGTGCAAGGGTTTTGCACAGAGCAGCCCTGATCCTCCTCTTCTTGGGTCCCACGTTGGCGCTCCTGGCTCCTCCACTTCATCGGGTGGCACCACGGAGAGCCTACTTTCCATGAGGGCACCTATGCAGGCACGCTCCCAAGACCCGCTGCTGCGTCCATTGACACTCGGCCCCACTCCCGTGTCACTGGATTTAATTGACAGCGGCGGGAGCCAGTGGCTCCCGCTGCTATCAATCCAACCAGTGAGGACAGAGACAGCGGCTGGAGCCGCTTGGCTCGTGCACATCGCTGGAACGGATGGGCTCAGGTAAGAAAAGGGGGGCTCTAGGGGCAGCAAAGAAGGTTTTTCACCTTAATGCATAGTATGCATTAAGGTGAAAAAACATGAGACTTTACAATTCCTTTAACAGCTATAAATACACTATGGGGTTGATTTACTAAAATTGGAGAGTGCAGAATCTGGTGCAGCTGTGCATGGTAGCCAATCGGTTTTTCAGTTTTTTTTTTTTTGTCAAAGCTTAATTGAACAAGCACAAACTTCTGCCAAAATACTGTATATTCCATTATGGTCCACCATCACTTTGACTTGCAATTATACATTATATTAGGGCTGCAACTAACGATTATTTTCATAATCGATTAGTTGGCCAATTGTTGTTTCGATAAATCGGTTAATAACCTTAAAAAAAAAAGTATGGTGTATAATTTAGTTAATATGTAAAGTTTAAACAAAAGGGCAATTTATTCTTAAATATCTCTATGCAGTGGTAAATATAAATATCCAACTATATGGTTAGGGAGCAAAATTTCTAATCTACTCTGAGAATAACAGACAGAAGAGATATACTGTATATACTATATTAGAGGTTGCAGCTGGTAAATATCATCAGACTCAGAGATAAAAAAAAATTTATTTAAAAGAATAAAAAAAAGTTAGACTGTTGTGCAGATTTTCAAACAGAACTGTAATAAATTATATGCTGGCCATACAAAAACAATGTCTTCCTTCAAAAAAAAAATGTAATTTTAAGAATGTTTGTTCGATTTTCTAATCGTTAGTGGGGTCAAATCGACGTTTGTTTTCAACCACAGTGACTGGAAAATTTAGAAATAATAGAAAACTTCTTGGTCAAAGGAATATTTAGACAGCGTATGTGGTTTTTGTTCAGAAATTACATTCATTTTAAAACAGAATGTTAAAAGCAAGTGAAATTTTAAAACAACATTCTTTCATTCAGCGAATGTACAAAGATTTTTCGTATGAATATTCTCGTCTGAAAATTGATCCGTGTGGCCAGCATAAGGCACGGTGCACACCTATGCAGTTTGCTTTTGATCTGTTTCTGCAGTGCTTTTTGCTGTGAATTTTTGATTTTTGCAAACGTGATTTTACTGCCATTTGCGTTTTTGCATTTTTTGTGCTTTTTTTTTTTTTTGGCCATTTTGTTGTTGGGCAGATAAAAAAATAGGATTTTTAAAACCGCTTACCTGTAAAATCCTTTTCTTTGAAGTTCATCACAGGACACAGCTGTAGTAGTTACTATGTGGGTTATAGGCCACCTTCAGGTGATGGACACTGGCACGCCCCAAGATAAAAAGTGCACTCCCTATATAACCCTTCCCACTACTGGGAGTATCTCAGTTTTTTAGCAGAGCCATACACGTGTATACCAAAGAAGGGAGGGACCTCTGTCCCGTGATGTACTTTAAAGAAAAGGATTTTACAGGTAAGCTGTTTTAAAAATCCTATTTTCTTATCGTACAACTCTCCAACAGCCTCTGTTCTGGCTATGTCTGTCACACTTATCGTACAACACGGGACACAGAGCCATAGTAGTTACTATGTGGGATGTCCCATAGCAATGCCAACTGAAGGGAGGGAGACACAACAAAAAGTAGGGCAATAAGAGACTAGAGGACTTATACTGCAACCTGCGCCCAAAGACGATATCCTCATGACCTTTTACATCTACTTGATAGAATCTGGTAAATGTATAGACTGAAGATCAAGTTGCGGCCTTGCAGATCTGAGTCATGGAGGCTTGGTGATGCACTGCCCAGGAAGGACTAACAGCCCTAGAGAAGTGCGTTTTGATTCGAGAGGGTGGAATCCACCTCTTTAAACCATAAGCTTGAACGATTACTTGTCGAATCTATTTAGAATAGTAGATTTTGATACTGCCTGTCCTCTTTTAGGACCTTCAGGCAGCACGAACGAAAAAATCAGTTTCCTGAATCTGAGCAATCACCTGAGCAAGTAGACATTGACTGCTCTCACCACATCAGAAAAAATTTACTGATTTTTCTTCCAAAGAACAGGGTTCTGGAAAAAAGACTGTAGAACAATATCCTGGTATAGATACAGTAAAAACCTGATACTACCTTTGGTAAAAAGTTAGGATGAGGATGCAATACTACCTTATCCTTGTGAACAATAAAGATGTGGGTCTTTACAAGAACGAGCAGCCAATACTGATACCCTTCTTGCAGCAGATATGGTTACCAGAAAAAATAGTTTTCCTTGTCAAAAAGGACCAAGGGAATATGCCGTATTAGCCCAGAAAAAGGCTGTTTTGTAATGCTGACAAAACTAAATTTAAGTCCTAAGGGTTCAGGGGTTACTTAACCGGAGATTAAGCCGTGTTACCCCCTGAAAAAGGTTATGCATCAAAGAATGCGAAGCAAGTGGTCATTGAAATAATGCCGATAAGGCCGAGACCTGTCCTTAGAAAGCACTCAAGGCCAGCTTTATTTTTCACCCCATCTGCAGAAAAATCAAGGACTCTACCTGGACTTATTTCCTGGGTGCAGCTCCTGGTTTCACACCGGGAGACATATGTTTCCCAGACTCCATAATATATAACCATGGAGGCTGGCTCTGCATCAACCAAGGTAGAAATCTACCGAACCTGACAGCCCACGCTTCTTCAGAGCCAAACCATTAAATTTAGCATTTGTAAAGTAGGATGGAACTCCGGACCTTGCAAGAGAAGGTCTGGCCATGAAAGTAGGGTCCATGGGTCCCCTAATGTCATCTTTACGATCTCTGCATACCAACATTTCCTGGACCCCGCTGGGGGCTACAAGAATCAATGACTTCCCTTCCTACTTGATCCTGTGAAGAAGTCGTGGATGCAAGCAGAATAGGAGTGTAAGCACAAATCAGTGAGAACTGATTTCACGGGAATAGCAAGGCATCCGTTCCGCATTCTAGCGGATCCTTTGTTCTTGACACAAAGTTGTTAATCTTTTTGTTGATCCTGACGCAAACAGATCTATGTTTGGGATCCCCCATCCTTGACATATAGACAAGAAGATATCGGGGTGAAGGAACCATTCTCCCTGGAACAACTGCTGGCCACTTAAGTAGTTCGCCTGCCAACTTTCTATCCCTAGAATGAAAACTGCCAATAGGCAAAGTATATTGTTTTCTGCCCAAGATAGGATAAGATTCACCTTTCTCAGGGAAAACAACTTCTTGTGCCCCCTTGGTGATTAATATAGGCAATTGCTGTGGCATATACGGATTGAATCCTAGCAGGACAAATACCTTAAACTAAACATTCATGCCCCCAGGACCAAGAGTTCTGCCCTAAAATGTTAATGGGAAAGACCATTTCTGATCTAGGCCACTTCTTCTGGACAGCTGCCTCTTTCAGGACTGTCCCCCAACCTAAACAAAAAAAGGTTTGCATATGTTGTTACTATTTCCCAGGTAACTGAAGGAAGGATTTTCCCCTTTGTAGACTTTTTGGATGTAAACCATAAACTGAGGCTCTGGCGCACCCAGCCTACAGCACCTGATATTTCCAGGTGGTCTTTCATCCAGGTACTAACCAGGACCGACCCTGCTTAGCCTCCAAGATCAGATGAGATTGAGCGCTATCAGGGTGATGTGGCCATAGGCTTTTGAGTCAGGCACATTGGGAAGGTAGAGCTTGAACTCTTTGTTTCAAGCCGATAGGATACTGTTTTGCAGCAGTCTAGAATTAAACTGAGCATAAGGAACGGCCTCAAACTGAAGCCACCATCTTTCCCGACAACCTCACACAAAGTTGAATAGGAGAAAATGATCGTGCTTCGACTACCTAAATCAGTTCCTTTATGGCGCTGATCTTAGCCTGGGGTACAAATACTCTTTTCTGGATTTACCTATGATCAGACCCAAGTATTTTCTTCATGGTTTTAAAGAAGATTCCTCCTAGGTTGAGAATCCGACCTAGATATTACAGGTAGTCGAATGTGGTGACCATACTTTGGTCTAAGCAGGCTACCAACTGGTCTAACAAGAACAGATCGACTAGGTCAATCATAATCGTTATACCTTGGGCCCTCAATCTGGCTAGAAAAGGAGCCAGAACCTTTGTACTTGAGGTGCAACAGCTAGATGGGAAAGCAGAGCTACACACTGAAAATGAATTTTCCACTTTAAAAGAAGATATTACTAGTGAGCGAGGAAATAGGCATATGGAGATATGCATCTTTGACGTTGATTGACGCCAGAAGTTCTCCTCCTTGTAGGATGGAGATAACAGATTGGATTGACTTCATGCAAAAAAAGAGATTATATTTAGGAATTGAATTTTAGATCTTTTGAGATTGGGATTGGAGCACTGGGTACCATTCATTTCTGATGAAAGGATACGAGCTCTGCGCTCGTGGTTTGCTGTATGCTGCTACATAATAAATGTGAGTCTTTTATTGCTATTATTGCTATTATTCATTAATTATTCATCTCTCTTTCCCATCCTTAAAATACCCATTATCGAGTTTACATCTGAGGGGCTCTGGATTAAAGGCAGTACTAGGACTTACCCAGAGGCTTACGAACGCGGCGTTCGTGGATTGATGATTATGCTCCTTATTTAAAAGTGAGTGCATCACCCTTTGGGTCTGTGTTTCATCCACCTCGCCTCCCTGCCTACTTTACGGAATTATGCTATGAGTTTTTTTGTTTCCTTTATATTTTAACCTGCCACTGAGATCACTCAAGAGGAACCATAACTATCATAACCAGGAGGGAATCTTTTGAACATTGCACGCGTGATTTATAATTGCTGTATACCTTACGGCAGTAAGGTGAGCGGCCTGCAGATACACAGGTGTCACCACTGAAGATTTGCGTGTGTTTTTTTTTCATCAGCACAGTTTTTTTCTTTCAGCACTTATTCATAATTGGTGGTGGGATCATTTTTTTTTATACCAGATACGGACTTTTATTGGACTGGTCACTTATTATTCTGTATTTTGATAGATTCATTGGATCACTCAGTTGTTTTGTCACGTTTTCTTCACAGGATATATATCACGTCATTTACACATGTTTGATATAGATGCTGTATATTTCATATATGTGTATAAGTTTTGTTCTTATACTTCACAAGTACTATATATATATATATCTGTATTTTTTTTCCAGCACATTCATTTAAAAAACACATACCTGCGCTGGACGTTGGAGGACGCCAACGCCGCGCTAAGCTCCGACCCCCCCTCTGTCGCCCTCGCCTTTCTCTCTCTTTTTAAATTTAAAAAAAAAAGAGTTTTCCCGCGGAGCGCGGGCCTCTGATCCTACAGGATCGACATGTGAGGGGAAAAAACATGGCGAGGAGAACTTCACTTGCGTTTCCTGCAACAGGGTTTTATGTGGTAAAACCAACAGACCCAATCTTCACCCTTCACGGTGGGTTTCATTAACAAACCTTCAGGAGTCGGGGATCCTTGGGGAAACCCACAATCCTAGAACTGTAATAGCACCACCGCCAGTAAAACTTTATGGCCTTAAAACCAAAAGTACTGGATACCGGGGTCCAGCTCTCTAAAAAGAGCGTTTACAAGCAAAGACCTCATTTCTTCGGACACGAGGCCCGGGTAGCATTCAATTCGGCCTAAAAGATACCTTGAATGGATCCGGCTGCATAGCTAGCCCCAGCAAGGATTGCTCCAGTGGAGTCCAGCACAGCACATCTTTACTCGTGACCAACACCTTAGACACTGGCAAAAAAATTGAGATACTCCCAGTAGTGAGAGGGATTATATAGGGAGTGCACTTTTTATCTTAGGGCGTGCCAGTGTCCATCACCTGAAGGTGGCCTATAACCCACATAGTAACTACTATGGCTCTGTGTCCCGTGATGTACGATAAGAAAACACAAATTGCTGCAAAAACACACTACATGCTTTTCTGCAACTTCTCCATTAAAGTATATTGAACCAAAAAAGCACCATTTTACGTTGAAAAAAGTCTTTGACCCTTTCCTAATACGCAGTGGCTGAAAAAAAAGCCTAGATGTGAACGTGTCCCATAGGAAGCCATGTTAAATGAACTGTAGTGTGATTCTGCAAAAAGCACCACAAAACACATAGGTGTGAACCAGGCCTAAGACGATTAGTTAAATAATGGGGTTAAAAAAACTCAAATTAACCCTTTATAGTACAAAAAGAGCAAATCTGTAAGGGGTTCATTTTTTTACTGTGAAACAGTGAAATTAATATTTACAGTAGCGGTTATTTGCTTTCTTTGTACTATAAAGGGCTAATTTTAGTTTTTTGAACCCCATTATGTTACTGGCCGATTAATGATTATGAAAAAAATCGATTCATTACATAATCGCTTAGTTGTCGATTAATCAATTAGTTGTTTTGGCCCTACATTATATACATACATATATACATACATTATATATGGTATAAGGGAAGCTGCTGCAATGAATACTGGGCATGATGTCACTTACCACTACACTACTACTGTAAAGATAGAGTTTATATTCCACATATATGTGCGATATTTTTCTTTTTTTTTTTGTAATACCAACAAACTGGGTTCCTAAATTTATCCCATAAAGAACGACTTATTGGGAAAATAATGACGGCTCCTCATTTCCTTTTTTGTCACTTCCTGCTTCCCAACATGCTCCCAGCCCCATGGAGATACTGGTCCTTGCCTAGGCACGTGGGCCGCCGACGGACTCTTGGGGATTTGTACACCAGTGGATGGTGTCCAGGTGCAGAGAGGCTTGTTTTTTTGTCTTTGTTTACTGTTTGCATGTGCTCTGACCATTGGTGTCTGCATGACTTGCACGGAATGTTTCATTTTGCTAGCCAGTGAAATGTTTATCTGCATGCCTGAGGCATGAATCTATTTGTAAACTATATTCGTTGAGTTATTTGAGTTGTGATTTGTTTTGACACGCCATTGGTATATGGATTGTGGTATGTAACTCATCTTAAGAAGTGCAATGCAAAAAAAATATGGCTGTTTTATTAATTTTTAATTGCACTTATTTTTTGCTGCAGCCAGTTTTCAGTTTGCCTGGTGTGATTTTCTGAAAAAAAATTCTATTAGTGATCATATGATTTGGCCTTTACTTTGAGAACAAAATAATTGTGACCTTATATCTGGGATCTGGGCTTTGTTGTTTTATGTAGTTGTTCTACTTTAGGATGACAATATTTATTACTATTTTGGGGCTACATTGATAATTGCACCAAAACACTTTATATGAATGTAGGTAATATTTTAGCTTGCTGAATTTGCCAGTTATTAGATACAGTTTAGCTAATTTTATACATGTTGTAAAAAAACATCTTTCACTTTTGATAACAGAGGAGAAATACAGTGTGATCTACCCATATATTGCAAGAGATCAAGATGAAATCACGCTAGATAAAGGAGTCATTGTTGAAGTCATCCAGAAGAATTTAGAGGGCTGGTGGAAAATAAGGTAATATTTATAATTCAAAGGAAGTTTGAACTGTTATATTGTGATTCCTTAGGGCCATGTCACACAGGCAATGCCAGCCATTAGCAGCAATTTATAAATGGCTACATAAGTGCTACAGAAGCTGATGAATTTGCTGCTTAGAATTATGTTTTTCGCAGTTATTGGTCAAACTTGTGCTACATTATTATGTTCACATTTGATGCTACCAATTGCTTTTCTTCTTGAATTTGTAGCGAAGCCATAGCCCTTAGAACTATTTCCAAACTAGAGATGCTGCACAACTATTAAAGACAGCTTCCTGAATCATAAATAAAACTTTAAATATATGGTACATTTCACACCCTGGCAGAGTGATGGAAACACTACTGTAGCATCCCACAGCCATTGAACCTGGAACAGAATTGTGGCCTGTTCTCTGTCTTGTCAAACTGCTAACATTACTTTGGGTATACATAAGTTTTTAGTAAGCAGTGGTTAGTGGAGTTATTCTACTTAGGATTGCTACCTTCTCATATTTTCTTATTTGTACCACTTACACAAATGTAAATTTTTTCAGATGTGGAAATCTGAGGTGGACAGAAGGAACCAGGTTTATTCAATAAAACAATGTAATGAGCAAAATGCAGTGCAAAAAAAGAAAAATCCATCTTGTAGTGGTTTGACTTGGTGACCTTTCAAGTGATTAAAAAAATTTCCAAGGTCCACTCCCTATAATAGAAGAGGGTATTATACTCCCCTCTTTAGTAACCTGCATCTCTGTCCCACCAGCAACCTCTCTAATACTCTACGATATTGGACACTACTGGAAGTTTTGGATGCCTGAGTCTCCCACCGCACACCATAAGGTTCTCTTCTGACTCCTATGTCCCTACGGGGGAAACGGTGACATAGCAGTTTGGGGATGGAGCCACAGCACACAGTGAAGATTGGTTTCTGTGGTTAGGCTTTCCTTAAAGAAGTACATGCTCTGCCCAATCAGTTTATGCTGAGAACAAGTGCATTTAAAATTTAATTTAGCAGTGAGGAAAGTTATTTTCTTTTGACAGAAATGTTATAGACATTCGAGTTGTCAGTTGAGGATTTGTAGTTTCTGTGAAGTTGAAGATAACATTATTTCTCTTTTCCAGGTATAAAGGTGCAGAGGGCTGGGCCCCAGCTTCATACCTTAAGAAGATTAGTGGGGACCTGTTGGCTCAAAAACTGGCTTCAGGATCAAGTGCCAATTCAAGTGCTCTAGACCTGGATGGGCTCTCTAGACAACAAAACTATACAAGTCGTGATAGGGATGTTCCTGGGCGCCAGGCACATGTTACAGACTTCAAAAGAAGTGAGAAAAGAATGAATGACATTGGCATTCAATCATACATCATCTGACCTATAACGTACCATTTTTAATGTTCTGTTCACAGTCCTTTCTTCTGAAATTGCTGTCTCTACTTCTAAAGATGTTGCTTTTTTTAAGATTTTTATGGGCCTATTCAACATGGCAGTACAAACATTAATACTGTAGCCTATTTGCCTTTAGGTTGATTTACTAAATGCAAGTAGGCTATTCACTGTTACTATAGGCAAATAGGCTAGAGGAAATTTCCTTTCAAAGTCAACAGGCTGTTTGCTTTTGATAAATCAACCCCAAGGAGTGTGACAGCCAACTGGAATCCATCTTTCCTACAAGCTAAATTCTAATTGTTAGTACTAAATGGCACTGTTAATACTGAGGGGTACTGTGAGTACTGAGGTCACTGAGTACTGGGGAGGCACTGTGAGTTCAAAGAGAGCAGTGTTAGTATAGAGGGGGTACTGCAAGCACTAAGGGGGCAGGGAAGTGCTGAAGAGGCACAATGAGTGGTGCAGGCCTCTATGAGTTCTGAAGGGGCACAGTGAGTACAGAGGGGGCACTGTGAGTGCTGGGTGGGCAGTGTGAGTGCTGAGGTAGCACTGACAGTGCCAAGAGGGTCACCGTGTGTACCCAGAGGGTCACTGGGGTCAGGTTCAGCACATTTCGGAATGGATAGACAGATTGTTGGGAAGGGCTGAGAAGAACCCAGCTGTCATGGTACATATTGATACAAATGACAAAGTTAGAGGTTGATGTAGGTCAGACTCAGCAATAGCATGCAGTGCCAAGCTGCAGCAAGCAAGACCAGCAAACTATTAGCATGCATTAAAAGAATATTTACTCAAGAGAACACTACAATTCTACCACTTTACAAAACCCTGATTTGGCCACATCTTAGGTATGTTGTCCAGTTGTGGTCACCAATCCTCAGGAAGGATGTGTTTGAACTGTAGAGAGTACAAAGAAGGGCAGCAAAGCTAATAAGGGAGATGGAGGGCCTCAGTTACAAGGAATGACTAGAAACATTAAGCTTATTTTCCCTGGAGAGAGGGGATATAAACGCAATATAAAAATCTTTAAATGCTAACTCCAGCATTAAGAGGAAACTATTTAGCTAATGTCTTTACAAAAAAAAAAGACGTGGTCACACGTTGGATGAGAAGCAGTTTAATCTTTAAACTGCGTAAGGGGTTTTTTACTGGTAGAGCAGTAAGGATGTGGGAATCCCTTCCACGGTTGTCACAAGTGTAGATTAAATCAAAAAAGATTTAGATGAGTTTCTTAGCATACGCAATGTACAGCAATATGGAAACTTATAGTAACTGGGTGGATGGGTGTCTTTATTTAACTTTACCATCTATATGTAATTTGTGTTGTATATTGCACTTTGCACATGGTTGTTGTGGGTTCTGTTCTCTATGGAAGTACAGAAATGTCCAAAAACTTTAAAGAAAATATTCATATTGCTTATTCAAGGTGGTACAACAGGTTTATTCAAATGATCTTCCCAGCAACATATACCTTCTCTTTCATTCAGGTTCCTACTGGAAGTAAGGAAAATACATTGAGTTTAATGCCCAACTCTAATGCCCCGTACACACGATCAGATTTTCCGACATTAAATGTTGGATGTGAGCTTGTTGGCTGAAAGTCTGACCGTGTGTATGCTCCATGGAACATTTGTTGTCGGACTTTCTGCCAACAAATGTTGGCTAGCAGGTTTTCAAATTTTCCGCCAACAAAACCTTGTTGGCGGAATTTCCAATCGTGTGTACACAAGTCCGACGCACAAAAGTTCACGCATGCTCGGAATCAAGAAAAAGGAGCCGCACTGGCTATTGAACTTCCTTTTTTTCTCGGCTCGTCGTACGTCTTGTACATCACCACGTTCCCACGTTTTTGTTGTCGGAAAGTCTGATCGTGTGTACGGGGCATAAGATAAAGGTAATGCTGCCCATAGATGGATCCTTCTCCTGTGGTTATTTTTTGGATAGGTCCTTCTTCTGGGTGTCCACATCACTGCATGCATGGTGCGGATGATTCCAGCAGATGGACAGCAGAGGGGGTCGTCTCAGGATCCAGAAAAAGACCATCACCAGACCTAAGGGGAGTGAAGGGCACCAGCTGGCAGGGCGGTTAATCTCTGCAAGGGTTAGAGGAAATAGAAGAGAGTTATGGGAAAAATAAATTTCTCATTTGTTAATTGACAGACACAGCCTTCTTTATTCAGAACCATATGGTTATATTGCCCCATATAGGACTAGGACACTAGGCAGAAAAAAGATTTGGCTACGCCCATGGGCAGTCCTAGGTGTTATACACCCCCCTCTCTGCTATAGGCCTTCAGTTTTTTTTCTACCTAGTCAGGAGTGAGGGGATGGATTGACTTCAGGGGTTCCCGATACAGACCCAGTCAGACAATGCCACGGCGGTGGCCTATGTCAACCACCAGGGAGGAACAAGGAGTGTGTTAGCCAGCCTAGAATTAGCCGGCATTCTACGATGGGCAGAGCATTTCGTCCTGGCCATCTCCGCCATTCACATTCCAGGGGTAGACAACTGGCAGGCAGATTACCTTAGTCATCAAGTATTGGACCAAGGGGAGTGGTCCCTCCATCAGGAGGTATTTCAACAGATCTGTCTACGCTGGGGATCTCCAGAGGTAGGATCTGATGGCATCCCGAATCAACAGGAAGGTGCAGAGGTTTGTGGCCAGGTCTCGGGATCCTCTGACAGATGCCTCAGATGCTCTCGTCGCTCCGTGGGTCCAGTATTGTCTGATCTACACCTTTTCTCCTCTCAAACTTCTGCCACGGCTGTTAGACAGGATCCGGTCATTCTAGTGGCCCCGGACTGGCCTTGTCAGCCCTGGTACGCCGACCTGGTGCGTCTGGTCACAGACGCCCCCTGGGGGCTGCCTCTCAGGGAGGATCTGCTATCCCAAGGGCCGATCTTCCACCCTGCTTTACCATCGCTGGATTTAATGGCCTGGCTATTGAAAGCTAGGTGTTGAAGGATAGAGACTTATCTGCGTCAGTGATTCCGATCCTGCTGAAAGCTAGAAAGTCTACTTCCAGGAAGGTATATTATCGGACGTGGAAAGCGTACATTTCTTCGTGTGAGTCAGTAGGGTTTCACCCCCCCATTCCTTTTCGGTGACTCGGATTTTGACTTTTCTTCCAAGGGGCGTCAAAGAATTTGGCCTTGAGTACTGCCAAGGGCCAGGTGTCAGCCGTTTTCTTTCAACGCTCCCTGGCTTTGCATTCCCTGGTGCATACCTTCATTCAGGGAGTGTGACATATGGTCCCAACGGTGCGATCTCCCTTGCCACCGTGGGACTTTTGTACTTTCGATTCTACAGAAGCCTCCGTTTGAAAATATTTGAGAAATTCCCCTGCTGACGTGATCACAGAAGGTGGCCTTCTTGGTGGCTATTACTTCTGCTCGCAGGGTGTCAGAGTTGGTGGCACTATCCTGTCGCAAGCCCTTCTTGGTGATTCATAGGGACAAGGTGGTGCTTCGTTCTTGTCCTTATTTCCGTCCAAAGGTTGTCTTTGATTTCCATTTAAATGAAGACATTGTGTTGCCTTCTCTGTGTCCCAGGCCGCAACATCCGAGGGAATTTGCCTTGCACACCTTAGATGTGGTACGAGCTGTCAGGGTGTATTTGGCGGCCACTGCGCCTTTTCAAAAGTCAGACTCCCTATTCGTTATCACGGACGGACCAAAGAAGGGGCTATCTGCTTCCTCGGGGACCATTTCTAGATGGATCAGGCAGACGGTGACTCAGGCCTATTCTATCAAGGGTCGGGTTCCTCTCTTCCCGGTGAAGACGCACTCGACACGGACGCTGAGTGCCTCCTGTGCCTTCCGTCATCCGGCGTCAGTAACGCAAGTTTGCAAGGCAGCCACCTGGTCGTAGGTGCATACTTTCACAAAATTTTACAAGGTGGATGTGCTGGCATCTGCAGATGCTTCTTTTGGCCGCAAGGTTCTGCAGGCTGCGGTCTAGAGGGTTTTTTTTGCTGGTCAGGTGGGGGCTCCAGGTTGTTCTCGCTGAGCTCCAGTTTGTCTGGTTGGCCTGGTTTTTTGTGTCTGTCAATGAACAAATGAGAAAATAGGATTTTTGACTTACCGTTAAATTCATTTCTCTGAGTTCATTGACAGACACAGCACCCGTCTCTCTATGGAGTTTTAATACTTCTGATACTGCTTGTTACATAACTGAAGGCCTATAGCAGAGAGGGGGTGTATATCACCTAGGACTGCCCATGGCCATAGCCAAGTCTTTTTTCTGCCTAGTGTCCTACTCCTGTAGGGTGCAATATAACCATATGGTTCTGAATAAAGAAGGCTGTGTCAATGAACTCAGAGAAACTGTAAATCAAAAATTCTTTATTTCTATTTTTCCCATCACTCCCTCCCATCTCATCTAACCCAGGAGGAAAGAGTTGAATTCTGCTTTTTAAAGCCCAGCCCTTCTCACGTGACAGTGCTGGCGACTAATGATTGGTTCATCACTGTCACATTGGGGTGGTGAGTCTTTAGCCTGGTATAAACTGATTGGACTGACTGGAATATTACACAGGCCCTTTGTTCTTCATGCCTTGTAATTGAGCAGATCAATGGAAAGGTGAGTATGTGCTCATGAAAAGGGGGCATTAAAGTGCACCAAATGCTTTGATCTGCTTGGAAAAACACAGGTTCCATTTACAGAAGAAAAAATACACATATAAATGCTTGATCACAACCATTTTTTTTTGTATTGCACTGTTAAACAATTCAGCAGGGGTATATATATGAAGATAGTATGAGCAGTAACATTCTAATGTTTAAAAGTTTGAGTTTTAGTGTTTAGATGGTCCATCTAGTCAATCTAATGCCTGGGTAGTAAAGCTCTTTTCCACCATTTCCTATTGGCTATTTTAACACAAAATGTCTGCTACTTTGAGTGAGTAGTAAAGTATTGCTATTTAAATTAATTTTCCCTATTCCTGCAGAATCTCCAATAATGAGACAGAGGCCTCCTCCTCGACGGGATCTTACTATCGTAAGTTTTTTTTTTTCCTGTATACCCCTTAGACATATCTTTTTTCTTCCAACTCTGGTTTGGAGCTGTGGGCTTCCAAAGCTTATGTGTGTGTCTATAAAATATATATCTGAGTGGAACACAATGAACACTGGAATAGAATGTGGAATCAAGAACGTTTGGGTCACTCCTGAAAGGATTTTCACTACCCCAAAAATCCTTTGCTGGACTCTATCCAGTGGTAAAAGTGTTTGCAAAAAGGTAGACTATTCCTGTGGTTAATTCTGTCTTCTTTTGTTCTAAACAAACCTCTCACTGTACCTATTGAAAATGTCCCTCCTTTCAAGGATTTGGGTAATAGAAAATTTGAAACCCTCATAAAAGCTGGCAAGCCCAGCCCTATACCAGCTCTCACTGCTATTTATGTATGTCAAACGGCAACTAACTAGACTAAGGCAATGAATAACCAACATGACACTGTACTTCAGGATTGTGCTGTTACGGAATAATTACAACAGTTGCCTTCTGCACTTCTTTTGTGTAGATGCCCTGAAACACCTCATAAGGCAAATATCCAAAATGGCTCTAATTTCCAATCATATGGGTAAAAGCTTGGACAATGAAAGCTGCCTGTAAAAGACACCTCATATCTATGCCTTTCCAAGGAGGATGTGTGTTTGGTGAGACACCTGACCAGTTTATCAAAGAAATCACAGGTTTGTTACCTTCCTCCCTCAGGGAAAAGCAACAACCCCCCCCCCCCCCCCCCCCCGGGGCTCCTAGCTCATCTAAACACAGAGCACCTGCATGCTCTAACGTGGCTTCAACTTAAGTTTAGCTGTTCCTTTCAGCACACAGCTTGTCCCACAAGAGCCACCAGACCGTCCCCACAATGATGGGGTGCCCTTACTCCTAGGAGTGGGGGGGATGTCTGATACAGTTTGCATCTCTTTGGTTCACAGACATTCCAGATCTGTATGTTCAGTCTGTGGTTTCAATAGGTACAAGATAAAGTTCAAAACTCTACTGCCTCTCTGCTTTTAAAATCAACTAAAAACTAAGCGCAGTCAGATTTGCAGAATGCCCTGAACCACCTCTTGCCCCAGGGAGTTGTACCATTACTGCCACAAGACAAGTTCAATGGACTTCAACCTTTGCAGCAATGCTGGCAGCACTCATACGTCTATTTCTCAAAGACAACCCCTGGATATGATGCTGAGCATGTGCACTCAACTTCTTTGGTCGACCATGGTGAGGCCTGTTTTGAGGGAAACCTGTCCTGTTAAACTGCTGTATGGTCTTGTCCACCGTGCTGCAGCTCAGTTTCAGGGTCTTAGCAATCTTTTTATTGATAGCCTAGGCCATCTTTATGTACAGCAACAATTCTTTTTTTCAGATCCTCAGAGTTCTTTGTCATGAGGTGCCATATTGAACTTCAAGTGACCAGTATGAGAAAGTGAGAGCGATAACACCAAATTTAACACACCTGCTCACCATTCACACCTGAGACCTTGTAACACTAATGAGTCACATGACACCAGGGAGAGAAAATGGCTAATTGGGCCCCATTTGGACATTTTCACTTAGGGTGTTATTTTGAGGGGACAGCAAATTTACACTGTTATACAAGCTGTACACTCACTACTTTACATTGTAGCAAAGTGTCATTTCTTCAGTGCTGTCACATGAAAAGATATAATAAAATATTTACAAAAATGTGAGGGGTGTACTCACTTTTGTGAGATACTGTATACTGCGGCAGGTTTGCTCGGCTGCGCGAATTGCCGTACACGGCATTCTGTGGGTGCGCACGCTTGCGCGCCCATTGGCCAGAGGGGGAGCCAATCAGCGGGTCGGCAATAATTCCCGGCAGAAACAGAACGGGGATCTGCCTGTGTAAACGAGGCAGATCTCCGTTCTGACAGTGGATCACACAGAGATCCTGTCTTCCTGCTATGCAGGAAGACGGATCTGTGTGTTCTCCCAAGCAGCCCATCCCTCATACAGTTAGTAAACACACCCAGGGAAAACCGTTAATCCCTTGATCGCCCATGATGTTAACCCCTTCTCTGACCGTGTCATTAGTACAATGTCAGTGCATATATTTAGCACTGATCGCTGTAATAATGTCACTGGTTCTCAAAAAAGTGTCAAAAATGTCAGTTAGGTGTTCGATCTGTCCACTGCAATGTCGCAGTCCAGCTAAAAATCGCTGATCACCGCCATTACAAGTAAAAAAACTAAGATAAATAAAAATGCCATAAATCTTGTAGGCACTATAACTTTTGCGCAAGCCAATCAATATATGCCTGTTTTTGTTTTTTTTACCAAAAATATGTAGCAGAATACATATTGGCCTAAATTCATGAATAAATTAGATTATTTTTTTTTTTTTTTTGGGTATGTTTTATAGCAGAAAATAAAAAAGATATATTTTTCAAAATTGTCCTTTTTTCTTTTTTGTTTATAGCGTACAAAAAAAAACTGCAGCGGTGATCAAATACAACCAAAAGAAAGCTCTATTTGTGGGGGAAAAAAGGGACATCAATTTTGTTTGGGCGCAATGTTGTACGACTGCGCAATTGTCAGTTAAAGCAACGCAGTGCCGAATCGCAAAAAGTGCTCTGTTCAGGAAGGGGGTAAAATCTTCCAGGGCTGATGCAGTAATTTAAATCTCTGCATTTGCAGTATACATTTAATATCACATCGGTTGTATTTTAGACATACCTGTTGAATCAGAAATCTAGACAATCAATACTAAAATCAGTATCAACTGAAGCCCAAATATTGGAGATCGGGAAAGCCGACTAGATGGTCACAGGAAAGATAGAGTCCTGGCTACATTAAGAAATATAAACACTCAATTAAATGCTATATACTACGTAGTGATAATAATCATTCTAATTTTCCTACTTACAGAGGCACCATTAATTATATTTATATTGATTATGGGCGACTCCCAGTTCTATTCGACTTGTAGCTTGTCCAGATGGAGTATACGAATCTATGACAGCAAATATTGTTGAAATTAGTATTGTATGTTATTACCTTTCATTGATTTTAACTATTGAATGACTATCAGTATATACATAATTGGCAAATGGATATCCAAAATGTGCACCAAAATTATTTTAGAGGAAAAATTTATATCACATATTTTTTGAATTTTTTTATCTTTAGCACATTATATCCACAATTTACAGACCCCTAATTGAAAGTCATTTTAAACCAGCGCTATCATATTAAGCTAATGATCACGTAAACATGAATCCGTTAAAATTGGTTTCTATTAAGCATTAGTTAAAGACAATATTATATCCCACCCATACTATAAGATTTCTCATGGTCTCAGACGGGATCATTCAACTAACAAATAAAACTCAAGAATAATTGCGCTTATTATAAAAAGAAAAAAATTTTGTGTGAAATAGCTGCCAGCATCAAAACAGTGTGGTGCACCGCGCAATAATGATATATAAATGGTGGGTGAATTCAGCGCTATATATAATCAGTGACAGGATGACATACTCTCATCCTGTATATAATTGTGTGGTAATTGATGCAGGTGATACTTTATAGATTAAACAATGAGCAAAGTGAACAGACAATCACAAATAAGATGAATGCAGCACTATATGCAATCGGTGACAAGATGACATACTCGCATCCTATATATAATTGTGTGGTAATTAGAGCAAGTAATGCTCTTACAAAACTGGGCAAAATCAATAGACAATCATAAGTAACTAAAAAATGTCCATAGTAATGAGAAAATCTATTGACATGTGCAAAGCAGTATTCTTGAAGTGAGATGAAAAAACGAATGTAGATGGTAGTTTCTATTCGGAAGGAAATCTCATACACTCGAATCAGCATATAAGGTGGCAGAAGTGGATACTCTTACCGGAGGGGATGGACACAGTCACCATACGGTGGAGTGTCATGCAAGCTTTGGGGATCCAACGATCCCTGAGGTACTGTGCTGGAAGACCATACTGATAAATTCCATCCAGGACAACCGTAGTTTACAGGGTGGTGTATAGATCCACATCAGATAGGAGGATGACCTTCAAAGGCAGCAAGCTCCTGGAGATGGGGGGATGACTTTCAAAGGCAACAGGCTCCTGGAGAGGGCGACTTCCACCTCATGTAAGTTGGATTAGTAAGAAGGAAAGAAAATCTCCACATAGGGCATGAATCCGATAAAAGGATGTTGTTTTATTTAAAAAATGTCAAAAGATATGACAGGCACTGAAAAAACAGTGATCACAAAAATGGTAATAAAATCGCGTGGTAGCAAGACATCGAAAGCTTCAGCTGAAGTTGCTGGGTTGCTGAAGCTTTCGATGTCATCCCCTCCGGTAAGAGTATCCACTTCTGCCACCTTATATGCTGATTCGAGTGTATGAGATTTCCTTCCGAATAGAAACTACCATCTACATTCGTTTTTTCATCTCACTTCAAGAATACTGCTTTGAACATGTCAATAGATTTTCTCATTACTATGGACATTTTTTAGTTACTTATGATTGCCTATTGATTTTGCCCAGTTTTGTATGAGCATTACTTGCTCTAATTACCACACAATTATATATAGGATGCGAGTACGTCATCTTGACACCGATTGGATATAGTGCTGCATTCATCTTATTTGGGATCATTCAACTAAACAGAACTGCACATATCTCCAATCGGTCACAAGCCCAGTTCATTTTATAAAACCCCCATCAAATCATTCTCTGCAGCTATTACCTTTTGTACCACCCCCCCCCCTCCCTTTTAGAATGTAAGCTCTATGAGCAGGGCCCTCCTGTACCTTTTGTATTGTACTGTATTTGTGTTGTCCCCCTATACATTGTAAAGCGCTGCGTAAACTGTTGGCGCTATATAAATCGTGTATAATAATAATAACTTACAGGGTGATGTTTGCCTAAGGTTGTTCCCTCATGGCTCCAGCAAAATGGCCAACAGCCCGCCGGCCTTTTATCTCTCCCACACCGCCCGGCATGTGACATCATGGGCGGCGCCATAGGCGTGCGCACAGGGTGTGCCGGGTGTGCCCAGGCACACCCTAAACACCCTGTGCTGCACAGATACCCCCAACTGCCCTGGCTTCCCACTCCTTCCCTCTGCAGCACTTCTGGCTTCCCTCCTCTCCTCTTCTGCCGGGTGTTGCTGCGGAGATGCCCCTTCCCTTTCTGAATGAACATGGTGAGTGATGTGAGTAGTAGTGAGTAGTGTGTGTTTGAGCTTTGGGGTGCACACCCTAATGCAATAGGCTGCACACACCTATGGGCAGCACGTGGTCACTGGATAGTCCAGCCAGAGTGCAGATATGGAAGAGAGGCGCGGACCGCAGTGCGCGCCTTCCCCTCCCATACAGGAAGAGAAAGGGAGCATCTCCTCTCATACAGGACGTCAGCGTCAGCCAACTTTGCAAGAATGTAAATACCAAAGAAGTTGTAGGTAGAGCGGCGCCATCTAAGGATTTACAGCACATGCCGCATCCACCAACATCTCCAATGGTCCTCCGGGTGTCCCCACAAGGAAAATTCATGGACAGAGACCAAGTCTCAGCCATGACAGGACTAAAAACGACACCATGGAAACAGAAGTTTCCAGAGTGCCTGGGCGTCCGTGTACCACTGATCAATCGCTCCAAATAGGATTACTCAGAGAACAATTTTAATTTCACAAAATTTCATTCAAATCTTTAACAGCAAATAATGATAAAAAACAACGCATTACAATACAGAGCACAAATACGTAATTTGCCGTAATACAGTCTGAAAATATTTAATGGAAAGGACTATAGGAAGGGTTTGTAACTCAGACAATCATTAAAGTGTTACTAAACCCAGTAATATAAAAATAGTCCCCCCACAGTGCCCACAGCTTATAAATCTTCTTTTTACATTAAAATATTGCCACTATGTACCTTTTTGGCTGATCTGTATACCACGGTCAGTAATAAACTGCACAGTTTCTCCAGTGCTGAGAGTACAGGTAGGAGGAGATTTCCACTTCAGCCTGTATACATGACCACATGTGTGATGCCAATATCATGTGATCTGGCTTGCTCTGAGAACAAGTAATTGTTCTCTCCAGCATAAAAGCCACTACTGAGCATGTGCAGGTTGGTTACTCTGCCTATGTTAGCTGGCTTTCCCCAGATAGACAGTGCAGGGGGGGGGGGGGGGGTCTATGCATACAGGATAAAATGGCCTTTGTAAACAATGCAGAGGATTAACCCCTGAAGTTCCACAGTGAGTATAACAAGCTTGCTATGCTGCATATACAGACAGATTTTACTGTTGTGGGTTTAGTAACACCTTAAGCCTGGGGGGTTGTGTAGCCCCCCCCCCCCCCCCCCCCCCAGGACATAAATCCATTTGGATTATCCTTGTAGCAGATATTTATCTACACTACCACCTCTTTCTGATATTGGAATATGTTCCAAAGCTGCAAATTTGATCATATCAAGATTGAATCTGTGATATAATCCCATATGGCGACTTACAGGATTCTCCATTTTTAGTTTTGAAATAGTTTTTACATGATCTCTTATCCTATGAAAAAACAGGTGTTTGATTTCTCCTATATGATAACTGGCATGTCATCATATAGACTATACCTGGAGTTTGACATGTTACTCTATGTAGAACCTTTTTAATTTGACCATTAGGGAGTTTTATTTGGTGACCTCGTTGAATAAGAGAGCAGTAATTGTATGTACCACATGTACCACAGGCATAAGTTCCTGTTGTCACAACTTGCTTGCATTTGGTTTTAGGTAGAATGTAGTGACTTTTTACAAGATAATCCCGTATGGCTTTTGATCGCTTGAATGTTATTTGGGGTTTGGAACTGATGTGCTTCTGAACTTTTGGGTCAACAGAGGTCAATATTTGTTCATGATGTGTCTTAATTGACTATGTTGTTGTGTATATTTGGTTATAAGTCTCATGGTTGTATTTTGGACTTATTACGTTCCCCAAATATTAATTAACTACCTGATTGATTTTTAGCTCTATTGTATGCCTTTTTAAGACATTTTGGGCTATATGCACGGTGGTGTAGTCGTGTTTGTAAATCCCTTGCTTTTTGTTCAAAGTCATCATCTCCAGTACAGTTTCTCCAAATACGTAAGTACTGGGAGTATGGAATACTTGAAATAAGTGACTGTGGATGTGCACTTGATGCATGGAGAATAGTATTCCCAGCCGTTGGTTTACGATAAAGGGAACTTCCTAAAGTGTTGTCTGTATTAATGAAGATTTGGACATCTAGAAAGGTAACTGAGGACTGATTACAGTCCACTGTAAATTTCATATTAAACTTGTTTTGGTCTAATGCTTCCATGAACTCCATCAGTTCCTCCCGATTTCTACCCCAGATCAATAGCACATCCTCTATAAAGCGATGCCATGAAATGACATCATTGAGACTGGTCAAGTTGTCGTCACGTGAAAAAAGGTGACGCTTCCAGCCTCCCAGGTACAGGTTGGCATAGACAGTAAGGATATTATATATTATATAAATTTTTTTTTTTTTTGTTGGACACATTCATATCTGTATTATTTTTCATTGGTTGTATTTTGCGAGCACTGTCTAGTGTTTATATTGTTTTTGCATGTAAGCCAGAGGGTAGTAAATAGCAGCTGCAACTTTAGATCATAAGCTATTTTTTTTGTAGCGGGTGCTTACTTTAGTATATACACAAAGGGGTTAAGTTACTAAAACTGGAGAGTGGTAAATCTGGTGCAGCTGTGAATGGCAGCTAATCAGCTTCTAAGTTCAGCTTGTTCAGTGAAACTTTGACAATAAAACCTGGAAGCTGATTGGTTACCAAGCACAGCTGCACCAGATTTTGCACTTTACAGTTTTAGTAAATCAACCCCAAAGCTACTGCAGCTTCAACCTTGCAGCTTTCTGGATTAGTTGACTTTTTAACCAAGGAAGAATATGAAGGGCTGGCTTGTAAAATTGCTTCAGTCGCCGGATCCTACTTTCGGTGCTCTTCTAGGCATGTAGTACAATGGCCATGGATCCTTGGTCCATTTCCTAGTGAAGCCCTGTACCCCTCACGGGTTATTCCCACCAGGAGAGTGAAGATCCGCATGGGGCTTAGTCGCTAACATCCATTTCCAATTGGTAGGATTGTTAGAATGCTGATGTAAGTCATAGTTGCAGCCCTATATGGGTCCCAGGGTGCTGACTGCTCCAGTCGGTCAGGGGAAATGTGGAGCACCAGGCTGCAACTTTGTGTCACAGACAGTGGCAAAAGCAGCATGTTGCTTTTGTTTTTTTTGTTGTTTTTTTTTTATTTGGTGCCCTTTTTTCTAACTGTGTATCCTGCAAGTGTGGGTCAAGGTTGCCACTGTACCAGGGCAACCTCCTTCCCATTGAGACCCTCTGTACGTGTGTATGTTTTTTGTCTACATGTGTACGCAGCCTGCTGGTTTCTCTGTGGCCTCATCTTGAGAAAATCGTTGTGTTGACCAAGTATTTTCCTCAACCATACTCAGTTGAGCAAGGGTCCCTGGAGTGGGCTGTCCCATTCATGGACCCAGTCATTTCCTCATTTACCAATACCCCATCAGCCCCTATTGAGGATGTCCCCATTTTCAAGGACTCTGTAGGTAAACGTATAGAAGCTATCTTTAAGGTCTTTTTCCTCTCTGGTTGGTCCTGCTATATAATCATTCTGTTGCAACCATGTCTGTCAGACCTTCTCTGTTTGGTCCATGATCATTTGGGCCCAGGACATTTCAAGTGCTTGGGTCCAGAACGTTTTATCTTGGGGCAGTTTCTGCCTTCGCCTCGCGTCATGCTCTCAAATTTTTCTTTCTCCCCACAAAAGCAGGTGGATCTTTGTGCTTTTCTCTGGCAGCTCCTCTTGCAGGAGGTTACTACCCTGTCCAAGAAGAGAGGTTTTAGGGCCTCTTGTTGAACCTGTTCAATGTCTCAAAAGGCATTAACCCAGTCTCAACAGATTCCTTCAGTTCCAATAACTCTGTATGGAATCTGCAGTTAGCCATCACCTCCCTTCTTCAACCTGAGGACTTTTTGCCCTTTGTGGACATCAAGTTTGCCTACGTGCACATCCCCATTTTATACAACCAAATGGCAGCCACCCCAAACTTTAACTAGCCTTTGCAACAAGCAGCACATGGAAGGACAATGCACATTAAAAACAAACAAAAATTCACAGCTCATTTACCAGCTAGCCTGCAACAAAACCTAATTGACCGTGTCTAACAGTTCACCTTAAAAAACAAGGGGTTTAGTCGCACACATGTATGAGCCACAGTGGTTACGTCAAGTCATCCCAGTGTTACTGTGGTTCCTAACTCTATAATTTTGAGAGTCTCCCAAGTTGGAGCACATATAAAGCAGTTGATAGATTAAGGGAAGGTTTGCCTGGAGGGAGCCCATCCCTCCTTAAAGGTGCACAGATGCATGAGACCCCCAGCAAGGGTACAATGGCAGCGGAAGGTATCCAGTGCATCCCCACACCAATGGCAACTGCCCAGCCTATAACTAGCATCAGCAATACCTGTTTTTTTTTTTCTGTGGGGATGCTACTCTACCAGGTTGTTGCTCTTCCATTTGGCCTGTCCATGGTACCCTGCTTCTTCACCATGGTGTTAGCTCCTGTCCTACTTCTTCACTACTCTCAGGATATTCTCACTATAAGATACCTAAACAATCCTCCTATTGAAGGAACAGTCGGCCCAGAGACTGTCTGCCAATGTCCATCGAACAATAAAAATCTGGTGAGTGGTTTGGATGCATCACAAATCTCCAGAAGTGCACGCTGGAACCAACCCACCACATGGAGTATCTGGGCCTGATTTTAGACACGGCCCTGTCCAAGGTATTCCTTTTTCTGAACAAGCGCCTGACTCTGCACCCATGTTCGGACTCTACAGTCTAGGGGACATCCCACCATCTGCTTTAGCATGAAGATCTTTGGCCCAATGGTGGCCCGCAAACCACCAACTCAAGTTGGACAAGCAGTTTCTGGATCATCCCACTCACCTTGCTAGACTTACTTGACTACTACAAGACCAGATTTGCCATTGCGTGATGGATTTCCACTCCAGTGCTGGATATGAGAAAGTCCTTCCCCCACCCCCTTGATTTATTAGAAGTGGTCAGAACAGATGCCAGCCTTAGGGCTGTGGAGGGGTCCTGGGAACCCTCTCCCTACAACGGACCTGACCATATGAAGAAACCCAGATTCCTAGTAATATCCTGGAACTTGGGACAATTTAGTCACTTTAATGCTGGACCTCTTGTCTACAAGGTCACCTGACCAGGATTATTCAGTTGCCATGGGAGTGACCTACACCAAGAGGTACCAGTAGTCACGCAGCTTAAAGAGAAGTGGACCTCATTCTAGCTTGAGTACTTCTACAGTGATCGCCCCAAATTTCCAGGTCCTGTGTCGAGCTTGCCCCACTGTATACGGACCATAGGTGGTCGCTTGCTCAGCACTGCTGCAGTTCACATGATTCCTTTTTTTTTTTTTTTTTAATGAATTCAAGGTGTTCCCTGGACGAGCTGACGTCATTACCCTTCCTTCCAATATCGTACAATCAGAGAATGCCTGTATTCATTGAAAAGAAAAATACATGGTGTTCTGTGAATGGCCAGTTGTTGCAGACTGCTCAGTATTCAGTGAAGCAGCTGCTCGACACAGAATCCAACAGATTGCCTTGGCAGTGCCAAGTACTACAGTGCTTCTACAGCAGTCCCTCAGGCAGGATATATGCATACTTACATTAGACCAGCTTGGATGAATGTAAGTATGCGATTAAGGTGATACCTGGAGTTCAGCTTCAATACTTTATGAATAGACCCCCACATGTAAGGAAAGAAACTGCCTTACATTTGGCATGACATCTCTAATTTTTTTTTTCTCTCCTTTACCTGGGGTCCAGTAGCTCTTTCATTAGCGTAACCACCTAAAGTGGTTGTAAACTCCATTTATGAAATTTGACCTAGTCACATATATCTGTAGTGCTTACTTATCTCTCTCAAAAGCTTATAAGTGCTGTGTCTTTCTGCTGCTCCATTCCTCTGTTATCTGCAGAGTTATTATTGACAAGTTCTCCGACACACAAGATAACAAACAGCAGCTGAAAATTTGTGTTGGGGAGGGAGCTTAGGCAGAGGAACATGCAGAGCTGTACTGTGAATAGACAAGCTCTCTGCTAATTTACCTCTATGTGGAGTGGGGTGTGCCTTTCCTCCAATCATCTCTCACACAGTGTAAGCCCAGACTCCACACCCACTGCTGAATGAGGAAGAAAGTTTCTGACACAATATGCACTTTCCAAAGATTGTAGCAAGGAAAAGACAGCAGATATACAAATAAAACCTATGTAGGGAGATTTGTTTAATCCCTGTGTATCCTCTGAGGCTGTTCACTTCACTGGGTATGGGTTTACATCCATTTTAAGGAAAAATTCAGCTAATTTTCTAGGACTCATCTCCTACATTCTGCTCCTCTTCTGCTTCAGTTCCCCTGCCCTTAAACACTGGCAATTCCTGGCTATCATTTTGGGACTTGCTATGTATCATATAACAGCAAGCAGCTGTTAAAATGCTATGAAATGATACTTGCAGGTGTCACTGGGCAAATCTAGGATAGTAATACACTCTATGTACTTTTTCATTAATTTGTAAATCAAACGTGTCATCTTTGATCTGCATATGTCATCAGTTAAAGCAACCTGACAAAGAAGGGTGCATTGGGTGCATTCAAACCTGTGAATTTACCCTGCCTCCAATTAGGGTGTCCGTCTATGAAACTGTGATCAGCGGTGATCCAATCACAGTCCATTAACGGTTTATGAAACAGAGATGATCGGGGAGAACTCATTCTCCCCAGACCATCTCCACACACTGAGAAGCTGTAATAGACTGACACAAAAAAACGTGCAGTTTATGAAGCTGTGATCTCAGCACTTCACTGGGGATCTGAGTCAAAATTCACCCTCCACGATTCACCAGCTCAGAGGTGGAGAATTGGGGAGTGAAGAGAATACCGGAGGAAGGAGGAAGATTTTTGACTTCTTCCTTGTTCAGACCCTCCAAAACAGTAAATATATATATATATCTATATCTATCTCTATAGATATAGATATATATATATTAATTAATAAATACTAGATATATAATGTGTGTGTGTATGTGTATATAGTGTAGGGGGGCAGATATTTTGTTAATGAGGAGGGTGGCCTCCTTCGGGAATGTCTGTGTACTGTGCAGTGATAATTTATCACTGCTTAAAAAACTGACACCTCTGTATTTCAGTGAATTTCTGGTACTGTAATCTCGTAAAGACTCACGAGATTCCAGTATCAGGGGCCGTTCTCCATTGTTCAAAGCGTTTGTAGATCGCTTCGCTCCTCCAAAGGAGATGCGATCTACAAAGCTTCATAAACTGGCATCCTGAAGAGAATGATCTCCTCTGAGAATGCTGAAGAATGGAACAGTGAAAAATTTTCACTGCTCCATAAAAGGACACCACTATGTGAGAACTCCACAGTTTCCCCAATTAGCTGCAAGTAGGCAGTCCTACTGAAAGCAATGGGAGTTTGCCGACTCTCGCAGCGATCACATGCAAGTGATCGGCCCTGGATAGAGGCAGTGTGCATACAGGCCAATTACTCACATGTGATCACTGCATGAGCCATAACATGCGAGTGGGCATGATTAGTTGTGAGAGCCGGCAACTTTCAATGGGGCTGCCTAATCATAGGAACCCTCTCTGAGGTTCTTGCATCTAATCACAGGCAGGGTCCATTTGCAGGTGTGAATGCACCCTAATAAAAAAAGTAGTAATGCTATTATAACATATTCCCATTTTTAACCCTTATTTAACTCCAATCAACCCTAATTAAATGCTTCCTCTCCTTCTACCCTTGGCCATTATTTATTTTTGTTTTGTTTTGTTAATTTTTTTTTTAGCATTACATAAGAAAAAAATCCTGGTGCCATAAGGAAAAAACAAAATCTCTATAGCTTTAGTCAGCTAACTTACCTGTAATGAAGAATGGATCCTGTGGAAATCTTCACTGCAGAGATGCCCAGTCCTCTTCCTGCTGCTGAACTTTTGGTGCCAAGTTCCCAAACGAGGACCTGCTACCTCCTCAATCCTCCTCCATCATTGAGAAACTTTCTTTCATTGCTTTCCTGATTTTTAAATGGAGGAAAGTCTGATGAATCGCAGGAGTCTCTCCCCCATTTACAGATCGTTTTACAGGCAGTGAATGCAATGAAAGAACATTTGGAAGAGGAGTGAGTGGGTCCTCATAAGGAACTTTTTACTGCAGCTTCATATAAGACCCACAGCTATTAACAATCTCAGCCCTGGAGGTTCAGGAACAAGAGGAAGACTTCCTGAATTGAAGATTTCTACAGGATCCAGCTGCCTGAATGACATGGGACATCCTTCATTACATGTGTTCACGAAACCGAGAGAGGTTGTTTCTATGGCTAAATTCAGCTCTAACACACATTCTTTTTTGCCTAGGAGCCCCTGAGCTTGGAACCCTTAACAAGTAGACAACTTGATCTCAAAATCAGGGCTGTGCACACTATTACCCAGTATCTCATAATGCAGTAAGCACATCTCTATATGCCTCTTTGGGATGAGAGGGCCAGGGGCAAGTTCTGACTTTGAGCTCAAGTGGACATCTAACTTGCTAAGTGTGGTGGGCTTTGGGTGCCTAGTGTATGAGGTGAGCGCGGTAAAAAAAAAAAATCACCTTGCATATGCTCTACTCCTTTAGTAAATCAACTTGCATTGGGAGAAGGAGAGCAGTAACCTGAGCTGTTCTGTAACGAAGATACCATGTGTCCCACTCCTTACCACCCTATTGTTTATTAGTGAAGCTGCCTATTAGCATGATGGACCAGTAGCAAATCTCTTGAAGAGTGGGACAGAGCCAGTGACCAAAAAGCTGGCCATTTCAGCATTGCTATTACAACTGACTGAAATTACATTGTGATATTGTTCTAATTTGTTTCTGCAGCCCCGAGGACTAAATCTCCCCAAACCTCCAACTCCACCACATGTTGAAGAAGAGTACTACACCATTGCAGATTTTCAGACCACCATACCTGATGGCATAAGTTTCCAGGCTGGACTGAAAGTTGAGGTGAGGTTTTAGCCTTAAAATATTGCTGAGCTATATTTTCTGATGCATATTGACTAAAAAATGAGATCCATACAATTGCTAGGAGTACTCTCATTTGCCATTGCCTCCATTAATGTTGATTACCCCCACCTTTGTAGATGTACTCTTGCCCACTTGCCTTTTAAAAGGGAACAGATTAGGATAATAGTTACCTATCAGTTGAGCCTTCCATCCAACATACAGGGCTGCCTTTGCCTCACCCCTGGAAGTGTTACTAGATTTGTGGTAGGCATGGTATTGTGCAGCACATTTCACATGTCTTCTATAATGATTTCAGGACTGGAGCTTTGGCACCCTCTAGTGCTGGATATAAACCTTAGGTGAGCCACATAATTGGCCATCCTAAAAGGTTTCCTTGAACCTGAGTAATCTTTCTTAACCACTTGCTGACTGCCCTATAGCAATTTTACTTAATACAGGGTGGCAGCTGTGCGCTGGATCACATATATATACACGTGATCCTGCACTTCCGCCTGCAGGGGGCCCACGCACCGGGATGTGTGGACGCCGGACACTCGGTGTCTGCCAGCACCTGCCAATCACCGGGCAGAACCTCAGAATGGAGCTCTGTAAACAAGGCAGAGTTCTATTCTGAGAGGGGGAAGGAATGTATTCTGTGTTCTCTTCCCCTAGTAAGAGCAACACACATAGTAAACACAAACACTGGCTAGGCACACTTTGTCCTTTTTCCTTAGATGTTTAACCCCTTCCCAGTCAGTGTCATTACTACAGTGACAGTGCATATTTTTAGTACTGATCACTGTATTAGTTTCACTGGTATCCGCAACAAACGTGTCAGCATCCGATTGTCCGCCTGCAATATCGCAGTCCCCCTATAAGTCGCAGACTGCGCAATTGTCAGTTAAAATATCGCAGTGCCGTATCACAAAAAGTGGCCTAGTCATGAAAGGGGGGGGGGGGTAAATCTTCCAGAGGTCAAGTGGCTAATGGAACCTGTAATATTAAATTTATATAGGCTAAACTTTTTTTTTTAGTTTTGTTAATGCTAGTTGACTGGCTATTATGCTGATCCATTGGCTTTTGCCACCAAAATGGAACAAGTATACAGATCAGAAGCTCAGGGCTTCATGCTTGTTTTGGCTCAGTGATTCAAAAGCATTGAAGTTAGAGACAGCAGCCAGGGTGATAGTTTTCAAAAGGCACATTTTGTAAAGGGGAAAATCTACATAATTGTGTTAATGGATTCCAGGCCACCACCACCTTCCTCCAAGACATGTTTAACTTACAAATGCATTTAGTATCTCAGGTTGTGTCATTTTATATTGATGGGTTTATAAAAATTGTTATTTCAAATTGCAGTGTTGATTACTAGAGTTAAACTTACATTTCTTCCAGGATTGTTGAATAGAGTTTCCTTTATAATCTGTTATTGGTTTCATTTTAGGTTGTTGAAAAGAACCATAGTGGTTGGTGGTATATACAAATTGATGATAAAGAGGGCTGGGCTCCTGCCACCTTTATTGACAAGTACAAAAAAACTAGCAATGCTCTAAGGCCCAATTTTCTGGCACCTTTACCCAATGAGATGGCCCAGCTGTGCTTGTCTAATGCTTCTACAGAAAACACCTCTGTGGAGGAAGCATCTGGGCCATGTAGGCCTCTGCCTGAACCACCACAAAATGGTACAGACCCTGTATCCAAATGGTCAAAAGAATGGAAGAACAAAGACCCCGGTTTCAAAAGTTCTCCCTTGGATGGCAAAGAACAGTTTTCAAATAGTGTGTATGATGAGGCAGCTGTTGATGATGGGGAGGAGAAACCAAGTCTACCTCCGAGGAGGGAATCCATGCTAAAAACTGAAGAGGTATCTGAGCGGCCAAGCATGCCACAGCATCGAGCTCCCCCTCCAAAACCTTCAACCAGCATGATGGTATCAAGTATTCAAAAGCAAGTCCCTTCAAAGGAAGTCAAGAAACCAGAGATAAAAAATGACAAGAGCAAAATGTTTCAGTTGAAAAATGAAATGGGTCTCGAGTGTGGACACAAAGTATCACCCAAAGAGCTAAAAAAGCCAATGCTTAAGCCTGTTGTTAACAAACCTAAGCCTGAGATATCATCCGAGAAACCTGAATTAATGGTTCCAAACCCCTTTCTCAAAGCTAAACCACAGGTCAAACCCAAACCAGTCGCCACAAGCAAAACTGAGGGTAGTTCAGAAGATAAGGTTGACATTTCAAATCTGAGAAGCAGACTTAAACCCTCTGGGAAATCATTAGATAAAGGTAATGAGCAAGAGCCTTGTGCAAGTAGTGGGGTGAGCGACACTGCAGTGTACAACTGTATAGGGGCTGCTGGCAGACCCCTTGATAAACCTGATCAAAAACATCTGTACAAGCAGGACAATAGTATTCCTGGTGAACCACCTTCTAAAGCACTTCCAGTACCACTTAGGACTGTTGACACTGAACCAAAGGCTGCAAGAGATCCACCCCAGAGGCCTGTAATTCCACCAAGAAGACCACCTCCTCCCAAAAAAGTTTCCATGTCTAGTGAAACAAATGAAAGTAGGGCAACACAGATAAAAGAAAGTTCTGATTTTACAGTTGCTCATATGGCTAATCGACCCATAATGGTTCCTCCTAAAGCCAAGCCGCTCATTTCTTCATCGGGTAGCGATGATACCAAAGTGAGAAATAGCTTTGTTCCCAAGATGCCGGCATCCAGACTAGCAGATAAATCAGAAACAAAAGAGAAGCCTGTATCCAGTACTCCGCCTTCTCAGTATGTGGCAGTTGCTGATTTTGATGGAGATGAGGATACTAGTAGCTTTAAAGAAGGAACAGTATTTGAGGTTCAGGAGAAGAGTTCTAGTGGCTGGTGGTTCTGTAGGGTTCTTAGTGGAGGCCCCACTTGGGAGGGCTGGATACCTTCCAATTATCTAAGGAAGAAGCCATAATGGCTTGCCTAGTTTACACAGTTACCTAGCTTCTTACTTTCACTCCTATTTAATTAGTCCATTAATTTATAGTTTTTACTTCAAGTCTGCTTTTTTATAAAAAAAAAAATAAAAATACATTCCAGTTTTATTCACACCTCGCCTAAAGAGAACAGCTTGCTATGTGGACAGCATGTAGAGAAAATGTGGGCATCCCCTGACTGAACTGCAACTTCCAGCATGCTCTGATGCTAAAGGCAACAGAACTGACCTGAAAACGGCTGTATGATGATTCCACCATGAAGAAGATGACTGCTGAAATTGTTCTTCCCTGGATTATGGAATTGTGAACAGAGATAGCATAAACAAAGCCAAATTGTCCTGTCTTCTCCATATTTGGCCATCACTAACCGAGCCAATATTCTTGGCCAAGTCATACTTAAGCCACTGTTGACAGTGGCTTCATGGGACTGTACAGTTTAAAACTTTATTTTATGTTTTCTGTTTTATGTTCAGAGCAGTGATAACACAAGCTCGACAGGATACTTAAATATTTTATGATAAATTTAAATTGCAGCCTGGCATGTTTCAGTTTATAAAATCCCTACTGTGCTAAAAGGGCAACTAAATGATGGTGTCATTTTGCAAGTTATATATTTTTTTCTTTAAATACCAAATTATTATTTTCTTCATTTTTTTACATTGTTTTTGTGATTACGTCTATCATAGGAAAGGGTAATAGTATTGTAAGGCCAATAGAGGGCAGCAATATCCAGTAAAAAGTGGACAAAGCTGCAAGGATGTTTTTTTCCCTTATAACCCAGTACACCAATTCTTTCATGTTTAAAAAAAAATCAGACAAGATAAAAACAATAAATTAAAGATAAAAAAAACAAGACAGACACAACCTGTGCAATAGCACATCTCTGTGAGTGTGCATAGGCCAGACCAATGGTAGGAATAGGGTATGCATAGTACCTGCATGGGCTCATTTACATTACTGTGCTCTTCATATAACTATGTCAGAAGCTGATTAACAACCTGGAAATGTTATATTTGGTTATTTTAAAAACCTCAAAAGGACTATTGAGCATCTAGATTGTTTTTATAACTGAAAATAGTCTTGATTAGCAATCTATATGTGTAATCTTGAGCCAATTTAGCAGCTGCATTTGTATCTTGCTCATCGCAGCCTGGTAGAAAAGTGAGGCAAGAGCATATCCCTTCAGGAGTCTATGCTACTTATTTGATATCTATCAAAGAGCTTATATGTATAAAATGTTTTCTGAGAAGGCTATATTTAAAGTGCATTTATTATGTTTTACAAACTCCTTTGGTACAGGAGCAGTGCTCCATATCCAGCCATTGTCTTTCTTTGCCCTGGAACTGTGATTTGAGAGGTAGAGATGAACATACTTTCTTAGTGTTTGTTTTTTTTTTTTTCTTTTTTGAAAGGCTAAGGTGGCTTTTCAGGGGTGGGGCTTAAATAATAAATCAAGTTTTACTCATATAAGGGACAGATTAGGATGAGGCTTAAAGTTGTCTTAGTTTGTGAGTTAGGTAAACTGGGAATTATGGTGTTATATCCATATAGTGATTCTGTATCTCTTGTTTACTTTGACAGATGTTGTTAAACATCAGCAAGGCAAAAACCTATGCGCACATTGCACATCGTTTCTTAGTATTTTATTGTATCCTTGCAGTATTATGTATTCTGATCTGTTCCTTTACAACAGATGAGGTTATTATCCTTTGCTGCATGTAACCTTTGTCTATATGTATGTATCCAATATACTTCATTTTTTTTATTTTATACATTCCCATTTTCAGTCTGGTCATGTTTGCCATAAAATGTCATCAGTATAGGATCTTTTTTTTATCCAATTAACAAATGTCAATGTATACCACTTGAATTACCCACTGTATTTTTGCTGCCAAATCTTTCCTTATAGTTGGTAATTATCGCTGATGGTGCCTTTCTGACTGCCTTGTTTTGAATGTGCCATCATCAGACCACCATCCCATGGGCTTTCTTGCTCATACCTAATGCATATTTTATGATGGAGCCCAAGTGACCTTTCCTAGTGCCCATTACTGTGCCTTCATAACGCATGCTTAGTTTGTAACAATCTGCTCTTACCTCTCATTATGTCTCCCATTTGGCGCCATGATGGCAACACACCAAAGACATGTTTTGTTTTTTTATAGTTAAGGGATCATCTAGTGTAATTTCTTTGTATAGATTACCAATGTGTCAGTTATAATGAACTGATTTACCTTCCATACATCTTGCAATTATGCAGACTTCATTCTGCCCATCAAATCTTCAAAAAAAAATAAAAAAATCTATTAGTGTTTTGACTCCTGTACTAGGGCAATAAAGCTTTTTTTTTAAGTTACTTTTGTGTTTTTTCGTTCTTTTTTTGCCTTGTTAAACATCAGTCATGGGGGAGCAGTGTTGCTGTTTTACCACTAGGTGGCTGCAAAGTGTTATACATTTGTGGTTGAATTGAAAGTGTGGTGAAAGGACTGAACCATTTTACCAGTAGTCTAGCAAGGTCCTTGAGATGGATAAAAGACTCTATCTACAGTATATGGAAATTAAAGTTATTTTGGTGTCAATAAACATTCTGGAAACAGAACCCTTTAGCTGACTAAACCTTTTGCTTTGTCACAGGTTTGGCTAATGACTTGTGAATTATTATGTTTAATTATTTATGAGGACTCTTGTTTATTTAAGTAGCATTCACCAGCATCTGTTCCTAAATACAAAGAGATGCATATTGTAATTTTTGTCCTACTTTTAACTTGATAAATGTCACATACTCTGTACATTCGCCAGACATTCAGTTTGCACACCTGCCAAACCAAGGTCATGGATCCAAGCAATGAGTCTGGATGGAGATCTGGAGTCCATGCTGCATTATTGGAAGGATCTTTTTTTTTTTTTTTTTTTTTTTTTTTCTTCCTCATTTTAAAAAGTTAAAGCGACCAGCAAGTAGCCTGGCACACTGGCCATTAGAGCAGTATCCCTATACCTAGGGCAGGGGGGGGAAACCATCTGCAATATACTGTTAGCCCATGATAAAGGAATTGTGCTGAATATTTTTATTTATTTTTTGTGTGCTCAGGAGGAATTCTGGGGACATCACTAGTATTAACACTGTTTTAGTAAAATAATTGATATAGTGAGTGAAGTAAACCAGTGTGTTCTCTGATCAGACATTAATGTGCAAGAACTTTCAAACATCCTTTTTATAATGGGAAAAGGTTCTATATACAGTATACATGTTCATCCACTTATACAAGTTTAGAAGGATCATATGTAAAGCATACTATGCCTCCATGCTGTTTGCACTACGGGAATGAGATTCACCTGCTTCTCTCCACTAGGCTCAGTACTAGTATGTTAGCAGGCATTTATGGAAGTCTCCTCTTTGCATCCTTTTGTTTGCTCAAACCTATAGATGCACTTAAAACTAGACTTCCAAAATAACTGATCAGGTTAGAAATGAGAGTTGCCACATTACTTGAAGGTGCGCGCTGCAGGTCCACATTCTTATCTTTCCTTCACCAATTAGTAAAGGATGGCTGCATATTCATCAGCTATAGCTCCCATAAAACTTAAAGATATTTGTAAAGGGCATTAGCACCCTAAATGTACCCAGGTGAAAAAAAAAGCAGGGCACTGGTGCAACTGCCAAAAAAAAAAGGCAAGGAATGATAAATGAAAGGAGTCTTTAGTCCTTGAGAAAAGTCCATAAAAAAACAATGTGGCATGAAGTTCACATTATGGCAGCATCAGTAGTCTCTGTTCCAAGCAGGATCTGGGAGGGTTCCCACCAGCAATCCGTGTATAAGCAAAAAAAGGAGAGAAAAGCGCCACTATCTAAGTGTAGCATTTATTAAAACATTGGTGAAATGAAAAACAAATATGCACTCAAGTTTAAAAGAAAAGCGTATCAATAAGTCTCTGGCAGGTGGCAACGTTCCAGGTGGTCCATGGCAAGCAAGCCCCTCCACATTGATGTAATGTAAGGTGCTTGGAACCAGGGAAACACCAGGAAGAGCCAGCAAAAGCATTAGACAGTGTGTATATGACATGGATGGGGACTGCTCTGTCAAAGGGGCCCACACCACAAAATGCATAAACCACGCCCATTGACATCACACACGACATCGTCACAGCCATCCTGAGGCCCTGCAACACTTCTCTGTTATCCACAGTGGTTCTCATCCATGTGATATACACACTCAGTTTCCTGCTTTTGCTGGCTCTTCCTGGTGTTCCCTTGGTCAACTTCCTGGTTCCAAGCACCTGCTGGAGACTTACTGATATGCCTTTTAAAGCGGAGTTCCACCCAAAAGTGGAACTTCCGCTTTAAGCACTCCTCGCCCCCTTACATCCCACATTTGGAATGTAATTTTTTTGGAGGGGGGGGGGGGGGCTTCCTGTCCCACTTCCCCCTTCCTCTTCGCTGCCACCTAGGCAGTGACTCTTGCCCTAGGTGGCCCCTCCCTACAACTATCTTCTGGGACACGTCACAGGTCCCAGAAGATTGCTTGGCCAATAGAGCGCATCGTGACTTGTGCATGCCCGGCCATGAAGCCATAAGCTGTTACGGCCGGATGCCCACAGTTGCTATGACAGCACCGCAGAGAGGAGGGGGAGAGGAGCGAGGCTCCGGGTGCCTGAATTGCTGGGCCGTGTGACAGCTAAGTGTCTGTTTATTAAACGCAGGGCCGTTTTTAAGACAGGGCAAAAGGGGCAGCTGCCCTGGGCCCTGTCATTGTTGTGGGGCCCAAAGCATCTGCCTCATACTTGCCAACTATCCTGGTTTAAATTCTCTCGTCACTTGAGGTTTTAGTCCCGCGCTGTGTCCCAATATCTCAGTATGAAGTGCTGCTACTAATGCTGCCCAGCTCTGCCCTTTTGTTGTGTACAGGTGACTCACCTGCAGACCCTGTGTTTACATGTAAATCACCAGCATTCATATGTAAATAGCGGCGGCATTCATATGTAAATATCGGCGGCAGGCGGCATTGATATGTATATCATGCCCCCCTGAGGTCATATCCACAGTAATCTCTAGCAGCCAATCAACAAGCATAAATCATGTGCTGTAACTTCTAGCAAATAGACAGTGAGCCATAATCTGTGTTGTAACCTCAAGCAACCAGTCAGGGATCGGTAATGATACACTGTAACCTCTGGCAACCAATCGCAATAGCTGCCTGATCTGATTCAGTAAACTGATTTTCAGTCTAGCTGCTATTTATTGTATGTCTCAGAGCAGGTGAAGAGCGAAACTGCATGGGGGGGCTCAAGAAAAGTTTTGCCCAGGGTCCAATCAATATTAAAGGCGGCCCTGAATAAACGTCAGCAGCTACACTTTTTGTAGCTGCTGACTTTTAATAAACTAAAAACGGGTGGAACTCCGCTTTAAATGTGAGTGCTTATTTATTGTTTTTCATTTTACCAACATGTTTTAATAAATGCTGCACTTAGGTAATCATGTAAGAAAACAGAGGCTGCCATTGCAGTGTTCTTTTTGAAAATGCTAGTTGTCTGGCTCTCCTACTTTTTATACCTATGCAGACTTTTTTTTCCTAAACTACTTGTTCTAGTGCATGGCTCAATGTATTGAAGCCAGTGTCTGGGGGTCAGCATTTTTCATCAGAACGAACAACTCTCATGCCCAGTATAGTTTTATGACAAAGAGCTTACCCATGTACATAGTAGTGAAAGTAAACAGTATATAGTAAGAAGATATCCTGTTGATATGCAGGAGACAAATTACATCCTCATAAATAAAACCGCAGAATGGATCAGTGTTGTATGAGCCATATTTTATTTGTTTTTGAACATAAATCCATAATGGATGTAGAACAGAAAAAAATGTACAATAACAAAACAAAAGCACAACACAAAAAATGGAAAGTGCAAAATAAACAACTGATATTAAGTCTCTTATACAGACTAATAGATAAGTTTACAATGCAATACAGGTATCACAGTAAAGAACCATCATCTGTGTAGGTATTTCCCAAACCACAAAAGTTACAGATTTGGGGCATAAAAGGTGAAGCATACAACATTCACTGAATTATCAAAACAAACAAGTCATAATCGGTGGTAATTTTTCTTTAATATAAAACTAACACGAATGTGTTTAAATTTGCAATTTAAGTATTATTATAACATGGAGTCTGAATATAAAAAGTGCACAAACAAGCTCAATAAGGCACATACATATTCTATACAAATGAATAACCATTGAAAGTTACAAATCAATAACATTAGTTGTACAACGATTGTCTTCCTGGAGAGTGAGGTGAAAGGGAGAGAAGTACAGCTCAAACAGAAACCAATTACCAGAGAAACACTGTGCAGTTTATTTTGGCATGTTAATTGTGAAGTGGAGGCACAACCTGGGGAACAGGATCTGGACTCTCAGACTTGATTTCAAAAGAAACAAAATGCTCTCAATTTTTAGATTTTTGTTTGTTTTTAATGTGAAACCTAATGCACCATCATAGCTTGTGCCAGATTTGTTGAAAATGATCCTGAGATTGTTAGAGGAAAGCTTTGTTAAAATACAGTTGATTGACCCTGATTAGTCAAAACTATAGCATTGTATTCATCTAGAAAGTGCATTCATTAGAAGTTGTTTGGCTGTCATTGTGATCCAGTAATTCAGGCTTTTAAGTCAGTGACCACAGGTCAAGTATTCATCTCATGAGTTCTGAATTTTCTGGTCTGAATGCTTGGTTCAGGTCAGCGACTCAAAGCACTGAAGCCAGGGACAGCTAGCATTTTTATAAGGCAGTCAGCAATGTCAATATACAGGTTTCCTTTTGACAATGGTGGATTGTAATTCTATATAGTGTACAACTTTAGGTGACTAGCTCATGGCAGTGTTTAAAGGCTGGTTTGGCAATACTGGCTTTATCTGGCACCTATATTGGGTGTTATAGCCATCTTGTACTAAGAAAAATACATAAGCTGTTACGCACAGTATCTGGTTGTCATAATGACAGTTGTCAGTACTTGGTTACCAATGGTGAACAAATAGGGCGATTAGGACTGCTGCCTTTATTTTTGTTACAGGTGGCTTGAAGTCAGGAGATCAGCAATGCCAGATTTCACTTAGTACAGGAATCCCTTAGGGTCCATTTACATTTGTGCAATGTACTAATGCACAAAAACATCCCTATTATCACACATAATCACAAAAATGTTGATGTTTATCAAATGTGTTGCAGCAACGCATAAATGTAAAAACTATTCATGTTGCGTTTTAGATGGAGGGTAATGCATTTGTAGTCTGTGTGCAACAATAAAAGTTACATAGCACAGTGGATATCCTACATGCAGTCAATTGTGAGGGTGCAGCAAGGGGGACATCACTCAGCCGAGTCATCATACATGGGCTGCTAAGGGACTTTTACACAACCTATCAGATGCAGCCACTCATCAACAGCACCGGTATATTCAGATGGCTGTTGAATAAAATAACCAGCAGTGGTTCTCAACTCCTGTCCTCAGGACCCACTAACAGACCAGATTTGCAAGATAACTGAAATACATCACAGGTGATATCATTTGCTGCTCATCGATTGCAGTATTTCTAGTCTGCATCTCCCCAGGGTAATACCTAAAATCTGGCCTGCTAGTGGGTCCTGAGGACAGGAGTTGAGAACCACTGATCTACAGGGTTTAGGCTGGATGAGGGAATCAACTGATTCTTTAGTTCAGCCCACAGGCTTGCTGTGTGGCTACACCAACGTTTAAATATCTTTGCCAAAAGGATTTAAATACTTGCTGGTAGGATCGCATTTATTTCAGTGTAATGCAAATGAAGTGATTAATTAGAAAATTGTCTAAAGCGGTTAATTTCTATCAGTAGCAAAGTTTTAATCTCTAATGTAGCCTAAAACAACTGAGACTTTGGTGCAGCACTGAAGACGCACTGTGGGGTTTATTTACTAAAGCTGGAGAGCGCCAAATTAGGCTCACTTCTGCATAGAAACCAATCTGCTTCTAAACTCAGCTTGTTCGATTAAGCTTTGGCAATAAGACCTGGAAGCTGATTGGTTTCTGTGCAGAAGTGAGCCTGATTTTACAATCTCCAGCTTTAGTAAATAAACCCCAGTGCCTGACTTCTAGAAGCAGTGCTTGTCCTTAGCCAGAGGAGGCCTCTTTCAGCCATTTTCCAGGTTTCCTGCTGATAAGAACCAGGAGATGTTTGTTCCACCATTAATGTAAGGTGTACAACCTTTTTTAAGAGAACATTTAGGGTCTTTGGCTGAAATATATAGAAATATTATATATATATATATATATATATATATATATATATATATATATATATATATATATATATATATATATATATATTCGTTCTAGATTAAAATAGAAATAACTTTGGGCCCACTGAGCAAATGTGCCAAATAAAGGATGTTGAACATTTAATGGCCAGTTTCAGCTCCCTGAAGATATAACAATGGCTTTATTTACCATCTATGACTAACAACGTACATTTAAAGCAGACTCCAATATTACATTTTGCACTTCATATTGCCAGTAAGGACACCCTAACCCTGCGCACAAATCACATGTGTTTTCATTCTGCCTTTATATTTTCCAGGTCTAAACGGTGAGTTCTGTATTTTAGGGATCTCCTCTTATACTTTGTCTCAATGTGTGCATGGGGATCTTTCCAGTCCACTTTGCCTAGTTGTTCTAACAAGAGTTAGCAGTGTGTCACACACATTATGCATACCCAAGAACATATTAGCAGCAGAACGCATTAGGTAGCTCCATAAAGACAATGGCAGAGTCAGAAAGTGGGCAGAACTGCCTTACAGGCCCGTGCAGTAGCACATTAGAGGTTAGAAAACTCTATGGCAGGGATATGCAATTAGGGGACCTCCAGCTGTTGCAGAACTACAACTCCCATGAGGCATAGCAAGACACTGACAATCACAAGCATGACACCCAGAGGCAGAGGCATGATGGGACTTGTAGTTTTGCAACAGCTGGAGGTCCGCTAATTGCATATCCCTGCTCTATGGGGTTGATTTACTAGAGCTGGATAGTGCAAAATCTGGTACAGCTCTGCATAGAAACCAATCAGCTTCCCGTTTTTTTTTTTTTTTTTTTTAAAGCTTAATTAAACAAGCTGAAGTTAAAAGCTGATTGGCTACCATGCACAGCTGTACCAGATTTTGCACTCTCCAGTTTTAGTAAATCAACCCCACTAGTTGTTGGACAAAATCCAATATGATATTAAGCTTTACCAAGGGCTAGTTCTACTTCTAAGAAACCTGGATGCTTCCATTGTTGGCCTTTTACTGGAATGCTATTTGCCTGGCAGTAATGTGGATTCTCTAACTTTAATACATTCTGAGCCTCTATCCTGGATAAAGGCAGTGAAAACACCACTTCTAATCTGCATCCAGGTCAGTAAATCTCTGAAGGACCCGAAGATATTAGACCAACATGCCAACCAGACAAATATTATTTGGAGGAGTCAATAATAAGCAACCCCCATGTTCTCAAAGTACAGAGGGGGTATGTCCACCATCACTGCCAAATTGTGTGATCTCTTCAGATTTTTTATAATCTAACATACCTAAATCCAGAATGTTACCTTCTCCACACTTGCCGTACCTTCAGGTAAAACCATCCCCTCCCTGCCTCTACACCCAAATGTTAACATCTCTAAACTAATCTCTAGGTAACCTTGATACCAACGTTAGCAACTACCATCACACACAAGGGACACAACACTGCCTACATCGCCTGCTGTGCCATCATGGCTCACTACAGGGTATCTACATCAAAAGGGGTCCACACTGTATTTGCTGGTTTGGCTATGCCTTACCTGTTTGTGATGCTTTAAGAAATTCTTTGGAATTGTATAAAATATATATATATATATATATATATATATATATATATATATATATATATATATATATATATATATATATATATATATATATATATATATAAAAAACAGTAAGCGTTACTAGTTGAAAACCAAACTATTGAATGATGAGGAAGATGGTTACTCCCTCACCAGCCTCACTCATCGGATGCTTATATAGTTGGGGCCTCTGCCCTACAGGCAATATGTTCCCAATGAAGAAGAATCTCAAACATCAAGATATATACTGCACATCACATACACCTACTGTCACACCAAAAGAACTTCATTTTGGATAACTACTTGTTAAGCACATTATACACAAATTGTGCTAAAATCTGTCACTCATGTACACAGCAGAAGCCAGCATTTAGTACACCATCTATAGGAACCATCAGTATCACAAGGCACAGTGTATGGAGATGTCAGACATTCCTAGAGAAGTAACTCTAGCTTCTGCCTTGTGAACATGGTCACTGCACCTAAAGCTATGTTCACCCCTCTGTCAGAAGTGCAGTACATTTAAAATATGTTGACCATATGTCACATTCAAGAAACCTCACCAAGGATGTTGCAAGCTGGGTTTTTTTTCTTTTTTATGTACTGCACCCGCAACGCATAGGAGTAAACATACACAAAACAAAAACGTTTTTCTTATATTACTAGGCAGGAACTTTACTGTGAGACATCAAAACACAGAATAAGCTGAAGATCAGCTGTCCAGTAATCACAATAGGATTAGAAAATACATGGGCTAAAGTTACCTGAAAGTATCGGATTCTGCTGAACATAGCACAAAGTGTTTGTGTTAAAAGCAATCTGCTTGAATACAAAAGAAAAAGCATTAGCACACAAACTTGCACCAAACAGCAGCACTACAAGGACACATGAGGAGTATCAGAGTAGACCTACACACAGTGGGATATAGGATTTAGAAAAATGGGGAGAGCTCAGGTCATCTGCTCTCCAGACCCCTAGACAGTCCCTCATATACATTGTGTAGAAAGCAGCAAAACCAGATCTGTTAGGCTATTGAAAAGTCAGTTCAGATGCTGAAATGTGTGTCCTTGATTCCAGTTGACTACAGCAATAAGGCACCAGACTAGGTGTGTCCTGGGATAAGCCTCATGCACAGGGCAAGATGGGTCCAAAAATATGCAGAATAAACCTAGCATGCTGCCAGATGTACTAGTTATTCTGATTTTTTTTTTTTTAAACAAGGGAGGGTGCCTGCCTCCCAAATCTTAAAGCTGAATTCCAGAATAAGCTAATTTTTGTTTAAATACAAGAGTATTTAGTATTCTTACTTCAATTCTGGTGTGCTTTGTGTAATCCTTCCAGATCAGGCAGTGTGACACTTTGGCTCTGTGCAGGAGCTTCCTGTAATATAGAACGGTCACTGTTTGCTCTGTCTCACTCTCTCCTTGTGTAGGGCGACTAGTCTTGTATCTGTCCCCCTCTTGTAATGGATGAACCTGCTGGGTCCCTCCCATCTCTCTGCTTAGGCTATGTACATACAGCACAACAATAATGTCACCGCTAGTTTTACAAGGTGGGCTTGCAAAAGGCATTTACACAAAGTGAATTTATATCTCTTGTGGCTATTGAGGAATATTAATCTAATTTAAAGTTTTTGTGTGTTTAAAGTTTTGTTCAGCTTGAAAAATATTCATAGAGTTACAGTTTCAGCTACAGCCCCACCTGCAAGTCTGAGATTGTTACGTAATCTAGACCAACTTGAATCAAGTGGGATAAGCATATCATGGTCTAGATCTGGGGTCTCCAAAGGGCCAGTTTACTGTCCCTTCAGTCTTTAGGAAGGCCGGACTGTGGCTAGTGGGAGCAGAAAACGCCCCGGTATTAGAGGCCCATCATTGGTTTTATAATGGGAAGCATAGTGCCCCATTGATGGTGTCAGGAGGGGAATGGTGCCCTAAGGGCCAGATAAAGGCAAGCAAAGGGCCACAGTTTGGAGACCACTAGTATAGATCAAGGTTATGCAAACTGCGGCCCTCTAGCTTTTGCAAAACTACAAGTCTCGGGAAACAATGCAAGAGTCTGTCAAGCACAAACAGGACTCCCAGAGGTCTTATGGGACTTGTGGTCCAGATGGTAGTAGTCTTGGGATAGGTCCCTGTACAAATGCATGAGGGCTTATTGGGCAGGTGGGGCCAGCAGTGAACAGAATTAAAATGAGGCACAGGCTGAATCTGTCCCATTGAGGTAAGTCATAATCTGGGGTTTTAGTGTAGATGAGTTCAGGAGCTGGGGGGGGGGGTTACTGTAGTTTACATACAGTAGCTGACCTTTAGAGGTATAGTTTATATTCCCCAAAAAAGCAAATGACAAATTTGCAATTCATTTTTGCATTTGTCTGTTGTTATCACATTTGCTTGTATGCACAAGTCCAGCTTACCCCTATACATTGTAGTTCTGAAGAAGTCAGTTGAATTACTATCGGATTCATAGAGCAATGATGGCGTGCAGAGTGCAGTAACTTTTAGCAGATTGTCTTCACTGGTCCATCTCTGGTAAACAGAAATCTGATTAAATGATGCAGGCCAGTGTTTCTCAGCTTCAGTCATGAAGGGTTCGCAGGACAAGTTTCTTTCATTGGGGATGGCTTTGGCATCAAGCAACCTTCATATGTCACCTGGACAAGGTGCAGGAGATCCCAAAACAATGACAACCAGCACCAATGGCAATAATCTGGAAAAGGTCCCTCTGCACAAGAACAATTTTTTGGGCCGCCATTTCTTTGCTACCCAAGTACAAACACTTATTTTCTATAATGTAGGCACAGGGTAGCCTAAAGGCTGGCCATACATTCTATAATTTCCTTGTACAATTTTCCTTTAGATTTACCAAAACCATATAAAATGAGGTCAAACCTAAAGACTTTCAATTTGTATGCAATCAGCCAGGCCCTTGTACTACATAGTTGAAGGTAAATCTCAAAGAAATTAAATAAGAAAATTGTATAATGTATGGCCAGCTTTACTGTCCAACCTCACCTATAATAATAAGCCAGGAGAACAGTTCAGGCATTATGTAGATTACCCCCCACTTCTCACGTGCCCTAAAAGTGAGCAGTGCCATGTCAATATGACAGCAACAAAGGGGTCCCAGCACTTGCCAGGTCCACATCTAATGCAATTTGGCCCATTAATCCTAGAGGGCTCTTGCGCAGCTCCACAGTCTGCACAAATAGTATGTTCACCCCTGACTGCAGCGGAGAAACACCAACTGTTTGCAAATTTGTCAATGTTGTTTTCCAGAATAATACAGCAGTTACCATAATGTCTAATCTGTTTACATCAATAAGAGGATAGATATACGGTAAATTAATATTTCAAATGACCATTTAAGGCACATCAGACATTTCACAAAAGCCAATATAATGTTATTACATGGTAACACATTTCCTTGCAAAAATAGAGATGATGAATGATTCACATTGATCTGGGGGCACTCATACTATTACAGGTTTCTGTGTGACGTAACGGTTACAACAGCTGTACATTTCTTTGTTGCTCTGCCCATACATCTGTTACACCTCACTAAAAGTGATGCAAGAGAACAGGTTATATTGCTGGGTGGTAAAAACAATACGTTTTCATATTATTGTAAGAAAGTCATCCTATGGCTGCGTTGAGCATTGTGAACTCTTTTGTACCACTGTAACATAGGGTAGCCCCCTTGATAATAATATTTGTGCCCCAGTATCAATGCACTGGGAAAAAAATTTGCTGAAGTATGTGGTTTTCTTGTGGAACTGGAGGCAAAATAAGGTAGTTGCCATACATAAGCAACCCAGGATTTACTTTTGACTTTGACTACGGTAATGAATGTGATTGGCTGCTATGGGCAATAACTCCAGTTTTCATACATCAGCCCTGTAGTATGTCCGGATGGAAATCTGCCTTCAAATGACTCTGATTAAGGACTCTGGAAGGCACTACTACTATTTGCACTGATAAACAATTACTTGCTGAAAATGGGCCCTGGGCGGTGATATTCTAGTGTAGTGGACACCCCTGAGTAAAGGCACCTCTCCAGCCATGTTGTCTGTGAGCTGGATGGCTCAGTAAGTGCACCCTGAACAATTGTTTTACAACCTTGTGCTGGAGGTATCCCTTTATCAGCTAGCCATGAGTAAGGACACTGGCATGTATTGTGCCACACCACCCTCATATGTTTAACCTCGGCGCCAACACAAAGCATGGATTCCTTTAAGGGATAATCCCCAATTTCACTCTATATTCAAATAAGTCCACACACCAAACATCCCTGTAAAAAGGTCAGACTCATTTAAGGACGGTATGTTTTAATGACATCTTTTATCACCCTTCGGCAGATGGGGCAACAGGCATTGACCTGTCTCTTCAGCTTGATTCCACAACTACTACACAGACACATGTGACCGCAGGTGTAAATTACAGTTTCAACTTCATTGTCAAAGCAAACTGCGCATTCCCCATCTTTGCTCCCTTGAGGTTCTGGTGCAAACACAGGCGACACAGGAGGACTTAGCGGGGAACTAGGAGCCGTCACTGTAAAATAAAAAGGAAACCATATTTCAGAGACTAACTTTAATACAGTACATCGTAAAAAAAAAAAAAATTGCAATTTACGAACAGTGGGGATGATTTACTAAAACTGGAGAGTGCAAAATCTGGTGCAGCTGTGCATAGAAACCAATCAGCTTAAAACTTCAGCTTATTCAATAAAGGTTTGACAATAAAACCTGGAAGCAGATTGGTTTCTATGCAGAGCTGCCCCAGATTTGCACTCTCCAGTTGTTTCTACAGGAAGGCTAATACTCTGCTATAACACCTGAATGCCAGGCTGTTCTGACAGCCAAAGCTTGGGCTTCTACCCATAGTGTTGAACTTGTCTGGTCGCATACCTGCTGCACATTCCTATTGGCCAGTAAGGCTATATAAGTGAAAATAAAGATTAAAAGATATATACCAGGGCTCAATGGGAACCAAGGGCACCACATGACTTTAAAACATGTACCAATATTTTCTGAATTAAATGGGATTTTTAAAAGGTACCATCAAAAACCATATGTCAAATATAAAAATGCACATTATTTTGTTCAAAATAACATTAAAAACATCCAAAGTTTAAAATGTGCAAAATGCATCAAGCACACGAACAGCAGAACTATATCTATCTATCTATCTATCCATCTATCGACACACATAGTTTATTACTATACTATATAACATACAGTTGTTTGCTGTAGTCAATCCATCTCTACATGTTTCACCATTGGATATGGCTTCTTCAGGACATTTTTTATACAACTATGCCTTTCCTCATATTCTATTATTGATCAATCAGCTGTAAAATAATACCAATGCTCTTGTACCGAATATGATTTTCTGTTTCATCTTAGTTTGTGATCTTGTAGTACAAAAATCTTCTAAAGAAGCCGTATCTAATGGCGAAACACATAAAGATGGATTGCCTACAGCAAACAACTGTATGTGATTGTGTTCATGTTTTTGATGCATTTTTCACATTTTAAACTTTGTTTTATTTAAAATAACATTTAAAAGTCCAATGTGCATTTTATCTTTTCGCTGTCACCTTTAAAATCCCATTCAATTCAGAAAATATTGAGGCTATATAATTGAAGATAACGATTGCTACTCTTTAGCATCAAATTATCTTGAATATATTATGGTCTGCAATGCTATAAAATTTTGCTCAAATATTGAATTAAAATACTTTATCATCTAATTCAATACATCCCTCCCAAAACAGCCTCTTGTTTTACCATCAATAACGGTTGGCACACACTGTGATGAACCACTGCCTTGGTAACACACAGAAGGAAAGTGCAAACATGTTAGCTGAAAAGTGACCACGTCCACTTCATACATACCTAAAGACGACTCTGAGGCTGAAGAGGAACGGTTCACGCTGAAGGCCATATCTGAGTCACTGTCATACTGGGAGCCGCTAGGAGAACCGGATGGGGAGAGAACATTGGACTGTACAGTGCCTGGTGATAAAAAGACAATATAAACGTCAAACCACTGAGTAACAAATCTGAACACAATTTTATGACAGCCATGTCAGAGCCAGAATATATGAGTGAAACTCCAGCTTTGTTTAAATTGGCAATGTTCAAAACTACTTCAAATATTAGAAGATTTTAGAAAAAAAATACTTTTTTGCACCCAAAGCTGCTATTTCTCTGAAAAAAAATAAGCCTACCTTCCTAAGGCTTTGTTCACATGGGTGTACTTAGGCATACACCTATGTAAGAGCCGTGTTCCGTGCATCACCATGCAGTCAGTCCCATTCATGGTTAATGAGATGCATGGCCACAGCTGCTTCTCACAAGTTGACATGCGTGTGGGTGCGTTTTCCAGAGTTCACACTGACTGCATTCGGAGACACATCTGCACCAACACGGATGTCAAATTGGGAACACCGTCTGTGTCCGTGTAGCCGCTGTTCCAATAGACATGAATGGGACTGCCTGAAACTTGGCTTTTGCATGGGTGTACATTTAAGTATGCCTAGTGAGTGAGACCTGAGAACTGTTAAATGATTTTTGTTGAGGGCCAAATGGAAGGATGAGATTAGTGCAGCCAACAACCCAAATGAAGGATGAGAGATAGTCAGCAGTCCCACAATATAGCCTTTCAGCCAAAAGTTTAAAGCGGAACACCAGCCTAACCCTTAGTCTTGTCCAAGTGTACAGGCTCCTCTCCTGTACTGAAAATGCTTACATTGATATCACTGCATACGGTCCTCCCACAGTGTGCATTGGAAGCTGCAGCAAGTCAAAATTGAGCCTGCCTACTTTCCTGGCTGGAGGACATTTATTTATTTATTTATTTATTTCAGGTACTTATATAGCGCCGTCAATTTACGCAGCACTTTACATATACATTGTACATTCACATCAGTCCCTACCCTCAAGGGGCTTACAATCTAAGGTCCCTAACTCACATTCATACATACTAGGGACAATTTAGACAGGATCCAATTAACCTACCAGCATGTCTTTGGAGTGTGGGAGGAAACCGGAGTACCCGGAGGAAACCCACGCAGGCACAGGGAGAACATGCAAACTCCAAGCAGGTAGTGTCGTGGTTGGGATTTGAACCAGTGACCCTTCTTACTGCTAGGCGAGAGTGCTACCACTGCACCACTGTGAGGACATCCAGCATCATCGAACATTTCCTTCCCAGACAGGCTGTCTCTTGCCTGACCCTTTCATTTATTGGAGGATCAGCATCCCATGTGGGCATTACCTAGGAAAGTCTGCATGTAAATACAGTCTGTCAAGGAATGCCCACTCCTCCAGACTAACATCCACCTATAAAGGCATTTTGACATTGGCATAACTCCACTCCAGAACCAGCCCACTGCATGCATCAGGACTGAGGGTTCTCGCAAGAAGTACTGAGGCAGAAGGCTGTGATATTTTTCAGAAGCAGTGTGCAGCCTCACACCAGCCATGGTCTGTTGCATAGTGAAGCACAGAGACCCAGGGATGATGTCACAGGTTTAAAATAAGGTATGTTATGAAAATGTAAAGGTTTTTTTTTTTAATTAGCATGTTAGTAGAGGAAAGTGTATATATGGTAATATAGGATAAAGCTGGGTTTGAACGGAGAACTGATCCAGTCCCCAAGTACCCCTGCAGCAAGAGATCATTCATAACAGCTATCTATTTCTCACGTTAGGATAGAGAACTACTGAAGTGACCTAATTATGTAGGGGAGAACAAAGGAAGAGCTGGGAAAAAGGCAACTAGCACTCAAACTCAATGGCACGCACAACTGAATGGCAGTATCAAGATTTCCCAGCAGAACATGACCTGGAGCATCACACTACCCCCCCGGCTTGCCTTCTTCCCATACTGCATCCTGGTGCCATCTCTTCTCCAGATAAGCAACACACGCACACTTGGCCATCTGGCCATCCACTTGATGTAAAAGAAAATGTGATTCATCAGACCAGGCCATCTTCTTCTATTGCCCTGTGGTCGGTTCTGATGCTCACATGCCCATTGTAGGTGCTTTTGGCTGTAGATAAAGGTCAGCATGGGCACTCTGACCAATCTACTATTACACAGCCCCATATACAAACCGCAAAGCCCGTTTTATTTATGCTTTGAACACACCAGCTTCAGGGACAACATGTTTACTTGCTGCCTAATATATCCTACCAACTTTCAGATGCCATTGTAACAAGATAATTAATGTTATTTCGCTTAACCTGTCAATGGCTGTAAAGTTATGGCTGATTGGTGTACAGTATGTTCTGGGATTGTGAAATTAGAGGAAGCTTCTACTGGAGCTCACCACCTGCTGGATGAAAGCGGTATTTATGACATCCATAGGTAATATTACTTATGTATCCAAATTAATATAAAAGGTTTAAAAATTACAACTTTTTCCAGTACTAAAGAACTTTTATTCCAAAACGCTCTACATTCCCTTTAAAAAAAAGGTGGTGGTGGTGGTGGGGGGGGGGGGATCAGTTCCCATGCAATATATTTAGCCTGTGTGTATTCCTTACATGGAATATGCTGGACACACACACGGCAGCACTGATATCATGGCAGTTCCCACACTCTCTAAACCACAAGTCTCCTCTACATGTCTGTAGGAGACAACATCTGTCCAACGCACTATGCTACATCCCACACATAGAAATAGCTGTCAAGGCAGGATGCTAGACCAAACACAGAGCACGGGAACTGCATCTAGGTCTTGGGAAAATAAGTTCATCTCAGGCAGGAAACTAATTCCTGCTGTGCGCTGCCCATTCCACCAAGATGTATGTGTCTTCATATATTGCAATCACATGTATCCACAGACATAACCGTCCCATAAATACATTCACTTGTTAAAGTGCCGATTCGACCTGGCACCTGTATGTATGTTATACATATGTTTGTATGTATAGGATGCTGTCCTCCTTCCGTGGTCAGAAGTGCGGCTCGGGTCCCCCTGGTAGTAAGATAGATCACCAGTCGTATGGGACCACTACATTCACGATTACATGGACTTTTGCCGTTTTGCTGTTTATAATGGGATGATTGTTCTTTCCAATTATTTGATGGCTGCTTTGGTCACCACTCTAGTAGTGAGACTTCTTTCTTAGGCCCCCTTATATTACTTCTTCACATTGCCTGAAGAGGCACCCACCAGAAATGTAATCTCAATAAACTCGCAATAAGCAGTAGCAGACAGGACAGCTATTGTCCCGTTACTAGTGTGAGCTTACTGCTTATTATTGCGAACCCACCAGAATTGCCATTTCTGGTGGGTTCCTCTTCAGGCAATGTGAAGGAGAAAAATAAAGGGTGCCTGAGAAAGAAGTCTCACTACTAGAGTGGTGACAAAAGCAACCATCAATTAATTGGAAAGAACTATCAACCAAACAACAAAATTGCAAAAGTCCATGTAATCAAGAATGTAGTGGTCCCATACGACTAGTGATATATTTTACTACCGGAGGACCCAAGCCACACTTCTGACCATGGAAGGAGGATGGCTAGCATCCTATACATCAGGGATATGCAATTAGCAGACCTCCAACTGTTGCAGAACTACAAGTCCCATGAGGCATAGCAAGACTGACAGCCACAAGCATGACACCCAGAAGCAAAGGCATGATGGGACTTGTAGTTTTGCAACAGCTGGAGGTCCACTAATTGCATTACCCTGCTACACATACAAACATGCTGAACACACCAGGTGCCAGGTCAGATTGGAACTTTAACAAGTGAGTGTATTTTAAACCTTTTATTTAACCAACGCACTGAGAGGTTTTATAATATGAGTTCTCTGCTTGTCATCATTTCCCTCCGAGTGGTATTACCGGGCTACAAAGTTGAGCTGAGCGATTTCAAGAGGAGCTGGAATTTAAAGGACATGCCCCACAAGTGCAACTGACCACACTAGCAATTGGTGTTCATGTCCATTTGGTAAGTGCAAATCCATGTGGGACACTATATGCACAAGTGGAATAAAAGCATCTATGTTTTTAAAACCAGCACCAGCACTTTATTCATCTGGGAAGATTTTTATGGGACTTTGAATTTTGCACTTCTATTCATATGAATTGGTTTGCATTTTGTTTTTTTGATTGTGAAGCACATTAAGTATGTATCCTTTTTCACTACTCTAGTAGAGTTAAGAATTAGTCATAACAGTGGGACCATGGAGAATGAACGTAGGCACCACAAAAAAGTCAAAAAAGACAAAAAGTCAGATCACAGCAGCAAAGAAAAGGAATTTGGAGAGGCTGAGCGCAATAGGAGGTACTTGGAGTTAATGCCGTACTTGAATAAACATTATTTTAAAGTGCTACTTAAGTCTTTTTTTTTTTTTGTTGTTGAAAATAACAAACATGTAATACTTACCTGCTCTGTGCAGTGGTTTTGTACAGAGCAGCCCCGATCCTCCTCTTCTTAGATCACTCACCGGTGCTCCTAGCACCTCCCACCTGCCGAGTGCCCCCCACAGCAAGCGGCTTGCTATGGGGGGCACCCGAGCCGAGGCACTGTGTGTCTATTCAGACACGGAGCCATAGCTCACCCCCACCCTTCCCTCTCCTCAATGGCTCACTGACTTTGATTGACAGCCGGTGCTGTCTCGGCTAATGAGGAGGGAGACTCTCGGACAGCCAAGACTCTCGTGCAACATTTTTAGATCGGGATGGGCTCAGGTAAGTATGAGGGGGACTGCTGCACACAGGTTTTTATCTTAATGCATAGAATGCATTAAGATAACAAACCTCCTGCCTTTACAACCCCTTTAACTAAAGTTTAGTGTAACTTTAACACATCCTAAATGTTGCTTGCAACATTCTGATCAGCAAAATGCAACCAAATTACTCAAAACAGTGTTTCTCAACTCCAGTCCTCAAGGTGCCCCAACAGGTCATGTTTTCAGGTTTTTCATTATTCTACACAGGTGATTTGATCAGTTTCACTGCCTTAGTATTTACCACAGCCATTTCATCTGAGGGAAATCCTGAAAACATGACCTGTTGGGGCGCCTTGAGGACTGGAGTTGAGAAACACTGACTCAACCATTCTTTCAGCTGCCTTCTAAGCATCCCTTTTTAGTTTATGTGGATTTAGTCTATGAGCATCTCATCACTTCACACTGGACCTGCATTTTAAGTTTTATTTATAAAATGCAGTGCGCAGTATGGAGGCCTGCAGTGTTCTGTAAAAAATTTCACTGCATAGTGCTACAGGAAACACTCCTAGATAGGAGAGACCTGACAGAGGTGTGTGTGTAGAGACAGTAAGGCCATACCAGTGCTTAAAGTGTTTGTTACCCCAACATTTCATATTCCTGATATGTGTCTGTTGTACCATGTACTTGTATGAGAAAGTATCCTGTTCCCTTTGTAGTGCTTCCTTTATGTAAAATCCATGGTGTTCCTGTCAGTCCCTCTGCTGAATTGTGTACAATTCCTGTTAAAAACTGACCACACGAAGCAGGAAAGCTGACCGTGGTCAGTTCCCTAGCTGTGCTGGAAACTTAGCCTGCTCTCCTCCAATGATCAGACTTGTCCTAACGGTCAGATGTCTAGCTGTGCTGGAAACTTAGCCTGCTCTCCTCCAATGATCAGACTTGTCCTAGCGGTCAGTTCTCTAGCTGTGCTGGGAACTTAGCCTGCTCTCCTCCAATGATCAGACTTGTCCTAACGGTCAGATGTCTAGCTGTGCTGGGAACTTAGCCTGCTCTCCTCCAATGATCAGACTTGTCCTAACGGTCAGATGTCTAGCTGTGCTGGGAACTTAGGACAAGTCTGATCATTGGAGGAGAGCAGGCTAAGTTCCCAGCACAGCTAGACATCTGACCATTAGGACAAGTCTGATCATTGGAGGAGAGCAGGCTAACGGTCAGATGTCTAGCTGTGCTGGGAACTTAGCCTGCTCTCCTCCAATGATCAGACTTGTCCTAACGGTCAGATGTCTAGCTGTGCTGGGAACTTAGCCTGCTCTCCTCCAATGATCAGACTTGTCCTAACGGTCAGATGTCTAGCTGTGCTGGGAACTTAGCCTGCTCTCCTCCAATAATCAGACTTGTCCTAACACGCACCCCCCGCACACAATTCACCAGGAAGCTCAGTGTACTGTTGGTTCTCCTCCCCCAGCTCTTATGCAGCTGAGAAGAGAGGCAACACATGATTTTTTTTTTTTTAAAGAGGAAAAAAAAGGTATTTATAATGTTTTTTTTATATCTATACACAAATGTTTGACTTTCATTTCAATTTTAAACTGAATGCGTTGTTTTACAAAGAGAACGTTTACAATCACTTTAATTCAGCCACCTCATTCTCTGGGACTATGGAGGACTGTTGAAATCACAGCTTTATGCCAAACAATGTGGTCTACTGGCCAAGTTTATTTTTCTCCCAATGTAGTCCTACGTAAAATGTAGGACCGGGAAGGTAACAACATTCTATTTCATAAAACTCCTCTTATCTCTGCTTGTTTATATGTTCCTGGATCCCCTCCTGGCTCAGAGGACAGAGATAATAAATCGAATCCACTGTACAGTGAGCAGGTCGGAGGAGAAGCGAAAATGTCGAACTAGGAAATGAGCAATACCAGTGACACCTGCCTGTATGTGCAGTGTGGCAGACGTGTAAATCAAATGTTTTGCTGTGCAGAATTATTACCTTAGGTTCTGCTTTAATCCTGCACAGGGGCTCTGCCCACTTTGTCCACCATTGCAACTGAACCTGATTTTATCAAGCAACTGAATTATACTAAAGTGCCCGTACTTTCAATTTCAATAAATAAGATACAAAAAGCAGGAATTGTCAGTCAAGGGGTGCATGAGGAAAACCATACATCAGCAGGCTAACGTGGAGATATCTACTCACCCATAATTCTCAGCTGATTGACAATCCCATGGATAGAAAAGAATACCCAAAGTGGCTGTGAGGAGTCCACACACATGAGCATGCCACGACTGTTTCCGTTGATGCCATGGTGGACCTCCCCGATGGGCGTAAACGAAAAGCTATGGATATCCCCATTGCCCATTGTGAACAAGCCTTGATGTACAACCCAGTACTCCTTTCTGTCCAATAGGTACTCTGGGTTAGATGGCAGATCGTATGTCCGTAATGTACTTGGATCGCAGGAGGTGATGCCAAATGATAACGAGCCATAATAAGGCAGTGGCAGCTGACCTGTCTCCACGAACAGGGTCTCGCCATTGTGCACGGGCCGCTCAGTAAACACTATCGTCCTGTTGCTCTCCTGCCAGTTAGTATATGCCACTGTTCGGTCTGGTGACAGGGTGATGTCAGCACCACGGGTCAGATGAAAATGAAGCTCAGTGTCCAATATGGTGGGCATGGCCTGTGAACGCTGCCGCCTGTTTTGACAACAAGGGATGGCATGGTTGTCCGTTTGCGGAGGAATCCTGCTTAAGTTCAAGTTGGCAATCTTGGCCACCACCTGATTATTCTCCAGTTCATTATTGTTGAAGTTAGCAGAGTCATGGCTACTTTGGGGCAGACAGGTGCTCAGTCGGGGACTGCTCAGACGTCCTGGAGGCATGGTCTCTGCAAACGTGCTATCTGTGGGGGCAAATGGAACAGAATAATCATTAGGGACAAATCAGCTACAAAATAGAAGGTTATGTTCTAAATGACAGCACTAAGAACACTGGCTGAAATATTATATAATTAATATATATATATATATATCTTGTTTCCCCGAAAATAAGACCTAACGTGATTGTCGGTGATGGCTGCAATATAAGCCCTACCCCCCAAATAAGCCCTAATTAAAGTCCTTGTAGGTCTTATTTTCAGGGTAGGGCTTATATTGCAGCCATCACTGACAATCACGCTAGGTCTTATTTTCGGGGAAACAGGGTGGATAGAGAGATAGATATATATATATATATATATATATATATATATAAAAAATCATATTTACCAAATAAAAAAAAAGTTTGTAAACAAAAAAGAAGAGATGAAACATAAAGAGAACAGCAATAACTACTGTTATATGTTTTTCTATTAGGCAAAATAAAACTCGAAACGTTTGGGTTTATCTCTCATCTTTGAGAATTCTCAACCCTCTAAACAAACTTTTTGTAAATATTCCCTATATTTTTTTTTTTTTAACTGCATCTTTCAAAAATGCAAGAAAACGGTCTGCCAAGGAAGCCATGTTGAATGATGACATTGACGAAAATGCAGCTGGAGCAAATCACCAGAACTGGGTGGAATATAATTAGTTTTTAAGGACTGCCTTGTGTTAGGAAATTCCATTTATTTTTTTTAGGAAAGCAAAATGCCAGTTTCTGTTACATGTAAAGACAAAATAGATTTCAATATTCGCTCAGGCGTCAAACTTGATCCTGCGGCCTATCATGCAGAAACACATATTCCTGGCATGCTTGGCCTGCAACCTGTGACTTTCCATTTGTAGCTGAATGATGACTTCTAGCATGCTGAGGGGCATGATATGCTGAAAGCTGAGCACCAGCTGGAGACCCGCTATTTGCCTACTTCTGGCTTGAGAGTGTCTGTGGTCTCAGCCAGGGACAGAAATACAAGAAATACAATACAAACTCCCATCCATCCTATTGTGCTAAATGTGTGGGTGGCAGATGCAATGCAGCTGCCTCCTGTCACACGATAAGGCTGTGAGACCTTTCCAGCCTGTAGCTACACCAGTTCAATATTTAGAATTAATTGGAGTGGAAATAAGAAATATTAAACAACGCATTGTGCATTCAGCTCTGCATGCTGATCAGGGCTGCTGTTAGAAATCATGGGAATTTACAGGGCCCCCCCACCTACACCTCCCTCCCGGGGGTGCAATGGCAGTGACTTTAGCTGCCTACGCCCCAAAAATGAAAAGAAAAAAAAAAAAAAAGTCCCTCTTCTGTTCCCACCTCCTGAGCCCTTCTGTTCAGTAATTTTTTCAACTTTCCATCAATTAAATCTTCTGCCCTTGTTGTTTTAACTTTGGATAATACAACATTTTTTTTTCTGCCAGTAAATCCCTTATACAGCCCACTTCCTGTTTCTTGTCTGGTCATTCGCCTAGGCTTATGACATCATGCACAGCTCTCTTTCTCACTCTCGTGAGAGTTTGCCAGGAAGGAAGGGGGGTGAGTCATAAGAGGGCCAATGGGAGCTGCAGAGCTGGAGGTGTGCCTCTGTGTGTCTGTGTAAATCCAGGAAGTGAACAGGCAGCAGCTTCAGCTGCCCATGGTTAAAATGGCTGCAGCCAGACTCAGTGGAGGGAGATTTCTGCAGCATATTTGGCAAGCATAGAATCACAGTATAAATAAAATAATATGCAAAGTGGTTGCAGGGAAGCTTCAGAACAGCAAAGATGTTTTCATACAAATGATGTGAGCAGACTGCAGTTCCTCTTTAAGCTCTGGTAAGCAAGTAAAGTAGGAGTGTGGGTGTGGTCTAGTAAAATCCATTCATTCATTTAAGCAGAAATGAACAATAAAGCTTCCCTGGGGCCCCCCTGTTAAGCCGATGGGGCCTGGGCCCAGTACAGCAGGACCGGTTGTACTGCCTTATTAGCAGCCCTGATGCGGATGTATAATCATCCAGGTGTGCCGTGTGTTTATAAAAAAAAAAAAAAAAAGGTTTTTACTTACATTCAATTAGCTCTCATTTCCTGTTATTCTGCGGCCCTGGTGATGTAGCCAGTGCCTCACAGCTGCCACCTGGGAAGGCTACATCACCAGGGCTTCCTCAAGGAGAAGCTGAGCATGCGCCGCATTAAATCTGGAGCAGACGGTCATTGAAAAATAACTAGCAGGGCCAGATCTAGCCTGGTGCATACTCTGTATTAAGTCTTATGAACAACAATTGTGCCATATCTTATACAGCACTATCAGGCAAGACGTCATCAGTGGGTGAGCACAAAATAAGAATGAAAAAGTTGGCTGCCAATTTTTTTTTTTTTTTAATGGCGGCGTGGGTTTTCTATTGGCAGGGGTGACAGAACAGCCTAACAGAAAGAGGCAAGTAACTATTGCTAGTTGTATTGGACTTTAACATTTAATTGCACTTGTTGGTTTGATTAAGGGGGGGGTTCTGCTTTAACAACATTTCTCACAACCAGATCATTCTATGGAAGGCATGAATGTTTTGGTTCTTAAAGGGGATCTTCAAAAATAAACCTTTGAACTACAAATGATAATTCAGTTTGACACAAGAGATAATGGACTGAATGTGGACTTCACATTTTTCTAAATCCCAATCAAACAAAGATTTATTGATCATTCCAACCCCCCCCCCTCCCCCCCTTCCATAGTCCCCTCTGAATCTCACTTTTTCATTTTATTACCCTTGGTTGTGTGTGCATTTTGTTTAAGTGTGGTTCTTAACATTTTGCTAAAGCTTTGTGTAGAAGTAATGCTTGGACCTTAAGCGAAGTGGGTAGACACTAAAAGCTTGCCTTGAAAATTTAAATTCACATAAATTAAAAATTGATTATGAACAGTACTCAACTGTGTTAATGCACCACAAGAAATGGATGTAATCATTTGTGGCGAGCTGCTTTTTCTGGTGTGTCGGCAGCTCATTTTAAATGAATGGGTAGCTCTATGCAGAAAACTGTAACAGTGGGAATTCAGTCTTCATCAGCGCTGCACTGCCTCCTCTTGGGCTTAAATTTGGGCCTACACACTTGTGCCGGAAATGCAGTTAGGACACACATACATAAAAACTACTTTGTGTGACATTAGGGAGTTTACATATAAAACATTTGTTGGACAAATGTCATACACATCTATGCAAGCTGCAATACTGTGCCCATAATAAATTCCTACGATCGTCAGCTCCATCTAATGGCCAAAATGTAGTATGCAGCCTCAACTTAGAAGCCTGTTGCTGAAACTTCAGTTGGGCATTATGTCAGGTGTCCCCAAACTACGACCCACAGTCCACATCTGGCCTCCAGCTAAGGTCAGTGGTGTAGTTTCAATGTGAAACAAGTGAGGATTAAAGTCATCAGAGGCTGCCTATGGTCTCTTCTTCTGATGTAAGGGGGACTCCAATAGGGACCGTGATGTAAGGGTGGGGGGGGGGGGGGGATTCTGATGAATTTTTTTTTTTTTTTTAACCAGCAGATATACAGTCATGCTCAAAAGTTTGCAAACCCTGGCAGAAATTGTGAAATATTGGCATTAGTATTGAAAATATGACTGGATCATGCCAAAAAACTGTCTTTTATTTAAGGATAGCAATCACATGAAGCCATTTATTATCACATGACCACATAACTAAACACAGTTTTTGGATCCTTTTTAAATCATAATGATAACAGAAATCACCCAAATGGCCCTGATAAAAACTTTACATACCCTGGAATGTTTGACCTTGGTATAGACACAGAAGGTGGCACACACTGGTTAAAATGACAATTAAAGGTTAATTTCCCACATTTGTTGCTTTTTAAATCACAATTAGTGTATGTGTATAAATAGTCAATGAGTTTGTTAGCACTCACATGGATGCACTAAGCAAGCTAGACACTGAGCCATGAGGGGGTAGAAAAGAACAGTCAAAAGACCTGCGTAACAAGGTAATGAAACTTTACAAAGATGGAAAAGGATATAAAAAGATATCCAAAGCCTTGAATATGCCAGTCAGTACTGTTTAATCACTTATTGAGAAGTGGGAAAATTTGTGGATCTCTTGATACCAAGCCAAGGTCAGGTAGAAACAAAGGGCTGGGGCGGCACAGTGGTGTAGTGGGTAGCACTTTCGCTTAGCAGCAAGAAGGGTCGCTGGTTCGAATCCCAACCACGACACTACCTGCCCGGAGTTTGCATGTTCTCCCTGTGCCTGTGTGGGTTTCCTCCGGGTACTCCGGTTTCCTCCCACACTCCAAAGACATGCTGGTAGGTTAAATTGTCCCTAGTATGTATGAATGTGAGTTAGGGACCTTGGATTGTAAGCTCCTTGAGGGTAGGGATCGGTGTGAATGTACAAAGTATATGTAAAGTGCTGCGTAAATTGACGGCGCTATATAAGTACCTGAAATAAATAAATAAATAAAAGAAAGTGGTGGAGAAGGAAGTGGAGAGGAGAGTGAAAAGTGGTCATTGTACAAAGCAGACTCCCTGTATTATCCAATGGTATTAAACACTGTAATGCCCCTGGTTACTATGGACCATGTGATAGGCCACTTAGTAGCACTTTTTTAAAATCATGGTGAGAAAGATAGACTTTTAAAAATAAATAATAAATTATAATAATAGGATGGGTTGGTAATACTGACATGTCCTACTGGTTCATGTAAAGCGTGAATTTTAGCAGTAAGTCCACTATAAAGCCTTTTAAAGACAAGGCATTGCTTAGTGTTTACAGAAGTCTTCTCATTTTAGAATTCAGAGAAAGGAAAATGATCAAGGAGATCTGCTACTTCATAACCAAATACCAAACGAATAATGTCACAAAGCAACAAAGTGTATAAGATTACAGCGCGCCACTAATAAAAATGCTCCGCTCCATCCCAAAAAGAGTGAGTGTATGCAGAAAATCTTCTGTGTGAATAAACAGGGATGTCACACTAGCTGTCCCGCTGTGTTTTATATCCTGTGAAAGATCACCGAAATCCTGTGAACTTTGGTGTGCAAAGCTCTGTTCTTTATCAATGTCATCTTTTAAATACAACGCACTTTTGTTAACCTTCCCTAAACCTGCAAGAAAAAGAAATATGGGAGCTACAATGGCTGACTTGTTTTTATTGGTGCAGGCTCCAGAGCTCTCAGTCTGACACTGGCTTTACTTCCTATTAAATCACTGAGCTGGAACAAGCAGAATGCCAAGAAAGTCTTAACTGCCATTCTGCATACTTGCTCCATGTAAGGGATTCACTGGGCACTGAAGCAGGAATCTGGAGGACAACCCTGGAGCTTGCATTGTCGCAATAGTGGTTCCTACATTTTTACTATCACAGGTTCTCTTTAACGTGAAGCACACCTGTCAAAGAAAATATGGAGGGCTCTTTCTTAAAATGCTAATTGTCTGACTGCAATGTGCCTAAGGTTGGACATACATTTTACAATTGTCCTTTAGATTTACCAAAACTATATAGAAGGAGGTCAAATCTAAACACTTTAAATTTGTATGCAATCAGGCAGGGCCTTGTATTACATAGTTGAAGGTAAATCTAAAGGAAACTGAATAAGCAAATTGTACAATGTGTGACCAACTTTAGTCAGTCTGAGAACAATCATGCAGAAAATGAAAGCCAGGGTAAAGTTGGAATACCTCATTCTTTATCCTTGTTGCAGGTTAGCAACATGCAAAGCATTAAAGCCAAAGAAGAACAGCCTGCTAGCTTTCCCAGAAGGAGAGTTTCGCCACATAAGATAACACTATTGAATTGTGGTGATGTGCAATATTGCACCACGCATGCGCGTGTGTTCATTTTAAATGGCACCCTGTCACTCCTTTGCTAAAGTGTGCTGCAATACATGGCAATGCACTGCTGTAAGGTGCGTTCAGAAAGGAGTCAGGAAAAAAAAGCCCCCCTGTGCAAAAAAGTGCGATATCCCAGTGGAAGGTATTAAGAATGACTCCAGGACGTGGGGGTATAAGCCTCCAGCCTTGCTGCCCTCTCGGACTGGGGATGTCCCAATGCCGCAACAAAAAAAACTCACAAAGCTATAGATTAAAATTTACCAATACTCATCCGTAGGTCTATAGTCTTAGGTGCAACAGACTTCAGAGTATAGGGGGACCTCACCAGGGTCTTTACCGACTGACGCGTTTTGAAGACAACCCTGGTGAGGTCCTCCTGTACTTTGGAGCCTGTTGAACTTAAAAGAGGAGGTCCACCCACCCCTGCAAAATTTAAAAACAAGCAGCTACACATACTGCAGCTGCTGACTTTTAATAATAGGACACTTACCTGTCCTGGAGTCCAGCGATGTTTCCATCAGCTGTCGGGTGCTGCCGCCGCTATTGCGGGTAAGGGAACCCGGCAGTGTAGCATTATGGCTTCACGCTGTGTCCCTGCTGCACATGCGCGAGGCACCGCTGCGCTATTTTACTGGCCCGGCAACGGGGAAGGAGGAGGGAGAGGAGCTGCTGAGGTGATGCGTGTGATGCGCCGTGGCCCGGACTTCCTGAAAGGTGCCAAATGTGGCATGGGGGGGGGGGGGGACAAAGTCTTTAAGAATATAGGGATACAGGCGAGTAGCTTGATGAGCGATTTTAATCAATATGTTTGCGATTCTACTTTATGATGATTATTTCTAATGAAATATTGTGGAATAATGCACTAGGCTATTGCGCCCTCTTTTGTTCATTTTTTGAACCAGTTTTGGGGTATGTTATGGCAATAAATAGGCTACCATAATGTAATGCCTGTTAACATGCGTGCATTACGACACTTTAAAAAAATAAAAATAAAACATGCGTGCATTACTGCAATACGAAAGTGAATTTTGGTGCATCTGGATCCACTACTAACCTACGTGTCAGACCTGAACTGGCAAAAAGGCAGTTTAGGCATCAGCCATAAAGGCCACAGTATAGGAGTAATACTGTATTGATAGAAGCTTGTCAGTCCTGTTTAAACAGAACAGTGGCCTCCTTAGCCCGTAAATGATAGCTCATTCACTCAGGTGAAATTTATCCCAGAATGGGGCTTTATGTACTTACCCTAGCTGCAGGCATGTAACGATTTTAACAAAAACAGATCTGTACTAAATGGTGGTTTTAGTGTTTAACGTGTCTTTGTGAATTCTAGCAATGTGTTGATGATAAAATTTAGATATGTTGACCCTGATCAAAAGTTTACAAACCCCAGTTTTTAATACAGTGTATTGCCCTCTTTAACATCAATGGCAGCTTGAAGTCTTTTGTGGTATTTGTGGATGAGGCTCTTTATCTTCTCAGATGGTAAAGCTGCCCACTCCTCTTGGCAAAAAGCCTCCAGTTCCTATAAATTCTTGGGCTGTCTTGCATGAACTGCACCTTTGAGATCTCCCCAGAGTGGCTCAATGATATTGAGGTCAGGAGACTGAGATGGCCACTCCAGAACCTTCACTTCATTCTGCTGTAGCCAATGACAGGTCGACTTGGCCTTGTGTTTTAGATCATTGTCATGTTGGAATGTCCCATGCACAGCTTACTGGCTGATGAATGCAAAATGTTCCTCCAGTATTTTTTGACAACATACTGCATTCATCTTGCCATCAATTTTGACCAAATTTCCTGTGCCTTTGTAGCCCACACATTCCCAAAACATCAATGATCCACATCCGTATTTCACAGTAGGAATGGTGTACTCTTCATCATAGGCCTTGTTGACTCCTCTCCAAATGAAGCATTTATGATTGTGGCCAAAAAGCTCAATTTTGATCTCATCACTCCAAATGACTTTTTGTCAGAAGGTTTGAAGCTTGTCTCTGTGATGTTTGGCGTATTGTAAGCGGGATACTTTGTGGCATTTGTATAGTAATGGCTTTCTACTGGCAACTCGACCATGCAGTCCATCTTTCTTCAAGTGCCTCCTTATTGTGCATCATGAAACAGCCACACCACATGTTTTCAGAGAGTCCTGTATCTCACCTAAAGTTATTTGTGGGTTTCTCTTTGTATTCCGAACAATTTTCCTAGCAGTTGTGGCTGAAAATTTTGTTGGTCTACCTGACCATGGTTTGGTTTCAACAGAACCCCGCATTGTCCACTTTTTGATTAGATTTTTCACACTGCTGATTGTCATTCTCAATTCCTTGGATATCTTTTTATATCCCTTTCCTGTTTAATACAGTTCAACTACCTTTTCCCGCAGATCCTTTGACAATGCTTTTACTTTCCCCATGACTCAGAATCCAGAAACGTCAGTGCAGCACTGGATGAAAGATGCAAGGGTCTGTCAGGAGTCCGGAAACTCATTGACCTTTTATATACACACACACTAATTACAAGCAAACACATCACAGGTGAGGATGGTTAACTTTAATAGCCATTCAAACCCCTTTGTGTGAACTTGTGTGCATATTATCAGGCCAAAATCACCAGGGTATGTAAACTTTTGATCAGGGTCATTTGGGTAGTTTCTGTTGAGATTATGATTTAAAAAGAGTAAAACACAGTTGATTGATAATAAATGGCTTCAGCCAAACACTAACCATGAGTGAAAGAAATGTTTTTGTGTTATTCATATTCTCTGAAAAACGGCCAAGAAATCATAAATTCTGCCAGGGTAGGTAAACTTGTGAGCACAACTATATTTGGAAGAAAATGCTGAATTCACAAGTCCAATATACTGATTGAATTACTCTGCGGCATCCATGTACTGGGTGCTACTTAACATGTCAGGTCACAGGTCAATGGTCATTTGTCACAAAGCACACATGGCCACAAACGTCAACCTGCAGACAGGAGGAGGCTGGGGACATGTTACCATAAGAGGTAATCCAGATGAGCTAATGCTGGTGCAGAATACACGATAGGAGTCCAGGAATGCTTTCTGTAATCTTAATGATGGTACTGCCGGGCTCTGGAAGGCCCAAACTGTCAGCACACGACAATAAAGACACCAGCTTTTTAAGCTTTTTCACCTGATCCTTTAAGACAATGCGACACTCCAGTGAGAAGTTTACTGTGTCTATTTTCAGCACCTTGCGTGAACGTCGGTGAAATTTAAAACTGTAAATCTCCAGATGCAATGGTTTTCCGTGACTATAGCTCAGCAAGCCATAGACAAACTATGGAAAGTACTATAAAAAAAAAAAAAAAAAAAAGGCCACCGGGCTTCGGCTGACATTTTGAGAAATGTTTAAAGTGTCGGTCTTGTGAAGCACAGAAGCAATATAGACAACAAAAAGAATTCATCGTCATTCCAAATACCTTTAAAAGGTCACAAGGCTATAAAAATGTACAACAGCTTTGCGGTATGTTCCTCTTAATATAAAGCTAAAATGACTGGTTCCTTAGATACACAGTAAATGTTATATTTGAAGAGGAACGTCATCCTACCTAGGTAAAACTAGAAACTCATTAATATTTGTCCCTGTATGATTAAAAAAAAAAAAAAAACAAAAAAAAAAAAAAACATACTTACTTGTCCCTGCAGTCCAGCATGGTCTTCCATGCAGCCAAAGTTCTCCATGTGCCGCTCTAAGGTGCCACCATTTTGAAACTCCTATTTAGGGAGATTTCGCGCATGCGCAGCTATGGCCAGGGGTCTCTTTGAGGTGCCAAATACCAGACACCCTGCAAGTCTTCACCAGGACCCATATAACTAGCAGAAACCTCTGGAATGTCTGCAAGTGTGTAAAGATCTTGTGCATGCGCAGACATGCTGAAGGACTCTGCAAGCGATATGGGACTTGTGGCATGCATATGTGCTAGTGGCCCCCTGGGATGCGTGTTGTGGGCATCCCAAAAAAGGCAGTGAGTGGACAACCCTACGTCATCCTGTTCCAGGCAAGGAATCCGGAAGTATTAAGGTGGGAGTGAACACCAATGTATGATTTTTACCTATAGGTAAGACTATAATAAGGCACTGTTTAAGAGATACTTACTTTAGATAGAACCAGTGACGTCACCGGCACATGCGCTCTGAAGGAACAGCATACCAGTTCCGTTCCTTGAGAGCCATGCCGTATACAGTGACTCCTGTGCATGACGTCATTGCTGGCTTGGCCATTCATATCGCCAAAGCCAGCCAAAGCCAGCGAACCCGAAGTCTGTAATAATATAGTATACTATAATATAGTATACTAGCACATTATCACAAACTGACCAGGGCCCGATTTATTTTATTTTTTTATGCCGTTTACTAGCGCATTAAAGACAATGAAAGATACCATACTTACTTTCCCCAAGCTTAAAAGTATATCTGCTATTGTGTTAGGGGGAGGGGAGAAGAGGCAGATGAGAGAAAGCTCATTTTTAATATGTAAAGAACCACTTTAAGAAGCGAAACGGCTGCCTAAAAAGAAAAAACGACTGCCTAAAAAGAAAGTGAACAATTGTACAGGTGTGGCCTGTGAACTATATGGAGGGTCTTCAAAAAGCCCACACATTCCAGTTCAGTCACAGCTGTGCCTCACTTCATTATAGGAACAGCTGAACAGCCAACGGAAGAGTGCAAGCTACAGAGAAAATATCGGTCGATGGGCAAGGATTTCAGGAGGCCTTTTGGCCAACGATAATGACCAGGAGTAGTGCCATCGGTTGCCATTTTTTCTACACAGCATTTAGAAAATACACCATTGCACGTGCTAGAATTCAAAAGGATATCATTCACAAATCATTATGAATGTATGCATTATATGATGTCAGCTATAGTCAGTAAATATAAAACACAACAGAACTACTTACCAATATCTAGAGTACCAGTGTGTTTGCAGTATAAAACTTTTAAGTGATTGATAAAAAAAAAAAAAAAACTGTTTTCCATCATGTCTCTTCATCAGAAGAAGGTGATAATGATCAACTTGTGACGAACAAGGATGGCCGTACACTGATCGGAATTCAGCCAGATCCTGCTGAGCTGCCTGGACTTCAATTAGTGTATGGCCAGACTTTCACGCTCTTAATCAACATGAGTATGAGAAAATGGATAGGAAAGTATATCATATTTGCCTGTTTTGAAATTTTGTTTTCACATTTCTTCAGTTACTTCCTGATTTTTACGCCTAGGCAAATGATGTCATACATCCCAGAAGTCTTCAATGGGGGGGGGCTTTCTAAGCTAAGCACACAGTCTGCTGCTTGCATGCCTGAGCTAAGGGCAGTCGGATTGCAGAAAGTAAATGCAACATGAATCTCATCTGCCCTTGCTCAAAATGGCCACGGTTAGAAATGCTCGGGGGAGTCTTTCAAAGTGATTTCTCAGCAAAATAAAGCATGAAAACATGGATGGATGTGGGAGATTGCTATGAATATTAAAAATTAACCAAATAGCATTTTTGGTTTGTGGTGCTCAGATAAAGTGTAGTTTCACTTTCAAGTGGAGTTCCACCCACATTTTAAACTTTTCGCCCCTGCACTCGTGAATACTGCACGATTTATCGTTTTTCCAGCAATATATGTACCTTATATCACCAGGCAATGCTCCGCTTCCGTGGTTCCTTGCTGTAGCGAGGTAGGTCATTTCCGGCCGGCAGCTGCGCATTGGCTCCTGGAGTTTCATCAATCCCTGGAGCCAATGGGCATTCTCCACCTGCAGAATCGCAGTATGCATGCGCCGCACTTTCTACGATATGCGCGAGCGCCGTTTTCTGGAACAAGCAATGAGTAGCCTTCAGATGTCCACACATAAGATGGGAGCAGACTCACAGGGAAGACCAAAGCACGTTTTTTAAACCAGAACAAGACTACTAAAATACATTACTCATACCAATTTATATAGGTGTAGGTGCGACCATCACATGGGTGTTTTTAAAAAAATAAAAAAAATAAAAACAGCTTCTGGAACTCCACTTTAAGTATGAATTGCCAAAATGGGTTTACAAAGGGCAGTAAAAACCTGAGAGCTTCTAATCCTTCCTCATGCTATCCAAAATGTAACACTTTGGCTGGGGTTTCACCTAAATCAGCTTTAAAATAGCCTGTCTAGACTAATCTACTGTCCTTTTTCAATAAGGCAGTGCAGCATCCAGTCACATTTCAGTTTACGGAAGCATGATAAGCTAAGGAAGACTTCTAACTGGCAGCTATGGGTCAGAAATGAGAACTCATTGTTCACTGAACAGATAATAGTATAGTCATTTCATTTATTATGTTTTGCTGCACTTTGTACATTAATCACTGCTTTTGTACTGCTTCAATTAGCATGTCTCATGCATGCTGTCCAACATACCCAGATCAAAGCTCAACTGCATCAGCCACTTGTCTAAATGAGGTAATTTGTTGATCTGTTATTTTAATGGTTCTAAGTTTCCAAGATCTTAAAAAGCGAATTGGAACACTCCTGTGTGTAGTGATAACAATGGTAGCTGGAGTTTCTCGTGCAGGGTCAAGTGTTGGACTTTCTAAAAACCCCGTCCGATAACAGAGGAATGCAGAGTAAGAGGCCCTAAAGAGTCTCTTATGGGACATACAAGATATACAGTATGCAGGACCATTGATGGCTACAAGTGAGCAACTCAATATACAGCAGGACTGTGCTGAGAGCACATCGCACGAGATAAAAGACTAATTCACTTTACTCTATACACCTCCCCATCACTGAGGACTGAAAACAATTCAGTCCATGGTCTTAACCAAAGAAGCGGATTCAGGGTCTCTTAAAATAGTACCGATTTGTTTTATCAACCATCAAATGGCAGACGTCATCCTCTAGGAATTAGGTGTGCAAACTGCTGGCTAGAACCCCAAATAGGGTCACATGACTACTAAATATAATTTTCCATCTTACACATTCTTTTGAGAAGCACTGGATTTGGGGCCCCAGCATAGTGGCACATTTACATTTTAGGGATCCGTGAAGATCTCATGCTGACCTCAATTACCAAACATAAAAACTGCTGAGCTTTGTTTTATAAAAGACAAAAACTACTAGTATAGCCATACAAATCTTGGAGAATTATCTAAAATAATTAATACAATACTATAAATTGTATAAAATATCTGGGATTTTTAAGAACCTTTGAGGCATGAACCTAAATTGGGAAGGTCAAGCTGTTCCAGGAAAAGCACGTATATAGTATGAAATTCCTCCTAAAGCTGTAATTATAAATAGGTACAGCTAAATTAAAGTGGATCTAAAGAAAAATAACTTTTTTTAGTTTTGGACAGTGATGGAGGGCTAGAATGTCATGTTCCTACTGCCATTAGTGTCCCTGCTGGGGAAATTCACCCCATGCTCGTAACCACTTTCACCAGACTTAAACTCAGGGAAATGCCGAGTTTTCATTAGACAAAGAGAAATTGCTAAACTTAACTACTATGTGCACAATTTGAGGAAAAGTGTGCAGGATTGAGCAACGTTTTTTTTTTTTCTGTAGATTCTACACCTACCCTTTAAACAAAATACAAATAAAGAAAAATTAAATTGTACCTAGTATCTGTACTTCTTGGGTAATGCCATAGACATCGATCAAGGCCCAGAGAGGGCTGGAGACTTTAACGCCACAATGAAATAATATGGGCTCCTCATCATTGATGCTGTAGAAAATTCTTCCATGGCGATCAACCCAAAATGCTAAAATATTGTCCCTTTGTGCAAATCGCTCTGGTAAAGCTTTTGCCCAGTACCCAGGTCGGGTAACCAGATCAGGGCATGCATACTTGGGTATCTCTTCAGTCTTCATTTGCGCTGGATCATGAATTGTGAATCCAAAACGTAGAGCTCCGCTCCAGCCATGGTGGACGGACACAAGCTTCAGACGGACTTTCTCATACAGGTGAATGGGGCGACTGGTAAAGGTAATTCCATTACAAAAGCTATTACGACGGATGGCTTTTCTTCCATGAGTATCAAGTCGGATATTCTTCCCCTTAGTTTGGCAATGAAACCGTGGAGACTCAGTTCTGGAGAGGACAAGTCTTCTGTCCTGACCACAGTGGAGAAACGTGTAACATGGTCTATTGGCCACTGGACGACTGTGATGGCTTGTATCTAAAGAAGGTAAAAAAAATTAAATAGAATAAATTATAAAAGATTAGGCTTGTATGTAATGAAATGTGAACAGTTTTTTAAAACCGAAATCCCATTAAAAAAGCTCCCTATTTGGGGGAGGAACCTGCCCCCTGCTTTGACACCCCGTACAACCCTCCTCTCCTCCCAAGAAGCTCACCTGGTGCGGACTCATACATTCTCGCACAAGTCCTCTGGCCTGACGCATTTCAACTTTAAGAGTTTATTCTTATAATTAACCTTTGCGACTTAGCTATTATAAAGGACAAAAGGCAACAAGAGCAAGAGGACTAAGGCAGGGGGTGTTTGTAACTTTCTGAGCAATAAATTGAATTTTAATTGCTGGATCAGGTATGCAACCCTTACTCGTATCTGGTGGAGACAAGCTCATGAGCAAGGTCAGCACCTGTGACTGAAAGCAGCAGTTGGACATGGCTTAGAGCAGTCTCAGTCTGTTTTCATTGAAGAATTTCAGTGATGTATGAGTGGAGGATCAGTGTGTAGTTGACCCTCTTGTTGCCATGTGACTCCTCACCTCTTTTCCTATACCACCATGTCTATACAGTATATGTACAGGGCAAGGACCACTGATGTCATCAATGGAAAGCAGTTCTTAATTCAGCAGTTTGATGGAGTCTTATAAAATATGTATTCTTCATACGTGCTATGGGTTATTGTGTTTTTCATAGTACCTTTGGCATTAACAAACAGGCCGCACTTCTTTTATAAGCAAGAAGCATACAGAAATAAATGAAAATACTGGATGTAACTTCATATGTTGCAACTCTGTTTTTTTTTTTCAATTTTTACACAATATTTCCCGAATGCATAGTAACTATCCTGTCAGCCCCCAATCCACTGGCACCCACTAAAAACTTAAGACAGAAATGCAAAGGATGCCATTGCTAAGCTACTTCTGAAAAGGTCAGCTGCATTGCTGATCCTCAGGTTCCTACACATTCTGAATCACCTACACAGAACAAGCTAAGGCAGAAGCTGGCCATACATTATACAATTTTCTTGTTCTTTTAGATATACCTTCAACTATGTAGGGCCTGCCTGACTGCATACAAATAGAGAGTGTTTAGGTTTGACCTCATATTATATGGTTTTGGTAAATCTAAAGGAAATTTCTTCAAGATAATTGATTAATGCCAGCCTAAGTACTTCTATTAGGTCAATCACTTAAAGCACATGTTGTCAAACACAAGTCCGTGGGCCAGATTTGGCCCTCCAGGCCATTTCATGTGGTCCTCCTACCTCTCCTGCAGCTGCAGCACCCCTCTTCATTTCTGCCTCCACCTTGTCTCAGGAGTCGTCAACAGAGAGGATAACAGAACCCCTCTGCTTTTCCATGCAGCTGCGGAGAGGCTCGTCTCTGTCCCCCCCACCATTCCCCCCATCTCATCAGTCAGCAGCAGAGAGGACAGAACTCATCCTACAAATCCTGCATCTTTGTGTAGCCACAGCACCCCCTCATCTCCTCCTCCCCTAGTCTCAGCATTAAGCAGACTCCAGCAGCTGAATCCAGTCCTCCTCCAGACTCTGCGCTTTCTGCTTTCCAGCTTCCACCCAGTTTTTCCCAGCAGCAGCAGGGGGGGGGGGTGTACTGTGATGTAAGGGAGGGTAGGGGAGTCTTGACATCTGATGTAATGGAGAGTGGGATGCTCTAGACATCTAGTCCTACAGATACAACCGGCCCTTTGAGGGCAACCACAGTGCTGATGCAGCCCACAATGAAATTGAGTTTGACACCCCTGACTTAACGTGTACAGAAGCCAGAAGGATAGGCAGTAGAATCAGTAACACTCATTTCAGGAAGAGTTCAGCAATGGCAGTCGATGTTAAGAAAACATAACAAAAAAATAAAAAAATCCAGCAAAACATGGTGGGAGTTAGCCCTAGGACACCAGCGCTGAAAAATAGAGTGCTACTCATAAGGCAACTGCTCATTGAATACTACACAACTGCTAGTCAAAAGTACATCCGTACAAAACATGGACCATCCCATAAACATCTGTTAAATGAAAAATACTAAACAGCCCTTTCAGCTACAAAATACTGTATATTTCAGCCATTAGTAAACAGTGGCATTCCACTCTGCAAGCTGCTTCAGCCATGCACTATAACACGTACACCAAGAGATGGCTCTTCGCCTATACTGTATGGGTATTCTAAAAACCTGAAAAGGAGGAAATAAATGGTCCCCGCCGAGGATAAACTGTTCGGAAGCCTGTATACCTTCCTGTCCGTTTCCCCACGAGATCACAGCACTTGTTCTGCAGTGGAAATATGCAGTAACCATTTCCCTTATTATATATGAATTTGTTTCCAATCACAGGGCCCAGTGTTTGCCTGAAACGCAGAAGACGACAGGTAATGTAAATTCATCCTATTGGAAGTTATGTGCTGTTCCCCAGCCTTTCCTTCCTTCCTGGGGCCTTTGTGTTGGAAAGGTTTAACCCCTTCGCCTGGCTGTCATCAGCAGCTGGGTTATAACATACAAAGAGGACAATGTTGTTTATTAGACCATGGATATGAATATGGGTCCATGCATACTGGGCATAAAATAAAAAAAAAAAAAATGCTGCTTATACAGGCTTTTGGCATTTTTTTCTTCAACCTGTAGCTCTAGGTTGGTCTATTTGTCCATGCACATTAGGGAGTTTACAAAAAAAAAAAAAAAAAAAAAAACACAGATTAGAATCGTGTTTTTGGGAGGAGCTTTTAGGCAGAAAAAAAAATGCTTGATGCACATAAAACGTGCCGTTTATAAGCATTCGTCATTTTCAAGTGTACATTGATTATAGTAAAAACAAGCAGAGAGGGAATGTTTTGGGGGGAAAAAAAACACATATAAAAGCAAATGTCCATAAACTCTGATAAACTGTTGCGCAATATGAGCTACTAAGAGCATTTTTATTTTGCTCCTTCTGCCAGAGGTTATGGCTTTTTTTTTTCAGCTGCCTAGTGTGCATGGACCCTATGAATGCATTGTGATTGTCCAATTCCTGGGCGGCTTATATCACAGCCATAAAACATTATCTTGTCATATTCACACTAGATAGGTTGCATATTTACATAGGTTGAAAAAAAAAAAAAAACACACAACTAGGCAAGTCCATCCAGTTCAACCAATAGAAAAAAAATAGATAAAATTAGATACGGTAAATAGAAAACCTCCATTTATAGAACCCTATACCTATAGTTGAGCCTTAAAAAACAAAAACAAAACGTGAACCAATTTGCTCCAGTGGGGTGTTAAAACAGTATAAATGTTAATATCTAGGGGGTTTTTTTGCATCTAAGAATGCATTTGGCTCGTTTTTAAAACAATGTCCGCTTTTAGCAATGAAAAACAAACTTCATGTTAAAAATCAATGCTTCTGAATGGCTTCAAAACAGTCAAAGTCAGTGACCTAGAGCAAGCAGGTGATGAAAGTCAGAGGGAAGCCAAGACTCCCGATTTACATACAGGTCAGTGACCAGGAAAGTACTGAAGATACCCGATCAGAAAGACACATGGGCATCATTTCAGTAGGAGAGGCCAGTAATGGCAACCTCCATGTTTCCTCAATACAAAATTTACTTTAAACTAATGCCAAGTTTTTGGCTAATTAATTTGCCTAACTAATACCAAGCCTAAGAAGATTTCCATATGTATTTATCAGGAGACCACCTCTTCTGTCACTTTGTCCGCTTGCAGAGTTCCAGTGGCTCTACAAAGCAGCATCTGAGTACGATTAGTTTTTGGGCATGGTATATTTAGCTCTCAGTGCTTCTAAAAATGTCTGCACAAGCTCAGGTGGAGCTCAACCAGATAGAATCTTCACATGATACAAATCAGATACAGTTTGTTACAAGAACATACCAACTAAAACACTAACAACATTATCTTGTTTTCTTCTATGTTCTTTTTTCTCCCAACCTCTGTTAGTAAATTTCAAGAAAGATTTACAACCATCGTAGAAGCAAATAATTTACACCTATATTATTACCATACTTCTAAAGTCTAATATTATCTGTAAAAACTGCAAAAATTTGGGGATAGCTACTTATTCATAAAGACACTGCTGTGGACGTGAAACATAGAAAAGGTAAAAAAAATAAATTAAAAAAATAATCCCTAGTATATACCAACCCTACTAGCCCCATCACTCCCATGGCCTGTTCAGCAAAGCAATTGATACAACCCATATCATTCCAATAGTATAAGAAATGTAGAGTTCAGACAGAGAATCATGGCCATTTTGGAAGCATGGTCTGATCCACGGATAGTGACGGCCATCGTTTTCCAGGACTACCCCTTTAACGCCAGCTCCAACGGCTGCTTAAACTTGTTGCTCCAATGGACTTGGGGAGGGGGTGACATACCTGGTTCCTCTGGGTATGGAGAAAGCATGCGACTCACTCCTTTTCTTATCATATGACCGTTAGGGTGTTTGCTGATTGGCTGCTGAGGCACCCAGCCCTGTTTTTAGCCCTCTGTATGCTCCAAGTTGCACCCTGAAGCTTACACAGAGCTTTTTTGTTGGTCAACAGTGGTAAGTGATTAATTGGAAGTCTAGGCAGATGCAGGGCCAACAGTAAAGTAAACCCGCAAGGGCAAAGCGCGGAATTAACATTAAAGCGGTAATAAAGCCCACTTTATGATTTTTACCTACAGGTTTAGCTCACCTGTAGGTAAAAGGAATATCTCCTAAATGTGCACCGTTTAGGAGATATTCACCCTGGATGCAACCAGGGACGTCACCAGTGCATGCGCTCTGAAGGTTCGGCATACCGCACCGGACCTTCAGAGCTTCGTGCTGGAACCGAGGGCTCCCACGGAAGTGATGTCATCGCAGCTCTAGACACTCACACCACCGCAGCCCACGAACCCGGAAGAAAGAGCGGGGGGAAGATGTCAGCCCTCTCAGCAGTGACAGCACACCGCAGGAGGGCTTAGTTCTAAGGCAACTAATTTCATAATGTGCTAGTATGTGATACATACTAGCACGTTAAGCAATTGCCTTACCGGTGTTTTTTTTTTTTTTGTTTCTTTTTTAAACCTCTGTGGTTTACTACTGCTTTAAGGCTGTGCTCAAGGGCTAAAAATTATAATTTTAAACACTAATGCAAAATAAAAAATAAAATTGACCCAAAAAATAACAAGCAGGGCCCTCTGATCCCTCCTGTATTGAATTGTATTGTAACTGTGCTGTTTTCCCCCATGATGTAAAGCGATGTGTAAACTGTTGGCGCTATATAAACCCTGTATAATAATAATAGTTTTTCCTATATGGCCATAGGTGCAAACAAGTATACTCTTCCTATGTGTTCGCATGAGGAAGCTCTATATATTCCGCCAGAGGCAGACCATTTAAATGTAGTGCAGGGTGGTGGGGGGGGGGGGGGGGGAGATGTAATTGGCAGAGTGGTGGGAGAGGGGGGTTAGGGAAGATGTATGTAGGGCAATCCCCACTAGCGCTCCATCTTAATGGACCAAGTTTAATTGAAAACAAGAGACTCTCTGCAGTTTCTAATGACTTGAACCACACACAATGCACCTGGTAACTCTCATGCCTGGCCATTTTTTTCATGGGAAGTATGTATTGTAACGATAGACCTAAGGTGCATTTTCCTTGAATATACCAACAAGAAAAAAATAATAATTAATAAGTCAGCAGGAGAACTGACATTCATTACAGTATTACACGTATAAAAAAAATAAATAAATAATGGCATTGTGTTCACATTCCCAGCACATAATGAATGAAAGGAAACAAGCCTGTGCTTGTTCGGCTATCGGCCACAACGAGTGTGATTTTATTTCACTGATAAGGTAATAACTACACACAAGCAGGTGCTATGGCACTCCCTATACCGGATAGCAACGTTACTATGGAAAGATACTGGATACATTTGCACAACGTATAATTTATCCATTTATTTTGTTTAATGGTCAAACAGGTCATAAACAAGATAACTGATTAAGCTTTTTTACAAGAGATAAAAAATGTTCCCACATCACACAGTTACTTGTACTGTTTTCTTGTTGCACTCACAGGGGTCACACAGGGAAAGCTTTCTATCCAAAGGTTTACAACTCTACAACTGAGCATAGGCATAGGGTGACAGTTGGTCATATAAGAAAACAATCTCACGTTTACGGAAGCAGAAAGCAGCTGGGGACCAACTGCTACAAGAAAGATCGTTTGGACAGGTTTAACCACTTTAGTCCCCAGGCCTTTCTCCCCGTAAAGCTGGCCGTACACTTATCGAAATGCAGATGGTTTAGCAGGGCCGGCCAAAGTTTGATCAGTGTGCGTCAGTCCCCACTTGATAGAAGTTGATTGTTTGATCGACTTCTGTCAAAGTGGGCATGTTGCAAAATTTTACTCAATCAGCAACTGCAGCCAATCAATGCAGCTGCTGATCAGTGTATTCTGACAGTGGTGGGTCCCCACTATCAGAATACAATGTCCCAACCGGGGAAGGGAATTCCTCCATCCACCTCATTTGTATGGATGGAGGAATCAGTTTTCTTTTGGTCAACCCGGTGGCTAAACAAAAAAAAAGGAAAAAAAGAAAAAAAAAAAAAAAAGAAAAAAGGAAAAGAAAACAGCCTACAGCCAGCTTTAATCCTCTTGAGTCCCAGATTTTTTTTTTTTTGCTTTGGTTCTGCACATTATTGTAGCACTTGTACTCTAGCCACTTAAGGGCCAGCCTCGTTTTGGATTTTAGGTGTTTACATGTTTAAAACAGGTTTTTCTGCTAGAAAATTACTTAGAACCCCCAAACATTATAAATGTTTTTTCTTCTAACACCCTAGAGAATAAAATGGCGGTCATTGCAATACTTTTTTTTGCACCGTATTTGCGCAGCGGTCTTAAAAGCGCACTTTTTTTGGAAAAAATTCACTTTTTTGAATAAAAAAATAAGACAACAGTAAAGTTAGCCCAATTTTTTTTTTATATTGTGAAATATAATGTTACGCCAAGTAAATTGATTCCCAACATGTCACGCTTGAAAATTGCGCCCGCTCGTGGAATGGCGTCAAACTTTTACCCTCAAAAATCTCCATGGCGATGTTTAAAAAATTCTACAGGTTGCATATTTTGCGGTACAGAGGAGGTCTAGGGCTAGAATTATTGCTCTCGCTCTACCGGTCGCTGTGATACCTCACATGTGTGGTTTGACCACCGTTTTCATATGCGGGCGCTACTCGCGTATGCGTTCGCTTCTGCGCGCGACCTCGTCGGGACAGGGGGGTTTTAAAAAAAAATTTTTTTATTTTTATTATTTATTTTACAATATTTTATTTATTTTTACACTGTTTTAAAAAAAAATGGTGTCACTTTTATTCCTATTACAAGGAATGTAAACATCCCTTGTAATAGAAAAAAGCATGGCAGGACCTCTTAAATATGAGATCTGGGGTCAAAAAGACCTCAGATCTCAAAATAACACTTAAATGCAATAAAAAAAAAAAAAAAAAAAAAAAAAAGTCATTTCGAAAAATGACATTTGAAAAAATGTGCCTTTAAGAGGCGTGGACGAAAGTGACGTTTTGACGTCGCTTCCGCCCAGCAGAGTCATGGAGACGAGTGAGCGCCATCTTAGCCTCACTCGTCCCCAGACACACCACAGGATAGGACGTGATCGCCTCTGCCGCTACCGATGGCTCCGGTAAGCGGTGGAGGGCACCCTCTCCCACCACCGATAAAAGTGATCTTGCGACGAATCCGCTGCAGGGACCACTTTTATCTGAAAGCCGGCCGCCGCATGAAAACGGGGAGACCGGGGTTATGGCAGCTAGCTGTTGCCATAACAACGATATCCCCGTTCAAAGTTTGGACGTATATAGTCGTGCGGCGGTCTTGAAGTGGCTAGCCCAATGTATTATGCATCATTTCTTGCAGGACAGATACTGGAAAATTGTATACTCACCTTAAATTTGTATTTCCTGGTGCATCTTCATGACAGCATACAATGGGTTGTGGCTCTGCACCCACACTCTAATAGGACTTGGTAACTATAAATCAAAGACAGACCCGGCTTGCAGCATTCTCTATAACTGTCACCATTTGGGTAGGAATCTGTATTGCTGCCATGAAGATGCACCAGGAAAGGAAAATTACAGAAAGGGGAGTATACAAGTTTCCATTTTCCTGGTGCATCATGGCATCATACAATGGGAACGCACCATATGGGAGGATTAAAGAAAACATTTGTAATGGTCAGTAGCGCGAGTATGCACAAAGAATTTTCCAAATTTTACCGTCGTGAGCTGAGCCGGCGCAACTCCAGTCCTGACCAGGTGAGGACAAAAAGGAGAATGCTGCAAGCCGGGTCTGTCTTTGATTTCCAGTTAACCAGTCCCATCAGGCTGTCGGGGCAGGGCCACAACTCATTGTATGCTGCCATCATGCGCCAGGAAAAGGGCTTTAACTTTTTTGCTAACTGGGATCCATATAATTTTCATGTCTTTGATTTTTTATAATAATAATTAAAAAAAAAAAAAAATTGCATTTACATGTCATTTTTCTTAAAGCAATGTTTACATAATTTGCACTTCCCACATATATGTACCACAAAATTTATCAACAAAGTCTGAATAAGATTTTATGACATTGGTGCGACTTTTATGCAACATAGCTGAATGGTAAAAGCTGAAAGTGAAAATGTGCATTTTACTTTAGGCACGTTTTATTCCCTGTTGAATGCTACATTGTGATCCCCAACTGTTATTGTAACATTAAGTTAAGATTAAGCTGGGTTGAAAAGAGGACAAATTAGCATGACAGCGTTTTTTTTTTTTTTTTTTACAGCAATCACTAAAAATTTGACTGGCAATCAGTGTGTGCACTTAGGTGAGCATTTAAGCATTAAGGTAAATGTCATCTACAGTATATCATTTAATGTCATTGTTGCAACCTGGGGAATAATTTTGGAAGGAAATATCCGTATTCATTTTAAAGGAGATTATAAAATAAAAGAGCTCATGAGATCTGCATCAGTATGTGTTGTATCTCTACTCCCACATGCACCTATTGCTCCTCTATCCAGAAAAGATCAGGACAGGCTGTCCTAACATCTACATAACAGTTATCACTGTTCATCCACCTAAGACGGGGCTGCTATTTTTAATGCTGTGTTCTCTGCTTGATCAAGCTGGCTGTTACAGAATACATAAAAATACAAGACACTCCTCCAATTAAGAGATGACTAGTCACGTAACACAGCTGAGCTTTTTATAGTCTGACTGTGAAGCTGAAGCATGCTATGTTCTGTTCTGCACTGCTAACAAGTCAAGGCAACCCATTATTATCATCACGGATGAGCAAACCACTCTGCATGGACTCATGTCATAGTCCATACTGAGGGGTGATACGGATGCCTGGTTCTTCAAAGCATCTCCATGAGGCTACCAGCATGGCACACAACCCTATAGGCAACCACATAGAAAGCAGGCAGAGGTGGTCTCTCTCTTCAAACACCAGCTTGGTACCTGCCACTTTCAAATTTCTGATGTTCCAGAAGGAAGTGTTGGAAGGTGTGGGGATCATGTGGAACCTATCCTTAGGAGGTATAAATGTAAAATAATTCACTGGATAATCCAAGAATATCCAGTACAACCTCCAATAATTTCCCCGCATCATCTAAAAAAAAGAAAGAAATCGGGGTAGCAATAAAAACGTATGTTTTAAGCATGAGGCCTTAAGAGTTCTTTGAGGTTCTTCTAGAATTAATTCATTGAAAGCAAGGGACATGAGGAGGCTCTCCACATGGTCAATGAGTCAGCCGCAGTTAACTAGCAGATACTACAGTAATAAACCATACAGTAAGTACCTGCTGCCAGTAAGAGGAAAACAAACCCTGCCCTTACACTGTGACACATAGGATATGTGTAGGAGGATAGTGCTGGGCTAGTGTTTCTAGGGGTAACCACATTTCTTTTGTTCTGGGGCCCTTCTTGAATCACTCATCTCTTGGTAACAGGTTCACAGGTTGCTATTAATATGGCAAAAGGCCCACATGCTTGCGTGTCTGTTGCTATGGGGATACCATCTTATATGCTAGGCTTGCAATACTAGAGGGCTCGGTTATTAAAGAAAAAGATGTACAAAAGAGATTGTGTGAGGATTTGGACAATCTAACAGGGGAATGTCATTTTTCAATCAAGTTAAAAATGTGTTTCCTACCTCTAATTATTTATTTCAGGTACTTCTATAGCGCCAACATTTTTATGCAGCACTTTACATATACATTGTACATTCACATCAGTCCCTGCCCTCAAGGAGCTTACAATCTAAAGTCCCAAACTCACATTCATACATACTAGGGCCAATTTAGACAGGATCCAATTATCCTACCAGCATGTATTTCAAGTGTGATAGAAAACCGGAGTACCCGGAGGAAACCCACGCAGGCACAGGGAGAACATGCAAACTCCAGGCAGGTAGTGTCGTGGTTGGGATTTGAACTGATGCCACTAGTGCTGCCAGGTGGAAGTGCCATCAACTGTGCTGCCCCAATTATGGTGAGTTATAGTCCATACTGAGGGGTGATATGGATGCCTGGTTCTCCAAAGCACCTGTATTGTACTTTGGTGGTGTAATGATGGGGGAATCAAGTTATTTTCTTTTGCAGGAAAGAAAATTGCACCATCTATGGCCAGCTTTAGTACGTGCAAATGCAGGACACCCAACTGGCCCTAAGTATTGCCTATCCTTCTGTCACTATGTGCTGCTATACAGGGAACTACAAGAAGCTAAAATAGAGTTAAATTCAGGTACTTGGATTGAAAATATATGTAGTATTTTCTAATAACATAACTGCTTTCATCGGTCCTTAATATCTGTCTAGAGTTCAGCTTTAAATAAAGATCTGTATTTTAGCCAATAGAAGGAAGGCACTATTTGACGTAGACTAATTCAACCACCCTACGGGACACTTTCACCCCCTTCTTGCCCAGGCCAAATTTTAGCTTTCACACTTTGAATGACAATTGCGCGGTCATGCAACACTGTACCCATATGAATTTTTATCATTTTTTTTCACACAAATAGAGCTTTCCTTTGGTGGTATTTAATCACCACTGGGTTTTTATTTTTGCTAAAATAAACAAAAAAAAAAAAAACAAAAAAAAAAAAATCGAAAATTTTGAAAAAAAACCCCCACATTTTTCTTCATTTCTGTTATACGTTTTTGAAAATTGCCTTCATAAAATTTAGGTCAAAATGTATTCTCCTACATTTCCTTGTTGAAAATCAGCGTTTATTATTTAGGAATAATAATTGTAGGAAAGTTATAGAGTCCACAAATTATGGTATATATCTGAAAAAAAAAAAAAAAAAAAAATCAATCCTCATGTACTGATGATCTCATTTCTTGAGGCCCAAAAATGCCAGGACAGCACAAATATCCCCCAAATAACAATTTTTTGGAAAGTAGACAGTCCAAGGTATTTAGTGAGAGGCATTGCGAGTTTTTTGAAGTTGTAATTTTTTGTCACAATTTTTTGGAAAATACAAAAATTAAGAAAAAAAAAATTCACATTTTTTTTTTTTAACATACCATCATTAGTGCAGTACAGTGTTATTATATAATTGGTGTGGCAGTGATCAGGGACACGGACTGGTGACAGTATGCAAAAAAAAAAAAAAAGTTTAATGATTCTATTTTTTTTCATTCTTTTTTTTATACTTTTTTAAATACACTGTTACCAGAGTAAAAGTAACACTGTACTACTCTAGGGAAGTGATTTTTTTTTTGAAGATTTTTTTTTCTACACAATTGCTTATACCAATGAATTTCATTGGTAGAAGCAACCCTTTTTACTGAATGAAACCGATTCATTCAGGTGTCTTTTGTTGCGATTAGCTGTGAACGGCAAAAGCTAAATCACATGGTACAGATGAGCTGCGACTGGCCCTGTCTGTACCATGTGATCACTGTGACCAATCACAGATAGCAACACAATTGTATACAAAATTGTCATGTGATCTGCTGTGACTGGTCACAGAAATCACATGATACTGGCAGTGGGCCAGTATAGTGATCAGTCTTCAGGTGTGTCTGGGGGACCCAGTGACAGATCGCGCAGCTGAGTGGATAGATGTAAACTCAGACAGACGGAAAGGCCCGCCCAGCCATCAACTTATTATAGGCCGGGCGGGAAGGTGTTAAATATTGAAAACAATGCACTCCCACCTAGAAAAATATTTATAATATATGTATACATACATATACATATATATATATATATATATATACATACACACTTTTTTTTTTTTTTTTTACCCACTGAAAACACTATTCATTCCTTTTGAGGGAAGAAAAAAAAAAAAAACAAAAAAAAAAAAAAACTGTATTAATTTTGACTACTCAAGTTGACGCATTGCCAAACAAGGAAAACGACAACTATACATGGTTACATATGTGCCTCATACAGCATATGTTTGCAGTTAGCTAGCTACTAAGTACATACTTGCACTGAAATATGGTTTTGTAATTGGAAATAAAATGTGTTTATGCTTTATCACCTTTTTCATATTAAATTACAGGCAATCAAAACCCTCCCTAGTGCGGGCTCCTCTGAGGCCTCCCAAGTATAGGGGGGAGCCGTGTGGAAAAGGAAGGAATGAGTAAGTGAATATTTGTGCTCCATCCCAACTAATCAGCCAAAAGCCCCTGAAGACACACACAAACAAAGCCCAGTATTGTTTAACACAAGATACATGCAAATTGAAAAGTATAAAAAAAGCAAAGAAATAATAATTCCGTCACAGTATTATGTGTTTCACATGGCTTTACTCTATTTTCTACAATGAAACTTCATTATACTTGGTGCTGTGAGGAGAATGTTTAGCACACTAATCTCATGAAAGCGTACAGAAAACCAACCAACATTGAGCTACAAATTCATACAGAGAAGTTACCCAAAGCACCCACCCAAACCAAAGAAAGCCAATGTACAAAGAAAAACTACAGTCTCCATATTTTTTTCTTCATTGAAGTGAAACTTTGGTCAGAAAATTACGTCCTACTAGATCCCTTTAGGCTGGCCCCTTCTGCAGGCATAGACAAGTAAAACATTAAAAATAAGCGCCTATATGGTTTAAAATCCAGTAAAACATTGTCTATCCCTGCTTTGCACATTCTGTGTTGCTTTCTATTTTTAGGCACTGTGCTAAATTTGTAGAGGCCGATCTGCTGACAGCCTAAAGATTTACTACTGTTCAGGGGCGCTGGGCTTCAGCAAAATGGCAGCCACCAGCAAGAAGAAACAGGAGCAATACTGTACCTTCAAAAGCGTATTTATTCTGACAGGTATTGTCCATCAGTATTTTGGCCCAATTTCCATAATGGCCCCACTGCATGTTAAAAGGCAAGTAGGCAATGCGCATGAACATACAGGGGGTACCTACCTTTAAGCTTTTATTCCAATGTAGACAAGCTTCCTGGGTTGTGAAAAATGCTCATTGGCTTGCTCTTAACATCCATTATTAATATAATGGCATTCTGTACTACTCTTGATTTTAGCAGGCAGGTGCTATCAACATAGGTGGAGGACCCGATATTAAATTGAGCAGGCACCCTACCCAAAAATATAACTGGGTGATTCAAATGCAGTAATGGGACAAGGGGAATTATATACATTAAAACCTATACAATATTAAAACCACATCACATCAACTACCATCCAAACAAGGAAGGGATGCAAATATGATTGAACATATGAAGGAAGACAATGCATTTCGCTTGACATAAGGCTTCTTGAGAATCCACTTTCTTAAAGAAGAATTCTTCAATGTGATATATGATAGCTCCAAGATAAACGTTGACCAATAGTAGTATACAAAATGATGAAGATTAAAAATATATGCCAAAAGAGACAACCTTCAATTGTTCAAATGTATTACTCGCACCAATCCTAACATATGGTATCTCTAAAGCACTGACCCCCCAAAAGGGATGACATTGCATGTCAGATAAAAAATGAATCACCATTAGGATCATACAGAGATATCACACCAGGTAGAGGCAGACCTTCTAGATATACCAAGCCCACTGGATAAGGTTGCAGGCTCTGTATATTATTATTATTATACAGGATTTACAAAGCAACAACAGTTTACACAGCATTTGTAGCTGAATACAGCCAAAAAAAAAAAAACATGCAGGCTAAATAAACTATGGGAAAGATAGCCACCACATCTCGGTGTGATGCAAAAAGGACAGCACATCAATAATAAATTGTCACTTTGGGTCCAGAGGCTCAGAGGCCAAGTAGAATTCAACTAATGCCTAATCATTTATCTAGATGTCAACACCATTTAGAGACAAAATTATGCAGATAGAAGTCAGTTACTCAATCTGACTGATTTAAAGGTGTAAAAGTCACGGTAGTGTGTGGGACCGCTAAGGAAGCCTGTTCTGAGAAAATTATACTGTTAAATGTTGGTTGCTTAGCTCTCCCTGGCTTTGAAACATTCTGAGTCCCTCACTTAGAACAAGAGTGAAGTCAGAACTTCTGATCTGCAAACCTGTTCCCTTTGGTGATTCAAAAATTGTTGAAGCTACTGGTTCAGAGGACTATCAGTAAACCATCATCTTTAGAAGGAAGGTCAACATAGAGACCCTATATTTCTCTCAGTACAGGTCTCCATTAAGCAGATATAAAGTCATATATTGTCACCAATGTGGCCTCAGATCTGTGACTTGGAAAGTGAAGTTTGAATGAGGAGAACAGCTCCAGAGTTTACACCTTTAAAATGATAGCCTCACTGTTTTTGTCCTCCAAGGTTTACCGAAAATAGAAGATTCTTCTAAGCATCTCTCTGTGTGTCCAGGGCACAGAAAATATCTTTAAAGCCAAAACTTAAAAAAGGGAAAGAAGCCATGTACAGGTGGAAAGCATCAGCAATACGACAAAATGTCTTCAAAAGTTCTCTTTTGCTTTAACTAATGATTATTTTCCACTGTTTACAGGCACACCACTGAGGTGAAGATTGATATTCTTGTGTGACAAATCATAAAAACACATACATTTACTAAAGAATATCTTTATTTTTTTACATTTCAGATCAGCCAATTTGACACATTTGTTTTCCATTAATGTGAAGTAACTCATATGTACAAAAAAAAAGGTACCAAAACGTAATTTGGCCTTTTTTAGTACATTCAAATAAACTTGTCATGATAAAAAACATTGTTGCTTCTTGTTCTGGCATCTTCCTCAGAAAATTCTAGTGAGATGGTCTTTATGGCTTCAGTACTTTCAATCACTGACTGAAAACACATATACAGCGAAGGAATTTTGACTGTCCCTGCATGTATACCTTTGCCCAGGTCAGCGACTCAAAATACAGAATCCAGAGGGAATGGCCTTAAAGCCAGGTATCTACTATTTTCAAAGGTGGTCAGCAATGATAGCCCTATATTTCGTTAATAAACGTTTACTTGTAAAAAGGAGAACTCCACTTTCAAAAAAAAAAAAAAAAATTATAGAGCATATAAAATTGCTACACCAGCCTTTTTGTAATTTAAAGAGACACTAAACAATCTCCTTATTCTCCAAAAACAATCCATATACATTAACTATTTCATGGCTTTGCAATCTATTTTTCACAAAATTATTTCTTACTAGATTTTTCTGCCACCAAGTAATGTCCTTCGCGAGATCCCAAACCTCTACTTGTCTGCTTAACATTGCACATCCCATAGTCCTTAGTTCCTAAACAATCTCGGGAGCAAACAAGAAAGTGGCTACATACATACATGCATACATACAGTGGCACCATGGAGCATAAAACTCTTATGCCGCATACACACGATCGGTTTTCTCGTCGGAAAAAGATATATCGGCTTTTCCGACGGGATTCTGCTCAAGTTTGTCTTGCATACACACAGTCACGCAAAAGTTTGCTGAAATTACGACCGTCAAGAACGCGGTGACTCACAACACTACGACGAGCCGAGAAAATTATGTTCAGTGCTTCCGAGCATGTGTTGAATTGTTTCTGAGCATGCGTAGGGATCTTGCACATCGGAATTGCCACAGACGATCGCATAGGAACTTTTCCCGACCGAAAAATTGAGAGCATGCTCTCAATCTTTTGCTGGCTGGAATTCCGCCAGCAAAAGACCGATGGAGCATACACACGGTCGCATTTTCCAACGAAAAAAATCTCACCGGTCTTTTGCGGGCCGAAATTCCGACCGTGTGTACGCGGCATAACAGGAATTCTAATCAAAGCAGTAAAAATAAAATAAATAAATAGGGATTCTGAGAGCAATAGAAAGTACTTTTTAAATTTAATAATACATATGTGAATATATTTTTTTTTTAAACCAGCATTAAAAAATATCAGCGATCGCGGGAGCCCAGCGGTGATCGCGACTGCCAGGCACTCCCATCGGCTCCGGGGGCGAGCAACAGGCGCACGCCCCTAGTGGCCACAGCCGTGCCATTCTGCCTCAGTAAAACTGCGGCGGCTGGTCGGCAAGTGGTTAAAGTAGATAGCATACATACACAGGGTACCTACCTTCTAGTGGCCCTGTTCCCGGTTATCACCTTTATTGCATTTGGTGCATATTATAGAAAGATGGTGCATTTTTTAAAACCTGTTGGTGTTTAAAAAAAAAAGGTAATGCAAATGAACTAATTATTATATGAATAAAACTGAAGTGGTATCTTTCCATCTCGAAAAAAAATTATCTTCTTTGACCCAATATTGTTGACAACTTTTTATTCTCTCCCATCACCTTAAACTTGCTGCCTGAGATAAGCAAGAGTGGTGGGCAAGACTTTTCTTGGGTTGCTTGCTTTCTATGGAATTCTCTTCAATGAGCCATTATATATTCGTAAACATTAGGGGCCTTTAAAATCAATCTCTACTGGCACCCTTTAGATACTGTCCACGACTTCGTCCTTAACTGCTGTTCAATTAAGCACAAATACAGCTTTTCAATTTCCTGTACTATTGTGTCTTTCACTTCTTTAGACTGTAAGCTTGCTTGGACAAGTACCTTTCATATTGCTTTATGTATTCATATTTTTGTTGTCATCTTTATAGCCCTTGCATTCCTTTACTTTATACAGTGCTATGGAAGACATGGACGTGCTATAAAAAAAACACTCTAAAATCTATGATTGTTTTACAGCATTGGGGCCCTTTGATATCAACTTGCACTGGTGGGATGCGGCAACATTCATTGTGCAGTCCTAGAATGCAAAAATACAGACAGAATGTATTTTTTCATGTGTTCAGGTACGCTGCAGCCTATTTTAGGTTGGCTTTCTATTCCAATATGTCAGTGCACTGCGTTATAGTGTGAATGGACCCTTAAAGTCTAAATATAAAGAGCTTCTTTTTTAGGATTTACATGGGAATGAGGTTTAGCTTGTGAGGAGAAATTAGGTAAATAAAAAAACCTGCTGTAAAAGGAAAAGTATTTTCCTCAGCCATCACATAACATAATCATCTATTTTCTCTGCCTGTCTCCAACTGCAATTACAATTGGGCAGTTTGGGCCTGCGACATTCTGGCTCACAGAGAGGCATGTTATTGGCCCTGACCCAATTCACCCGCTAGAGGAGGTCTTGGGATAGGAAAGATAAAAATTGCTGTGTGGTACCATAGGCCAGTTTAAACCCCTGAAAACAGGGTTATAGGTACACATACAGTTTACAATGAAAAAGGATCTATCTGATATCCTTCCATCTGGAAAGTCCAAATGGGTTGGCCACCAAAAACGCACTTTTGTGTCTCTACGATGATCAGAACCGCTAGAAGAAAAAGAAAAGCAATAGAATCTTTTTTTGCACTGAATAAAAGAGCTTGCCCGTTTAGGATAAGAATCACATAAAACATTCACGCTGCTTAGATATCAGCCAAGCCTACTGTTTATGATTAGCATCATTAGAATAGTAACGTCTCAATGAAACCGATGGTTAAATAAGGAATGCAAGATGTTGATTATGGGTAGTAAAAACATGCTTAGGTGTTCCAGTTTTACAATTCCATAATCATGACGTTAGGATTATGAAACACGGCTTTGTTTTACTGTACCCATGTTACATAACTTTGGAGCTGAAGCAATATATCACAATTAAATCAAAAATTGTGCATAAATGCCATCACCTTTTCTACATGTTTATCCACCCCTGACACACGGTCTCCATTTGTTCCCTAAAATGTGTGCTGAACTGCATGACCGAAGCGGAACCTAACTCCCAAAAAGGGAGCTTTTTCATGTTTTACCCCCCACTAAAAATTTGTGGATGTGTATGGATTATTTTGGAGAATAAGGATTTAGGGGGTTATTTACGAAAGGCAAATCCACTTTGCACTACAAATGCAAAGTGCACTTGGAAGTGCAGTCGCTGTAAATCTGAGGGGTAGATCTGAAATAAGGGGAAGCTCTGCTGATTTTATCACCCAATCGTGTGCAAGCTAAAATGCTGTTTTTTAACTTCCTTGCATGTCCCCCTCGGATCTACAGCGACTGCACTTCCAAGTGCAATCTCAAGTGCACTTTGCACTCGTAGTTTACATTTGTAGTGCAAAGTGGAGTTGCCTTTAGTAAATAACCCCCTTAGTGTCACTTTAATCCAGGGGTCTCAAACTGGCGCCCCCCCAGCTGTTGTGAAACTACAAGTCCTATCATGCCTCTGCCTGTGGAAGTCATGCTTGTAACTGTCAGCCATGCAATGCCTCATGGGACTTGTAGTTTTGCAACAGCTGGAGGGCCACAAGTTTGAGACCCCTGCGTTTAATCAAAAGACAGCACTGAGCCAAAAGCAACCAAGATCATCCAGCTAGGCAAATTTTTGCTTCTGTTTCTCTAAATAGATATTGCTCAGAGCTATGCCATGCTACTGAATTTTTAAATGTTTAAACCACAATACCATTATAATTCTAATCACCGTCGCCAACTATACAGGACAAAACCAAGATAGAGATCCATTCCACAGTCCACCCAGGCCCACGTATAAAACGTTAGCTATGCTCTGTATAGAAAACAGGATGGCACGTATCCCAAAGTCATTTGCGGGCTGGACTTTTTCAAACAGCTTTGAAAACTCTGGCACAGTCCTACTTCTAACACAGCTCTGCACCAGGGTGGCCTCTGTCATTTACCCTCAATACTGCTCTTTTTCATCCATCCTTCTCCCAACTCCCTGCTGCCTTGGTTTGCACAGACGCCAAGACAGTTGCAGTCCTAAACCCATAATCCAGAAGCTAAAGACAGTAGCTGACTTATTCCAAAAGGCTGTTCCAAGAGAAATATGCAGTAACCTAAAGTGACCAATCAAAAATAATTTTTCATTGAATTTAATACAGAAATCTGTTTACTGTGGATTATAGCTCTCTGCACATCATTGCTGCTCTTTGCATTGCCGTATAAAAAGGTTTGGATGTAAAGTGGTTTCTCTAGGTAGAACAGAAAGCTGTGATCTGCAAAGTTTCCCTAATCATGGTCTATTAAAAAGCACGCTCTTTTTATTTTTCTATGTCAAATAATGTAAAATGTCCTTTGCATTTCCAGTTTCCTGCCTTGGTGACATATGTTGGCTCATCTCCCGACAACGCTGTGCAGTCATAATAGAAATGGCTTCTCTCCATAGCGTTGTCGGGACCCAAAAGTGCAGCATGTCGCTCTCTGTGCATGAGAACTGCTAACACACCGGTGATTCCCTTAACTACGCATACGCTGGTACATCTCTCCAAAAGCTTGTCCCATCCTCATAGCCTCACTCTAAGCTCTGACTGCTGTTGTAAATGGAAGAGTTTCATCATTTTTGCAGAAGGCATTGGGGTTGATTTACTAAAAGGGAAAACGACTGTGTAGTTGCTCAAGATCTTAGTAAATGAGCAGAAACTCTGCAGACTTCAATCATCCAATCATGTCAAAGAAAAAAGGCTGTTTTTATTTTATTTTCCTTGCAAGCGATTGGATACGCTTTGTGAAGTGAAGCCTTATCTCTGTTACTAAGCTCTGGAGCAACTGCACTTGCAGACGGCAACTGAACTTTGCAAATCGCACAATTTGCCTTTAGTAAATCAACCTTATTGTGTTGCCATTGAAAATGCAACTTCAAGCAGGCATATCTTACATCCAGGAATGACACAATAGCAGAGAAAGCACATGTCCACCAGGGGGGGCTGGGGGGGGATTGCAGTCACATGACGGAGCAAAAATACATCTTTAACCACTTAAGGACCAGCCTCGTTTTGGATTTTAGGTGTTTACATGTTTAAAACAGGTTTTTCTGCTAGAAAATTACTTAGAACCCCCAAACATTATATATGGTTTTTCTTCTAACACCCTAGAGAATAAAATGGCGGTCATTGCAATACTTTTTTTTGCACCGTATTTGCGCAGCGGTCTTAAAAGCGCACTTTTTTTGCACTTTTTTGGAAAAAATTCACTTTTTTGAATAAAAAAATAAGACAACAGTAAAGTTAGCCCAATTTTTTTTATATTGTGAAATATAATGTTATGCCAAGTAAATTGATACCCAACATGTCACGCTTGAAAATAGCGCCCGCTCGTGGAATGCCGTCAAACTTTTACCCTCAAAAATCTCCATAGGCAAAAAATTCTACAGGTTGCATATTTTGCGGTACAGAGGAGGTCTAGGGCTAGAATTATTGCTCTCGCTCTACCGGTCGCTGCAATACCTCACACTGTGTGGTTTTCATATGCGGGCGCTACTCGCGTATGCGTTCGCTTCTGCGCGCGAGCTCGTCGGGACAGGGGGGTTTTAAAAATTTTTTTTTTTATTTTTATTATTTATTTTACAATATTTTATTTATTTTTACACTGTTTTAAAAAAAAAAATGGTATCACTTTTATTCCTATTACAAGGAATGTAAACAAAAAAGCATGGCAGGACCGCTTAAATATGAGATCTGGGGTCAAAAAGACCTCAGATCTCATGTTTACACTAAAATGCAATAAAAAAAAAAAAAAAAAAGTCATTTAGAAAAATTACATTTGAAAAAATGTGCCTTTAAAGAGGCGTGGACGGAAGTGACGTTTTGACGTCGCTTCCGCCCAGCAGTGTCATGGAGACGAGTGAGCGCCATCTTGGCCTCACTCATCTCCAGACAAACCACGGAGGAGGACGCAATCGCCTCCGCCGCTACCGACGGCTCCGGTAAGCAGCGGAGGGCACCGGATCGCGGCGGGAGGGGGGGGGCCCTCTCCTGCCACCGATAAAAGTGATCTCGTGGCAAAACTGCCGCAGGGACCACTTTTATCTGACAGCCGGCCGCCGCACAAAAACAGGGTACCGGGGTTATGGCAGCTAGCTGCTGCCATAACAACGATATCCCCGTTCAAAGTTTGGACGTACATCGTCGTGTGGTGGTCTTGAAGTGGTTAAAAAGGGTATCAAACTGTGATTTTCGCTACTTGATGCATAGCAACACACTTTGACATTGTATCAGAAGATAGTGGAGCATTGGAGACATTAAAGTGGAACTTAACCTCTTTGATTTAACCATTTCCTGAAACCATTTCTTTCAAGGCATGCCTTGAATGACAACCATTACAGTTACTAGTGCATTTATGTCAACCCTCAATTGAACAGTCAAGCCATTAAATGGCTGGTGTCATACTTGCTCACATGTGCAGCAAGAGTGTTACTGAAATTCAAACATAGGCCCACGATGGTAGCTTACTTGGCTGTAAAGGATGGGATTTTAGTTACGCTTTAAAAGTTTTCAACTGCTTTAAACTGTGCTGGGAAAAAAAAACATATGTATGTAGCACCCTCCTAAGGCATGTGCTAGAAGTATCATTTTTTTTAATCTTTCTGCTTATGAGGAAGGTGTCAGGTAAAACTTAAGAGTGCTCTCTGCCTACCAGGGAGCAGGATCTATTGGTTAGGTCTGCTCAATGTACTCAGGTGCAGCTCAGCTTGTTCTGACGGTCCCCCACTGGTCCAATAGGGAGGCATATTGGACAGTGGGAGGGGACCTGACAAGTGAGTGCACAGGCTTTGTTACAGCCCTGGCAATTGGCAGAAGCAAAGTGCTGCATTGCATTGTGGGATACTGTATATAAGGCCAGAGTACATATGCTCAGAGTTGAGTTGAGCCAGGGAACAGAGCCCAGGAGGGAGAAGGGTAGCTGCCCTCTACTCAGGGGAGGCGGTTGTACGGCCCTGGGTGTTCGACACAGGGGCCTGGAAAAAGAGAGTGAACCCAGAGGTCCTGCAGAGCTGACTGGAAGGGAGACACCAGGAAGGATCTGATTCTGCCTACTGTGAGTACAGATCTGTGTCTTTGGGGCCTGTCGAGTGAGGGCCGCCCCTTCAGCTAGAAGAGTCAGTGGATGGGTGTCAGTAAAGAGCATGCTAGAAAATGACCAGAAGATAATGTCGTTCATCAAGTCTGCTGCTAGTGAGAGCAAGAAGACTTAATTCTTCCATATATGTGGCTGTATGGTTAAAGCAATGTGTCTGCATCCACAGATAATCCGGTAAGGTCGAGAGTTGTCCTTATCTATTGTGAATAGTTCCAGTTGAAGTATCCCACTCATCCCTTCTCCCATCCAAGTTCCAATAAAATACAAAAAACACAAATACTCTGGACTGGTCATAGAGCAACGAGCAATCGGGATTAAGGGTGGGACAAATGGGAAAACCCCCAGCAACTAAGTGGGAACCCTCAGCAACTAAGCAGGGGAATCTTAGGCAACTAAGCAGGGAACCCTCAGCAACTGAGTGGGAACTATTAGCAACCAGCTGCAGATAACCAGAGAGAAACCCTATGAAGTCAACACTCAGCAAGCCCTACGGGAACAGTGCTACATAAAAAAACAACATTTAAATTTTCTCCAGGTCAAGTTGTAGGGGGCTTGTCCATTCACATCTCTACATTTTTTTTTTACCATCCAGTGCTATAATAAAATTTAGCTAAATTTTTTTTTTTTTTTTAATGAAAGGAAACCTTGTTACCACTGCACCCTTGTCACCCCTGATGTTACACCATACCTTCTGGATCCAAAAACTAATTTCAAACATATGGCTTAAAGCATTGGTGTTCAACCTGTGGCCCAAGACAGCTATGGATGCGGCTAGAGCTGCACGATCCTGGATAAAATGAGAATCGCAATTTTTAACTTAGAATAATCATCACGATTCTCTCGTCATTCTCGGCGTACTATCATCTTTCGCATCATACAAAAAAAAAAAAAAAAATTGGGCTAACTTTAGGGTTTTGTTTTTTTAATTCTTTGAAGTGTATCTTTTCCCCAAAAAATTGCGTTTGAAAGACCGCTGTGCGAATACAGTGTGCCATATTGCAATGACCGCCATTTTATTCTCTAGGGGCTCTGCTAAAAAAAAAAAAAAAACATAATGTTTGAGGGTTCTAAGTAATTTTCTAGCAAAAAATACTGATTTTAACTTGTAAGCAACAAGCGTCAGAAATAGGCTTAATCTTTAAAGGGTTTGTAACCCTAGGTTATGATTTTCTGCCAGCCCTCTCTTTTAAGCTGCCACCCTGCACTGTATAATTCTTTATTAAAATCAAAGCCTCTAAATACCTTTTTGTGAAGTATGTTCAGGTCACGTGACTCCCAGCCACTCCAATACTCCGATCCAGAGCTGCAGCAGGCAATACTCTGATCTGAGTGCCGAGCCCTCCCTTTGACGTCAGCCGGGAGTCACGTGACCGATGAGCTGGCCGCTCGGCTCCTCCCGCTGTAGCCCTGGATCGGAGTATCAGAGCAGAGAGGAGAGCTGCAGATGAGGGAGGCACGTAAACTGACCACAGTGTCAGGGCTTGGCAGCCATGATATACCGTGGTCAGCTTACAGGGGGAGGGCAGAGACTGGCAGGATCAGCCAGGTTTTTTACAGCTTCCAGGTTAGACAGCACAAGCACTGTGTGGTTTAACCTGCTATAATGGAACAGGATTTTTTTTTTTTTATTAGGGTTACAAACCTTTTAAGCGCTTAAACTGACCCCATTTGCAGACCGAAGTTCATCCCTCTTTCAGCGCTGAGCAATGTTATAGATAAACATTGCCAGCTGTTTTTTTTTTTTTGACAGCTGTGACCAGGGAACTGCTCTACACTTGGGGTTGAATCAAGATTTTTTTAAGGATTGTGCAGCTCTAGATGCGGCCCAACACAAAATAGTAAACTTACTTTGATTTTTTTGTTTTTTGTTTTTTTCGGGGGGGGGGGGGGGGGGGGGCTTTTTGGTAAAAATGTGTTTACACTTAGAAACATCACGTCATCGGTTTTCAGCAGCATCTATATTTGTGAGCAACTATTTTCAAGGATGAAGCACACAAAGGGCAAAATTAGAACCTAAATAGCTGATGAGCACCTTAAAAATGTATTAAGAATTGCTACTACATCCATTAAACAATATTGATTAATTTGTTTATTAAAGACAGTGCAAAGATATTGCACTTGTTATATGTTGCCCCCTTATTTTTATGATAAAAAAAAATTGCCAAAAAATGAACAAGTTTTATTATGCAGATTGGTACATTATCTATATCAGCGTATCTTATGTGTGGCATAAGACAATTCCTCTTCTTCCAACGTTGTCTATGAAGGTCAAAAGGTTGGACACCCCTGGCCTAAAGGATCTTACTAAAAAGGTCACCAGTCTTTGTGTGAGTCAATTAGTTCATGCAAGCGTTATTCTGACAAATGTATTGCTGCACCTCTCTGAAAAATCTGCCTTCCAGGAATCCAGAAAATCTGGACTGGTCACAAGAACTGAAAAAACGAGCCATCTATAATTTGAAAAAAATTAACAATGGGCTACCTGGAAAAGAAATCTGATCTATCTTATTACCATATGCTTTGGAATGTGTCCAGTGAAAAGCAGAGATGTGTATCACTAATGTCTCATAGCAACATACTTTGGCACATAGTAATTTTGAAAGAGCAGATGCATACATTGCATTTAACTGAGAATCAAAGCAAAATGACAGGGATTTTAAACACTAGTAAAAGGAAAAACAATCTCAGTTTCTCCCAGCTGACTACAATTAGGTGCATCAAGAGTCATTAAGGTTTCTTCATGGTGTTTCACAAGGCTGATTCATAAATCCAGACGCAATAGTGTATTTGTCATTAGGCACAGTAGGCTTGAGCCTCATAGTCCAAAGTAATTGATCCTTTTATATATCATTCCTCCAGTAATTTTCTCACCTCTATTGGCTTACATTTTAAAATCTGAACCTTTCCTCCCACCCCTGGCTTTTGAATGAGAACCAGTGAAAGTCAATCAGAATTTGAGGGCAGGTACTCAAGTTATTTGTGAACGAGGGGAGGAGATGGTCTATTTGAATTAACACAATTTTGTCTAGGCTATACATTTAAATAAATTAATGGCACCTTGATAAAAGAAAAAAATATGTAATATAATATAATATAAATATATATATATATATATATATATATATATACACATACTTTTAAAAAACAAAATACATTTCTTAGTGGTTGCAAACTTTTGGAAGCTGGTGTATATTCAATTATTTGTGGAAAACAATAAGAGTGTCAGCACTCTGTAAAATTTTCTCGTTCCTCTGCACCTGTCGTGAAAGGATGCCTGAATCTGTTGCATGGCGGGTGGCGGCAATGAGGCTAGAGTGTCCATATCGGTGCATGTATAGCCCTTTGTTGGCATATTTGGACAAGGATGTCAGCCAGAAGCTTAATGTGGTTGGACATGAGTCATCTGTTGGTAGGAAGCCAACTTCCACTGGTGTCCTAGTAACTCACAAGCCCTGTACAAGAAGCGGTCACAATAATGATCACTTACCAGAACTCTGAGCACTGGCGTCTCTCTGTATGCCTATTCAGAGTTGGTCTTAATTACCACCAGTCTGCTTATCTGCCAACTTTTAGAATCTGTCGCAGCCATAGCAACAGATTATAAAATTGAAGATAGTAATAACTACCTGAATCTGGTGCACATGTCGGTACTGCTACCAAAACTGGTCGAAAGCGTAGGCCATGTTGAAGGTTAATACTGCCAGAAAAGTGTCTTTTGCTGTACATGGATCCCTCCTATGTGCCAAAACACTGATGGAAAGTGTGTGTGATCCATATTATAAAAGTCCTATTTATACAGATTATAGATGATGGGAAGGGATTAGAGCATAACAGGAGGAGGTTAGGTTTAGCTAGTTTACTATACAATATATGTATTTAGGGTAAATCCTGGGAAGTTACATTACGAGGTAGCCCTTTGTGTGTAGGGAGACAGGCTCTGCATTTTTTTAATCATATGACTAATTCAATCTCCCCAGGCTTGTCCTTGGTTGGAAGCACACATACAGTTGTGCTCATATGTTTACAATACATACCCTGGCAGAATTTATGATTTCTTGGCCATTTTTCAGAGAATATGAATGATAACACAAAAACTTTTTTCACTCATGATTAGTGTTTGGCTGAAGCCATTTATTATCAGTCAACTGTGTTTACTCTTTTTAAAACATAATGGCAACAGAAACTACCCAAAATGACCCTGATCAAAAGTTCACATACCCCAGTTCTTAATACCGTGTATTGCCCCCTTTAAGATCAATAACAGCTTGAAGTCTTTTGTGGTATTTGTGGATGAGGCTCTTTATCTTCTCAGATGGTAAAGCTGCCCATTCCTCTTGGCAAAAACCCTCCAGTTCCTGTAAATTCTTGGGCTGTCTTGCACGAACTGCACGTTTGAGATCTCCCCAGAGTGGCTCAATGATATTGAGGTCAGGAGACTGAGATGGCCACTCCAGAACCTTCACTTTATTCTGCTGTAGCCAATGACAGGTCGACTTGGCCTTGAGTTTTGGATCATTGTCATGTTGAAATGTCCAAGAACGACCCATGCGCAGCTTACTGGCTGATGAATGCAAGTTCCTCCAGTATTTTTTGATAACATGCTGCATTCATCTTGCCATCAATTTTTACAAAATTTCCTGTGCCTTACTAAGTCTCACATCCCCAAAACATCAGCGATCCACCTCTGTGTTTTACAGTAGGAATGGCGTACTTTTCATAATAGGCCTTGTTGACTCCTCTCCAAATGTAGTGTTTATGGTTGTGGCCAAAAAGCTCAATTTTGGTCTCATCACTCCAAATGACTTGGTGTCAGAAAGTTTGTGGGTTTTTCTTCGTATCCCGAAAAATTTTCCTGGCAGTTGAGGCTTAAATTTTAGTTGGTCTACCTGACCATGGTTTGGTTTCAACAGAATCCCTCATTTTCCACTTCTTGATTAGAGTTTGAACACTGCCGACTGGCATTCTCAATTCCTTGGATATCTTTATATTCCTTTCCTGTTTTATACAGTTCAACTACCTTTTCCCGCAGATCCTTTGACAATTATTTTGTTTTCCCCATGACTCAGAATCCAGAAACCTCAGTGCAGCACTGGATGAAAGATGCAAGGGTCTGCCAGGAGTCCAGAAACTCACTGACCTTTTATACACACACACACACACACACACACACACACACACTAATTACAAGCAAACAGATCACATGTGAGGATGGTTACCTTTAATAGCCATTCAAACCCCTTTGTGTCAACTTGTGTGCATGTTATCAGGCCAAAATCACCAGGGTATGTAAACTTTTGATCAGGGTCATTTGGGTAGTTTGTTGCCATTAGGATTTAAAAAGAGTAAACACAGTTGACTGATAATAAATGGCTTCAGCCAAACACTAACCATGAGTGAAAGAAACGTTTTTGTGTTATCATTCATATTCTGTGCAAAATGGCCAAGAAATTATAAATTCTGCCAGAGTATGTAAACTTATGAGCACAACTGTAGGTTCACTTAAAACCCTATTTTCAGAGTTTATATAATGCAGAAATGTAATGGTTGTCACAGATCTGCAGCTTTGCCTCCTCTATTTGCAAAGACCAGCAGACATGCTGGCACATGTAGTTCAAAGACTTTAATGTGTAAGGTTCTATTACCTGTTACCCAACAAGACTTTTTTTCCAACACTGGTTAACCACCTGCTGTTGATTCAATTAGCTACACACCCAGTCCAACCATCTCCCTTTGTATTTAGGCTACGCTCATTCATTGCCTGAGCAATAGCTAATGTTCCTAGTGCCAAGTCTCCCAGTAATTTTGTATTTCCAAGAGGTTTCCTAGTGTCCCCAGTGTTTCCCAATGGAAAAGTTTTCTAGTGTTCCTGGCTTCCTGAAAATATTCCACATGACCAAGACCCCTAGTGTTCCTGGCTTGCTGAAAGTAAACCCGAATGACCCCTGTATTCCGAGTGTTTCACATTCTAAGAGACTGCTGAATTTGCCCAACCTTGCACCATCAGTATGGACTATCTTTCACCCATGTATTTGACGCTTCCTCCTTAGTCTTTTTGGACTTAGAATTAGGCTCCTCTGGATCTAGGATCGTTTCTAAAAAGCTACTGCGGGTAACTCTTACATCCATTCCAGTAGTTGCCAGCACCCTACGTGGAAACATAACATCCCTAAAAACCAGTTCCATCGACATCATAGGAACAGTAGTGTGGATACAAAATATTCAATCAAAAATTTTATGAAAAAAGGTTATCCATTACACACTATTGATAAAGCATTTATATTAAGATCCTCCAACTAAGGCTGACCCATCTCCTATCAGCTTCATTACCAAATTCCATATAACCACAAAAAGATGGAAAAAGATTTTTATCAAGCGTTGAGGAATTTTATTACAAGATCCAAAACTAGGACTGGTAGTTGCCTCTCCCAAACCTAAGTTCACATATTGTCAGGTTCATAATATAAAAAGCCACATGACCCAAGTAAACTTAAAAAACAGGTAAAAACCTGTTTGGATCCAGGTAATCTGTTCCGTAATCTGATAGGCATGTTTTAGTGCCACAAGAGAAAATGCCTTACTTGTCAGTTTGTTGACAGGACCATTAGGACATTCATAGCAAGATTTGGGGAACATCAGCATGCCATCAAACAGGGCAGCACCAAATACAGTATAGTGTTCCAAGATGTTTTAAGGAAGTACATGGGCAATCATTGAAAGAATTACAAGTGTGGGTGACAGATCATATCTCCAATACCTGTTCTAAAGCTGAAAGATTCCAAAAGCTCTGAGCAGGAGACTTTTTGGATATTCTCCTTAAATACTTAAAGAGTGTATATATTTATTTAGTTCTTAATAAACATACACTACACCTCAGTACTGTTTAAACTGAAAACGGTATTGTAGGTACACCTACATTTTCAGGCCTTGATGTTCTGCGTCTACTGTCTACTCTTAAGCTATAAATCTGGCCCCGCCTGAAAGACAAGTGTTACAGAGAAATTGGTTCCAGATATGCAATGAAATAAACAATGGTACACTGTGTTTTCATTGTGCAATGAGTAAAGACTATCAACCTGAAACAGATGTAATCATGAGCATAATTTAACGTGTTAACATATGCAGCTTCCAAAGCATACTATCTGAACATATCTTGATTGAATGTTTTAGAGATTGTATATTGTTTGGCATTTAAAGGGTTTTTTTGTGAAGGAACTGAACAGTAGAATCAAGGTTGACCGATTTTTTTTTTCAGTCCACTAGAGCACAAAAATGATGGGTGTCCTCCCATTTCTTGGACCACACTTTAAATTTTTCATTCCTATTCTTTTATATAATCTCTGGCAATATAAAAAAACTATGACTGAGGTATTAATGTCATCAAGGAAGCACTGCTATTCTCAAACAGACACAATTTACCTCTCTATAATTCAGTATCACTGGGAGTGTACTTTCTGTATAAGTTTCTATATTTCAGTGCCTGTTGTATCACATAGTTACATAGTTAGTCAGGTTGAAAAGACACAAGTCCATCTAGTTCAACCAAAAACTAAATAAATATAATCCAATATACACAATCCTATACCCACAGTTGATCCAGAGGAAGGCGAAAAACCCCAGCAAAGCATGATCCAATTTGCTACAGCAGAGGAAAAAATTCCTTCCTGATCCCCAGAGAGGCAATAGAATTTTCCCTGGATCAACTTTACCTATAAATGTTAGTACCCAGTTATATTATGTACATTTAAGAAAGAATCCAGGCCCTTTTAAAGAAATCTACTGAGCTGGACAGAACCACCCCTGGAGGGAGTCTATTACACATTTCATACTGTGAAGAAACCTTTCCAAATTTTCGAGATGAAATCTTTTTTCCTCTAGACGTAAAGAGTGCTCCCTTGTCCTCTGTGATGATCTTAAAGTGAATAACTCAACACCAAGTTCACTATATGGAACACTTATGTATTTGTACATGCTGGTCTATCCCCTCTTCTCAAGAGAGAATAAATTCAGTTCCTCTAATCTTTCCTCATAGCTGAGCTCCTCCATGCCTCTTATCAGTTTGGTTGCCCTTCTTTGCACTTTCTCCAGTTCTCCAATATCCTTTTTGAGAACTGGTGCCCAAAACTGAACATCATATTCCAGATGAGGTATTACTAATGATTTGTACAGGGGCAAAATGATCTCTCTCTCTCTCTCTGGTGTCCATACCTCTCTTAATACAAGAAAGGACTTTGCTCGCTTTGGAAACTGCAGCTTGGCATTATTGAGCTTATGATCTACCAAAACTCCCAGATCTTTCTCCACCATTGATTCCACCAGTTGTACTCCCCCTAGTATGTATGATGCATGCATATTCTTAGCCCCCAAGTGCATAACTTTACATTTATCAACATTAAACCTCATTTGCCACTTAGTTGCCCAATTAGTGCATTGAGGTCGGCTTGTAAATTGGAGACATCCTGTAAAGACGTTATTCCACTGCATAGCTTGGTGTCCTCTGCAAAAACAGAAATGGTACTTAATCCCAGACCCTATATAATCTATATATTATAGATTATAAATATATAATTTATAGATAGATTAAAAAGTAAGGGTCCCAACACTGAACCTTGGGGTACACCACTGATAACCTCAGATCATTCAGACTAAAAGTCATTAACCACTGCTCTCTGAATTTGGTCTTTTAGCCAGTTTTCTATTCATCACAAGTCACATTCAGTCTCCTAAAGCAGATGTAATCTAACTGGGGCTGTGTACCACTTGTCAATACAGACTATTTAGCTTTTCAATCAAAGCATTGTGGGGTTGATTTACGACAGTGCAAAATTTGTCACAGCTCTGCATAGAAAACAATCAGCTTCCAGGTTTTTTTGTTTCCAAAGCTTAATTGAACAAGCTGAAGTTAGAAGCTGATTGGCTACCATGCACAACCACAACAGATTTTGCCCTCTACAGTTTTAGTAAATCAGCCCCTGTCTATGGGAAAGACAGCAAAGAGCATGCAGTGGGTGTGATTTGGAACAGCTTTCCTGCATCACAAGCAGGGGTTCTCAGAGCACCAGATTACAACAAAAGGGAGTTGGGGTGGACTGGGCACTACAGCAATGCCTAGATGAAAAACAAGTAATGGACAAATAAGCTGGGTTCCCTGTATGCTTCTCAAGGTTCCATTTTTAGTTCTGACTGCAGCATATCATTGGGAGCATATGCACACCAGTGAATGGAAGTATAGCAACAGATATGGAAGACCCAGTCATGCCCTGGACCAGCCTGCAATTTTATCTATGTATAATTTTAGATTATAATCTCTGAAATTGAATTGTAGTGTAACTGTACTGCCTCCCTCCATTTTATAAAGTGCTGTGCAAACTGTTGGCGCTATATAAATCCTGTATAATGATAAATACAAACACTGTAGAGATTTTTGGCTTCCTGCCTGTAAAACACAACCTATAGGAGTAAAGGCAAGGCACAAACTTTACAAGTAATCTAATTTACAAATGTAAACAAAAGAAGAAGCGGTTGTGAAATGTTAAATTTGGTGACACTAAACTCTTTTTTTTTTTTTAAACTTAAGATTATTCTATTCAAGTATGTATTCTTAACTCAAAAATATCTTATATTGCTCACAGCCTCTTCTTTTTTTGTTTTTGTTTTTTTTTTTGTTAGAGGCTGGTTGTGTTTATTTCCCATGGTCTCATGTATGTAGGAAGATAGCCACCCTCTCACTCTTAAGAGGGACTAGTGACTATGGAATATGTAGTGTGCATAGAACAGTGCACATGACCACAACGAAACCTGCACTGCCCATTCCAAACAAACGAAAGTGAAGGGGGTAAAAAGATGTTCAAGAGCTCATGGAGGACGTTACAAGGAGGCAGAAATAACAGCATGAAACACATTCATGAAACATAGATTACAGAGTCATTAAAAGAGAAGTATGAGTTTTTTTTTTTTCTTGATTTATACTTACCTAGGTGGATGCAGCATCTGTCCCCCTATGCCTCTACACTGCGAAGCGAGCGATTGAATGCCACTGATTACTCGGTTCCGACAGTTCCGAGCAGAGAGCTGCTCTCCGCTCCCTACTTGCTACTTGCTCACTGGAGCGCTGAGCTGTGGAGGGGCAAGGAGCAGTCGGCTCAGACTCTCAGCAGCTCGCTGAGAGGCGGAGATGGGTGTCAGTCCAAGCACCTGGCGAATCTCGACTTCCATTGCTGCAATGACGCGGTGCCTGGACTGACTTCTGTGAAGTCAATACAGAGCAGACTTAAGCCCACTCTCTGCTGAAAACGGGTCACAGGAGTGCAAAACATTGCACTCCTGTGATCCATAGGAGAAGTACAACCAAACGAGCTTTGGCTGTACTTCTCCTTTAAGTAATGGGTGTGTATGGATTATTTTTGGAGAATAAAGTTAATGGGGTTACTAAAAACTACTAAAAAGTGTGCTAGATCAGGTGAAACTGTGCATAGTAGCCAATCAGCTTTTAACTTCAGCTTGTTCAATTAAGCTTTGACAAAAGAAAAAAAAAAACTAAACTGGAAGCAAATTGGTTTCTGTGCAGAGCTGCACCAGATTTTGCACTCTCCAGTTTTAGTAGGTCAACCCCATCGTTTAATAGGACTTTAATGCTCTTATAGCTAACCGTTATAATCTGTGGGTACTGAAACCTATGTTATTCTATTTCTAAGAATGTTTCTATGTTGAGATATATGTATATCTTTGCTATATTTTTCTTTAATAAAAACTTATTAAACAAAAAAAATAGGACTTTAATACTAGGGTATTAAGCCTCCAGTGCAGGAGATACAGATAAAGTAAAAAAAAAAAATTGCCACCTTAGTCAATATTTGAGGTGCTAATCTCTTCTTATATGTAGAGTTCAGAAAGTATGACATTGTTGACATTAAAAGGAGAAGTACAGCTAAAGCTCATTTGGCTGTACTTCTCTGGATCACAGGAGTGCAGACAGATCTGTGACCCGTCTTCAGCAGACAGCAGGATGAAGCCCGCTGTTGGCTGACGTCATAGAGCCAGTCCAGGCTGGGGCAAGATCACAACAATATGGTCAGGATCCACCCACATGCCTAGACCGGCTTAGCCTCTCAGCCTGAGACGGCCATTCCCACCCCCTGCACGGCCCAGTGCTCCAGTGAGGGGGGCAGAGCAGACAGCCAGTGACTGAGGGTCACCAGCTCTCTGCTCACAGAGCACTGGGAACTGAGTGATCAGCGGTGTTTGATCACTCAGTTCTCAGCCTTAGAGTTGGCGTGGGGGACAGATGCAACATCGGACAAATGCTGCATCCACCTAGGCAAGTAGGATTCAAAAATTTGAAAAAGTCCTATACTTCTCTTTTAAACTAATCTTCAATTAGCAAAGACCAATTCGCACACAATATATAAAAATGTCGGGCCTCACCAAATAGGTCTGACGTGTTTGCCATGGGAAAATGCTCTCAGGATCTATATTGGCAGTGACATAGAAGTATTTGAGTCAGCTATCACTTAGCAAAAACAAGTAAAACAACTCAGTACTAAAATTCCCTTGCATGCTAAACAAATATTTGTTTAGTTGTAAAAAACAAAAAAACAAAAAACAAACAAACAAAAAAAACAAAAAATCTGACATTCTAATCTGGCAACAAGATCTTGTTCTTCAAAGTACAAGTTTATTAGAGAAGCTCACTAAAAAAAACATTTTCTGCATTACATTCTGACATTTAGAGTGAAATAAAAAAAAAAAAAAAAAGCAGAAGCAGGGGGTCAAATTATTTTTATGACCTAATAATAGCCATGACTAGTTTATACTGCATCGGTTGACGTATCATTGAGCTCAGTATTCCTAAGGTGGAAGAGGGAAAATATTTCATGATTCATAAACATATTCATAAATATTTCATAATTCATAAACATATTTGCATATAGAAGTTGTTCAGCACAGTTACTGTATACTAATTGTATTTTGAGAGAACTAGTAAAAAAAAAAAAAAAGCATTATGTCATTATGTCAAGGGACAATTTAATGTGCACAGTAACAGCAGTGTGGCTGGCCTGCAGGCCGGGGTCTGACTGTTCTCTGGTATCTGTCATATATCGGTCTGGCAGGTGGTGCTGATGGACACCATTGACTGATTATCAAACAGGGGGATAGCAACCAAATTTAACCTGACCAATTTACCATTTCCTCTTAGGAAGCTGAAGCTGTCTGTAAAAAGATTGGATCAGGTGATTGTCACCTGATGTTTATGGTTTTATTTAAAAAGAGGTTTTTTTTTTTCCAAATGATGAGTACCTCAAACAATCTTTAAGCCAGCCCTAGGTGGAGCAAGACTATTTCCTGCAACCACGGGAATCCCTCAGCCCAGCTTTTCTATTCTACCAGAGGGAGAGCACACAGTGATGTTTGCTAGCGGGTACATTGGGTACATTCAGCCAGCCCATACAGGATTCAAATCTTGATCAGCCCTTGCTGAACCAGCTGAGATTCGAACCATCCATGACCAGCTTTATTTTAATGGCCAGATTCATCAGAGGCATCTATTTGCATACAATCTCCCTTGGCACCCACTGCCTGGGGAGCATAAAAAAAAAAAAAAAAGAAAAAAAAGGATCTTATGTGACCACAAATATCAACTAAATAACTAAAAATCTTAGTGCAGCCATTTCTTTTCCTAGGTGGTGAAGGTCATAAGCCCATCATTGTGCATGCACCATATTACACAGCAGCCAAGTTGGTCAGGGTGGAACTCAGAGACATTAGTGAGGATGAACAGATGTGTCCCCTTTTTGTTCTCACTAAGACATCCATCAGTCTATAGGATGCTCCCCTTGATTGAACAGTGAAAAAGTCATTTTCATTAAACTGTTTCAATGCCTATCAAAGGTCAAAATGTTGTTCTCTGCAGCTGAAGCAGAAGATGCATTTACCTTTGTGCTATTTAACTAATCCTTTTCAGATGAGGAATAATAAAAATTAATAAAATACCGTTCAGGATGTTGACAGCTTTTTTCCCTTTATCCCAACAGGCGTTTTGGAAAATTTGTTTGGTGCCAAGTCTAAAAACAGGAAGGCCTCTCCCACCTCATACTGAGTTACAAGTAACATCTATCTGGTATTCAGAAGCTGCTTCTCCACCCCTACAGATTGTGCACATACACCACACCACACTCCTACACTGAGGTAGGCCATGCCGCTTCAATGCTTATGTTACGCAGATCTAATTTGAGTCAAAGTGGAGTTAACTGGCAGCATGCGAAAGCATGCTGCCACAGATGAGAGGGCACTGATGATTTATCATCTTGCTCATCTGTTATGTGTCATGACTACTAGGAAGACAAAATGTCAAATAACGCAAACTAACTAAATGTTTAAATAAAAAACAGGAATGGGCCGCAAAAGGTTTCCAGTTTTTTTTTTCTATTCATAGGCATAGTAATCTTATAAATATTGTTTTTCTTTTATCAAGGTTTTGTTGTTCATCAAGCTGCTTAAGAATTACTTTGCATGTCAATAGCAGAGTGCAATTTTTTTTTCCTACATATACAGTGCCTTGCAAAGGTATTCACCCCCTTGGCTTTTTACCTATTTTGTTACATTACAGCCTTTAGTTACATTTTGTTTACATCTGTACATAGGATGACAATAAGCCGTACGCTCCATAGAGTTGGGCTTTACGGCAGTGTGGCCACCAGAAAGCCATTACTTTCAGCAAAAAACAAAATGCCACATTTTAGGTTTGCAAAAAGGCATGTGGGAGACTCCCAAAATGTATGGAGGAAGGTGCTCTGGTCTGATGAGACTAAAATTGTACTTTTTGGCCAAAGAAAACGCTGTCTGGTGCAAACCCAACCCATCACATCACCCAAAGAACACCATCCATGTTTTTCAGCAGTCGGGACTGGGAAACTGGTCAGAGTTGAGGGAAAGATGGATGGTGTTAAATACAGGGATATTCTTGAGCAAAACCTGTACCACTCTGTGTGTGATTTGAGGATAGGATGGAGGTTCACCTCCCAGCAGGACAATGACCCCAAACACACTGCTAAAGCAACACTTAAGTTATTTAAGGGGAAACATGTAAATGTGTCGGAATGGCCTAGTCAAAGCCCAGACCTCAATCCAATAGAAAATCTGTGGTCAGACTTAAAGATTGCTGTTCACAAGCGCAAACCATCCAACTTGAAGGAGCTGGAGCAGGTTTGCAAGGAGGAATGGGCAAAAATCCCAGTGGTAAGATGTGGCAAGCTCATAGAGACTTATCCAAAGTGACTTGGAGCTGTGATAGCCGCAAAAGGTGGCTCTACAAAGTATTGACTTTAGGGGGGTGACTAGTTATGCACATTGACTTTTTCTGTTATGTTGTCCTATTTGTTGTTTGCTTCACAATAAAAAATAAATAACTAAAAAACATAACATATCTTCAAAGTTGTGGGCATGTTCTGTAAATTAAATGATGCAAATCCTCAAACAATCCATGTTAATTTCAGGTTGTGAAGCAACAAAACACAAAAAATGCCAAGGGGGTGAATACTTTTGCAAGGCACTGTACATACAATATACTGTATATGTGGTACATAAAACACTTTTTTCCTGTTGTAGAGCAGGAAAGTGATGGTGAGCTATCTGGACATGTTAGGTGAGATCTTAACCAGAAGGAAGGACCGCAATGAATTCTACAACCATGTGGGCACTTTAGCGTGCAGCCCTGGTGGGTAGGCACACCGAAACAGAATCTGGGCGATGATACCCTAAACCAGGAGGTCTCAAACTGGCAGCCCTCCAGCTGTTGCAAAATGACAAGTCCAATGAGGCATTGCAAGGCTGACAGTTACAAGCATGACTCCCACAGGCAGAGGCATGATGGGACTTGTAGTTTCACAACAGCTGTAGGGCTGCCAGTTTGAGACCCCTGCCCTAAACAGTGCCTTAATGCTTACAAATTCATTAAGTCTGTCCTACCTAAACTGATATGCTACCACAGATATACCCAAGTGGAAAAAAAGAACACAAATCAGAATGTACAATAACAAGCCCGATAATCCCCCAAAATACAACTTTTGGTTGTATCCAAAATCAGTTTCATCAGACTGGTGTCAGAAATTGAAGGAATACTGACACAACACTACCAACCAAGCAAAGGGAGCTGAAGTCGCAGAACAAGGCGAGTGAATTACTCACCGCAACCTTCTCATTCCCCAATTAGACAACTGAAAGACCTCTCTCACTCGGTCAATTCTTCAAAGATTGATATTTTAGTTTTAGATCAATGATAGAGCTTGCTCCAGCCTACTGCTTCGTACACCTCTAAGTTATTTCGGAGACTAAGATGTCAGATCAGTATGTGCATGATTTTATCTGTATGTTCATTGTAAACAAATCACAATCCCAGTTATATTTTTTCATTTACATAATTAAAAATACAGGGCAGAGATACTCGAGCCACAACAGGAGGGGCAAGAGTCTATGGCAGAGGTACGCAGCGCTAAGCACTGCAGCAGGGTTAGTTGGCCTCCATAGTCCCCAGGAGACAAAAAGAAGCCAGTATGAGATTTAGTTGACCAGCATACACCCAAAAGGTTGGCTTGGCCTTTACCATCTGGTTGTTATCCTTTACTTTCTGAATAACACATGCACAGATAAGAGATTCCATACATGTAAAAACAATTGCTTCTATTTTTTTTTTTTTCAGATCTATTTTAATTCTGCTTCTACATTGACCTTCTATTATATTCAATGTTTACAACAACAATTGAAAAATTTCCTCCTATTTCTATGACTATTGTGAGCAAACCACTTTATGACTTCATGTTTACTATTCGCATATCTGTAAAACAGTGAAGGCATGCATTTTAGCATATTTCAGATTGTCGCATTAGTAACACAAGTCACATACAGTAACATAATATTTTGAATGATTTACTAGAAGTAAAAAATAAATAAATAATAATAATAATATCTCTATAAAAAAAAAAAAGTACCATACAAAACTCTAATGTTCTATAACCCTTTCATGACTAAGCCTATTTTTGAAATTTGGTGTTTACAAGTTAAAATCCGTATTTTTTGCTAGAAAATTACTTAGAACCCCCAAACATTATATATATTTTTTTAGAAGAGAGTCTAAAGAATAAAATGGCGATTGTTGCAATATTTTTTATCACACGGTATTTGTGCAGCGGTGTTTTAAACGCAAATTTTTGGAAAAGTGACACTTTCATGAATTTTAAAAAATCCAAACAGTAAAGTTACCCCAATTTTTTTGTATAATGTGAAAGATGATGTTACGCCGAGTAAATAGATACCAAACATGTCACCCTTTATAATTGCACGCACTCGTGGAATGGCGACGAACTACGGTACCTATAAATTTCCATAGGCGACGCTTTAAAAATTTTTTACGGTTACCAGGTTTGAGCTACAGAGGAGGTCTAGGGCTAGAATTATTGCTCTCGCTCTGACGATCGCGGCGATACCTCACATGTGTGGTTTGAACACCGTTAACATATGCGGGCGCGACTTCCGTATGCGTTTTCTTCGCTGCGCGAGCTCGCGGGGACGGGGGCGCTTTAAAAATTTTTTTTTTTTTTTATTTATTTATTTTATTTATTTTTGTACTTTTATAAATTGTGTTTAAAAATTTATTTTTTTTTTTTACTTTTATTGCTGTCACAAGCAATGTAAACATCCCTTGTGACAGTAATATGTGGTGACAGGTACTCTTTATGGAGGGATGGGGGGTCTAAAAGACCCCCCATCCCTCCTTTACACTTCAAAGTATTCAGATCGCCGAAAACGGCGATTCTGAATACTGTGTACTTTTTTAAATTCGGCACCATTGGCAGCCAAGTAAACGGGAAGTGACGTCATGACGTCGCTTCCGCGTTTACAATTAGAAGGCTGGAACGAAGCCGCTCACAGCTTCGTTCCAGCCCGCCCCCAGCCGCCGGAGATTCCCGAATGGACACCGGGCCTCCCGATCGCACGGGAGGCCCGGTAACAGCGGCGGGAGGCGGCGGGAGGGGGGGATGTCCCCTCCCGCTCCTCCGGTATAACAGCCGAGCAGCTTTTAGCCGCATCGGTTGTTATATTCGGGTAGCCGATCGCCCGCTGAAAACAACGGTACCGGGATGATGCCTGCAGCTGCGGGCATCATCCCGGTATAACCCCGGAAAGCCGAGGACGCATATGTGCGTTCGGTCGGCGGGAAGGGGATAAGCATTTTTGAAATTCTGGTCGCTTGAGGTTGGTTCCGAATTTCATATGTTGAATTTGGACAGAAGTTCACACATTCTGCCAGTGATACTTTTGGTGGTTTGGATTTCCAATTGACCGCAGAGGAAAAAGGGACCAGGGACATTCCTTCTACAATTTCTTCTGCTATTGCCTGTGCACCTTTAGTTTAACTGCCAGGGCCACCAGATATCACCCCTCTTAGTATCCCTGGTAGAATTTTTAAAGCAAGTGGCTCAGGATGTTTTGTGTCCACATCATCTTGCCTGGCACAGCTACCATGATTTTTCCAAAACATTTTGCACAATTGTGCATCATTTGCTGCTCCATAAAACACTCTTTTTGAGCCTAGGTAGGATTTTATTGACTTAAATAGGACTTCCAGTTTATATATTTCAAATTTCACAGATCTGCACAGTTTTAAAATGTTTGGCCAAACCATTCAACTTTGTACTGTCAAAGTTCCCCATGGTATTAAAGATTACATATGTTCCACCACCGTACATTGCTTCAAAATTACTTTACTGGTACAGTACCAAGTTCACTGTAAAGGTGAACCAGTAACTTTCCCTCAAGCATCTATTTCCTCCTAATGCCTTGCGAGTTCCACTGTGTTACAAATGGATAACACTCCACCCTTCAAAGAAAGGCAGTCTGTAATAAAGGCATTGCCCTCCGTAGCACCCATTAAATTACTAAGCATCCATTATAGTGCCTACCATTGACAGAGAAAAGTGAGCATATTTTCCAACAAGGCTATCCAACATAAAACTATCTTCATTGAGAAGAACCCCCCTGCAAGGGAATCTCCAAACTTTGCACTTCTGTGCAACTTATTGGTGCTCCCAGTAAAGGGTTACTCGGCCGTTTGCCTGTCCAAAAATGTAAAATGTCCTGTATTTGCTCTATCAATAAGTAACTTTCTGAAAGCTTGCCACAAAAAGAAACAGAATGTTACAAAGAAAGCCAGGCTGCAACTCGTCTGACTTCTTAATGTAGCTCTATCCATTGTGCTGAGCATTACGCGCTCTTAGAATTCCACAGTGTAAAAGAACTGCTGGACTCGCTCAGTGTTTTCCTAATTCATCACCCTGATAAGACAAAACTAGTTCTGGCACGGCAGACTGGAGAGTGTCTGCGCTTCCAGAAACATGTATTAGTGCACTTGAATGGTCAACTCTGGCGCCAATTGTATTAAGTGTACCACCCTGCACCAACACCATCATGGTTTCTTTAAAAAACCTATCACAAAGAGACTCGCATCTTGCCTCCTGGCCATTGTTCTGTGAGGCGTACAGAAATAAAGATGTCTTTTTGTTTCTGTATATTACGTAGCAATGTTTGTGCTGCAAAATAATACAGAAAAAAATTTTAAAAAAGCAAAAACTAAGACTTTCTTCTAAGCCATCTTTGCCATGTGCCAAGTCGATGCAAGTCCAACATGTAGAAAAATAATGCAAATACTGACAGCCTAATGGACATATAAGTGGTTTTTCACTGCACTAGCCGGGCCTATTATTTTTGAGCAAATAACCACAGGGTGTCCAAGCATCTTTTCTAATTAAACGTACAGCTTCATTGCAAATTGATTTGCTCTTTGGCAGTCAAGTGATCCATGCCATCTCCCGCCTTGGGAAGAGGAAAGAATTTCTGCTAATTAAGTTGGGGATGTTTACAAAGTAATACTTCAGCAAAGGCATTTTATGATGAGTCCCTTGGCAAAGGCTCTTATGTATTTTTTGTCTTTCAATCTCCAGACTTGGCTACTGGATAGAAAGAAAACTGTATACATGCTGTAATGTGCTGATGAGTGACCAGCACAATCTGCACTGAAGAACATTTCTGGGAATAGCATACTGCTTATTACATAGTTAGTCAGGTTGAAAAGAAAAAAAAAAAAAAAAAAAAAAAACCCCCAAGTACGTCTAGTTCAACCTATAAAAAGGGAAGTAAAAAAAAAAAAAAAAAAAAAAAAACACAACACCACTTCACACACACAATCCCATATACACAATCCTTTACCCACAGTTGGAGAGCAAGGCAGAAAACCCCAGCAAAGCATGATCCAATTTTCTCCAGCAGGGGAAAAAAAATTCCTTCCTCATCCCCCAAGAGGCAAATCGGATATTCCCTGGATCAACTTTACCAATAAAGGTTAGTATCTAGTTATATTATTAGAAAATAATCCAGTGTTTTGTTTTTTTTAAAGCAATCCACTGAGCTGGCCAGAACCACCTCTGGAGGGAGTCTATTCCACATTTTCACAGCTCTTACTCTGAAGAAACCTTTCCGTATTTGGAAATGAAATCTCTTTTCCTCTAGACGTAAGGAGAGCCCCCTTGTCCTCTGTAATGACCTTAACAACTTGCCAACCACCCGCTGCAGATTTACTCGGCTCGGCTGCGCAAATCACCGTACCAGACAGGGATTCGTGCACTAGCTTTCGCGGGCTCCGACTGGCCAGCAGGGGAGCCAATTAGTGGGTCCGGTGGACTCAATGTCTGCCCACGCTTGTTCCCCTCAGAGACAGAATGGGGATCTGCCGAAGTAAACAAGGCAGATTTCCCTACTGTCAAGGGAATGAGACCGGGATCTGCCTTCCTTCTAAGCAGGAAGACGGATCTGTGTGTGTTTCCCTAGTCACACAGTCCCCCATAAGGTTAGAAAAACGTAAACACGGAACATTTAACCCCTTAAACGCCCCCCGATGTTAACCCCCTTCCCTGCCAGTGTCATTAATACAATGTCAGTGCATATTTTTAGCACTGATCACTGTAATAATGTCACTGGTTCCCAAAAAAAAAAAAGTGTCAAAAATGTCAGTTAGGTGTCCGATCTGTTCACTGCAAAGTCGCAGTCCCGCTAAAAATCACTGATCGCCGCCGTTACTAGTAAAAATAAATAAAAATGCCATAAATCTAGCCCCTATTTTGTAAACGCTATAAATTTTGCACAAATTAATCCATATACGCTTATTGGGATTTTGTTTACCAAAAATATGTAGAAGAATACATATTGGCCTAAACTGATTAATAGATTTTTTTTTTTTTTTTTTTTTTGGATATGTATTATAGCAGAAAGTGAAAAAAATGTTTGTTTGTTTTTTTTTTCAAAATTGGCAGTTTTTTTTGTTTCTGGCGCAAGAGAGCTCTATTTGTGGGAAAAAAAGGACATCAATTTTCTTTGGGTACGTCGCACGACTGTGCAATTGTCAGTTAAAGTAACGCAGTGCTGTATCAAAAAAATGGCCTGGACATTAGGGAGGTAAATCCTCCTGGGGCTGAAGTGGTTAAAGTGAACACCAAGTTCCCTATATGGACCCCTTATGTATTTGTACATGTTGATCATATCCCCCTTAATCTCCTCTTTTCAAGAGAGAATAAGTTCAGTTCCTCAAAACTTTCCTCATAGCTGAGCTCCTCCATGCCTCTTATCAGTTTGGTTGCCCTTCTCTGCACCTTCTCCAGTTTACCGATATTCTTTTTGTGAACTGGTGCCCTTATTACCTCTCACTTTTTAAATAAAATGTAATGTCTTTAGAAAAAGGCTGTGCTATAAAGTTCAAGCTTTTTTTTTAATTTTTGACTTCTCACAATGTCAGATCTAGTAAAGAAAATTAGGATATCAATGAAGGACTGGATATATCATAGACAAGCTGTTGCTAGTAAATGTCTGTTTCAAAACTCAAAGTAAATATAGGTTAATTGTCCGTTCAATTAAGTTTTTATTATTTGTGCTTAAAGTGGGTGTAGGTGAACGTTAAACATTCTCATTGACACATTAGAAAAACAAAAGGAATTAAAAGAACTCCCAAGCGATAACAAATAGGTGGTGTTCCGTTTATGAAATAGCCTGGCATGCCCTATCCACCATGGTCATTCATTCCAGTTAATATAAGCTTTATCTGAGAGCAAATGATTATCAAATTCCCTGATCAAATATTCAGGTAAAGCTAACGTATTCCAGATATATAATGATAATGGACCACATCACAAAGTATATGGCTGTGTTAGTCTATTCATAGTATTTAGTGGGTTCAAAAATCCACATTGGCATTAAAACATGGTTTCATAAATAGGCAATTACATGACCCAGTTTGTGACAAATGTGAATATACTGTATATAGAGAGGCGTTTTTGTGTAAATGGATAGCCAAGAAAACTCAACTATACCATTTATTTTTTATTTAGCAGCTAAAAATGCATGAAACAGTGCAGGCGGCCCTCCCGACTGCATTACACCAAAACAGGTCACCTAGCTATTATCTAAAGAATACTGAATTCTGTACTGGATAATTACATTTTCCTAGGCTATCCAACAAGTGAAGAATCACTGGCACTTAAGCATTAGCAGATCAAAAGTAATTCTCCTGCTTCTGTAATATTTGAAGCATGTGGCTATGAGTGTACACTTTACTTGCAGCTCTGAGTCTGGGCTTTGAATCACAAAAAGATGCATGAAGTTTGTATTTCCTCTACCCGTTGGAATGGGTTACCTCCCAACCATGACCTGACCCAGGTTTTGCCTTCTATGGCCAGGTGTGTGGACACCTGACCACCACATCTATACAAGTTTAGAGAACATCCCATTCCAAAACTTGTGTCATTATTATGTAGTTGCCTCTCACTTCTTCGGCTATACCAGTCTCAACACTTCTTGGAACAATAGTTTGGAGTTTGTTTGTGGGAAATTTGTGGTTGTTCAGTTAAAAGAGCATTTGTGAGGTCAGGTACAGATGTTGGACAAGATGACCTGGCTCAAAGATGGTGTTTCAGCTCATCCCAAACGTGTTTAGTTTGGTTGTGGTCAGGGCTTTGTACAGGCCACTCATGTTACTCCAAACATGTAAACCCTGTCTTATGGAGCTGGCTTTGTGCGTACGGATGGGGTGTCCACATAGTTTTAGCCATATAGTGTATATGTGCATTGTAGAACAGTGGATCATGAGCTTCATTCAGAACAGGAAATTAAGTGAAGGGCTTCATTTACTCTGTATATACAGATAGTAAGATTTGATGGAGATGAAAGATATTGTTGCATTCTCGATCTGTGATCATCTTATGCTCAAGATGTTTTTAAATGTTGGACTAACAAAATGGCACCACAGATTAAAAAAATTCAAATTTAGGTATAAAAAAAAAAAATACATTTTTTCCCCCAAACAAATTTTATTGACAATGAAAGGTTTTTACTACATACAGTATATGAAAAAAAAAAAAAAATTAAAAATTATTAGATTTGTTTAGAGAAATGTTGTTTGGTGAAATCTGATGTGGCCAGTTGTGTTTTATTGATTTTTTTTTTTTTTTAAATAGGCTGGTGGCATATCTTCCCATACTTTTTAAAAAAGAATTCTTATTTAAAATATCTTCCCATCCTCGAGTCTGTCACACTGCTGTTTGCGACTCGGCAGATAAGCAAATCAGTCCACAAATGGCTAAACTTATTTTTTTTTCCGTGAGAAATTGTGTTCCAATCTGTTACACAGCAGATGTACCAACAAGCTGGGAAATGCGTGTGCAGTAATGAGTACATTCAAAAGTTGGCTACAATTGATCCTTATTGCTCTCTGAAGGAAGCCCTACATGGTCTGATCCTTGCTTGCTCACTGCACAGGTATATTAAATTGATGCAGAACTGTACTATTTATGCCCCTTCCCCTCTGGTTTTCTTTGTGCAATATTATTAACCCAAACCTGAAGTTAAAAAGGTCAATCAAAAAAAAAAAAAAAAAAAATTCCTCCAGGTATCTCAGTTGTCCTATTTATGGGTGCCCCAAATACCGGGGTTCTCCTTTGTGCACAATATTACACATGCATTATAAAGAATATATCAAAAAATTATTAAGGGCAGTTTTTATAATACTAGCTTAAAAGGTTCTGGGGCCAATGTCTTTTTATCAGTCTGTAAGTGGGCATTTTTCACCCTGATCACCAATGTAAGCTGCATTTTTCCCCACTAACCCTCAATATTTTAGCAGGGGTTTCCCTGGAACAGAAAGTGATTTCAATGTATCCACTAGATAAAAGGTTGAGAAAGACTGGCTTATATGACTACCTTTGCATGTTCAAACAACAATAGGTTCAAATAATTATTGCTAAATTTGCAGTATATTGCCCAAGAAACCAACATTGCATGATCAATACTGATTAACAGTGATACAAAAAAATGTAAGCTCTAAAATATATAAAAGGCAAGTCACCAGGACTAAAACTCTGCCTACATCAGGTGCTTAGTAAATGACACAGAGAAGGGACAAATCTTTTGATAAAAGAAAATGATGAAGATCTAATGCATATGGGCATAAACAGAATCTGGAGCATTAACTAAGTATAAAATTACTCTTCCAACAGTCAACACAACCCTATCCCAGAAGACAAATCCACTTCTTCAGATAGACTTCACTAGCTTTGTCATGCAAGTCCTTTGTGACTATACCAAACACCCACCCTTTTTGCTGCCATCTAATCAAGACTCATTCGGTTATGAAAAGATGAATATGGTTGCATAACCATCACATCTATGAAGCAATTAAACAATCATTCTACTGCTCTGCACACAAACCAGAAGATCACCATGATCACAGAATAATACAGGGGAATATTATCAAGGCTATGGGGTTATTTACTAAAACTGGAGAGTACAAAATCTAGTGCAGGTGTGCATGGTAGCCAATCAGCTTCTAACTTCAGCGTTGACAATAAAACCTGGAAGCCGTTACCTGGTTTCTATGCAGAGCTGCACCATATTTTGAACTCTCCAGTTTTAGTAAATCAACCCCAATGTTTTCATACCCCTCTGGTCCCTCTTTCCTCCTTGAGAAAGGTTACCAGGGCTGTCTGCAAATAATACAGGTATGAGGAACGTTTGCAGATATGTTTTTTTTTTCCCCAAATCATTTATTAAAACGTTTTCATTTACAAAACAAGTACGACAAAAACAAGTGGATAAACTTGTGTTACCCACGCAGGGGATATAACTTCAAAACACATGGTGTAAATGCTGTTAACTGGAGCAACACCAGGATGGCAATGGTGTGACTGTTTAGCCTGCACCACCAGGTGCCAAAACCTAATATATGGAGTTAAAACTGACCCAATTTCCCACACTTAGCACGAAATAAACATAATTTTAGAAAGACATCTCTAGGCCTTTTTGTTATTTTGTATCTATGAAGCCATGGCGGGGTCTGCCAACCATTTGGCCCACACTATCGTATTTGGCAAGACATTCCCGGTTTGCACAAGTATCTTTATATAATGGGAAATTTTTGTCATTTAATTGTTTCCAGAAAGGAATGGAAGTTGGAGCATGTTTCTTCCAATGTAAGGTAATAGCTTTTCTTGCATAAAAAAAGAAGGAGGCTAACAAGAGTTTTTTCCACCCTGCTATGAAGGAGATTGTCAACAAGGCCTAATAGACACATTTCAATGGCTTGAGGGACTAATATTGATGCATAAGTATTGATGCTGGTTAGCACATCCGACCAAAATCCTGTGATCTTAGAGCATGACCAAAAGATGTGTGAATAATCACCTTGGGAATAACCACACCTCCAACACTCTGAACAATGGGAGGGATTCCTTATGTGGAGCCTAGAGGGGGTAAAATAGGCTCTAGATACTATTTTAAACTGGAATAACCTGTCACGTAAAGAAACTAGGGTTTAAGCTTAAGATCCTAAATGTCATCCCAATCATCTTTGTCTTACTGTGGTACATCAGTTTGTCTAATGGAGGCAGGGCAACCAACACCAGATGGACATAGATGTGAGATGTAGGTTCTTCAGTGCATTCAGTGCTGAGCATCCAATCAAGCTCCGACTCCACTATCCTCAGGGAGGCCCATGGAAATTGGCTATTGAAGGCATGGGAGAGCTGCCTATAAACTAAAATTCTGTGTGAGGGGTACATTAAAGTCTTCAGATAGATGGGCTAAAGGGTGTAGAGAGCCCTGATCCACTATCTAACAATATTAATTTTGTATTTAGTCCACATAACCGGCTCTGGTAGCATAAAGAAGTGAGGTAGGCAGGGGGTTCTTCCAGAGAGGTGCATTGGGTGACACTGCGGTGTCAGGGTATTTTTCACTAGCCAATCCGGCCCCTCCAGGCTCTGATAGTTGTGGACATAGATGGAGTTAGAAAATACAGAGCCTTGGGGCTACAAAATATATGAGCTTACACAGCTCTTAGGGATCCAACAATGGCCACCTCCAGCATAGTAGATCAGTTCCCCCAGCCTGTGCCCTGAAGACAGAGATTATTGCTAGCAACTATAACAGCTGCTAGCAATAATTGCATGTAAGATCTGGCAGGCTGGTTGTACCCAAGTTGATCGATCAACTTGGTACATTCAGCCTGCTTATACATGGTTCGAATCTCAGCCGATTCCCGTTGAACCGGCCACGATCCGAACCATCTATGGCCAACCTAAGGGGCAAACTGAAGCAGAGCTTTTCTCCACGGATTATAAACCAGTGAATTATTTATAAACTGAATATTTCATAGCCGGCAGCAGTTTCTGTAAACCCTGGCAAAGCAAAGGGTTGCTTTAACAAGAATACGTTTATATACTATTCCAGTAACATTCTCATGAGGCAAATTTAAAAGGGAAAAACAGTGGGCAAGAGCTTCCTTTACTACATATGTAGTTTAAAGGATCGGGAAAAAGTTTATAAAACCTTAGGAAAATGAACATTAGGGGGGGGAGTTGACTGTACATCATAAAAGAACACATCTGTATGTAGGAGATGGAAAAGGACAGGAGGAAGGAGATTGAGACCAAAACCTTTTGGGGTTAGGTCAGATTATCTTCAGAATTCACACACGTAAATCATGAACACACTTGAAAGAACCAGAGGAATTTTCATGGCATGTAACAAAGATGCTTGCGTCAGTCTGAACACTTCTCCATTTTTATCGAAGGTTTTGCACAACAAAGAACAGAGGAATTCCAGAGTACATGAACCCAAATCATTCTTAGAGGGAACTGCTCCTTTATTCTAAAAAAACACATCTGAATATTCAGTGCTTCAACTGGAGAAAATATTTGATACATCTTTCGTGTGAGCAGTGGAAGGAGAGCAGAGTAAAAAAGTAAAGCCGTTTCGCAGAGCGACCAGATTTACCTTTACAATAAAGGTTGTAGAATGACAGATCATGCATGCTTGATCCAGGCTACAGTCTTCTTTACTTCAATTTTCATAATTAATTTGCAAATAGTCTCATCAGTCAAATGCATTCCTGCCAAAAGCCTTTAGTATTTTTCATTTTATACTTTTAGTATAGGACACATACTGCACGTCTTCTCATCCTTATCCTGGATATTTGAAAGAATTCAGTTTCGGCCTCCATCTACACTACCACAGCAACTGCAGTGTAGACTGGTAGGACAACCAAAAACAGACAGGCATGCCTGGTGAAATTGGTAAGGCCTGAACTGGAATATGGTTTGGAAGAATAAGGGTCACAGCTTCTTTCTTCTTGCATTAAGAACTGAACGTTTGAACCCTAAGGCTGCATTTACAGTGCTAAAAATAACGCCTGCAAAGCGCCCCGAAAGAGCCGCTCAATGCACTCCAGTGTGAAAGCCCCGAGGCCCCTAATACTTACCTGAGCCCCATCGCGATCCAGCAATATGCATGACAGCCTCAGCTCTCCGGGAACTCTCCCTCCTCATTGGCTGAGACAGTAGCGGGAGCCATTGGCTCCCGCTGCTGTCAATCACAGCCAGTGGGCCAATGAGGAGAGAGAGGGGTTGAACCAAGGTTCTGTGCATGAATGTACAAACCAACTATACCATCTATGTGCTACAATGAAAATCCCAGAGGCAGAACTATTAGAAAAAAAATAAAGAATGAAATAAATAAATAAAAAATAATTAATCTGTTTGAATGTGGGCAGGCTCTAATGGTCTTCAAGTAGGACTGCTGTTCCAGCATTGTACATGATAAAGTCAGAGAGCTGTGACTGGCCAGACAGCAAAGTGATGCAGCTTTGGGAGACCAGGGAGCAAGGCAAGTATTTGTATTTAATCCTCCCCCCCCCCAGACAAGTGAGCCTTAAAACAATGCAGCGTGATTCCACTGCATGGGTACATTTTCCGGCAACCCAGAGTGGAGCTTTAAAGCTAAACTCTGGGCTGGTGTAAAATTTACCCATGCACAATGGGAAAAACTCCATCTATGCCATAGAAGTTCAAAAGGCCATGCTATCGATGCATTCTTTTATTTCCCCACCTCCACCTTTATTTCCCATCTCCCATTCATCATCACCATTTTTGAACATGCATAAACCTTATACCATGCACACAAAAAAGACTTTCAGGGCACAGATTAACTTAATTAATGTCTCTTGGCAGAAGCGTGTGGCAGATCATAAAATCCTGAAAGGGAAGCCAACATGTAAACACTGTCCAGTTATGCAGACATGAAAAGCCCGAGTAAATGACTCCAAGAACGCTGGACACATGGCATTTTTAATGTTCTGCTCTATAAAACCAGCTTTGAATGCATGAGAAAGCCACAAATAGATTGCAAGCAGCTGGGCAATCCACATGAGTACTACAAAAGAAACTGATAGGGCAAAGTGGCCTAACCAAAAAAAAAACACTGGAAAATTACTGATACCACTAAATCTTGCTGTTTTTTTCTTCTTCTTCAAATCATTCTATGTTTAGGCTGATAAATTCTGAAATTTTTGAATAACGTTTGGGCTGATTTTTTTTTAATATTTGGCCATGTTACATTTAAACTTAAAGGCATTCTTTTCACCCTTGTTAGAAATGAGTGGAAAGAATGTCTTTAGAAATAAACAAAACTGCAGCCGATGCTTCCCATGGGAAAAAAAGATAGAATATCACTTTTGGCCTTTATTAACAACCCCCTTATAATGACGTTGAACAAAGAACATCAGTATAATAAAAATGATAAGTGGAATCTGATTGGCTGGGAAACACCTACACTTTCTCTTCTGTCCTATGACAGTGCCCTTACTGGCTACCAAGGCATGTTCATTGGTCAGAGGATTAAAGGGGGCATTTTAGATAATCATAATGGATGTGCACTATAAAAAAAAAAAAAAAAAAAAAAAAAAAAAAAAACACACACACACACACACCTTACAAAAGTTGATTTAATATTAAAATATAATATATTATATATATATATACACACTATGTTACTGTCTTCTGTGCTATGATATTACTACAGTATGCCACAAAAAAGCACAACCAGTAAACCGCAGGTAATAAAAAAAAAGGTTCCCAGCAAGGTAATGTCATAATGTGCTAGTATGCATCGCATACTAGCATTTTATGATAGACTTACCTGAGAACGAAGCCACCCAGCGCCACAATGTCACCGCTGAGGCGGCTGACATCTTCCCCCGGTGTTCCTTCCGGGTTTGCGCAATGACATCACTCCCACGCATGCGTGTGGGAGCCGCCGTTTCAGGCGCTGGCTCTGAAGGGCCTGGCATTGTAAGACGGACCTTCAGAGTGCATGCGTTGGTGATGTCATCAGCTGCATGCACTCTGATTATCTCCTAAACTGTTATGGAGATATTCACAGTACCTACAGGTAAGCCTTATTATAGGCTTGCCTGTAGGTACAAGTGGTAGTACAGAGTTTACTACCACTTCAAAGAAGTAGTCTCACCATATTTATCACAGGTTCTTCCTCAGTAGGGAAATTATATTGAGGGGAATTTATCAAAGTCAGAGCAGCAGAATCTACTGCAGCTGTGCATGGCAACCAATCAACTTCCACCTTTCCTATTCAAAGCTTAACTGAACAAAACTAAAGATAAGCTTATTGGTTGCAATGCACCACTCTTCCAGATTCTGGCTGCTCCAGTTTTAAATGTCACCCAATAGTTCTGAGTGACAGGGGTGTCACTACTATTGCAAGGAGTGGCCTGTAATAATTAAAAAGGTATATTCTTCCATGGACATACCTGCCTGGAGTTTGCACATGCTTAGCACTGCCACCTAGCGGCACTAGGGGCATCGGTTTTCTCCCCACACTCCAAAGACATGTTGGTAGGGTAATTGGCTCCTGTCTAACTTAGTGCCCTAATATGTGTATGTATGAATGTGAGTTAGGGACCTTAGATTGTAAGCTCCTTGAGGGTAGAGACTGATGTGAATGTATAATATATGTAAAGCACTGCATAAATTGACAGATATAGAAGTACCTGAAATAAAATAAATACATTCTTTAGAGAGCACAACACATGCCATGCCTACGCCACAGTCTTGCCAGGAAAGAATGACAACAGAAGAAGGAGAAGCAGCTGGAGTAACGGGAGGAAAAGTTTGTATAGAAGTGCTGTGGAAAAAAACAGAAAGAGATAAACAGACAATAGGGCATGGGTGAATGAGAGTGGCTTTGGGTGGACATAGAGGTCATTAGCTACTTGGCTCTCCTAAAACACTCCAATAGGAATGCCCACAAATTGGGCTTCATATGGGGTGGAGCTCACAGCCAAAAAATACAACAAATAACATGGCAACTTTCCTGAAAATGACTGCGCTTTTCATTTTTGAAGTGCAGGTGTCTGGACCAGCAGGTAAGCTTTTATTCTGGCTCAGAGGCCTTCTTCAAGAGAAACAGCATACTTTAGAAATAATACCTTATGACTTTTACAGAAAGGGGAATGTAAGTCTTGGTAAGGTTTCTTAGATGTGAAAGCCATCCATACAATGTAAAACAGTCTTCCACTTTGTGTTACTGTATTAGAAACCTTGTATAGTCTAGAATTATCTATATACATGGAGCCAGCTTTATTGATCTTTTTTTTTCTCCTCGCTGCTGATTGATAACAATACACGCTCTGCCGTAATGAATGGTAGTGAGAGACCATGTGGTTTAAGGTGGGGAAAGGGAGGGGGGGGGGGTGGTTGGAGTAATTTTTATTAATTGCAATAAGGGGGTGCTTTCATATCCATGTTAGTAGTGTCATTTTCTTATTCTGATCCATGCAAAAGCATGAGTTTTTTTTTTTTTTGTTTTTTTTTTACTTCACCAATCATTAAAAGAAAAAAAAAAAAAAAAAAAGGAAACTTCCTAAAAAGGGTAAATTTGTAGGAATCCTGTTTGAATAATGTCCCAGATTAAATATCCTTTGTAAACACATGAACCTCCAATGCGCATACTGAGAAAGTCTTCTCACTAAATAGTTCACGTAAGTTCAAACATCTACCTGCCAGAGAGACCTTTAAAATGTATTCCAAATCCATGAAATGAACTGAGTTAAAGCACGAGGGCTTTCAATGGCAGGGGCACAGCCTCTAAGATTTATCTGGAAGGCCAGCTGACAAGCTCACAATTTCCCTACACACAAACCATCTGCCGGGGGGGGCCCTCATTGTCCGTCTGCTTTTGGCTTTTCAAAGAAAATACGTCCGACTCTTTCATGCAGAAATACACATTTTTGTAACAAAAATACATGAGCAGCTTGGATCTACCAACATAAACAGCCCGCACGTGAAAACACATACTTTATATAAAATTGCCGGTTAGTTCTGGTCTGTATGGAATCTTGACATTTTAACAAGCAACATATCAACAGACACTTTACAGATGAAGCAACCATGATGTTTACAGGCCTTAAATATCTAGGCAAGGAAAAGAAAGAAACATATACAAATCATTTTTTAACTTTGTACAAAATCAATGGATACAATTTAAAAAGTACACGTGCATACAAAACATTATTATACTATACTGATGATCAATGGAGGTTTGAATTGGGTGGTATGAAACTAAGAAGCAGCCCCATAAATATGGCGATCTTCAATAGCCCATGGTAAGGTTGAGCTGATGACCAGCGCCGTACCAGTATGTCACAGATTTTCAAGTGGTTAGACCAGGCATCATCCCCGTACCATTCACCCAGTACTGAGCTAACGATCGGCTCTCTTGTAAAAAGCAATCTTATTGGCTAACTAGCTGCTGGATAGCTTTTACAAGCAGCGGGAGGGGATGCGCCCCCCTCCTTCCACGGCTTTTTCAGGCTGTCCATTCCCACCAGAACACCCGATCTACCAGCCAGCTGATCATAGAGGCAAACAGAGACCGGAACCTCTCTGTTCGCCTCTACGACATAGGAAACCAGACCCGATAAGCATACATCACTTCCCTTTTCTCTGGATGTAAACGGCACCATTATTAATAATGAACAGCATTTGATCACACCGATCTTGGTGTGATCAAATGCTTTTAAAGGGCAGAGGAGAGATATGGGCACTAATAGACCCAAGATCTCTCTATAAACAGTACCCGTCATATGCCTATTGCTGTTACAAGGGATGTTTACATTGCTTGTGACAGCAATAAAACTGATAAAATAAATAAATTAAAAAAAAAAAAAAAAAAAAAAAAGATATATATAAAAATATTATATATAATTATTAATATTTATTTATATATAAATAAAAATGTAAAGTGCCCCTGTCCTTATGAGCCAGTCCTACATGCATGCAAACAGCGATCATCCCACACATGTGAGATATCACTGCGAATGTCAGAACATGTCCAGTAATTCTATCAACAGACCTCCTGTGTACATCTAAAGTGGTAACCTGTGAAGGCTTTTATAGCAATGCCTATGGATAGTAAAACTTATGTCGTTTGTTGCTGTTGCGCGGCATGCGCAATTTTAAACTATGACATACTTGGTATTTATTTACTTAGCATATCATCATTTTTTTATATTTTACCAAACGGTTGGGTGTTATAATGTGTTTTTGCGCATTGTGTTGTTGTGCATTAAAATTAAAAAAAAAAAAAAAAAAAAATACCCATCATCTGTTTTCAAATGATAGATAGAGATATATCTCTATCTATCCATAGAGATATGATATGAATAACGAGATAGATAGATAGATAGATAGATAGATACCCACGCTGGACAATGGCAAAGTCATGGAATACAGCAGGCGCCTGACCAATCCAATCATGGCCTGAACGGCTTCGACCGAGTGGGCGTGTCCACGAATTGCAGAGGTGTGGCTGTGAGTCGGTAGTGTGACTGGCCGGACACGCCCCATGCTGATGACACGTGACCCTTGCTGGGAATAAACAAGCACTGGAAGGCATTATGAAGGGGAGTGTGTTGTCTGTACTGGACACGTCAATTGTGGAGGAGGAATCGTGGTGATTTAAAGTATATATACAGCTTGAATCTGTATTTTAGTTTTAGATTAGGTCATGCAGAGAGAAAAAATACCTCTCAGTTTAGGCTTTGCCTTGTGCATCCCAGTGTGGAGCTTTCATTTCACTTCCTGTCCCAGAGACACAACGGGAAGTTGAAATGGCATTCCCATTTTAGATGGTTGTCAACAGGACTGGTAAACCCATTGGAGGCATTACCCAGACAGCAAGCAACTGAGCTGCAAGTTTGAAAATGTCTCGTTAAAGTGGAGGTCCACCCTAAAAACAAATTTACCATTAATAGACTCCTTAAAATTTTTTTTTAAAGTTTTTTTTTTTTAAAGTGTTAAGTTGTGGATTGTGGAAACTAACTAGTGTCGGGTGATTGTATATAGTATATACCACATTTACCACTGACCAGGGCTTTTTTTCAGGGGGGAACTTGGTGGAACTCAGTTCCACCACCTCTGGCTCAGGCCCTTGGGGGGGGGGGAACCTGCTCACCACAATCACTTGTAAACACAGAAGTCCAGTTTCTGTGTTTACAAGTGACAGCACTTTACTCTGTGTGTAACCCCCCTGAACACTGCATGTAATGCAATCCTGGTATTTAATGCCCCTTTAAGACCCTCCTACTGTTCGTGAAATTTGACGGACCACACCCACTATTTGACGTGATTTGGAGGTTGTGTGTAGGGGGAGGGGTTTTGGGGGGGTCGTGGTTGAGTTCCAGCATCTATTGTTTGAGAAAAAAAGCCCTGCCACTGACTAATGCAGAGTTGCAATGCAAGGAGATAAGCTAAAAGTAATTGGATCTGTATGTGTGTTATAATTAATCAAAATTAGATGATTAATTGATTAAAAAAAAAAAAAAAAAAAATCGATTAATCGAACATGAAAATTTTATTCAGTAACAGTAGATAGATAGATAATCTCTATTTATAAGATCTTTCTCTCTCTATATCTATAAAATCTAAAATGTTAGGGGTTCTAAGAAATTTTCTAAGAAAAAATACAGATTGTTACATGTAAACAAAGTGCCAGAAAAGGCCTGATCGTCAAGTGGCTTAAACTAGCGAAGGAGAGGGTTAAAACAGACAAGTCATTAGCGGGGGTCTAATTCTGCCCAGAACAGGCTCAATGCTTGGATGTCATTTCTCCGATTCAATTTTGGCATCTCAGCTGTTTTTTGTTCCTTTGTAGCATGTGTGCAGCAAGTGTGGGACAATGGCAACCGCGTCCTCGTGGCATCTGTCCCCTCTCAAGTTATACGGGCACATGGCTAATCCTTGCTGAGGAATAATAGCTAGCTCCTGCAGAAGTCTACCACCTTCACGTACAAAAAAAAAAAAAAGAAGGGTGAATCAGTAACTAAGGGTAGCTTAACAAACAAATCTTTAATAATTCCACTATTAATAATAAATAAATACAACTATTTATCATTCTCATAAATGATCCTGTAACTGATACACGGCTTTTCCTGTATCCCATTTTCAGTCCATTATAGGTTGAGTAGCATTGGAACACTCAGATCTCCCGATAAAAACAGCTCAAGAAAACAATTAACCCAGAACAGTGTCATCCCAGACTTGAGGAGAAGAAAGGGTTAATGGCGAGCTACCGTGATCTGGTTATGTGAACCTGCTAATCTTTCTAATCCCTGGTTACACGTTCTCCTATATGAATTATAGGCTTCTTTATTTCAAGGGGAAACCTCACCGAGCTATCGCAACCACGATCGGGAAAGATTCGACCACAGTATAACCGGCAGCCTGGCTGTGCAGTTACGGGATAATAACATATTCCAAACAGAAGATGGAATAAAAAGAACAAAAGGTGACCAAAAAGGAGCCGATGTGGAAGTTCCAGCACAGGCTGCAGAGTGCGGAGTCGTATCTCAGTCTATGGAGAAAGCAGAGAGAGGATTGTGCCAAGTGTTAGATGATCCATGGCATTACCTCAATACATCCAATGAGTATTGCAGCTCAGGGAGAGAGTTACATCTAGACGGTGAATGTATATTAATAGAAAGGGGATTGGGTAGGGATTGAAATAGATTTCTTACCCACTGGAAAGCACTGACGATAATAATGTTCATGGGGATATGCTCTCAAATACCAACATGTGACAATAATGTATATTTCATAAAGAAAGCAATAAATCTGGACGTGGGAACCTTTACAAGCTTTCTATACTATTACTCAGATCAGAACGGAGATGTAGTGCTGGATGGGAACATTTCTGTATGTAGCCAGAGTTTCCTAAAACCAATGGATGAATCCAAACGCTGAAGACTAATATTCATTTCACTGCCCCAGGCCATTTAGCAAAGATCGCAGTTGCCCAGCTGTAGTTCTGATATGGTGCGTCCTCCAGATCAGCCAACATGTCATACACTAGTCATCAGAGGGTTAACCTAAAGACGCACACAATTCATCATAGGGTTACCTTAAAGAGCACCTGTCTTACACTAGTCATCGCAGGGCCAACTTTAAAAAAAAGAGTACCTGTCTTACACTCCTCATCAGAGTATTAATGTAAAGTGATTGTAAAGGTTCGTTTTTTTTCTTCTTTTATTTGCAAAATAACAAACATGTCTTATTTACCTGCTCTGTGCAAGGGTTTTGCACAGAGCAGCCCCGATGCTCCTTTCTGGGGTATCCTGGCGGCACTCCTGGCTACCCCTCTTCATCAGGTGCACCCACGGAGAGCTGCTTTCCAAAGGTGCACTCGTGCGGACGTGCTCCTGAGTCCTGCTGCTGGGTCCATTGACACAGACATCAGGACTCGGCCCCGCCTCCGGCACTGGATTTGATTGACATGTCACTGGATTTGATTGACAGCAGCGGGAGCCAATGGCTCCCGCTGCTATCAATCTATCTGAGGACCCGACACAGCGGCTGGAGCTACTGGGCTCGTGCTTGTCGCTGGAACGATCGGGTTCAGGTACAAAAAAAAAAAAAAGAAGGGGGGGCTGCAGCGCCAAAGTTTTTTTCACCTTAATGCATAGAATGCATTAAAGTGGAGTTCCACCCAAAAATAGAACTTCTGCTTTAAGTGCTGGTGACCCCATGACATGCCACATTTGGCAGCTTTCTTTTTTTTTTGGGGGGGGGGGGGGAGCAGGTACCCTGTTTTTAGAGGCAACCAGCTCCCACTTCCTCCCCTGGCACCGGAAGGAACATTACCTCTCCACCCTCCCTCCCTGCAATCTTCTGGGACAGGTCACAGAAGATTGCCCGGCCATTCGCAGCGCGGCTCTTCCGGCTTTGAAGCCACAACCAGGTGCCCACAGTTAGAATGCCAGTGTCACGGAGATGAGGGGTAGAGGAGCGAGGCTTCCTGCACCCGCATCACTGGACTGTGGGACAGCTAAGTGTCTGATTATTAAAAGTCATCAGCTGCACTTTTAGTAGTTGCTGACTTTTAAATGGGTGGAACTCCGCTTTAAAAGTGAAAAACCTTGAGGGTTTACAAACTCCTTTAAAGAGTACCTGTCTTACACTACTCATCAGAGGGTTAACCTAAAGACTTACACTATTCATCATAGGGTCAACTTAAAAAGCACCTGTCTTACACTATTCAACATAGGGCTAACTTAAAGACTTCCTTTCTTACACTTATTGTCATAGAGTACCCTCCCTCTAGAGCAGGGATATGCAATTAGCGGACCCCCAGCTGTTGCAAAACTACAAGTCCCATGAGGCATAGCAAGACTGACAGCCAGAAGCATGACACCTAGAGGCAGAGGCATGATGGGACTTGTAGTTTTACAACAGCTGGAGGTCCGCTAGTTTCATATCCCTGCTCTAGATTGTAAGCTCTAACGAGCAGGGCCCTCCGATTCCTCTTGTACCAAATTGTATTGTAACTAATGTCTGCCTTTATTTCATAAAGTGCTTCACAAACTGTTGGTGCTATATAAATCCTGTATAATAAGAATAGAGTCAACTTAAAGAGCACCTGTCTTACACTACCCATCAGAGAGTTAACTTAAAGACTGCCTGTCTTACACAACTCACCATAGGGTCAGCCTAAAGAGAGCCTGTCTTACAATAATCAAAGGTTTAACTTAAAGCGGATCTTCACAGTATCGGAGCACCACAAACCAAAAACACTATTTCATTTTTATTTTCAAAGCAAATTCCCCCATCCATCCCTTGTCTCCATTCTTTATTTTGTTGAGAAATCATTTTAACCACTTCAGCCCCGGATGGATTTACCCCCTTCATGACCAGGCCATTTTTTGCAATACGGCACTGCCTTGCTTTAACTGACAATTGTGCAGTTGTCAGACTGTCCCCAAACAAAATTTATGCCCTTTTTTTCCCCACAAATAGAGATTTCTTTTGATGGTATATAATCACCTCTGTGGTTTTAATTTTTTTTGCACTATAAACAAAAAAAAAAAAAAAAAAAAAAAGCGACAATTTTGAAAAAAAACAAAAAATTTTTTACTTTCTGCTATTAAACATTTCCAAAAAAACAAAAATGTAAAAAACTAAATTTTATTCATAAGATTAGGCCAATATGTACTCTGCTACATATTTTTGATAAAAAAATTAATTTAAAAATAAGTAAAAAAAAAATAAATCACAATAAACGTACATATTGAGTGGTTTGTGCACAAGTTATCGCATTTATGGCATTTTTATTTATTTATTTATTCTAGTAATGGCGGTGATCAGTTATTTTTAGCGGGACTGCGACATTTCAGCGGACAGATCAGACACCCAATGGACAGTTTTGACATTTTTTTTGGGAACCAGTGACAATACTACAGTATTCAGTGCTAAAAATATGCACTGTTATTGTACTAATGACACTGCCGGGGAAGGGGTTAACATCAGGAGCGATCAAGGAGTTAAAGTGTTCCTTCACTGTGTTCTAACTGTATGGGGGAAGGGCTCACTGGGATAACACACAGATCAGTCTTCCTGCATAGCTTAAAGACAGGATCTGTGTGATCTCCCCTGTCCTTGTTTACACAGGCAGATCCCCTTTCTGTCACTGCGGGAGAACGATCGCAGGTGGCCAGCGCCCGTGTTCTGTCGAGAAGTGACCCCCATCGAATAGTGCCCGGTATGTACTGCGCATGCGCCATACGGGACAGCACAACAGCTTATTTGGCGATCAGCTGGGCTGACGTAACCAGGGCGAATGCGCACATTGTAGGAGGTATCTCTAGATGGGAGATACCATTTCACAGGCACAATTGAAACCTATACAAACAGCGGGGGAGACCGTAGTTCTCAGATTGTGCATCGCTGCTGCTGGAGGGCGGCTAGTGGTTGTGTTGAAGAGCTGGTTTTGTCTGTGTTGCAACCCGCCCTTTCACACAGGCAAAACTGGGCCGTTCAACACAGCAAACCCGCCCTGCAACACAGAGAAAACCGGACCATCGGCACACTGTAAAGCCGCCCCGCAGCAGTGAGGCACAATGTGAGAACTATGGTCTCCCCCACTGCTGTTTGTATAGGTTTCAATTGTGGCCGTGAAATGGTATCACCCATCTAGAAATGCCTCCTACGATGTGCGCTTGCGCCCTGGTCACGTCACTCCAGCTGCTTGGCAAATCAGCTGAAGTGCGGCTCCTTCCTGCGCATGTGTGGGCACTTCTCGACAGAACACTGGCCCTGCTGAATGGCTCCCCCACTGGCCAATGGTGGTGCACGTGCCCCCACAAAAGCGAGTTCACGGGCTGATGTACACCTACGCCGATTTGCGCAGCTGAGCCACCTTGCCGCAGTATAACTGCAGTGGGTGGGTTAAAAAAAAAACAAAAAACAACCCTCTAGCATTTCTGGCCGTGACCATCTTGAGTAAGGGAAAATTATTTATGTAGAGTTTACTTTCTGGAATCCATCTGCTCTTAGCTCAAGCATGCATGCAGGAGTGTGTGCTTAGCTGAGAAAACCCCTCCCCTCTCCTGAAGACTCCTGGGATGTATGATATAAATTTGCCTAGGCAAGAAACTAGGAAGTAACTGAAGAAATGTAAAATAATTAAAAAAAAAAAGTTAAAACAAGTAAATATGATATACTTTCCTATCTATTCACTAATGCTAGGTGCATGGGGATTAAAAATAATCCATTTTGATTGGGAGAGTGAAGTTCCACTTTAAAGAGCACCTGTCTTCCAATACTCATCATAGGGTTATCTGCCAACATGAGCTGTGCTTGGCTCCCCAGTTCTGCACACCAAGTACCAGCATACTAACTGGTTTCAAAACTTCTTGCTGAATTTCTACTTTATTTTAAAAATGAGAATTCAGCTGCTGACCTATAAGATAAGAGGTTCCAACGTAGATGGGAATCAGACCAGGATCAATGGAAGTGAAATCTCCCACAGATTTATTCGGCCAGCTGATGACTATGCTCAGCCCACGCCGCCCACAACTGAAATCACTTTAAAAGTGGAGCCGTTCATACATGCATGGACCAGATACAGCACAATACAGCTGGGTCCTGACAATAGGATGGCCTGGGGCATTTAAAGTCCCTGTGTCTAGTCTGATTGCGGGTGACATTATAGCCACATCAGTCCCAAAAAAACAGAAGGAAACAGACTTGTGAAAGATAATCCAAGGCTGTCTTGTGTAGATATGGATTGCTGAACTTCATACAAGTCCCTGTGTCCTCCCACACCATCAATGGAGACACAACACACCATCAATGGAGCCATTCTCCCAGGATCACATCTAAGGAGGCACCTGCCTGGGCTCTGGACATCCCTCCTGTGTACTGGCTCGGTGACAGCTACTTGCTAAGCAGCACAGCACTGCAAACTGTCACACAGCCGTTGGGATTCAAAAGCCTCAAAAACACACTTCACCTAGAGAGCTTCACATGGGCCCCGCCCACTCTCATTACATTCTATCACCTCCATACATCGCTGCTGATAGATACTACTGGCTGGAGATCGGTGATCACTGCTTACTTCCATATATTGTTACATGGTATTTATACAGACAGGAGATCGCTGCTCGCCTCCATACATTGCTATATAGCATATGCAGAGACAGAAAGGAGATCGCTGCTCACCTCCCACCATAAATTGCTATATAGCATATACACAGCCAGACAGGAGATCGGTGATCGCAGCTCACCCCCATACATTTTTATATAGCATATTCACAGCCAGACAGCAGATCGGTGATCGCTGCTCACCCCCATACATTGCTATATAGCATATACATAGCCAGACATGAGATCGGTGCTCGCTGCTCCCCCCTATACATTGCTATATAGCATATACATAGCCAGACAGGAGATCGGTGATCACTGCTCACCCCCTTACATTGCTATAAAGCATATACATAGCTAGACATGAGATGGGTGATCACTGCTCCCCCCTATACATTGCTATATAGCATATACATAGCCAGACATGAGATCGGTAATCACTGCTCCCCCCTATACATTGCTATATAACATATACATAGCCAGACATGAGATCGGTGATCGCTGCTCACCCCCATACATTGCTATATAGCATACACATAGCAGATCGGTGATCACTGCTCATCTCCATACATTGTTACATAGTGTATATGTAGAGACAGGCTGGAGATCGGTGTTCGCTGATCACCCCAATACATTGCTAAATAGCATATACACCGCCAGGCAGGGGATCGCTGATCACTGCTCACCTCAATGCATTGCTATATAGTATATACAGCGACAGACGGGAGATCTGTGATCACTATTCACCTCCATACATTGCTACATAGTATATACACTGTGACAGACAGGAGATCTATGATGTCTTCTCACCTCCATACATCACTTCATATACTATGTACAGAACCAGACCGGAGATGGATCAGTGATCACTGCTCATCCCTATACATGGCTGCTCTATACAGGCCAGACAGGTCACTTCCATACATCGTATATACAGAGCATTTCTCCCCTCCATGTATGTCTATACAGAGTCAGACATCAGATCCGTATCACTGATCATTTCTCTTTTTTAAAAATAAACATCCTTCCGGTTCCCCAGTCCGCTCTATCCTATGGGGTGGAGGAGATTCCCCTCATTGATCCCATTCTCTGGATTCCTCATAGACCTGATCCACCTAATAAGAGGAGCCCATCCTTGTATGACAGGCTGGGTGTCACATGGAGGATGGACATGACAGATCACCGAGGACTGCTCCCAGGATGGCTCACCTGGCAGGGTTTTGTGCACCGTGTTCCCCATAGCGGTAGGTGCAGCGCTTGTAGCAGCGGCAAGAGATCACTGAGCCCTGTCCGGGCCACTGAAGGTCCATTTAATCCTTCTCTTCCGGTAAATGTGTAGGCTGCACAGAGATCGGGGTGTCGGTGCCGGTCTTCCCGGTCTATGGACTCCTCCGCCGGCCGTCTCCGTGCACAGCTACAGCCGGAGCCGAATGACTACATCTCCAGCCACAGGCGCTCCATCACCGAGAGGGGCGGGGCCACACTGACAGCCAAGACACGCCCCCTCCCCGCAGCCTCTATCCCTCTCATCCTGAATTAATGAGGCTCAGCGGGGAGGCACAGATCGGGCGACCAATACATCACACAGTCATAGCTGAGCTCTATTGTTTACTTTCTTATCAGAAGAGGATCCACCGACTCTCCATGTAGTATACAGGATTTATATAGCGCCAACAGTTTGCACAGCACTTTACAATATGAGGGCAGACATTACAGTTACATTAAAATCAGGGCCGTCTTTAATATTGATTGGAGAGGTTACTGCACATTATTAACGCTAAGTGATTGGTTGCTAGAGGTTACTGTGCATCATTACCACTTACTTATTGGTTGCTAGAGATCACAGCACATCAATACAGATCACTGATTGGTTGCTGAAGGTTACAGCACATCATCTCCCCGCTGCCTGCACACCATGAACTGGGGAGGCGAGGGGACCCATCAATAGACAGAAAACTCCCAGAACTTGCTATTAGCAATGAGCAGAGCAGAGCACACACAACTATGAAGGTTAACTGTGTGCAGCTAGGAACAGAACCCAATAGGAACAGTATCCCTGAGGACAGGCTGCCAGAAATAAATGACCAGTTATGCCACCTGCAGTAAAGCAGTGTTGAGGGTTGAGCTATGTACAGAGTGCAGGGTTGAGGGCTGCGCCATGAACAGAATGCAGGCTTGAGGGGTGCGCTTTGTATGGAGTGCAGGGTTAAGGAGAGCGCTATGTACAGAGTGCAGGATTGAGGGGTGAGCTATGTACAGAGTGCAGGATTGAGGGGAGAGCTATGTACAGAGTGCAGGATTGAGGGAAGAGCTATGTACAGAGTGCAGGATTGAGGGGAGAGCTATGTACAGAGTGTGGGATTGAGGGGTGAGCTGTGTACAGAGTGTGGGATTGAGGGGTGAGCTGTGTACAGAGTGCTGGATTGAGGGTTGAGCTATGTACAGAGTTCAGGTTTGAGGGGTGAGCTGTGTATGGAGTGCAGGAGTGAGGGGAGAGCTATGTACAGAGTGCAAGATTGAGAGGTGAGCTGTGTACAGAGTGCAGGATTGAGGGGTGAGCTATGTACGGAGTGCAGGATTGAAGGGTGAGATATGTACGGAGTGTAGGATTGAGGGGTGCGCTATGTATGGAGTGCAGGGTTCAGGGGTTAGCTGTGTATGAAGTGCAGGGTTTAGGGGTGAGCTGTGTACAGAGTGCAGGGTTTAGGGGTGAGCTGTGTACAGAGTGCAGGGTTTAGGATTGAGCTGTGTATGGAGTGCATGGTTTAGGGGTGTGCTGTGTATGGTGTGCAGGGTTTAGGGGTGAGCTGTGTATGGAGTCCAAGGTTTAAGGGTGTGTTGTGTATTGAGTGCAGGGTTTCGGGGTGAGCTGTGTATGGAGTGCAGGGTTTAGGGGTGAGCTGTGTACGGAGTGCAGGGTTTAGAGGTGAGCTGTGTACGGAGTGCAGGGTTTAGGGTTGAGCTGTGTACGGAGTGCAGGGTTTAGGGGTGAGCTGTGTACAGAGTGCAGGGTTTAGGGGTGTGTTGTGTGCATCCAAGTCCCCCCCCCAGTACAGAACTCTCCTTCCCCCAAATTCCAGTTTGGAGTTCACCCCCCCATCAATAGACAGCATTCCTCTGGCATCCTCCCTTTTTCAATACACATCATTCTGAGTCCTCACCAGCTAAAAAACACCAGTGGAGCTCAAGAAGAGCAGCTGCAACTTACTGCAAGTCCGTGGCTTGGAGCAGCTTCTGCCTGTGTACATCCCCTGCCCCCTCCCCTTTCTGCTCTCTCTTCCCTCTCTGCTCTGTACAAAGATCGAGGATATGGTTTGTAGAGCAGGGAGGGATGTGAACGGCCGCCAGGAGGAGAGCGCTGTCACTTGTAAATACAAAAGCAGCGCTTCTGTATTTACAAGTGACAGTAGCGAGCAGCTCAGCAACCAGCGCCAGATCCCGGAGGTGGAGGAACTTGGCTGAAATAAAGCCGGTGGGCAGCTGCTTTGGGCCCCTCAACAATGGCGGGGCCCTGGGCAGATGCCCCTTTTGCCCTGCGTTAAGGACGGCCCTGACTACAATTCAATACAGGAGGTATCAGCCCGTCATTAGAGCTTACAATCTACAAGGGAGTATGTCACCTTCCTGATTACCACAATCAATCATATATGAATACATAGTTCCCAATTGTCCCGATTTGTTGTTTTGTACAATTCTCCTTTAAGGGGGCGTGGCAGGGGGTGTGTCCTATGCCTGCATACTTTTACCGATAGGTGTCCCTCATTCCCATCTCAAAAAGTTGAGAGGTATGTCAATACCAGTTCATCATCACAGGAGATCACCGGTCACTTCTATTATACACATTTCATATCTTCTTGGTCTTAGAAAATTGTGACCATGTATTGGTATGAGATGAGGAGTTCTATTTATTGATGGCAGAAAAAAAATTACCCAGAGAAAAGCTGCCTCTGGTAACTATAGACACATGCCTACTGTGCCTAATGGCAAAGCTACAGCTGCTGGCATAGCTAAACAGTGACTGTGTTAGAAAGGGGATTATTTTCCACCCAGCTAAAGCCGTTGTTCTATCAGATTACCCCTACCCATCAGATTGTGTAATGGAAGGGAAGTTCCGACCAAACAATACTTAGTGCGCTATGCGTTCCATGGCATTATGCGTTCCAAATACTTCATGATCTGATGGGTAGCGGTAATCTGATAGAACACCCATGCAGGGCTGGTGCTACCACTAGGCAAACTAGGCGGCTGCCTAGGGCGCACTACTGCCTAGGGCGCCCAGCCACTGGTGTTCCTACTCTCTTCTGTCTGCAGCAAGCAACTACGTCTCAGCATCAGCAGCCAGTCGCCGCTCCGTTCGCACATGGTGTCTATGTCCCGACTCCTGAATGAATGGAAGCAAGCAAACATTCATTGATGGGCAGGCTGCATTGATGGGCGCTGGTAGGCTGTATTTGATGGGCGCTGGTGAGGCTGCATCTTATGGGCACTGGTGAGGCTGCATTGATGGGCGCTGGTAGGCTGTATTTGATGGGCGCTGGTGAGGCTGCATCTTATGGGCACTGGTGAGGCTGCATTGATGGGCGCTGGTAGGCTGCGTTGATGGGTGCTTCATTAAAAAGGTGGGGTATACATGGGCAGGGCAAAGGGGGTGGAGTCAGGGGTGGAGCCAAGGGGGCACGGCAAAATTAGGTTTTGCCTAGGGTGTCAAAAATCCTTGCACCAGCCCTGCACCCATGCGGACATCTTACTACACCCAGCTACGTCTTGAATTTCAGAGTAATTTTATCAATAAAGTGAGCATACATAAATAAATATAGTATATTGACATCTGTAATGCTGTTTTGATGTTTAATTTTGAAAGCCTAAAGGTTAAGCGCTGGGCATGTGGGGTGTACTAACATGGCCTCCCCCACCTTCCTACTGCTGCCGTCCAGCTTCTTTCAAAATGTAACATCAAAACATCAACATCATTTGTTAGTGCAAATATAAAAAAAGTATCACGGACAGTACTCAGTTTTCTCTGTCACATTGGACTAATACAACTACAATCACATCAAGTATGATGGAAGACAATTCAGCAGAAATCAGGCATAATTCAAGTCCTCTAGGGACCTCAAAGTGTACATTCACTTTTTTACACGTTTTTATTTTCTTCACATTTTCACAAAAAATTCACCTAACATCTTACACCTTTCCCACCCTCCTGCTGGTCCTCACTGCACTTAAAGTGATTGTAAACGATCACCTTGTAAAACAACCCATTCAGTTTAAAATAGAAATGAAAGGCAAAACATTTGTATGTGGATATACATTATAAATACCTTTTTTCCCTTTTTATAAATGATCACATTCCCTCTGTTCTCAGCTGCATAAGAGCTGGGGGGGGGGGGGGGGGGGGGAGCAGCAGTACACTGAGTTTCCAGGTGAATGGCTGTGCACAGGGGCATGTCAGGACAAGTCTGATCATTGGAGGAGAGCAGGCTCTTCCTAGCATAGCTAGAGAACTGACCACAGTGTGCTCTCCTGCTTAGTGTGGTCGTTTTTTTTAATAGGAAAGCAAGGGGACTCTCAGGCACACCAGGGATTTCACATAAAAGAAGCAATATAAGTTCTTGGTACAGCATACAAGTACATGGTGCAGCAGGCACCTACCGGTATCAGGAATATGAAGTGTTGGGGTAACAAACACTTTAACACAATGGGTGATGAGCTAGCTTGCCAACCAATGCAGGGATCTGGGGATTTAGGACCGGAGATACAGTAGATAAGAGTCATTCTGATTGGTCAAAGTGGTCACATGCCAGCACATAATCACAATCACTCTGATATATCCAGCTATTACCCATTAAAGTGTTACTAAACCCAGGACTCTGCATTTACTATATCTGCTCTCCCACAGTACACAGAACATGAAAATACAATTATTTTGGTAAATATAAACTGCTAAATACCTTTTGTCATCAGCAGTATATAGCAGTGTTATCACTTCTATGAGTGTGTAGTTAAAGCTTGTAGGAGGAATTTTCATTCTGCTCTGACTGTACTATGAGGCTGACCCTCTGTCTGGACAGTGCTGTTTGGGTCTGTGCTGATCATTTGCACCCTCCCAGGCTCTGTTCTATCAGGAGATGGATTGGGGACTGTGGATAAAGGGGAGGATCAGGGAAGACAGGATCAAACAGCCATTTTATACAATGCAGAGGATTACCCCTTAGGTTCCACAGTGAGTATAACAAGCATGCTTGCTGCATATACAGACTGATTTTACTGTTGTGGGGCTAGTAACACTTTAAGCCTGAAGGCAAACCCCTCATGCTGTTTTTTTTTTTTATTAAGCATATAATGTGAATCCTAAGTGCACCCTTTTACTATTATTATTTTTAAATATGTATTAGATCGGAGGTCTCCAAAATTTTCTAACAAAGGGCCAATTCATTATCCATCAGGCTGAGTTTACACCTCTGACAGATGCGGCTCGTAGCAGGGGGTCCGGTTCGTCCCTGTTCTCCGTTTCAGGGACAAATTGGGGCTCAATCTTTGCCTGAATTCGGCCCTGAAACAAAGCCAAAGACGCACAACATTCCTGTGTAAGCCGCTTTGCAAGATTCAATCTAAAATATGAGGTAGCGATGCCGCTCCAAGCGTATTGGTGTCTCTAATAACCGCCCTCCCCACTCACAACTTCAGATGCAGGCTCTGCAATGGTGTAGAGAATTGAAGAAAACAGCTGAATGGCCGCACTCCAAATAACACTTTTTATTCGTGGCAAAACAGTGTAGAAGATCCAAAATCTCTTACATCATGGTGATGAAATGTACAGACAGGCTAACGCGTTTCACATCACCCCCCAGAAACTCCTCCCATATCTAATCCCATAAAACTAATTCTGACTTTACTAAGTATATATTAATGCTGTGTCATTCTTTCAGAGGTCTTAATCCTTTTGGCTCTCTGTTTTTTCGTGCTGCCCATTTTCCTGTGCTCATTTGGTTTCCACTTTAGTCTTATTAGATATGGGAGGAGTTTCTGGGGGTTGTCTATCCCCTAATTGGTTTTATTTCACTATAAACATTTTCAGTCTGAGTATGGTCACCAGCTATGATTAAGCATCTGTATTGATGTGAAACGCATTAGCCTGTCAGTACCTTTCATCACCATGATGTAAGGGTTTTTGGATCTTCTACACTGTTTTGCCACAAATAAAAGGTGTTATTCCGAGTGTGGCCATTCAGCAGATTTTTTTTTCAATTTTCTAAGCCGCTTTGCAGCCGCAACGGATATATGTGAACAGACTCCAATCTCCTATCATGTGAATTGGAAGTGGGGAAACCCACATCCAATTCACATAGGTGTGAACCCAGCCTTAGACTTTAGAGGGGCTGGCTGTGGCCAGTAGGTAGGAGTAGAAAATGTCTGGGCTTTGGTAACAATGCCCCATCATTGGTGTCAGTGAGAGGAATAGTGCCCCATCATTGGTATCAGTGAGAGTAGTAGTGCCCTATAGTTGGGGTCAGTGGGAGGAATAGTGTCCCATTATTGGTGTCAGTGAGTGGAATAGTGTTCCATCATTGGTGTCAGTGAGTGGAACAGTTTCCCATCATTAGTGTCAGTGGGAGGAATAGTGCCCCATAGTTGAGTGGGAGGAATAGTGCCCCATCATTGGTGTCAGTGAGTGGAATAGTGTCCCATCATTGGTTTTAGTGAGTGGAATAGTGTCCCATCATTGGTGTCAGTGGGAGGAATAGTGCCCCATCATTGGTGTCAGTGAGTGGAATAGTGTCCCATTTGGTGTCAGTGGGAGGAATAGTGCCCCATAGTTGGGTCAGTGGGAGGAATAGTGTCCCATCATTGGTGTCAGTGAGTGGAATAGTGTCCCATTTGGTGTCAGTGGGAGGAATAGTGCCCCATAGTTGGGTCAGTGGGAGGAATAGTGTCCCATCATTGGTGTCAGTGAGTGGAATAGTTTCCCATCATTGGTGTCAGTGGGAGGAATAGTGCCCCATAGTTGGGTCAGTGGGAGGAATAGTGCCCCATCATTGGTATCAGTGAGTGGAATAGTGTCCCATCATTGGTGTCAGTGGGAGGAATAGTGTCCCATCATTGGTGTTAGTGAGAGGAACAGTGTCCCATCATTGGTGTCATTGAGAGGAATAGTGCCCCATAGTTAGTGTCAGTAGCAGGAATTATGCCCTATTGTTAATGTCAGTGGGAGGAATGGTGCCCCAAAGGCCAGATAAAGGCAAGCAAAGGACCGCAGTTTGGAGACCACTGTATTAGATGCTTTAGCTTGACTAATAGACTTTGCCTCTGATGGCAGTGTCCTGTGCTTCTTTGCTTAACCACTAGCCGACCAGCCGTTGCAGTTATACTGCTGTAGGTTGGCACCGCTGCGCAAATTACCTTAGCTGTACGTCGCTTCTTTTAGATGTCACAGCAGGCGCACGCCCGCCGCTTGTCCCTGGAGCCGATGCACGTGCCCGGCGGGTGAAGTGACCGCCGGGCACCTGCGATCATTTGTGATAGAGAGAGAACAGGGATCTGTGTGCGTAAACTCTCAGGGGAGAGGAGAGAGATTGGTGTTCATACTAAGTATGAACACCAATCTCTCTCCTCCCCTAGTCAGTCCCATCCCCTACACAGTTAGAACACACCTAGGGAACACAGATAACCCCTTGATCGCTCCCTAGTGTTAACCCCTACCATGCCAGTAACATTTATACAGTAATCCGTGGCTATTTTTTAGCTCTAATTGCTGTATAAGTGTCAATGGTCCCAAAATAGTGTCAAAAGTGTCCGATCTGTCTGCCGCAATGTCGCAGTCCTGATAAAAATTGCACATCTCCGCCATTACTAGTAAAAAATAAATAAATAAATAAAAATGACATAAATCTATCCCCTATTTTGTAGACGCTATAACTTTTGCGCAAACCAATCAATATACGCTTATTGAGATTTTTTTTAACAAAAATATGTAGAAGAATAGATATTGGCCTAAACTGAGGATTTTTTTTTTTTTTTTCTGAATTGGGATATTATAGCAAAAACTACAAAATATTGTGTTTTTTTCAAAATTGTCGCATTTTTTTGTTTATAGCGCAAACAATAAAAAACACAGAGGTGATCAAATACCACCAAAAGAAAGCTCTATTTGTGGGAAGAAAAGGACATCAATTTTGTTTGGGTACAACATCGCACAACCGCGCAATTATCAATTAAAGCGACGCAGTGCCGTATCGTAAAAAATGGCCAGGTCAGGAAGGGGGTAAATCTTTCCGGGGCTGAAGTGGTTAAACACGGCTCAAATGTTTGGATCTGACCCTGCTGAAAATGACAAGTACTGGATAAAAGGTGTTTAATACATTCGACATCAGACAGGGCATAGAGTCTTCCAAACCAGGCTCTTCCTCTTATATCAATGGAATACTTGCTTTTCCTAGAAATACTGCTACTACCACATGGTGGGCAGCGGGCACCGCAGCCTCTACAGAAAACAATAAAGACATTGTTCACATGTGCATTTTTAGTGGTGATTTCATGCAGTTTGACCTTTAAGAAACTACTTTTGTTTTTAGCTAAATAAAATCGGCATAGTAGCTTTGGGGGCAACATATTAGGGTCATTTCATCTAAAGCACCCAGAACTAAACTAGGACTAATGTAATTTATTTAACTGAACAAAAATGAATTGGTGTAAAACTGTAATGTAACAATATGCTGAAATAAAAAAACAAAAACAAATGTTTTATCATTGCTTAGAACAGGCGGTAGGCAACCCCGACACTGGTGCGGCAAGCTGTACATGAAGCCTCTTTTGCCGGCAGTCAACTCCCTCCCCATCAGGAGAGCTGCACAGGGAAGTGTCAGTCCCCACACCGCACTGAGGGGAAGGCACTGTGCCCCCACACATTGTAAAAGATGGGAAACATTGTTTGGTTCTCTAACTTTGCTGTAGCTGCGATCGTCAACTTTTGTGATGGGGAAGAGATTGGGTGCAGTTCTGCTGGGGGGGGGGGTCCCTGTTTCCAGGAGGAGTAGGACTGTCATTGGCCACTGCTAAAGCCAATCACAGTCCTGCTAGCCCCGCCCACCATCTGGAGGAAGATGACTCGCTGGGTTGTCACTACCAATCTCAGAAAGAAGGGATTTCACTGTGATTGAGAAAACCACAATAGGGGAAAGTTTGTGGAATTACTGTTGAGCTTCTGGGAACTTTGTTGAAATTATTCCTGAACCTTTGTGTCACTTACTACTGAACCCCGACACTCTGTGTCCCTTTAAGCCAGAGCCAGTATTCAGCGCAATGAAAATCACACCCAACTTTTCCTGTGGTGCAGAGTGTCGCGCTTTTTCTCAGCTGCGGGGGCCCAACATATGATCCTGCACACAGGTCCACTGCTTTCAGAAAATACCCCTGACCTGAGCTCATCATTGGAGGGTACATTGGTGGGGCAGATGAGCAGGGGGTTATAGTGGTGAGACAGAAGAGCAAGGGGGTTGCAGTGGTGGGCAGATGTTCAGGTGGTACACTGGTGGGAGGGATGAGAAGGGGGTTCAGCGGTGGGACAGAAAAGCAGGGGGGTACAGTGATGGGGCAGATGAGCAGGGGGGAGTTCAGTGTTGTGCCAGATGAGAAGGGGGTTACAGTGGTGGGAAAGATGAGCAGGGGGGGTTCAGTGTTGGGGCAGAGGAGAAAGGAGGTACATTGGTGGGACAGATGAGCAAGGGGTTACAGCGGTGGAGCAGAGGAGCAGGGGGTACAGAGGTGGGACAGAGGAGCAGAGGGGTGCAAAGGAGAAAGGAGATACATCGGTGGAACACATGAGCAGGGGGTTACAGTGGTGGGGCAGAAGAGCAGGGGGTACAGTGGTGGGACAGATGTGCAGGGGGTACAGTGGTGGGACAGATGTGCAGGAGGTACAGTGGTGGGGCAGATGAGAAAGGGGGTTACAGTGGTGGGGCAGATGAGCAGATAAATTCAATGTTAGGACAGATGAGAAGATGGTTCAGTGGTGAGACAGAAGAGCATGGGGGTAAGGTGGTGGAGCAGATGTGCTGGGAGGTACAGCGGTGGGGCAGATGAGAAAGAGGAAACATTGGTGGGGCAGATGAGCAGGAGGTTACAGTGGTGGGACAGAAGAGCAGGGTGGTACAGTGGTGGAACAGATGAGCGGGGTGGTACAGTGGTGGAACAGAAGAGCAGGGTGGTACAGTGGTGGGACAGAAGAGCAGGGTGGCACAGTTGTGGGACAGATGAGCAGGGGGGTACAGAGGTGGGGCAGATGTGCAGGGGGGTTACAGTGGTGGGGCATATGTGCAGGGGGTTACAGTGGTGGGGCAGATAAGAAAGGGGGTACATTGGTGGGGCAGATGAGAAAGGGGGTACATTGGTGGGGCAGATGTTCAGGGGGTTACAGTGGTGGGGCAGATGTGCAGGGGGTTACAGTGGTGGGGTAGATGTGCAGGGGGTTACAGTGGTGGAGCAGATGAGCAGGGTAGTACAGTGGTGGGGCAGATGTGCAAAGTAGTACAGTGGTGGGGTAGATGTGCAGGGGTTACAGTGGTTGGGCAGATGTGCAGAGGGTTACAGTGGTGGGGCAGATGTGCAAGGGGGTACAGTGGTGGGACAGATGAGCAGGGGGGTACAGTGGTGGGGCAGATATGCAGGTCAGTACAGTGGTGGGGCAGATGTTCAGAGGGTTACAGTGGTGAGGCAGATGAGCAGGGGCTTACAGTGGTGGGGCAGATGAGCAGGGTAGTACAGTGGTGGGGCAGATGTGCAAAGTAGTACAGTGGTGGGGCAGATGTGCAGGGGGTTACAGTGGTGGGGCAAATGTGCAAGGGGGTACAGTGGTGGGACAGATGAGCAGGTGGGTACAGTGGTAGGGCAGATGTGCAGGGGGTTACAGTGGTGGGGCAGATGAGCAGGGGCTTACAGTGGTGGGGCAGATGAGCAGGGTAGTACAGTGGTGGGGCAGATGTGCAAAGTAGTACAGTGGTGGGGCAGATGTGCAGGGGGTTACAGTGGTGGGGCAAATGTGCAAGGGGGTACAGTGGTGGGACAGATGAGCAGGTGGGTACAGTGGTAGGGCAGATGTGCAGGTCAGTACAGTGGTGGGGCAGATGTGCAGGGGGTTACAGTGGTGTGGCAGATGTGCAGGTCAGTACAGTGGTGGGGCAGATGTGCAGGGGGTTACAGTGGTGTAGCAGATGTGCAGGGGGGTACAGTGGTGGGGCAGATGTGCAGGGGGTTACAGTGGTGTGGCAGATGTGCAGGGGGGTACAGTGGTGTGGCAGATGTGTGGGGGGGTACAGTGGTGTGGCAGATGTGTGGGGGGGTACAGTGGTAGGGCAAATGTGCGGGGGGGTACAGTGGTGGGGCAGATGTGCAGGGGGTACAGTGATCTGAAGTGTGAAGGTGCATGAATTGGGTCTGATCTGAGGTGTGAGAGTGCAGGATGTTAATTCTGATTACTAAAGTAGTTTACAGCATCTACTTTATAAAAAATCCTTTTCGTGATTGAGAGTATGAAGTTGACTTTTTTTTGTTAGTTGTCAGTTTTTTTTAAAACATTTTTTGGCACACTGTGTTTAAAAGGTTGCCTACTCCTGGCTTAGAAGAAGAGAAAAGGAAAAAAAGAATAACTGAAAAGTAGATAAATCACACAATGTTTCAAAACTCAATTATTCAAAAAAATGTATAATTTTCATATCTCAAAGGAGACCCTTGATTCAGTAGCAGACCCAGGGCACTCAGTAGAAGACTTGTTGCATGCAGTAGAATACCTAGGGCACTCAGTAGAATACTTGGGGGAACTCTGTAGAAGATTTGGGACACTCAGTATATGGCCAGGGGCACAAGCTTTGGATACCAGGATCTAGCAAAGCCCCTGGTCCGTCACAATTTTTTCAGCATAGAGCAACACATTGCACAGAATATATTAATCTCTGCATTGTGGTACACTATAGCACAGGTTTTTTGTTGTGCAATGTAACTCATGTTGTAATGGAAGTTATGATGATCTTTGTAGGAAGAAAGATTTTTTTACCCTAAAATCTCTCTGAAGTTTATTAGTATGTCATTATTGCTTTATTGAAAAAAAAAAACATATATCCATGTTTTATACTGTTATATACCGTGTTATAACAGTTTAGCTTTTTGGTTTACATTGTTATAATATATAACAAAAAAAAAGTCATTTTGAAAGATCAATATGTATCTGATAAAGACCATGACAGTGGTTTTCTTTAGCCAAAAACAGTTAAAACAGATCACCACACATCCAAAAGCCCACCACAATCAAACACCACATAGAAAAAATGGTAGAAAGCTGGCTTTTGTAGTCCCACATAGTGACTATGTGTATGAGTGAATTGCCGTCAAACTGACCACCTTGATTCAATACTTTCAATCATTTTCCCAGAACAAGTATGCAGATAAGAACCTTGTAAATTGAATTTGATTTATTAAACAGAGAAAAAAAAAAGCAATAATATAGTGTGCATGCAGTACATTCATCTGGCTTATGCCTTTGGTAAATTGAAAAAATGTCTAAAATTTCCTTTGCATACAGCTTCTCCAGAAGACCCAGATACTGTTGGGAGCACCTCCCTAATTGCTACCAGAGTACTCCAATTCCAGAGGGGTGGCCCCTTGTCCTTGGCTCTTGGATGCCTCCAGCTGTTCACCTGTGTTACCAGAGCTACCCTGCTCTTCGCTTAGAGTAATGCTATTATGAAGAGAAGTGTAAGTAGCAGTTTTTGTTCTGAACTGTTTTACTGAAATAATGATTTTCAGCTAGACCGTCTGTTGTTATGGAGTCTTATAGAGACTACGCTATGAAGCCACCTGTTATCCCGATTGAGTCACAGGAACATTGCCTGGAAGAGTCCATGTTTGTGCAGGCTTTCATAATCTATTTTATTTTACTGTGCAGAGCATTTTGCCATCCTGACCCTGTTTTGCATCATTCCTTCTTCTTTGCACCTGTTTAGAAATCCGCAAGTTAGAGATACTTTCCGCCTGATTATTCAACCAATTACCCATTCTACTAAACTTCAAAAATAAGAACACAACACATTGTAATGAAAATAACATATGCATTGAGCTTTGAGCTGTATTGGCCTTGTTTTAAAATGATTTATTAAACATATGTCTAGCTTTACTAATGTTCATAAAGCCCAGTCTCCATGTGGCAAGTTAGATATTTGTAACCAGCAAAATACATGAATTCCTATAAGCAGTTCAGCAAACTCCCTGAACGAAATGTACGGGGAGCAAAATCATCTGTACCAGACACTGGTTTCATAGGTTGCCAGGCAACAGTCCGACTGGCAATGTCAAAATATCAAAACCAAAAAAGCATTGAAAAAAATAAAAATATATACAAGCATCCGTTTGCGAAGTGGAACAGATTTCCGGGAGCGATCTTAACCTTGCAGTTTGTTGTTTGGAAAAACCAATCTAAAACTCAATTTACATTATACTATTCTAGAAGTATGTTTTGATTCAATTAGTCATGCCTTTATTTTACAGCATTTCAGACAGATTCCCCTTCAAATACAATTAAATTTCAAGTTAGTGAGTTTCTTTGCATTCTACTGTGCTGTTGCTTGGCAACTAATAAACTTTGGGCCAAAGTATACATGTAGAGTAAAAAGGCTGACCTCTTAAGCTTCCTTCTTTGCAATGACAGGTGCTAGTGACAGCATACACCTTCCTTCATAACCAGTAAAATTAGAAAAATAAAATAGTGTAATACTGACAGTGGCTTTTTGACTTTTTGTAAAAAAAAAAAAAAAAAAATTATATATATATATATATATATACGGAAATTGCAGTAAAAAAAATTCTTACTTGCTTGAAAAGGCACTTTTTTGCTATTGCTTGCTGAAGCCTGCTCATTTCAGTGCTGGTTCACACTGATGCAGTGCAGGAAACTGCATGTGATTCGGACAGGAATCACACCGCATTCCTGTTCAAATCACATGCCATTCTTTGCAGTGCGATTGGAGCCCATTCATTTTGTATGTCTCAAACAGCACCGCACCCGCACGAAAAAGGTGCATGCACCTTTTTTTTTGCCGCACTGGATTCAGATCGCCATGCGTTCCAATTCAGCCAATCTCACTGCGATTTGCAACATGTTTTTGAGGTGTCGTTGACTTAAAGTGGAGCTCCATATGTTCGGACCCCCCCCCCCTCCACTGCCACACTTGGCACTTTTTGTTTGGGAAGGGGGAGCGGGTACCTTTTTTTGACAGGTACCTGCTCCCACTTCCAGGTAAGATCACTGCACGGCAATCTACAACATTTCGGGCCCCACATCCTTTCCCCCGCTACCTTGTGGGACACACAGAGGTCCCAGAAGATGGCGTGACCATTCAGAAAGCGCAGCGCGACTCATGCATGCTCAATAGGAGACAGGCTGTGAAGACACAAGGCTTCACTTCCTATTTCCCTTACTACAGATGCCAGCGCCTGCATCCAGAGCTGGACTGGAACTCCTTTTTAACATTGACACCCGCAGTGGTTCACATGAATGGAGTGGGATTGTGAAGACGCACACAAATCGCTGCGAATCCCGCACCGCATCAGTGTGAAACGAGACTAAAGGAAGTCCAGAGTGTGAGAAATACACTGGAGCATTGAATCAGCAGTGGAAGAGGGCTTTATGCTCCATATTTCTGAGAACAAAGGACGCTTCGCATTGAATGGTCCCCCCTGCTGTTTGCTTATTGATCCATTGGACGGAGCTATCCTGGTCTGCCTGGTCATCCTGGTCAGTCTTTTTCCATACTGTGAAGTCGTTTCAGGACGGTATCACTGACCGTGCACCTGGTCTAATTGCGAGCTGTTTTACAGCTTGCCTCTGGTAAGCGTTTATTTTACCTGGTGGTGGATTTTTTCACATGGTGTCATCTGAAGGATTTGTTAGCTTCATTGCACCCTTATTGGACAACATTGGGATTTTATATTTGGACTTTATTTTACTGTTGGGACTTTTTTATTGTTTTATTTTTCTTTCTATATCACTTAGGTTGTTTTCAGTGTTTATTTCTGACATTTATGTGGGTCCTTTAGGGATCTATTTATATTATATCACACCTATCTGCAGCGCGGCTCATGTTTATCTTATATCTTATTGATTGTGCAATTTCCCACAATTTTAGAACTGCAGCTACTTTCTTGTGTTACATGTTTTTGTGTTAGCGCGGTCATTTTTCTCTTTTGAGAAATACAACGTTTGCATTTGCAAACTTCTTTCAGGTCAGTGACAAAAAAAATTACTAAAACTTTTTTAATAGAACAAGAGTGACAGCCAGAGAACAAGCATTTTCAGAAGCATAGGTGAGCTATGTCATCTTTCTTTTAAAGAAACAGGTATATATTTTGTGTTATTATTGTAATGTTTATCTTAAATTAATATGTAAGATAACTTTCCAGCGATACTGTTTTCATTACTGTAGAACATATCGGATTTGTTATTTTCACATATTTGTCTTTTACTTTAGTTCATTTAAAAAGTTTAAAAAAAATCTTTCGTTAAAGAAACTTGGGTGCTGCCATTGCTGATCTCTTTTTGAAGATACTATTTGTATGGCTATTTTTACACTGACCTCCGGGCCACCAGTATTGCCTGTGGTCTCCCTGCAGCTGATATTTTTCTCATTACTAAGCATGCCTTCTTCTACTCTGTGTCTCTGTGTTGAGGTGATAGATGCAGGGCTCTGTTTCTTGATACTGTATACAGTATATCTGAGCCTCTAGCAAGCAGTGACCTCTCCTAATCTGAGAACAGTCAGAGGCAGCAGTGCCTAAGATGATCTTAAACTGCAGGTATGCAGCTATGGAGAATGGGAGTGCCTAGGCACACTCACACACCAGGAAATGCACTGCTAATTTTTTAGAGTACTGCTTAGGCACAGTGAACATTTCTAGCTGTGTGCTATAACATAGCAAATCTTTACTTTTGGGTTCAGGTCCACTTTAATACTTTTCTGAGTCATTGGCCAGGAACAAGTACAGTGGAACCTTGGATTACGAGCATAATCCGTTCCAGGAGAATGCTTGTAATCCAAAGCACTCGCATATCAAAGCGAATTTCCCCATAGAAGTCAATGTAAACAAAGATAATTCGTTCCGCGTTAACTTCTATAACATGCAACACCGGATTTGGCCAGAGGTGGGGGCCTCGGAAATACTCGGGGACTGCTCGGCTGAACTCGGAAAGCCTCGGGAACAGAGTATTTCCGAGTGTTTCCAAGTAATTCCGAGTGGTTCCGTGTAATTCATAACGGCTCCGAACCGTTCCGAGTGTCCCCGGCGCCCCCGCACCTCTGCCTGAATACGGTACTGCACACCCCATTAGCTTGAATTCTGCTCGTTTTGTGAGACAACACTCGCAAACCGAGTCAGGATTTTTTTTAAAAAGTCGCTCGTCTTTCAAAACACTCGTTAACCGCGTTACTCGTAAACCAAGATTCCACTGTATGTATAACAGAAAAATCACAATAATGCCAGAAGGCCTTTTTTTTGTATGCCTGTTGTAGGTCAGTGATTTAAAGTTGGACTCCAGGCAAACAGCTAAATGCTCATATGAAATACATGTAGGGGCGTGGTTTTACCCACCAAATGATTTTTATTTTTGTCCATACGCTCCAGTATACTCCAGTGAGTAACACAGCTCTGACACACCATACAGCCCTGTATAGGAGGGTATGATTTTTTTTTTATTGCAGGTATATAACACTTAGGGGTAGATTTACTAAAACTGGTGCACTCAGAATCTGGTGCCGCTGTACATGGTAGCCAATCAGCTTCTAACCAGAGCATGTTCAATTGGGCTTTGGCACTAAAACCTGGAAGCTGATTGGTTTCTATGCAGAAGTGAGCCTGATTTTGCACTCTCCAGCTTTAGTAAATAACCCCCAAAAACACTCATCCCACACTGGAATTCATGCATCCGACATTCTGAAAGGGGTCGGGCACATGGATAGGGGGAGGCGGCGATGGATGGGGGGGGGGCGGTGCCCATGCGCCCTTAATGGACAGGACGCCTATGCAACGCTGTATTCTTTCCTAGCCTGACAAGGCCCAGGCCTAGGGCAGCACTTTGCAGGGGGGCAGCATGGAAAGAGTCCCCGCCAGCTTGCGCTACACTGTTAGTGTAGCGCCAGTCTTATGGGGCGGACTGGGCTGAGAGGCAACTTAGTCTAGCGCCCCATAAAGCGGTCTCACTGCCTCCGGTATGCGGGCGGCCGGCATTCTGTAGCTGTGGTGGGGGGAGGGCGCTGCTTCTAATTTTGACTGTCCTCTGAACCTGGACTACAAACCTTCCTCACTGTGCTATATGTTCTCTGCTGCACCATTGGCATGATTATATCTTCTTAGTCCTCTCCATAAAATTATCAGAAATTTGTGCTTAAAGTAGAACTATAGGCAACACTTTTTTTTTCATTTTGGATAGGGTAAGGAAGGGTTATAACCCCTGTCAGTTTATTTTTACTATCCCTGTCCCATTGCAGAGATTTTCCTTCCCATCCTGCCCCATTGCCAAACAAGAAGTGAGAGGAAATCTATGCAAATTAAGGGAATCCATTGCCCACCCCTCCCCAGGTCCCCAGAACTAGTGTCCCCACTCGAAAATTTCAGGGTGGTCTTAAACAGCAAGGGGTGTGGCCTTGACAGGAAGGGGTGGGTCATATTTAAATTATGGGGTGCACGAGTTTAGTCAGGCCTAGGGCAGCACAAAACCTAAGTACATTACTACGCCTATGTATAAAGCTGCTAGTACAGTACATTTAAGACCCCTCTTCCCCCAGATTAACAATGCTGCTGTTCAAAGGTGTCCTTGCTGCACCTTCATACAGAGTGTAGGCACCCTGATACTGAAGGTGTATTACTGGCTGAAACAGAGGGTTTTGGGGTTAATACCGCTTTAACCCTTGTTAGGAAAGAGAGTCCACACATCAAGTTTACTAATAATAATAATAAGATCTGTCAGCATGGTGTAGAAAGGGCTAACTATGATAAACATAACTCCACATCCCCTCCTTACTTTACTCCCTTTCATTTTTACAAATAAAAAAGGTAAGCAGCAATTTTTAAAGGTATGCTATGTGAATGGGAACATGTAACAAATATAAAGAGGGTTGCATCTCAATTTGGATGCAAAAGTGGAAATACACTTTAAAGGATTACTGAGATGAGAACCAGTATGGTCCGGTTTAGAGAAAGTCTATAGCAAAAATCTTGGGTAAAAAAATATTCTTTCTTGGTCAGTGGTATTATAACAGTCCATTTCACCAACAATGTTTAAAGAAAAAAAAAGGTATACAAATACCGTATATACTCGAGTATAAGCCAACCCAAATATAAGCTGAGGCAACTAATTTTTACCACAAATAACTGGGAAAAAGTATTGACCCGAGTATAAGCCTTGGGTGAGAAATTCGCAGCTACTGTAAGTGGAAAAGAGGGTCAACAATGCCCGTTTGCAGCCTCACTGTGCCCATTTGCAGCCATAGGTCCCCCAAACTTCAAACTCGGTAGTTAAGGGTTCCTAGATGCCCTCTAGGGGCAAGTGGCGCTACCTATATGGGTACGTATCGGTTATGTATTAGCTATATAGCTCAAAATTACTTGTGTGCTCTCCTAGTAGTGAATAAGTGTGCTTGGGCAAACCCGTGTAATAAAGTGTATATATGCCCAATGGGATAATTATCCCGTAGCAAGAAAACCAGTTTACCACCAAAGTGTATATGTATATACAAATGTGACAGAAAATATCATCAGTACCATTAATTGTAAATAATAAATAAATATGACTGCACACAACTCTCTCCTATTCTATAAAGGGTTAACCTTATTTTACAATTCGTTCTTATACTTCCTACATTGGCTAATATAGAGTCTCTTATCCGTCCACATCCAGTGCCATCCACTGGTTACATATTGCCACTAAATATCCATTGTATCCATCTGAGATGCAGGTTCTCCCACTCCATGGATAGTGTAGGACCCACTGATTATGGGATACTTTGTCGCAGATAAAGCCTAAACCTGAAGGACAGTTACACCTGGAGTGGAAGCCCCCTAAGGATAACCCCATTGGACAACTACATCGGATTCCAAGAAAGTATCGAGGATACCAGATGCTTTTTACCCCTGCAGGGGTGCAGGGAGCGGGTGAGTGGGGACCCTTGAGGGGGAGCACCTAAGGCTCGGTTCACACTGGGACGACTTGGGATCCGACTTGTCGCCCCTCAAGTCGCCCCAAGTCGCCCCAGAAAGAGATTCACATGAGAGTGAATGGGAGCGTCTTAAATGACACTACTGAAGTCGCTCCGACTTCAGAGCGTACTCCCTGTACTACTTGGATCCGACTTGGTAGGCGACCTGTACCATAGAAATCAATGGAAGTCGCCTCCAAGTCGGATCTCTCTGTAAAGTCAAGCGACTTTGCAGGGAAAACCCCTCCCTCCCCCCCTCCCTCCTAGAGAGCTGATTGGCCACAGGCAAAGTCGCCTGTCATGCAGGCGACTTCAAGTCGCCTTGTAATTTGCTAAAGTCGCGTCGAAGTCGCGTCGAAGTCGCGTCGAAGTCGCGTCGAAGTCGCCGTGCAAAGTCGCGCTGAAGTCGTGTTGCCCCAGTGTGAACCGAGCCTAAGTCACTGGATTTCAACTGTCATCACCACAGTCACTTCACGCAGGAATTTTTTGAATGAAATTTCTTCAAGATAGAACTTTCACAATATTGATTTTTATCCACAAATTTTTTTATATATTACAACTGTGTCACAACTGGTATATTTTTGAAACAACGGATCACTTTATATACACATTTTTTTCTTATTTATATATATATATATATTGGTTGGTCACGTTAATTGTGCACAATGGATATTTAGTGGCAATATGTAACCAGTGGATGGCACTGGATGTGGACGGATAAGAGACTCTATATTAGCCACTGTAGGAAGTATAAGAACGAATTGTAAAATAAGGTTAACCCTTTATAGAATAGGAGAAAGTTGTGTGCAGTCATATTTATTTATTATTTACAATTAATGGTACTGATGATATTTTCTGTCACATTTGTATATACATATACACTTTGGTGGTAAACTGGTTTTCTTGCTACGGGATAATTATCCCATTGGGCATATATACACTTTATTACACGGGTTTGCCCAAGCACACTTATTCACTACTAGGAGAGCACACAAGTAATTTTGAGCTATATAGCTAATACATAACCGATACGTACCCATATAGGTAGCGCCACTTGCCCCTACCCACACATATCTTCACTTTCTATCTCATCCCTGCGGGGGTGAGCAAGGGGAGGCTGCAAGCCTTGGTCTGTGAGCACGGAAATCTTAATCCTTTCTAGATGCCCTCTAGCTGCAGCCAAAATTTGGGGTCTCTGGACTCAAAGGGTCCCGAAATGACATTGCTGCAGATGGACACAGTTGACTGAATTTGGGGCCCCATATCTCGGGGCCACTTGGTGCTAGGAACCCCAAATTTGGTGTGCAAACCCAGTGGAACTAGCACTACAACATTTCCAAAGCTAGGGTTCCTAACACCAAGGGGCCCCAAATTCGGTTAGGAAAATTTCAAGCACTTTTCTGCAGCAGAGCATGACATTTTCCGAACCGACTTTGGGGCCCCGTATCTCGGGGCAACTTAGTGCTTTAGATACGTTGTAGTGCTAGTTCCACTGGGTTTGCACACCAAATTTGGGGTTCCTAGCACCCCAGATATACGGGGCCCCAAAGTCGGTTCGTAAAATGTCATTCTCTGCTGCAGAAAGGTGCTTGACTCGAGTATAAGCCGATGGGGCACTTTCAGCACAAAAAAATGTGCTGAAAAACTCGGCTTATACTCGAGTATATACGGTACATGAAAACCGATTAGAAATGATATCAGTGTTCCCAGTGAAAGCAGATTAGTTCTTCCTTCACATTACATTCTCATACTGGAAAAATGTTTTCTCTAATTACTAATTTACCCAACTCAGATTAGCTCCGGAAAATAATCAGGGAGATGTCTGAGCTTGAATATGTAACTCCTTTCTGTCCTTCAGGATTTAAGGGAACACCACAGATTAGAACGTGGTGAAGACCTTTCTGAAGAGGCTCATATCCCTATCTGTATTATTGATGTAATAATAGTGAAGGTCCATAGAAATATAGTAGGGAAGAATACATTTTTAGAAGGTAATACAGTCTACCATTCTGGGATTTTCTGAAGAACAGTTCATTACTTCACAGAAAAGGTGTTAAAGGCTTATGTATAGAATCTTGGCCTTTAAATCTGAATGCAGGACAAAGTAGTTAAATACATGTGTAACAGCCGAGACCCGAAAGTCCACATACGAGACATTATACTGTGTATTAGACTCAGTTCACATATATGCGAATGGGAATGCGTTTTTAACCACATCCCATTCGCATAACATGTGAACCTGTGAACCGGAAGCCTTCTCAAAGCAGCCAGTTCACACATGTGCGAGGAGGCCACAGTGCGATTTTAAAAAGAGTCCTGTGCGATGTTGGGTCCGGTTCAGGTGCGATTTCAGGTAAACATTGGCACCTGAATCGCACCTGAACCGGTGAACAGAACCGCACCAGCCTCCAGCACTGAGACCGCGGCCGGAAATGTGTGAACCCAGCCTTAAGTGCTTACACCGATCATTGGGTGTTTTTACTAAAACATGAGTTGTATTACTGTTGTTTTTAAATAAACTGTTGGTACAGTTTTACACTATGGAAACGTTTTTTCATTTATATGAACGCTACTGCGGGACACACGGTAGAGAGGAGCAGGAGTGGAGGTATATGGTGAACGCACAAGAGACCCAAACGCTGTTATCAAGCCTTGTATGAGAATATGGGTCTATATTGGAGGTGAGCTGCCACTTTAGCACAAGGGTGGAGCACAATGTGGTGAATACAGTAAAGCCTCGTACATACGGGCTGAATGTTTTCTACCTTAGATTGTAATGTAGACCTCTACCTTTTTCTACCTCTACCTAGATTGTAAGCTCCTTGAGGGTAGGGACTAGGGATGAGCTTCGTGTTCGAGTCGAACCCATGTTCGACTCGAACATCGGCTGTTCGATCGTTCGCCGAATTGCGAACGTTATGGGCCGTTCGCGCTAAATTCGTGTGGCGCGTCACGGCCCATAATTCACTGCGGCATCGCAGTGCATTGCTGGCTGATGATTGGCCAAGCATGCACTATGACCCGCATGCTTGGCCAATCACAGCGCCGTCAGTAGAGAGAGCTGTAATTGGCCAAAGCCAGGGTGGCTTTGGCCAATTATGGCTCAGGGGATTTAGTACACACCCCACACTATATAAGGCCGCCTGCACGGCGGCCCTGTGTAGTGTGTGTTCCGGTGTGCTGAGAGATAGAGAGAGAGAGAGACAGTGTCATTTGATTTGAGTTAGATAGATTAGGCAGAACAGTCAGTCAGTTAGCTGCACTTACAGTGTATTGTGTATATATATGCATCCCAGGTGTTGCATATATATATATACACTGTATTCAGTTTAGCTAGATCCGTTCCTGTTATCTTCTATCTAGACTATTTACATTTAATGCAGTGCGTCCTGCTCACAGTGTTCAGCTAGATCCGTTCCTGCTATTTACATTTAGTGCAGTGCGTCCTGCTCACAGTGTTCAGCTAGATCCGTTCCTGTTATCTTCTAGACTATTTACATTTAGTGCAGTGCGTCCTGCTCACAGTGTTCAGCTAGATCCGTTCCTGCAATTTACATTTAGTGCAGTGCGTCCTGCTCACAGTGTTCAGCTAGATCCGTTCCTGCTATTTACATTTAGTGCAGTGCGTCCTGCTCACAGTGTTCAGCTAGATCCGTTCCTGCTATTTACATTTAGTGCAGTGCGTCCTGCTCACAGTGTTCAGCTAGATCCGTTCCTGCTATTTACATTTAGTGCAGTGCGTCCTGCTCACAGTGTTCAGCTAGATCCGTTCCTGCTATTTACATTTAGTGCAGTGCGTCCTGCTCACAGTGTTCAGCTAGAGCCGTTCCTGCTATTTACATTTAGTGCAGTGTGTCCTGCTCACAGTGTTCAGCTAGATCCGTTCCTGTTATCTTCTAGACTATTTACATTTAGTGCAGTGCGTCCTGCTCACAGTGTTCAGCTAGATCCGTTCCTGCTATTTACATTTAGTGCAGTGCGTCCTGCTCACAGTGTTCAGCTAGATCCGTTCCTGTTATCTTCTAGACTATTTACATTTAGTGCAGTGCGTCCTGCTCACAGTGTTCAGCTAGATCCGTTCCTGTTATCTTCTAGACTATTTACATTTAGTGCAGTGCGTCCTGCTCACAGTGTTCAGCTAGATCCGTTCCTGCTATTTACATTTAGTGCAGTGCGTCCTGCTCACAGTGTTCAGCTAGATCCGTTCCTGTTATCTTCTAGACTATTTACATTTAGTGCAGTGCGTCCTGCTCACAGTGTTCAGCTAGATCCGTTCCTGTTATCTTCTAGACTATTTACATTTAGTGCAGTGCGTCCTGCTCACAGTGTTCAGCTAGATCCGTTCCTGTTATCTTCTAGACTATTTACATTTAGTGCAGTGCGTCCTGCTCACAGTGTTCAGCTAGATCCGTTCCTGTTATCTTCTAGACTATTTACATTTAGTGCAGTGCGTCCTGCTCACAGTGTTCAGCTAGATCCGTTCCTGTTAAATTCCTACTGACAGGCAGGCTTGTCTGGTTACAGTATATAAAGCTACCTGAAGAAAATTACAGGTGTTCTATTTGATCCTATTAGTACCACGGTCAGGCAGCTAGACTATTTACATTTAGTACAGTGCGTCCTGCTCACAGTGTTCAGCTAGATCCGTTCCTGTTATCTTCCTACTGACAGGCAGGCTTGTCTGGTTACAGTATATAAAGCTACCTGAAGAAAATTACAGGTGTTCTATTTGATCCTATTAGTACCACGGTCAGGCAGCTAGACTATTTACATTTAGTACAGTGCGTCCTGCTCACAGTGTACAGCTAGATCCGTTCCTGTTATCTTCCTACTGACAGGCAGACTTGTCTGGTTACAGTATATAAAGCTACCTGAAGAAAATTACAGGTGTTCTATTTGATCCTATTAGTACCACGGTCAGGCAGCTAGACTATTTACATTTAGTACAGTGCGTCCTGCTCACAGTGTTCAGCTAGATCCGTTCCTGTTATCTTCCTACTGACAGGCAGGCTTGTCTGGTTACAGTATATAAAGCTACTTGAAGAAAATTACAGGTGTTCTATTTGATCCTATTAGTACCACGGTCAGGCAGCTAGACTATTTACATTTAGTACAGTGCGTCCTGCTCACAGTGTACAGCTAGATCCGTTCCTGTTATCTTCCTACTGACAGGCAGACTTGTCTGGTTACAGTATATAAAGCTACCTGAAGAAAATTACAGGTGTTCTATTTGATCCTATTAGTACCACGGTCAGGCAGCTAGACTATTTACATTTAGTACAGTGCGTCCTGCTCACAGTGTTCAGCTAGATCCGTTCCTGTTATCTTCCTACTGACAGGCAGGCTTGTCTGGTTACAGTATATAAAGCTACTTGAAGAAAATTACAGGTGTTCTATCCCAGCTTAGTGCAGCTACAGGCCATTAGTATGTCTGGAAGGCCAAGAAGGAGAGGCAGACAGTCACAAGCCAATAAGAGAGGGCAAGCAGGCTCTGTGTCTAGTGCTGGTCGTGGAGACGGTGCATCCTCATCAGCACGTGGCCATGGGACACGCTTGGCCTTTTTTTCGGCAGCTGGCCGTGTTGAGCCGCAACATGCGGAAGACTTGGTCGAGTGGATGACCAAGCCGTCCTCATCCTCCTCATCCTCTCTCACCCATGCCCAGGGTGCTTTGTCTGGCAAAGCAGCGGCCTCTTCCCTCAGCTCAATGTCATCAGTGACTCCTTCCCTAGCTCCACCATGTCCTCATGAGGATTCCCTCGAACTGTTTGACCACAGTGTTGGGTACATGCTCCAGGAGGATGCCCAGCGTTTGGCAGGCTCTGATGACGATACTGAGCTCGATGAAGGCAGTAACATGAGCACGGACAGAGGGGGTGCCCAAGAAGGACAGCAATCTGGCAGTCATGCTCCCCCTGCTGCAGCATACTGCCAGGTTTGCTCCAGTGATGAGGAGGGAGGGGATGATGAGGTCACTGACTCAACGTGGGTGCCTGATAGGAGAGAGGAGGAGGAGGAGGAGGAGGAGGAGGAGGAGGCGGCGGCACATCACCAACGAGGCAGGATGCCCTCCAGGGGCCAGCCTAAGGGCAGCACATTGACTGCATCACACCCCAAAGCTCCACATGTGCAGGGCGCTGCAGTCTCTGCGCGTTATTCAAAAAGTTCTTTGGTGTGGGCCTTTTTTGAGACGAGTGCATGAGATCGCACCGCTGCTATTTGCAACATATGTCTCAAGCGTATCTCGCGTGGCCAAAACATCTCCCGCTTGGGTACCACATGCTTGACCAGACATATGTTGACCTGCCATGCAGTTCGTTGGCAAGCGTATCTAAAAGACCCACACCAAAGAACAAAGAGGATCTCTCCTTGCTCCTCATCAGCTGAGATTTCCAACCCCACTAGACCTTCAGTCCTCTCTGAGACCTGCAGTGAGAGGAATGAAGGTGTAGAATTAGGTGTGTCACAGCCAAGTACTTGTGGGCAATCTGCTTTTGGTACACCGACGTCAGATTGTACCAGGCAAATTTCCCTGCCCCAGCTGCTGCACCGCCGAAAGAAGTTTGCTCCCAGCCATCCACATGCCCAGCGGTTGAATGCTAGCTTGGCAAAATTGCTAGTACTTCAACTGCTGCCTTTTCAGTTGGTAGACTCTGCCCCCTTCCGTGAGTTTGTGGAATGTGCGGTTCCTCAGTGGCAGGTACCCAAACGCCACTTTTTCTCACGGAAGGCGATTCCGGCTCTCTACCGGCATGTGGAAGGCAATGTCCATGCCTCGCTGGACAGGGCGGTCAGCGGTAAGGTGCATATTACCGCTGACTCATGGTCCAGCAGGCATGGACAGGGACGTTACCTAAGTTTCACGGCGCATTGGGTGACTCTGCTGGCAGCTGGGAAGGATGCAGGACAAGGTGCAGTAGTGTTGGAGGTTGTTCCGCCACCACGCCTCCAAAATGCTGATTGTGACACACCTCTCTCCTCCACCCCCTCCTCTTCTTCTTCCTCCATGGCCTCTTCCTCGGTACCAGCGGTGCTCCGTAGGCGTTCAAGGGGCTACGCAAGTACGCAGGCCAAAAGATGCCATGCGGTGCTTGAGCTGGTGTGCTTGGGGGACAGGAGCCACACTGGGGCAGAGGTTCTGTCAGCTCTGCAGGGGCAGGTTCAGAGGTGGTTGACGCCACGCCAACTTAAGGCAGGAATGGTGGTTTGCGACAATGGCACCAACCTCCTCTCTGCCCTCCGACAGGGACAAATGACCCATGTGCCCTGTTTGGCTCACGTCCTTAACTTGGTGGTGCAGCGGTTCTTGGGCAGGTACCCGGGCTTACAGGATGTCCTGAGGCAGGCCAGGAAAGTCTGTGTGCATTTCCGCCGGTCATATAATGCCAGTGCTCGGCTGACGGACCTCCAAAAGGAGTTTAACCTGCCCAAGAACCGCCTAATCTGTGACATGCCCACCAGGTGGAACTCAACGTTGGCCATGCTGCAGCGGCTGCACACGCAGCAGAGGGCCATCAATGAGTACCTGTGCGACTATGGCACCAGGACAGGGTCAGGGGAGCTTGGTTTTTTTTCCCCACGCCAGTGGGCTATGATCAGGGATGCATGCACTGTCCTGTCACCATTCGAGGAGGCCACGAGGATGGTGAGCAGTGACAGTGCATGCATCAGTGACACTGTCCCCCTTGTCCACCTGTTGGAGCACACGCTGCGTGGAATAATGGACAGGGCACTTGAGGCAGAACAGAGGCAGGAAGAGGAGGACTTCCTTAGCTCTCAAGGCCCCCTTTATCCAGACAGTGTTCCTGCGTGCCCGCCGATCACACAGGAAGAGGACGAGGAGGAAGAGGAGGAGGAGGAAGATTGTGTCAGTATGGAGGTGGAGCCTGGCACTCAGCATCAGCAGCAGTCTTTAAGGGATCAGTCCCAAGAAACACATGGACTTGTACGTGGCTGGGAGGAGGTGGCTGCGGACCATGTCGTTCTTAGTGACCCAGAGGACTCCGGACCGAATGCCTCAGCAAACCTACGCTGCATGGCCTCCCTGATCCTGCAAAGCCTGCGTAAGGATCCTCGTATTCGTGGTATCAAGGAGAAGGACCAATACTGGCTGGCAACCCTCCTTGATCCACGTTACAAGGGTAAGGTTGCGGACCTTATCTTGCCATCGCAGAGGGAGCAGAGGATGAAACATCTTCGGGAGGCCTTGCAGAAAGGTCTGTGCAACGCGTTCCCAGAGACTGGGAGGTTACAAACTCCTGTTTCTGGACAACGTGTTGCTGAGGCTTCGGTCAGTCAAAGAAGGAGCGGTGGAGAAGGTGGCCGTCTGACCGATGCGTTCAGACAATTTTTTGGTCCGCAGCCCCAAGGTATGATCGGTTCCAGCAACCATCGCCAGCGTCTGTTTTACATGGTGCAGGAATACCTAGGGGCAAGATCAGACTTGGACACCTTTCCCACCGAAAATCCTCTGGGTTACTGGGTCTTGAGGATGGATCACTGGCCAGAGCTTGCACAGTATGCAATTGAGCTACTGGCCTGTCCTGCATCCAGCGTTCTTTCGGAACGCACATTCAGTGCTGCTGGAGGTAACCGATCACAGGGTGCGTCTGTCCACCGACTCGGTCGATCGGCTGACCTTCATAAAAATGAATGAGTCTTCGATCACCACCAGCTACCAAGCACCTGATGCTGATGTAACCGAATAATTTTTTTTTAAATCTCAGATCCCTTCAAAGACTGCCTATGCTGATACTGAGTGACTATCCCTGAGTAATTATCCTCTTCCTCCTCAATCATCACGCTGATAGCTTGTAAGAACATTTTTGGTTCTGGGCGCCACCACCAGTGCCTAAGGCACAATTTTTCAGCCCCTGTTTAACAGGGGCGTGTAATTACAATTTTTGATGTAATACTTTGCAGCAGGGCTCGTTCCTGCATTCCAACTAGAGTGTCTGTGAGGGGTTGCAGTGTTGTGGCACCAGCACCAGTGCCTAGGGCCCAATTTTTCTGCCCCTGTCTAACAGGGGCGTGTAATTACAATTTTTGATGCAATACTTTGCAGCAGGGCTCGTTCCTGCGTTCCAACTAGAGTGTCTGTGAGGGGTTGCAGTGTTGTGGCACCAGCACCAGTGCCTAAGGCCCAATTTTTCTGCCCCTGTCTAACAGGGGCGTGTAATTACAATTTTTGATGCAATACTTTGCAGCAGGGCTCGTTCCTGCGTTCCAACTAGAGTGTCTGTGAGGGATTGCAGTGTTGTGGCACCAGCACCAGTGCCTAAGGCCCAATTTTTCTGCCCCTGTCTAACAGGGGCGTGTAATTACAATTTTTGATGCAATACTTTGCAGCAGGGCTCGTTCCTGCGTTCCAACTAGAGTGTCTGTGAGGGGTTGCAGTGTTGTGGCACCAGCACCAGTGCCTAAGGCCCAATTTTTCTGCCCCTGTCTAACAGGGGCGTGTAATTACAATTTTTGAAGCAATACTTTGCAGCAGGGCTCGTTCCTGCGTTCCAACTAGAGTGTCTGTGAGGGGTTGCAGTGTTGTGGCACCAGCACCAGTGCCTAAGGCCTAATTTTTCAGCTCCTGTTCAACAGGGGCATGTAATTACAATTCTTGATCTAATATTTCACAGCAGGGCCCTGTGAGGGCTTACAGTGTTGTGGCCACAGCAACACCTAAGGCCCAAATTTCTGCTGAGTATATAGGGCAGGACCCTACTTTCAAACATCTAACTTACAAACGACTCCTACTTGCAAACGGAAGGAGACAACAGGAAGTGAGATGAAATCTACCCCTAGGAAGGGAAATTCTCTCCTGTAAGAGTTAATATGGGAAAACAATTTCTCCTTTCCACTGATGCTTTCCAATCCTTGTTCCACAAAAAAACCCAAATTTTCAAAAAACATTTTTCATTGGGACAAAAAAGTGAGGTGAAATCTTCTGAAGAGGAGGAAAGACAGCAAAACAAATGTCACAGGGGTGATAACCCTTCCCTATGTTTTCCAAAAAGCTTAGAAAAGATTTTTTGGCTGGAGCTAAACACGTTAAAAATGTTCAAAATTACAAACAGATTCTACTTAACAACAAACCTACAGTCCCTGTCTTGTTTGCACCGCCTGTATACTGCTGTTCAGAGTATATAGGGCCTGGTGGCCCCACACCTTTCCTTATTTTAATTTGGGTGCGGGGTTCCCCTTAATATCCATACAAGACCCAAAGGGCCTGGTAATGGACTGGGGGGTACCCATGCCGTTTGTCTCACTGATTTTCATCCATATTGCCATGACCCGACATGACATTAAACCCGCAAGCAGTTTTAAATGAGATTTTTTCCTTTAAAAATGACATTTGGTGCAGGGACTGTTCTAAACATGGGAAACACGCGTCACTTTACAGGCATACTATAGACACCCCCCAGGTACGATATTTAAAGGAATATTTCACTTTTTTTTTTTTTACTTTAAGCATCATTAAAATCACTGCTCCCGAAAAAACGGCCGTTTTTAAAAGTTTTTTTTGCATTGATACATGTCCCCTGGGGTAGGACCCGGGTCCCCAAACCCTTTTTAGGACAATACCATGCAAATTAGCCTTTAAAATGAGCACTTTTGATTTCGAACGTTCAAGTCCCATAGACGTCAATAGGGTTCTAACGTTCGTGCGAACTTTCGGTCCGTTCGCGGGTTCTGGTGCGAACCGAACCGGGGGGTGTTCGGCTCATCCCTAGTAGGGACTGATGTGAATGTACAATGTATATGTAAAGCTCTGTGTAAATTGACGGCGCTATACAAGTACCTGAAATAAATAAATAAATAAATGTTGGGTGACACTGACCGGTACAATAGAAACTGGCTGACATTCGGCCCGTGTGTACTGGAGTTGGCCTGACAGAAGCTGGCCGTTTGGCCGGCTTCTGTCGAAGGGGCATGACCAAAAAAGGTCTGCTGACCGGCTCCCAATCAGCACACTCAGAACACAATAGAACAGCAGGGGAGATCGCTGTACTAACATTGCATAGTTAGTACACCATCTCCAACCTGAGCTGTCAGGTTTTTTACTTTCAGCCTTACTGGGTTGAACAAAGAAAAACTAGCAGTGTGTACAAGGCTTAAGTTTCGGTACACAAGTTTTAAGGAGTTCGCTGATGTTGGATATCCTTTGTTAACCGCTTGCCGACCAGCCGCCGCAGTTATACTGCGGAAGGTTGGCATGGCTGCGCAAATCACTGTAGCTATCCGTCCACTCTTTAAGACGCTATAGCAGGCGCGCATGCGCCCGCAGCGTGTCCCCGGAGCTGACGCACGTGCCCAGCGGGCACGATGTCCACCGGGCACCGGCGATTGCTCATTACAGACCGAGAACGGGGATGGGTGTGTGTAAGCACACAAATCCTGATTCTGTCAGGGGAGTGAAGACAGATCGTGTGTTCCTACTAAATGTGAACACCAATCTATCTCCTCCCCTAGTCAGTCCCATCCCCCCTACAGTTAGAACACACCTAGGGAACACAGTTAACCCCTTGATCGCCCTCTAGTGCTAACCCCTTCCCTGCCAGTTCCATCTACACAGTAATCAGTGGCTATTTTTAGCTCTGATCGCTGTATAAATGTCAATGGTCCCAAAATAGTGTCAAAGTGTCCGATCTGTCCGCTGCAATCTCGCAGTCCCGATAAAAATCGCAGATCTCCGCCATTATTAGTAAAAAAAAAAAATAATAATAATAAAAATGCCATACATATATTCCATATTTTGTAGATGCTATAACTTTTGCACAAACCAATCAATATACGCTTATTTGGATTTTTTTACCAAAAATATGTAGAAGAATACATATCGACCTAAACTGATGAAGGAATTTGTTTTTTATTTTTTGGGGGGTTATTTATTATAGCAAAAAGTACAAAATATTGTGTTTTTTTCAAAATTTCGCTCTTTTTTTGTTTATAGCGCAAGAGGTGATCATATACCACCAAAAAAAGCTCTATTTGTGGGTAAAAAAGGACATACATTTTGTTTGGTTACCACGACGCACGACCGCGCAATTGTCAGTTAAAGCGACATAGTACCGTATCGCAAAAAATGGCCTGGTCAGGAAGGGGGCAAATCCTTCCGGAGCTGAAGTGGTTAAGAAAGGTGAAAATTTTGACTATGAACACTTATGCCACGTACACACGACTGGACTTTCCGGCAGAAAGAGTCCGACGGAATCATTCCATCGGATATTCCGATTGTGTGTGGGCTTCATCGGACTTTTTACTTTCGAAAATTCTGACGGACCTAGAAATAGAACATGTTTTAAATCTTTCCGACAGAATCAATTCCTATCGGGAAAAACGTTCGTCTGTATGCTATTCCGACGGACCAAAAATGACGCAAGGGCAGCTATTGGCTACTGGCTATTGAACTTCCTTTTTCTAATCCCGTCGTACGTCATCGCGTTCTAAATGATCGGACTTTGGTGTGATCGTGTGTAGGCAAGTCCATTTCAGCCAAACTCTGTCGGAAAAAACGTTTATTCTGACGGAAAAAACGGTCGTGTGTACGCAGCCTTAGAGACATCACTCTATTGAAACATACTGCCAATACCTGAGAGACACAAGACTACCGGTATTTATTAGAATTTATTGCATAGGTTTTTTGCACTTTATTTTGCAGCACTGGAATATTGGTGCAGTCCTCCTCTGGTTGCTCTGAGGCCATAGAAACAATGGGTGAAATCAGTTATGAGTGAGAATACCAGGAGGTTTCTGGAGCAAGCATTTAAGTGGACCTTGACTTTGTTCTTTCCCTTTGAGGGCACTCCCATAATTGACATTCTTCCATTATTTGGATTGCCTTTGAGTATCATTATTATTATTTAAGGTACTTATATAGCGCGGTCAATTTACGCAGCGCTTTACATATACATCGTACATTGACATCGGTCCCTACCCTCAAGAAGCTTGCAATCTAAGGTCAATAACTCACATTCATACATACTAGGGCCAATTTAGACAGAAGCCAATTAACCTACCAGCATGTCTTTGGAGTGTGGGAGGAAACCGGAGTACCCAGAGAAAAACCCACACAGGCACAGGGAGAACATGCAAACTCCAGGCAGGTAGTGTCGTGGTTGGGATACGAACCAGCGACCTTTTACTGCTAGGCAAGAGTGCTACCCACTACACCACTGTGTGGGACTACATTGAGGTGTCTCAGTCTTGGAAATAGTGAATATTAGTGCACCACAGCAGCCCCTCATGTTCATGTAGGAAACAGGCTGTAGCAGCCAGGGCAGATATTTTTGGCACCATGCCACCGTGTTGTTCTCTTGCCATTATTTGGAATGTTACCAATATAATTTGAAAATCAAGAAAAAATATTTAAAGCGCTGCCTGCCTGATTCTGAGTCTCACAGTGTAATGTAAGTGGGCAATGTTAGGCTGCAGCACAGCCTACTATACAAAATGGAGGATGGACAGAGGGAATGCAATTGGCATGGGGCAGGAGTGGTGGTGGCCAGGTGACAGAAGGCTCTGATTGATAAATTGTCTGTAGGATGTAAAACGCGCTCCTTCTGAGTGGCAGGGCTGCTGTTACCGGTCCTGGGCAGTGGTTCAGGACCCTACCTAGTTTCCCACGTGGAACTACAGGACAGCAAGGCCTTGCAAGTGCTCATGAGCAATGTGACCCTTTGATTCTTGTTCTATTGCAAAGTGTGCATGGAGAGCTGGTAGGAAGGCTTGTTTGATACTCTTCCCTTCCTGAGATGCAAAACTGAGTTAGCAATCCCTTCCTCTGGATAAAAGACCCCTAGCAAGCCATGAGGACTTCTGGTCACTTAGGGGCACTTACAGATGTTTCTCAGGAGAAGGCCTCATGCCTGACTGCAAGCATTTCTCAACAATTTCAGACTAAAGCCCCATACACACTATTAGATTTTCTGCAGATTTTTGTCTTCAGATTTACCAAAACCATATAATATGAGGTCAAATCTTAAAGGGGTTGTAAACCTTCATGTTTTTTCACCTTAATGCATCCTATGCATTAAGGTGAAAAAACACCCAGCAGTGACTGGCCTCCCAGCCCCCCCGTTTTACTTATTATTTATTTATTTATTTATTTCAGGTACTTATATAGCGCCGTCAATTTACGCAGCGCTTTCCATATACATTGTACATTAGTCCCTACCCTCAAGGAGCTTACAATCTAAGGTCCCTAACTCACATTCATACATACTAGGGACAATTTAGACAGGATCCAATTAGCCTACCAGCATGTCTTTGGAGTGTGGGAGGAAACCGGAGTACCTGGAGGAAACTCACGCAGACACAGGGTGAACATGCAAACTCCAGGCAGGTAGTGTCGTGGTTGGGATTCGAACCAGCGACCCTTCTTACCTGAGGCCAGGAACAAGCCAGCAGGGGCACGCTGTCTCTGTGTACATGGGTTCTCGGCTCTTGATTGGATAGATTGATAGCAGCGCAGCCATTGGCTTCCGCTGTTGCCAATCAAATCCAATGACGCGGGACCGAGTCATACATTCGGCGGCTATGGACGCTGAATGCTGGACTCGGGAGCGTGCCGGCAAGGCAACCCCCTCGGGAGAGCGCTTCTCCTAGGGGGTTATCTGATGTGGGAAGGAGACACGAGAGCCGCCGGGGGACCCCAGAAGAGCAGGTTCGGGGCCACTCTGTGCAAAACGAGCTGCACAGTGGAGGTAAGTATGATATGTTTGTTATTTAAATAAAAAAAAAAAACGAACCCTTACAATCACTTTAATGCCCCGTACACACGGTCGGACTTTGTTCGGACATTCCGACAACAAAATCCATGGATTTTTTCCGACGGATGTTGGCTCAAACTTGTCTTGCATACACACGGTCACACAAAGTTGTCGGAAAATCCGATCGTTCTAAACGCGGTGACGTAAAACACGTACATCGGGACTATAAACGGGGCAGTGGCCAATAGCTTTCATCTCTTTATTTATTCTGAGCATGCATGGCACTTTGTCCGTCGGATTTGTGTACACACGATCGGAATTTCCGACAACGGATTTTGTTGTCGGAAAATTTTATATCCTGCTCTCAAACTTTGTGTGTCGGAAAATCCGATGGAAAATGTGTGATGGAGCCTACACACGGTTGGAATTTCCGACAACAAGGTCCTATCACACATTTTCCGTCGGAAAATCCGACCATGTGTATGGGGCATTAGAGTTTCAAGGGTTGTGGGGATGAGGCCCTTGTCCCCATCAACATGGGGACAAGGTGTTTTGGGGGGCTACCCCAAAGCACCCTCCCAATGTTGAGGGCATGTGGCCTGGTGCGGTTCAGGAGGGGGGGCGCTCTCTCATCCCCCCCTCTTTTCCTGCAGCCTGCCAGGTTGCGTGCTCGGATAAGGGTCTGGTATGGATTTTTGAGGGGGACCCCACGCCATTTTTTTTTCAAATTTTGGTGCAGGGTTCCCCCTAAAATCCATATCAGACCTAAAGGGCCTGGTATGGAATTTAGGGGGACCCCCACGTAATTTTTTTTTACATTTTGGTTCAGGGTTCCCCTGTGGGGAATTCCCATGCTGTTTTTATTAATGAACGTTTATGTGTATTGTCGGACCGGCAATTCATTAATAGCTGCGAGTAGTTTTAAATAACTTTTTTTCCTTTGAAATGTCATTTTGCTGTCAGACTGTTCTAAACACGGGAAACATGCACCCATTTACAGGCATATATATAGACACCCCTCAGGTACAAAATTTAAAGGAATATTACACTTTTATTGTTTCACTTTAAGCATTATTAAAATCACTGCTCCTGAAAAAACGGCCATTTTTAAAACTTTTTTTTGCATTGATCCATGTCCCCTGGGGCAGGACCCAGGTCTCCAAACACTTTTTATGACAATAACTTGCATATAAGCCTTTAAAATTAGCACCTTTGATTATTCATGTTCGTGTCCCATAGACTTTAATGGTGTTCGCGGGTTCAAACTAATTTTTTGCCTGTTCGCATTTTCTGGTGCAAACCGAACAGGGGAGTGTTCGGCTCATCCCTATATGGGACACATTCACATCTATTTTTTTTTTCAGCCTCTGTGTTTTTGGAAAGTGTCAGGGACTTTGTTAAAAGCAAAAAGTGCGTTTTTGGTTCAATAGACTTCAATAGAGAAGCTGCAGAAAAGCATGTATTTTGCTGTAATTGTTTTTTTTTTTAATCCACCCAACAACAAATTGACCAAAAAAAAAAAGCATAAAAATGTAAAAGGCATCAAAAAATGCCCCAAAAAAGTGTCAAAAACTAGTATGCAAAATTGCAAAATATTCTGAAGAAAATATTCTGCAGAAACGGACCAAAAGCAAACTGCATGGGTGTGAACCAAGCCTAAAGAAAACCCATGCTAAGAGGAATCTGCCATTGCGGACTTCCTTCTTGAATTTCTAGCTCCTTGAATATCGTTGGCCTTTCTAGGTCACATACATTCCGTCGCACAAAATTTGAGATCTGGTTCTCAAATTTTCCGACAACAAAATCCGTTTGCGTAAATTCCGATCATGTGTACACAATTCTGACGCAGAAAGTGCCACGCATGTACGTCACCGCGTTCTTGACAATCTGAATTTCCGACAAGATTTGTGTGACCGTGTGTATGCAAGACAAGTTTGAGCCAACATCCGTCAGAAAAAATCCATGGATTTTGTTGTCGGAATGTCCAATAAATGTCCGATCGTGTGTACAGGGCATAAGAGGAGCCGGCATGCATGTTTTAGGCCAATGACTTAAAAAGCATATGTAGCCGGGTGCTGGGCTACAGCAATATAAAGAAGGAAACATTGCCTTTTATTCTTCTCTCCCTCTAGTGAGATACTGATTTTATGCTGAACCATTCTCTTCCAGCCAGCAAGGGGACAGCTAAAGCCAAGCGAGCATAGCACCCTCTAGGTAGGTAGGTGCTAGAGTAGGATTTTTATGGACAGGTACATGTAGGCAGGCCTAGCTGGCAGTCAGGCCTGTTTGTTTCCATTCTGGGTTGGGGGTGGCTCAGGGTTGCAGCTGGTGACTCACAGGCAGCATCACTGAGCCCTCCCTCTTCTTTTCAGAAGATTCTGACAAGGAGAGGTGGAGCTGCCTGGGGTATTCTAAGGAGCCTTGACCAATCCCCAACTTGGATTGGCAGGGGGCAGGCCTCCTTAAATACCCAGGGTCAGCCCAGCTAGGAAGGAGTTGTCAGATGGAAGAGCTGGAGAAGAGAGTGTGGAGGCTGTTGGGGCCTTTGAGGGAGCTCCCCGGTCTAGGGGGGGCTCAGGTGCAGTTGGGACCACCTTTAAGAATGCATAAAGAGGTCCTGGACCGGAGGCACAGGAGAGCAAAGGAGGACAGAGGGAGAAAGCACTACTAAGGGACTCCAGGGAGGACAACTGGTCGCAGCCAAGAGGGCTGGTTAGTAAGGCACAGTCGGAAGGACTGGGGAGGCATGCCTGAGAGGACTGGGAGTATACAGTCTGAGATGGTTGCAGAATCAAAAGAGTGGACTGTGGAATGGGGCAGTGAAGGGAGGCAGCTGCAGCCAGGAGGGCTGGCAGGGCCTGAAGATGGCTTACTGGGCTCAGTAGCCACGTGTAGGACAGCTAGTACAAGAGACTTTCTATTTGCCACACTATAGGGGCCCACGGTCCCTGCTTGCAAAGGGCAATTGCTAAAGGCCTGGCTGAGCCAGTGTCAGGCCTAACCACTTTGTGCTAGCTGTGCCTAAAGTTTAGAGAGGAAGCGATGTGCTGGAGGAGAAAGACCTGAAGATTAGAGAGGAAGCGATGTACTGGAGGAGAAAGACCTGAAGATTAGAGAGGAAGTGATGTGCAGGAGGACAAATGGAGTGTATATACTGTATTGTATATAGTGGTCCCAAGCAAGTTCTACCAATTAACCTGGGCATCTCATATGTCCCTTACCCGATCCAAGTTCAATCCCCTAAATAAAAAACAAAAAAAACAAAGCATGTGGACTGTTCTATGTCTCTGAGTGTTTAAATAGTGAATGGAGGGCAGGGCAGGGTGACAGACTATCCAACATTTCAGCAGCCCCTATGGGGGTACCGCTACGTTTGAGGGCTTGTCCGGGATGTCTGTTCACAGCTAGCCTGCCAGCCATTGCCCCTAGCAACCAAAGTTGATCGAGCCAGGGAGCTGTGCTTTGTTCCACCACTACTGAGGAATTACACTTGGGGAAGGTCTTGTGTGCTCTGCCTACTATTTAGTACTGCAGTATCAAGTGCCATTGTCCATAGCAACCAGTGGGAGCTGCCTTCACGTTTAACCCTTATTGCTATCTGCTTGCCCAGTTGCCCCAACCGCGGCTGGGATGGACACTTGTGCTGATCCTGCAATTCAGCAACTTTTACCATGTGCTGTCACCCGTGGCAACCACGACGGCTAACCGCAACCATACAGATACGCCCAGCGTTCTGCTATTACTGGACATCCTAACTTGGATTACAAATATGTCCAGCAGTCTGCTAATGCTGAATCCTGAACTTATGCTTCAAATTCCTGCTTGTAACAGTAAAGTGTGCCTGGAACTGTCTACTGTTGCCCTGGATGATCGGGGTAAGCCTGAGGGTGCCTGCGGGCGGGACTATGATAGGAATGTTCCTTTCAGTGAGACAGGGGTTACAAACTTTATTGTTGCCACTGGCAACCACCGGAAAAGTCAGTGGTCATCTACTCTCAGTTGCTCGGGCACAGTCAGTGCCGAGTGACATGCCTGGACAAGTCCCGCCAGTCTCAGCATGCCTGCAAACTTCAGTTTGTCTAACAAAGGGGTTACAGTAGCATGCCAGGGAAGGGACATACCTATCAGTTTCACAGACACCAGCCTGTCTAGAAGTGAGGGGGCGGTGCCACGCACTAGAGGAGACCCAGCATTCCCTGCTAGCAGAGATCACAAGGCGGAGGAGCAAGATGGCGGAGGGTGGTCGTGTATACACAGCACTGACCTGGTTGACAGATCTGCAGGAGCAGACACTGGTGGACACTGGTGTCTGGTTGGAGCATCGCGGGGGATTCACCCTTGGGGTGATTGATGGGATGGAGTGACTGTGCCTACTGTATCCAGAACGCCGGATACCGATCGCGTTGATCAGTGTCTGGATCCAGTGCGGTCATTGTGGCGAACCGCTCACCCAGCTTGCATCCAGCCAGCAGGAGCCACAGTACTATAATGTGGACCTGCACGCAGGACTGTGTCGCATGCAGCTGCGGAAGTCACGGAAGGCCAGAGGAATCCTCACTGAAAGGCGGGGTAGAGTCTGAGCCTGGTGACTCCCCTGTGAATAATCGTGACATAAAGTAAGAGGAGTCTGTCGTGGCCTGTGGCCTGGTCGGGGACCTGGTAACTGTAAGTACTGCCCAGCAGGAACCAGATATGTCCCTGAAATGCAGGCCCCTGCTAAGTCTCTTGCTATCCCAGTACAGAAAGAGCCAGTGCTGGAGGGGGGTGTGCCCTCAGGTGAGCTGGACGGGGAGTTCGAGGACAGAGCCATAGATTGGGGTTCTCCCAGACTGTTAGCGGAGTTCGGGTCCCTGGAGAGAATGGGAGACAGAAGGTTCCCAGGTCCTGGAAGTTCCATCTGAGGGAGGAGAAGAGCCAGAGTCTGCTGGGAGTTCCGAAGACATAACAGGAACCCCTATGAGCAGTAGACAAGTTTTTGTCCAAAGACCCTCCACCACCCAGACCAGAGCGCCCACCTATAGGCAGTGGGTGAAGAGGTCCCCTGATGCCTGCATCCTGCCCGGGAAAGGAAAACCGAGAGAGCTGCCCAGATTTTCCCAGTTCCAGCGGGAAGTTCAGTGTAGGGTTGGAGTGGGGTCTGGACTATCCTTATGTCCCTCCTGAAACCATGGACATCATGGAGAACTCAAGGGGAGAACCTGGGCATCTCATATGTCCCTTACCCCATCCACGTTCAATCCCCTCAATAAAAAAAAACAAAAAAAAACAAAGCATGTGGACTGTTCTATGTCTGAGTGTTTGAGAAGTAAATGCCAGGCTGTGCAGGGTGACAGACTACCCACCATTTCAGCAGCCCCTACGGGGGTACCGCTACACAAGCCTATAGACTTCTATGCAGAGCTCTGAGAATCCTGGGAGCTGCTAGCAGCTTGTTTAAAGTGGCAGTCCGCACCCTGATTAGGATCCGTGTTCAACATTTTAAAAAATGGAGCTAAATGGTACTTTAAAAGCTTCAACAAAGCTTGCTTAAAGCTCTAAAAACGCTTTGTCAAAGCTTGCTGTTCACACTGCTCTTATACAAGCTGAAGCCCGTGTGAAACAGGCCTAACAGGCTGCCAGCAGTGAGGCTGGGTGATGCTCCTGTCCTCACTTAAATGCCAGATGCTTATGCACGGGGACTCAAGAGTGCATTGGGGCCTTATAAAGTAAAGCCAGAAATTCAATAAACATTGCTTAGGCAAAAAGCTAAGTGCAAAGCACCATGGTCTGTCACAACCAATAGAATTAACATTACTGGAGACAGACCAGTAAAGCTAGGATAGTGATTGGTTACTAGGAATATGACACTGTGCACGTAGCACTTTACTCCTTACTGAATAAACCTTTATGCCCATCTGGCACATTAGGTCCTTTGTTTTCCATTGCAAACCATGAAGGGTTAATAGGTCTTCTTTAATAGAGAATGACACACTGTACATTATCATATTCTAGCTGGTTCTATAACTGCTGGGTATATTTACTTTACATGCAATCCCCTGAAACAGGACTTTCTTGTTATCAGATTATAAAAACTAGGTAACCGAGTCTAAGAGTGAGCAAGTATTTATACATATGATACTATATGTAATCTAGAGAGGTGCTACTTTAATGTTTCTCCCTGGAGACCTGCCCATGTACGGAGAGGAAACAGAACCATTTCTGTACTACACTATAATCCCTTTAAAAAGAGAGTTCAGCAGTAAAGCCCAAAGGGAAGCCAACTGTCATTCTGTAAAGAGTACAGTGCAAATGATAGTATTACGAAACCTGAAGATATTTTCAGGCATTAACAAGCAGCCATCTTGCACATCAAAGAAGCACCACAGGCTATAAGATCAGCTTCATTCTGCCGTGATTTCAACACAAGCCACACATTTTCATGGAAAACGTCCATTATAGTTGTAAAAGATTTAAAAGAGTTGCTTTTCAGTATTACTGTTTTTTTTATTATTTTTTACCACCCCATTTATTGGGATCTTGATAACCTTTCCCCTATCATTTCTAATTGCATAGGTATATATATATACAGTATATTTTTTTTTGGCATATGGTCTTATCATTCAATAGGAGATGTACAGTATGTTTACTGAATTCTGTTTAGAAAGAAATGTGTAGGCCGCAGGGCTCTAGATATTTTTTTTTCTAGGAGGGTTCTGTCTGTGGCACCTAGGAGAGTAAGCCCTGGTTCACACAGGGGCGACTTGTCAGGCGACTTAGCCACCTGACAAGTCGCGTCCCGTTCTGTACTACTGAACCATTCTAATAGGAGCGACGCAAGTCGCTCCGACTTAGAAAAAGGTTTCTGTACTATTTTTGGAGCGACTTCAGGCAACTTGCATTGACTTCTATAAAGAAGTCGTTTTGCAAGTCGCCGCTGAAGTTGTGTGCAGGTCACCTCTGTGAGTCAGTCTGCAAGTCGTGTTGCCCCTGTGTGAAACAGCAGTAATGAGGCAGCCGCAAAGTGCTCTAGAGCGAATGTTTAGTGCGACAACATCGGCCTGGGTGCGAACACTGCTGTGCCACAGATGGATGCTTTGGGTGGTTTGGACCCCCATATCTCCCCCTTATCTACACCCCTAGTAGAATGATATTGCAGATCTTTCTTTCAGAAAATACTGGTGACCTGTCATGTAGAACCTATATTATCAATACTTTCCAAATTCTCCAACCACAACAAGAGTGCAATTAAAGAGTTGTCATGTTACTTGTTATTAATATAAAAGTACTGCGCTATACACATTAATAAACAATAGCAGCCAGCACTACAATCTTAACAAAAATTGTGTGAATGAATAAAGTGATAACAGTGCAGCACTAAGAATCAAATGTTGAGTATTGACATATCAACATACCGTGATATACAAAATAAATTGTAATTAGCATATACAAAAAACTCTAACACCGTCATCTGATTGATAGTGTCTCTAAATAAAGTGCACTGTGCAAATTGTAATTCAACATTGGTAGTATAGTCCCATTGGTGATTAAAACATAAATCCATTAATATATATTGATGGGAAGGAATCCAGGAGTGTAGGACTAAAGGAGTCACCGCCATGTGTGTATCCACCACCCAGGGGAGAAGATTAAATACGCTTACCAGAAGGTAGCATCAATCAGGCATGTGATATCAAAGCTCTGGATAGCGAGTGGTGCCATTCCTCCTCCTCAGCTGAGCCACCTCAGACAACCTCAACCCAGCATGTGAGAATATGGATCAGGATGACAATGTCCCAGATGGTAAAAATCCTCCTTCCACCACAGAACCGTTTGGTAGGTTTATGGTTAACAGCATCCAAAAAAACAATAGAAGCCTCCACATGAAAAACTGTATGGTTATGGGTTTATTTGGAATACAAAGGCTTTACATAGATTCCAAGATGTATTGCATCAAGCAAAAAATCTTCTCTGCGATCACAAAAGCATAAAATTCAAGGGTTTGATGAGTCCTTTCCATGCCATAGCGCCTTTTTGAAATCTATGCTTGTTCCGAGTCAGTGATTTAGTGGTCTCCAAACTGTGGCCCTTTGCTTGCTTTTATCTGGCCATTGAGGCACTATTTTCATCCACTGATACCAACAATGGGACATAATTCCCACCACTGACACCGAACAAGGGGCAAAATTCCTCCCAATGACACCAAAGATGGGGCACAATTCCTCCCAATGACACCAACAATGGGGCCCAATGACACCAAGGATGGGGCAAAATTCCTCCCAATGACACCAACAATGGGGCCCAATGACACCAATGATGGGGCACAATTCCTCCCAATGACACCGATGAGGCACAATTCCTTCCATGACAATTATGGCGCACTTTTCCTCCTACTGACACCAAAAGATGTTTTTTTCCCATTGATGTTGGGACCTTTTCTACTCCCAATGGTCACAGTCCAGCCCCCCTTAAGTCTGAAGGACAGTAAACTGGCCCTTTGTTTAGAAACTTTGGAGACCCCTGATTTAGAACAACCAAGAAATCCTTAGTACAAGTATCAACAAATCTAAATCTTTCTGATTTATCTCTTATGTTCACTTTTTGCACAGTGCCCGCTGCTCTGTATTATAAAGCTCCTTAGCTGGATAGACAACTTCTGATTTTATTTTTTGTAGGCTGTGCTGATTTCCTAGGTCTACTTCAGTCCAGTTCTGTTGAACAGATATAAACCGTGATGAGGGGCATTTTACAGCACAGTTGGCAGTGAGCTGCTAAATGTTAACTTTTGAAAATGATTTCCTCTAGCAGCTGTAGAATTTCTCTGACATCTAGTCAACTTTCCCCTGAAAACAGCTGCAAGTAATTCCTTGAAACTATTTTTATTGGACAGTTGTCTTTACTCCTCTTTCTAATTTTGGTGGGGCCTGAAACTGAGAAGAAAAAGTAACTTAGGTTAGTCAGTGAAAAGAAACCAACCTGTTTTGTTGATCTCTTTTATTGTTTTGGATGCAATTTTCCATTTGTCTTAATTTTTCGGTTGTTGTTGTACCCTATGCACTGCCAGACTTTTGCACAGTTAAGGTAGCATTACTTGTATTATGCCTCTATTTCTAAAATTTTTTCCATATACCTCTTAACTTTCTGGGATGAGAATAAGGGACACCTTAATATAAGGTATGTAGGCATAGGACACACCCGTGTGATGCACCAAGTTACGGGAACCATGAAGAATCGATACCCAAAGATGACTGGTTAAACCCACAAGTGATTTTTTTTTTGCCACTACTTTTTTTCTTTATACCGCCATTTCAAATAAACAAATGCAATAATTTAGAGTTTGGATATACGTTTACTGCAGTATAAGACTTCTAGTACCTAAATATTAGATTTCTTTATAAAGGTCTATACATCAGATCAAAAACAGGGACAAATAAGAAGGACAAAGTAAAGAAGGGATTTGGTTTCAAAAGAGGGACAGTCCCTCCCAATCCGGGACAGCTGGGAGCTGTGTTTTTGATCCTTTTGTTTTTTTCTTTATTACTCAGGCTTACTGAGTAAAAATGTTTCACCTTTTGCTGATTTTTTAGCTTTACTTGCATAATCACAGGGGGTTACAGGTCACAGTCTGACAGTTGCAGCTCTGTCAAATGCATATTTTATTCCTTCAGTATGTGAGGCAGGTGACCCCAATTCTGAATTGAACTGAGGTCAAATCTTTAACAGTTAATCCTGAACAACTACAATAGTTTAAAGTGGTTGTAAAGGTAGAAGGTTTTTACCTTAATGTGTTTTATGCATTACGGTAAAAAAACCTTCGTCCAACTCCCCCCCCCCCAACTCCAATAAATACTTTCCAAAGCCCGATTTCGATCCAGTGGTGTGCCCGAGAGTGGCGGCTCTCTCTGCTCTCTCTCTCCTCACTGGATATACAAGAAGCTGGAGCCATTGGCTCCTGCTGCTGTCAATCGCAGCCTGTGAGGATAGAGCAGGGGGGTGGGGCTGAGACACTCTGTATATATGTATGGACACACAGAGCGCAGCTTGAAATCGTGCTCACACGGGTGTCCCCATAACAAGCAGTTTGCTTTGGACGCACTCTGTGAGGGGGAGGAGCACCAGTAAGGGACCCCAGAAGAGGAAGATCGGGACTGCTCTGTGGAAAACTATTGCACAGAAATATAACGTTTGTTTTTTTTTTTTTAAATTTAGGTTTATAATCACTGTAAGGCTACTTTCATACTGTTCTGGCACATATGCGTTTTTGCTGAGTTTTTACAGCATTTTTGTTGCATTTATGGTGCATTTTTTAAAGGACATGTGACTCAACGGCACCAAAAACGCATCACGGGTGCATTTTTGATGTGTTTTTGACACATTTTCCAATTATTTAAATGGGGAGGTGCATTTTTTGAGACTTTTTTTTAACTGACCAAACATGCACCAAAAATGCGACAAGCAAGATTTTTTACGCCACAACGGATGTACACCGGACCAGCAGTAGTGACAAATAAAGTAAACATTTCACCTTATTCTTTTCCCCCCTCTGCTAATACGTGCATTTAACCCTTGCAGTGTGGTTGGGGTCCACTTCAAGGAAAATGTTTTCTGCTCCCCAAGGTTGGGTATTGAACACAACAAATTACAAAATGGTAAGTAAAAGGAGGAGTATCTTGAAAACGGATATCAGTGTTCCTAGATTCCTAGGAAAAGATGTTGGAATAGTGGACTGATCTGGAATTTTTGCAACTATTCCCCTTTCATGTAATCTTGGCCACCATGTTGTCCTAGAAATCATAGTTGGCAGCGCTTCACACACTATCTAGGACATGCTTTCCCCATGAAATAAAAGATGACAAGCTCAGGAGATAGCTCTGGCGCTCTGCTGTGTGTCACCTGCACAAGCCATCCACACCTCATCTCATAATCATCAGTGACAAGCAACTGCTACAGAGGACAAGCTACACACTTAAAGGGGAACAACTGTAACAACTCATGCTTCGAATGCAGAATTTTCTGAAAATAATTCTTCATTTTTTCAACACTTATATTTTCATGTGAAAAAACACGGCAAATCTAAGTAACTGGTAGCAACCAGATATCAGTTAAAATAAACTGCAAACAGAGGTTCTGTCATGTACCTGGTCGGAGTCTGAAATGACAATGTCAGCATCTCTTGTATCTCCAGCCCAGGTCCCACTGAGAGTGGGGACAGAGGGAACCAAGGGATAGGAGGAACACGAGTGCCTGTAGATGTAGCCCTGGAAACTTGTAGCAGAGGATGCGACTCTTGGAAGGCAGGAAGTCGCAGCAGGTCACAGGATTGTAGTTGCAGCTACTCGGGTGGCAGTGTTGAGCCAGACAGGAGATAGAAGCAAAGTCACAAGGATAGCTGGGTTGGGTAGCAGGAGGGCAGCAGGGTACCAAGACATCAGGCAGGAGCAAGGTCAATAGGAAGCCGGGATCAGGAACCAGTAATCAAGAGTGTAGGAGAGTCCAGCAGCAAGGTCAAGGAAAGCCAAGGTTCAGCAATGGGTCACAGGCAAAGTAACAGCAGGATACAGGTACAGGAACAGCTGAAGATCAGTCAGCATCCGTCAAAGGTCAGTGCTCCCCTTAAATAGGCCATCTGGCTCCAAAGGGAAGCCTGGACGTGCTCCCATGGGCGTGCACACTTCTTTGCGTATGCGCATCTGCAATCCGCTATGTTCCTTATGCACAACGATAGTTCTCTTACAGGTTCAGTTTGATAATAAACCTTTCACATTATCATTGCACTGCTTTATTACATTTTATAACCTAAGCTGGGAGAGATTTGCCCAGTGACATTCCTTTAGTGGTAAACAAATTGTAAAGCAAACCTGTCATGAGGTAGCTATGGAGGCCACCACTGTTGGCTCTTCTTAAAATTCTAGTTGCCTGGATGTAATGCTGATGCTTTGGCTTCAGTACTTTCTTGGCAGCTGATGTAGGACATGTATAAATATCTGTTATTATCACTTTCTCTGACCACCCTTTGCTGTAGCCTGTATGCTTGTTTTAGGTCTGCGACTCAGTATGGAAACCAAATCAGTTGCCTTGAGCAAGTCAAGTCTGAACCTCAGGTAGGTTGTTGCGCCTTTGAGGAGGAAGCGGCTACCTCCTAGGTGCCCTCAATTGATTAGGTGTTCAGGAAATAAGTAATTACTCTCAAAGTATTCTGGGCTTGTTTTATAAGATATGTATGTGTTATTGCTATTGTCAGGTATATAGCAGGGAACACATCTCTTGATATTCTCTGCATATACAGTACAGTATACTGTATATTAGCGTTGCACAGATACTGGTATATGTATTCACACAAATACTCAGATATTAAAACTGATACCTTCAGGCTAGGTTCACATATGTGTGATGTAAAATAGTACCGTTTTGTAATGCGATTCAGCCATGCGATTCATCGACACATATTAGGAGGGAGCTGTGTTGAGGGATGGATTGTGGAAAGCACCGTCAAAGGCCTCTGAAAGACACAGACACCATCGGCCAGCAACAGCTCCCAGAGGCGTAGCTAGGGGGGTGTGGTCCGCACCCAGGTGACACCCGCTAGAGGGGTGAAACCCTCCCGATGGTGAGGAAAGCCCTGGTATTTTTTTTTTTTCAGCTGACCCGTTCACCCCGCAGCCCGCTGGGCCGGAACAACACACCTCCAGCGTCGCGGCCGCGCCTGGTGTGTCACTGTGTGAGTGTGTCCTCCTTCTACTTCTTCCTCCTCCCTACTCTACTGAGCCAGCGAGCCTCAGCCTGTCACATCTCACACTGCACTGCAGACATGATAATGACGTCACTACACACACTACTAGTATCTTCGCGGCGGCTGCACACTGTGAAGCTCCCCTCCTCTCCTCTCCAGACTCCACCTGCCGACCAGATTGGGAGGGGGGTGTCCTGGTGTCCACCACCGGCCCGAGCCCGAACAAAGGACTTTACTGAATAGATGGACCGGAGGAAGCGCCACAGAAAGAAGCTGAGGCAGTAGCTGGAACACAAAGGCCGACGGCAGGCTCTCTCTCTGCCACATAGCACTTCCTGCCTCCCCCAGGAAAGTCAGTACAAAAGGCATTGCTTTCTCAATAGCCCTTTCTCAAGACCCTTTCTAATCTACAGAGTGCGATTTTAAACTGGACCAAACTCACACAGGACCCTTTTTCTGAAATGCAATGTGATTCTCCTACATCTATCTGAATGCCCTCAATAGGAAACTATTCTATTTTACTTGTGAAATCGCATCTGAAAATGTGAGCCGGGGCTTGCCTTAATTTTTCATTAGTCTAAAAAAACCTGTCACCTGATACTAAAAATAGGTAATAGGCATGCAATGCCAAGCTGCGGTTTCCAAAGCAGCAAAGCCCTTTCTTGTATTGAGAGGTATGGACTCCAGAGAGAAAGATATCATTTTGTCCCTATGCAAATCATTACTAAGACCTCATCTGGAAATACAGTTCAGTTTTGGGCACCAGTTCTCAAAAAAGATATCGGGGAAGTAGAGAAAGTGCAGAGAAGGGCAACCAAACTGATAAGAGGCATGGAGGAGCTCAGCTATGAGGAAAGATTAGAGGAACTGAATGTATTCTCTCTTGAGAAGAGTCTAATGCGTGTACACACGGGCGGACTTTTCGGCATCAAAGGTCTGACGGTCTTTCCGACGGACTTTCGTTGGACTTTTGACAGACTTCCGACGGACTTTCCAATGAACGGACTTGCCTACACAAGATCACACCAAAGTTCGATGGATTCGTACGTGATGACGTACGACCGGACTAAAATAAGGAAGTTGATAGCCAGTAGCCAATAGCTGCCCTAGGGTTGGTTTTCGTCCGTCGGACTAGCATACAGACGAGCGGATTTTTGACCGGACTCGAGTCCATCGGAAAGATTTGAAACATGTTCCACATCTGAAGTCCGTCTGATTTTCGACCAAAAAAGTCAGCTGCGGGTCCGATAAAGCCCACACACGGTCGGATTGTCCGACAGATTTGTCATGTCGGACCAGTCCGGTCGAAAAGTCCGTCCGTGTGTACACGGCATAAGGGGGGATATGACCAACATGTACAAATACATAAGTGGTCCATATAGTGAACTTGGTGTTGAGTTATTCACTTTAAGATCATCACAGAGGACAAGGGGCACTCTTTACTTCTAGAGGAAAAAGATTTCATCTCCAAATATGGAAAGGTTTCTTTACGGTAAGAGCTGTGAAAATGTGGAATAGACTCTCTCCAGAGGTGGTTCTGTCCAGCTCAGTAGATTGCTTTAAAAAAGGCCTGGATTATTTCCTTAATGTGCATAATATAACTGGGTACTAACATTTATGGGTAAAGTTGATCCAGAGAAAATCCGATTGCATCTCGGGGGATCAGGAAGGATTTTTTCCCCTGCTGTAGCAAATTGGATCATGCTTTCCTGGGGTTTTTTGCCTTCTTCTGGATCAACTGTGGGTGAAGGATTGTGTATATGGGATTGTATTTTTAATTTTTTTTTGGTTGAACTAGATGGACTTTTTTCAACCTGACCAACTATGTAACTATGGGGGTTATTTACAAAAGGCAAATCCACTTTGCACTACAAGTGCACTGCAAGTGCACTTGGAAGTGCAGTCGCTGTAGATCTGAGGGGGGCATGCAAGGAAAATAAAAAACAGCATTTTAGCTTGCATGATTGGATGATAAAATCAGCAGAGCTTCCCCTCATTTCAGATCTACCCCTCAGATCTACAAAGACTGCACTTCCAAGTGCACTTGCAGTACACTTGTAGTGCAAAGTGGATTTGCCTTTCGTAAATAACCCCCTATGTATCAGTAATTGGTATTGGTAAGTACTTGAGAAAAAGTATCGGTACTCGTACTGGGTTTTAAACTGGTATCAGTGCATCCCTACTACATATGCTTTGCTTTCCTGTGCTTGGACAGTGGCGGCTGGTGTTTTTTTTTGGGGGGGGCACCCGCACCCACCCCCCACCACTGTCAGGCAGCGTGGTCTCCTCCATGGCATCTGCCAGTTCCTGCCCCCTTCTCCTCCTAGGCATCCAATAGGATCGCCTGTCCTTTCAGCCAATCGGGTGACTGGTGTTCACTGTAACACACCTGGGTGGGATCGGATCGCACTCTCTGTGACCCGAGCACACCCTATATTGAAGCCTATTAGTGTCTCTGGCTCTAATCGGTGCTTCGAAAAAACAGCCCCCTCCCCGGCATTGGAATCCATGCGCTGGTGTCCTGAAAGGGGCCGGACACATGGATGGGGGGTGGTGATGGACTGGGGGGCGGCGCCCGTGCGCCTTTAATTGACGAGCCGCCCAAATGGACACAAGAGGCATCGTTGCTGCATCAAAGCCATCTAACAGAATTACAGTAACATGGCTCTAGCCACAGCCCTAACCATCAACTATAATATCTAAGATTGTATAAACTTAATCTGCTATGGGTTTATTTAGTGTCAACGCAGTACGGTGACTGGCTCATGTGGATTTTCAATAGTGAGGACACAATCACATAGCAGTATAATGACATCAGTCTATTTGTGGTAAAATAATCCTAATTAGTATATTTAGTAAGAATATAGCACACAACTGAGTCATCAAAGGCAATGTTTCTCAACTCCAGTCCTCAAGTACCCCCAACAGGTCATGTTTTCAGGATTTCCCTCAGATGAAACGACTGTGGTAATTACTAAGGCAGTGAAACTGATCAAATCACCTGTGCAAAATAATGGAGAGCCTGAAAACATGACCTGTTGAGGGTACTTGAGGACTGGAGTTGAGAAACGTTGCTCTAAGGTACTATTTTTTTCTCATAAACAGTAAGTACTGTGAAGGGATTTGCAGTTACAGTAAAACATTACACTTGGTTCTTAAAGCGGAACTATCTGGTTTTCTTCTGGTTTTTTTTGGAGTGGGTACCCAGTTTTGATAGGTACCCACTTTGCATGTGCAAAGCCAGCTGTGGAGCTGGAAATAGTCACAGCCGGCTGCCCACATTAGACATGGCGTAAGGGGGACCAGAAGACCAGCACATAACCAACCAGGATGAAGACAGAGCTGAATCTCTGGGCTGGTAAGTGTCCTTATATTAAAAGTCAGCAGCTACGGTATTTGTAGCTGCTGACTTTTATTTACGGTATTTTTATTTTTTTGGAGGGGTACTGAAGATCCTCTTTAATTCTTTGGTTAGGATAACTGATAGGATTCCTTCCATGGTCTCTGTTTAACCAGTTTCTGTTGCTTGCATTTCTTATGGACTAAAGACTGTTTGATCAGATATATCGGAGCACAAAATAATCTATTTCTGATTGGATTGGCCAGGATATCAGGTCCACCAGGAGGTGATACTGTATATAACTCAGGCTGTGGGAACACCATCACTGTACTTTGGGTGAAATCACTGGAAAAAAATGCAATGCTTCCAATTTTACCAAAACTAGGCTCACCCCCTACAGCGGAATAAAGAGTAGGGATGATCTCGGGCATGCTTGGATTCTAGTCCAAATCGATCTGAGAGCTCGTGCCAGGATGCTGTCACCGTACTTGGTCAGCCATAAACGGCTGAGGCATTCCCCGCCCTACCTCAGCCGCTTATAACAGGCACAAGTGAGAGCCTCCTGGCAGGATTGCTTAGGTGGGTTCAGAGTCAGACTAGGCCGAATGGTTGGCTTCTGTTGGACCGACTGCAGTATACAATACATGGGTCAAATGTAGGCTGGTTTCTATTGAACCGGCCGATGCCATCTGACATTGGGCCCGTGTGTACTAGGCTTAAGGAAATTAGACTGTTTCTAATGTGGAATGCTGCTCACATAAAATAGGAGAACTTGTGGAGGTGGAATTTTGCCTGTTTAGTTTGGAGGAGGTGGTTTATACAATTAATAATAAAGGCAGTGTTATTCAAGGAGTGTCGGCCCCAAGTATTTACATGTAAATAAAGTAAACCTACATGCAATTACTTCAGACAACTGATTCACCACAAACACTAGGTAAAGTGTGTAAGCACTGTCAGAAGTTAAAAATATCACCAGAAACTTCCTTGTCAGTAATAGTGCAAAGCAGACTTCAAACGTCTATTTACCTTACCAGATTTCCAGTCTATAGGTGTGACTTTTCAAGTAAATTGAAGCTGAACTCCAGACAGAACATATTATAACATAAATAAATCCAGGTATTTGTGGAAATTAATCATGCCCGTGAGTTCGATGAGCCTTTTAGGCTCGTTTACATCTGTGTAGTGCACTTTAGGTGTGTTGCATTTTAGGTGCATTACCACTGAAATCTATATAACGTGTGCTTTAACCACTAAAGTGCATCAAAGATGCAGCATGCAGGATTTTTTTTAACCCACTGCACCCAAAGTTCATGTGAAATACACGGGTGTGAACTAGACCTTAGGTGCGGAGCATTCATTAATGGAAATGATAAGGAGTCTAAAGCTGGCTTCACATTATACAATTTTTCCAATTTCCTTTTGGTTTACCTTCAACTATGTAATACAAGGGCCTGCCTGATTGCATACAAATTTAAAGTGTTTAGGTTTGATCTCATATTATATGGTTTTTGTAAATCTGAAGCAAAATTGTACAAGAGAATTGTATAATGTGTAGCCAGCTTTAAACACAGGTAAAAATTACCGCACAGATGTGAACCCACCCTGAAGCCAAAACCTTTTTTTCCAATTTTTTTTAATAGAATAATGTATGGTTAAAGCCAATTTTTTTTAAATAGAATAATGTATGGTTAAAGCCAATCTCTGGAGAATGTCAAAATCCTCCCTTGCAGTGGGGTTGCCACCTTACTGCAAGGGTTAAATGTTCATTTAGGTCTAGGGTCCTGGAAAAGTAGTTATACTAATCCCGCTCTCTGCTTCTCTGGAAGCCAGTCCTCTGCTCTACACCACTATGCTTCGTGGTGGACTGTTCTTTAGCATCCTCACATCCAATGCTCTGTACCCTGCACTCTACTTGTTGACATCAGAAGACCTGCGACTGCCAGAGCATAGGGGAAAAGAGGCTGTAGCAGTGCTTCTCCAGGCACCCTGGTGTGCATTCTTGGCTTGTTGGGGGTGCTAAGCTTTGTCTGGTCATTTTGCACATCTTCAGACATTTCCATGGCGCAGTTCAGCCAGCCGCCATCACCATGAAAACACATGACACTAATTCAGGGCAGGTGACATTCAGGGCAGCCTCGGCATTCAAGAGGGGAAGAAGGTCCACCTCTTTATAGCTTGCTAGGCCTGCTGCCCGCTGCCATAGCTGCTCTGTGGTAAAGGTTGAGAGGTTGGATTCTCTTGTGAAAAGGAGGGGGAGTCTTAAGACTGTGACGAGAAAGAGAAGGGTAACACTGAGGGCTCCCTAGGAAAGGGGGGGGGGGGGAGTGAGGACTCTGATCTCTGATGTGAAAGGGGAGGAGAGCTGGGCAAGGACTCTGATGTGAAAGAGGGATGTCCATTTTAGACTGGGGTGTCCAAAGATTTTGCATATTGTCAAAGGGCGCCATGAATGAAAAAAGGTTTAGAAAAAAAACACCAGGGTGCAGAGACCAGTCTAGGAAGGCCAAGGGAACTTGCAGGAGTGGAGAATCGGGTAGGTTTCAGGTACCATAGACCTAAACAAGCATTTCCTTAAGCTTCTTCTATTTATTAATAATGAAATGCTTACAATCAGTTTTATTCAGTCTGCTTTACTATGCATGAAAAGCAAATGTCCTTTGGTTGCATTAATGTTTCTGTATATTACAAATGTTGCATATATGCAGTTACTTAACACTGTTCTGCATATGTGCTGAAAGTTAAAATCAGATGCCTCCGATTTCAGAGATGAAGGTCTGATGATAAAGTAACAGTAATAGACAATATTAGGATCAAGACATTAAAATTCATGACAACATGTATCAATACCAGTTGCCGTGGTTTTCAGCATATGTTGCTATGCACTTTTTGCTTTGCATATTAACACACATCCAGGAGCACTGATGTATGCTTTCACGTGCATTGTGATTTTAACGTAAAATGCATAAAGAAAAAACGCAAAGCTGTGTCTGCCAGCCAAAATTGTTAGTCCTTTCTACTTGTAGTTCATACACTGCCATATTTAATGCATTCCGAGTCATAAAGATGCCCAGGATACACGTAGGGGCTGATTTACTAAAACAGGAGAGTGTGAAATCTGGTGGAACTCTACATAGAAACTAATCAGCTTCCAAGTTTTTTCCAAAAACTTATTTGAACAAGCTGAAGTTAGAAGCTGATTGGCTACTATGCACAGCTACACCAGATTTTGCACCCTCCAGTTTTAGTAAATAAACCCCATAGAGTTTAAACACATGACAGTAGGTTTCAGAAGGCGAAGTCACTTTTTCCTGATAAGTAATGTTTGCCTTGGAAAAGAGAGTTTCATGCATGAGAGGGCACTAAGAAATGCTTAACATCTTAAAAATCAGGTTTTGCTTTTTCCTTTTAGAGTTTTTTTCGGTTTCTTATACAGTAGAGCAAGGTAAGTCACATAACATAGATGCCAGCACGCTGGCCCTTATTCATCCAAGTGTCTAATAACTACAGCCAAGAGAAGCATAAAAGCTGCATTGAAAATAGTAGAATAGAAGGTTTGATTTTGAGTGACTGTGTGGGACATCAAAGGCATTATTTATCTCAGACAGTTTGATAAATCCTGGCCAATAAAGTAAAAACCACACTGAAGTTTTTGCACTGACCACATCATTGACAATCATGTAAGAATAGGTTACAGCCACAGTGCATTTATGTGCAAAATGGTCATGGTTGAAAGGCATCTTCAAATATGAATAAAGGAGAAGCCTATCTACCCCATTTCTCCATAGAAACTACAGATTATAGTCTTCATCTTGTTTATTTTTCACGGAATGAATCATAGCTGCAAATAACTGAAGAAGGTTTCAGGTCTCCTTGTTAACCCAAGGATTGAATTCATGCTGGAGCAACAGCGGGCAAATGTATTGCCTACTGGGAAGCATTGGATTGGATCCGTCAGACAACATGCAGTATATAACCGAGTTAAAGTGGAGTTCCAGGCTAAAATGAAACTAGGTCTAGAACAATCGAATACCCCCCCCCCCCCCCTCGTTTTTGGATATCTGTTTTTTTTTTATTTGGCGTTTTGTACCGTTTTTGTTGTTCTTCAGCTGGACTTCTGTCCTACCTCACCCCGGCGAGGTACGTCATTTCCACATTTGCATCAACCCCCCCCCCCCGCTGCCTTTTGGGACCTATGTGTGTCCCAGAAGATCACGGGACCATTCATAAACTGTAGCGCTACTCAGGCATGCACAGTAGGAAACCAGCTGTGAAGCCTGAAGGCTTTACTGTTGGTCTTCCTCAGTTGCAATACCGACGCCTGTACCCGAGTCGATGGACAAATCGGCTTATGGGACCAACATCGCCGGATCCCTGCACAGGTAAGTGTCCTTATTTTAAAAGTCAGCAGCTTCGTTATTTTTAGCTGCTGACTTTTAATTTATAAAATTTTTTTTTTAGAGGCCGGAACTCCGCTTTAAGGATTGGTGTTATAAAAGAAGCACCTAGATAGGTGCTAGGATTAGGTAAATTTAGTTATGGCTCACTGTACCCAGTGGAGCTGCAGTTCGTTGTCCGGTAAATATAAAGTTGACTCACTCTAATCAGTGTGGCTTTGTTGATTGTTCTGGCCTGTTCTATGTCTCAGTGGCTGCAGGACAGACTGCTTCCCCTTGGCTTGTTCAGAAATGTTCTGGAAGTTAGTGGGCAGGAAGAGTCTAATCAGCAGCTGAATATTCATACAGTCCTGGCCAATCCTTGGGACAGGTGCCCAGATGGTGACTGGAGTTTGTATAAATAGCCAGAGAGCAGCCAGGTTTTTTTCCCTTAGGAGGGGATCACAGCCTGGGAGGGGGGCTGCTAGCTCCCTAGGCCTTGCTGTCATGTGCCTGCGGGGTGTCGAGGCCTCAGGTGGGCAATTTGGAGGCCTGCTTTGCTGAAAGTGCTGAAAACTGATTGAGGGACTGTCATCTGAGGATCTAGTCTGGTATTACAGGTTGAAGGTGTCGCGAGGATACTGGAAGGAGGCAACCAATTTTCTAAGGACATTTGTGGGTACAGTTCAGACCGGTGTGAGAGATCCTAGAGACTGTGTGCTGAGGCCATCCCTGTGTGCTAAAGTCAGTGGGTGCAAAGGGGACATTGTGTCCGGTATCCTAAAGAGCTTGGTCTATTTAATTCTTATGCCCTGTACACATGACCGGTTTTCCCGTTGGAATAAACTGAAGGTTTTTCCGACGGAGTTCCGAAGAAATTCTGCTGAAACTGTCTTGCGTACACACGATCACACCAAAGTCTGACCATCAAGAACGTGGTGACGTACAACACATACGACAGGACTAGAAAAAGGAAGTTCAATAGGCAGTAGCCAATAGCTTCCGTCTCGTACTTGCTTCAGAGCATGCGTCATTTTTGGTACGTCGGAACAGCATACAGACGAGCAGTTTTCCCTGGTGGAATTGGTTCCATCGGAAATATTTAGGTCCGTCAGAATTTTCAACAGAAAAAGTTCGATGAGGCATACACACGATTGAAATATATGATGAAAAGCTCCCATTGGACTTTTTCTGTCGGACATTTCGCTTGTGTGTATGCGACATTAGTTAAAGGACTTTGCTTGGACTGTCCAGGGAGGAAGATAATTCTCCTCAAGTTGCTTCTACAAAGCCCAGCCCACTCTTCACTTCTACAAGGGCTTGGCTCATAGTTCTCAAAGAGAAAGCTCAGTGTCCTCAAACTGTTGCTAAGGGTTACTGGAGTATCCTACCATTACCAAATACCTATCCAAGTTCTACAATAAAGCATCAGAAAAGCATTCCTCTAGACTGGTTAATGAGCCTGAAGAGTGATTGAACGGGGATAGCTCTACATAAACAAAATGGGCCATGCCGGTGGAGACGGGCATTTCAATCACAGTGGTCACATGATAGGAGAGCTCCCGATTGCAAGTATGCATCAGGAGCTTTCCGGTACCCGCCGGTCACTATGCTGGGAGAGTGGAGGGCACGTGCTCTCAGCACAGAAAGATGTTTACATAGGGCCACATATATGCGGCCTCTCGGCATTAAAGCCCACCAGCCGAGAGGCCGCATAAATGCGTACGACCAGTGAGAAGATATTTAAAGGCTTTCTGCTTCTGGACTCTTCCTTCCCCTAACCCTAAGATGGGAACATCTCTTGGTAATTTTCCAGTGCAAGTATAGGCTGCTGTGTAGATCTGCTACTGTAAGGCCTGTAGCGGGAATGGTGAAGTGCAGCTGTACAATGCAACATAGGTCAGGCCAGGTATCTCTGAGAGGATGATGACAAAGGGGGTGAGCCTAAGAAGCTCTTAAGTCACATGGACACCCCAAGGAGTCAAAGGCCAGATATCACATTATCCTTAGAGGTCCACTTCTCTGGGTGTGACTGAACAAGTACAGGTGCTGATCACACAGTCCAGCATGAGACAGACCAATATGCTACAAACCATTATTACAGTACTGTATAATGTAATAACCTGCAGGTCTGTTACTATCAAACCACAACACTGTTAGCGCCTTATCTGACCACAGTGCTCTGTTATTAGCACCTCTCTTTGCCCCATACCTCACTCTGCCCCAATCTCAGGATAAGGAGCAGCACAGTACCTTTTTAATGACTGAATCCAAGAAGTACAGCACATTCACATTTCAAGCATTGCAAAGGATTCTGGATTTCATATTATTGTAAAACTAAAACCATGGTATTCAGAGAAGTATGTAGGAGCAACAAAGGACTCATGAATTATGCTGCATTTCAAAGACTCCTAGAGTCATGTGAACTCCAGAAAAAAAAAAAAAACAAAAATCCTTTAGAATCACTTTAACCCCCTTCACGCCAGCTGTATGCATATATGCAGCCTCTCGGCAGATGGGCCTTAAAGAGATACTAAAGTCTCGTTTTTTTTAGTTAAAAATAACAAACAAGTTATACTTACCTGCTCTGTGCAGTGAATTTGCACAGAGCAGCCCAGATTCTCCTCTTCTCGGGTCCCTCTTCTGTGCTCCTGGCCCCTTCCTCTTGTTGAGTGCCCCCACAGCAAGCAGCTTGCTACTGGGGGCACCTGGGCCTAGCCACAGCTCCGTGTGTCCATTCAGACATGGAGCCGTGGCCTGGCCCGACCCCCTTTCTCTCCTCATTGGCTGACTGGCTTTGACTGACAGCAGCGGGAGCCAGTGGCGCTGCGCTGCTGTCTCAGCCAATGAGGAGGAGAGTCCCGGGCAGCCGAGATACTCTTACAACATCGCTAGATCTAGATGGGGCCCAGGTAAGTATTAGAGGGGCTGAGGGGGGCTGCTGCACACAGAAAACTTTTTATCTTAATGGATTAAGATAAAAAACCTTCTGCCTTTACAATCACTTTAACGCCAAACGGCTTGCTTCAATGCCTATCAGAATGTAAACAAAGCTGTGACGAGAGCGTGTGCCTTAGGTGCTCCTGGCACAGTTACCGAAGGCTAATGGAAATTAAATACACTCTCCTGGGCATGACGTCTGCAGCCGTAGAACTACAACGGTCAGCGGACCAAAGGCAATGGGATGAAGGAATTTCGGAAAAATAGTAGATTATAAATAGTTGGGCTTACAAAGGTTGACAGCTGATGCAAAACAGAGCACATATTGAGCTAAAAAAGGCCAACAATCAAGGCTCGGTTTCCACTAGTGCGACTTATCATGTGACCAGGGACTGCAAAGTCGCATGACTAATCTACTATTTTTTCGAAATTCCTTCATCGTGCTAGAAGCCAGTGGGATGAAGTAGAACTGCCAGGACTACATTATGACAAACATGACTCCCACTTATATCTTGTAAGTGTTTTTAATCTTATGCAATAAATTATACTGTTTTAATACTATACTTAGAGAGGCGCCCCCCCCCCCCCCCCCCCCTGTTTCTTTTATATGTTTTGCAGAGTTGCTGGACACACTCTGAGGATGGCTGACTCTTTTTAACCCCTTCCTCCGAGCGTACACAGATGTGCGTACTCGGCTTTCCGGGGTTATACCGGGATGATGCCCGCAGCTGTAGGCATCATCCCGGTACCGTTGTTTAGAGCGGGCGATCGGCTATCCAAGTATAACAACCGATGCGGCTAAAAGCATCCCCCCCGCCGCTTCCCACTCTTACCGGGCCTGCCGTTCGATCGGGAGGCCTGGTGGCCAATCGGCTGCCTCCTACGGCTGGGGGCGGGCTGGAACGAAGCTGTGGGCGGCTTCGTTCCAGCCTTCTAACTGTAAACGCGGAAGCGACGTCATGACGTTACTTCCCGTTTACTCGGCTGCCAATGGCGCCGATTTTAAAAAAATACACAGTATTTAGAATCGCTGTTTTGAAGTGCAAAGTTTTATAAAGAGTACCTGTCACCACCTATTACTGTCACAAGGGATGTTTACATTCCTTGTGACAGCAATAAAAGTCATCAAATTTTTATTTTATTTTTTAACACAATTTATAAATATATAATTGAATAAAATGAATAACAAAACAAAAAAAAAATTCTTTAAAGCGCCCCCGTCCCCACGAGCTCGTGCAGCAAAGAAAACGCATACGGAAGTCGCGCCTGCATATGTAAACGGTGTTCAAATCACACATGTGAGGTATCGCCGCGATCGTCAGAGCGAGAGCAATAATTCTAGCACTAGACCTCCTCTGTAACGCTAACCTGGTAACCGTAAAAAAAAATTTTAAGCGCTGCCTGTGGAAATTCTTAGGTACCGTAGTTTGTCGCCATAAATTAATACTTATTGCGAACAATTCTGACATTATAGGAATCCAGCTTGAATCCACTCCTAGTGTGAAATTGACTTCACTGCTTGGCCCAACTGATAATCCAGTCTGAAATTAATAAAGGCCTTATGACTAAGCTGTGGTACAAAACAAGTCAAGGCATCCTGTGTCTGCCATTGAGGTTATCTATTTTATTGTCAATAACCTTTACTGATCCTGGATGTGCTGTTTGCACATACTCTTTATTAAATGCATTTTATTTAATTAAAGGGATAACTTTATCCAGCACTGAAAATCCAGATTTGATCAGAATTGTTCAAGTTGGGTGTAATTTAAAATGCATTTTATAAGTATTACTGTTTAAAATGCGGTTAACTACAGATGCTAAAATGATAAGTGAGTAAAGAAGAACTATGGGCTCTCATTAGGGTTGCCACCCCCCTCTCCCCTTGGAGTCCCCTCACCACCCCCTTTTACCCCTCAGCACAACCAGAAATGACTCATGCAGAGCAATGAAATTGCAGACAGAAATCACACTCAGTGCTTTGGATCGAGGCAAGTATGCGCTATAACGTGTACTTATATATAGAGTCTATTCTATAGAACAATATGCTTTGTCCATTTTTCATGTCAGAGATTTATTTAAGCAGAGTCCTAGAGCCAGAGGTGGCTCTAGGCTTTGTGAGGCCTTAGGCAAAATGTAAAAATGAGGCTCCACTCATGCTCATAAGCTACGAAGCAGGCCTTCCCAGATTGAGATCCTTGGTAGGCCTTCCCAGCTTGAGATCCTCATGCGGTGGATGGGAGGGGTGACGTGTGTGGACGCAACGCCACTCCTTATTGGCTAGTGGGCAGAGGTACAGAAGTCTTAGGTTATGTGAGAGGTGAGTGTGACAGGGCTCTTAACGCTGCCTGCGCACAGTAGTTTTAAGGTGTCCTGTCACCTCTAAAATAAAGTCACCTTGCAAATCAGCTGTTCGGACGCCACAAGGCCCACTTAAGTAAGACAGGGCTCTTAACGCTGCTTGAGCACAGCAGCCTTAAGGTACCTTGTCCCTCAAAACTGGGTAATGCGTGTAGCACTACCCCTGAAGGTGCCGCTTGGTAATTTTGGGTTCCCTGTTCTGGGCCTCAACTCTAAGAACATCCTCAGTCCCTCTGACAAACCTGGTTGATTGAATCAGTACAGGCACATGTAGCAACACCGTAGCAACACAACGCATATAGAACCTTTCACCTTACTGTGGGATATAGACAATAAACAAACACACACCTGCTTAGTGGTAGACACTATTTGACTATAATTAAGATTTTGCATAAATGACAATTATAGTGCAGTTCACTAAGCAAAGTAGAACTGCCCTCAGGTAATAAATGTAAACAAATATATCTATATAAGCAGCTCTATATCAATAGAAAAATCAATGCGAGAATAGGTAAATCAATATTTAGCATTACAACTGTACTCTAAACATGTCTAAAGGATTAGCAGTTTCCTAGTGGTTTTCAACTGCATTCGAAAATGAGGCGGGGTATCCCTTTAAATGGCAACAACAAACTGGGCCCTGGACAGGGCCAGAGCAAGGATTTTTGTCTACTTGGCTCCGGTCCAGAAACTGATAACACCGAAGAAATGACACTTTGCTACAATGTAAAGTAGTGAGTGTACAGTTTGTATAACAGTGTAAATTTGCTGTCCCCTCAAAATAACTAAACACACAGCCATTAATGTCTAAATCGCTGGCAACAAAAGTGAGTACACCCCTAATTGAAAATGTCCAAATTGAGCCCAATTAGCCATTGTCACTCGCCGGTGTCATGTGGCTTGTTAGTGTTACAAGCTCTCAGGTGTGAATGGGAAGCAGGTGTGTTAAATTTGGTGTTATCGCTCTAACTCTCTCATACTGATCACTGGAAGTTCAACATGGCATCTCATGGCAAAGAACTCTCTGAGGATCTGAAAAAAAAAGAATTGTTGCTCTACATAAAGATGGCCTAGGCTATAAGAGCATTGCGAAGACTCTGAAACTGAGCTGCAGCACGGTGGCCAAGACTATATAGCGGTTTAACAGGAAAGGTTCCACTCCTAACGGGCCTCGCCATGGTTGACCAAAGAGGTTGAGTGCATGTGCTCAGCGTCATATCCAGAGGTTGTCTTTGGGAAATAGACATATGAGCGCTACCAGCATTGCTGCAGAGGTGGAAGGGGTGGGGGGGTCAGCCTGTCAGTTCTCAGGCAATACGCCGCACACTGCATCAAATTGGTCTGCATTGCTGTTGTCCCAGAAGGAAGCCTCTTCTAAAGATGATGCACAAGAAAGCCAGTAAACAGTTTGCTGAAGACAAGCAGTCTAAGGACATGGATTACTAGAACCATGTCCCATGGTGTGATGAGACCAAGATAAACTTATTTGGTTCAGATGGTGTCAAGCGTGTGTGGTGGCAACCAGGTGAGGAGTACAAAGACAAGTGTGTGTTGCCTACAGTCAAGCATGGTGGTGGGAGTGTCATGGTCTGGGGGCTGCATGAGTGCTGCCGACACTGGGGAGCTACAATTCATTAAGGAAACCATAAATGCCAACATGTACTATGACATACTGAAGCAGAGCATGAGCCCCTCCCTTCAGAGACTGGGCCGCAGGGCAGTATTCCAACATGAGAACAACCCAAATACACCTTTAAGACGACCACTGCCTTGCTAAAGAGCATGGCCAAGCATGCCTCCAGACCTAAACCCTATTGAGTATCTGTGGGGCATCCTCAAATGGAAGGTGGAGGAGCACAAGGTCTCTAACATCCACTAACTCCGTCGTCATGGAGGAGTGGAAGAGGACTCCAGTGGCAACCTGTGAAGCTTCGATGAACTCCATGCCCAAGAAGGTTAAGGCAGTGCTGGAAAATAATGGTGGCCACACAACATTTTGAGACTTTGGGCCCAATTTGCACATTTTCACTTGTACTCACTTTTGTTTCCAGCGGTTTAGACATTAATGGCTGTGTGTTGACTAATTTTGAGGGGTCAGAAAATTTACACTGTTATCCCTTTCATGACTAAGCCTATTTTTGAAATTTGGTGTTTACAAGTTAAAATCCGTATTTTTTGCTAGAAAATTACTTAGAGTTCCCAAACATTATATATATTTTTTTAGCAGAGAATCTAGAAAATAAAATGGCGATTGTTGCAATATTTTATATCACACGGTATTGTGCAGCGGTGTTTTAAACGCAAATTTTTGGAAAAGTCACACTTTCATGAATTTTAAAAAATCCAAACAGTAAAGTTACCCCAATTTTTTTGTATAATGTGAAAGATGATGTTACGCCGAGTAAATAGATACCAAACATGTCACCCTTTATAATTGCACGCACTCGTGGAATGGCGACAAACTACGGTACCTATGAATTTCCATAGGCGATGCTTTAAAAATTTTTTACGGTTACCAGGTTTGAGCTACAGAGGAGGTCTAGGGCTAGAATTATTGCTCTCGCTCTGACGATCGCGGCGATACCTCACATGTGTGGTTTGAACACCGTTTACATATGCGGGCGCGACTTCCGTATGCGTTTTCTTCGCTGCGCGAGCTCGCGGGGACAGGGGCACTTTAAAAAAATTTTTTTTTTTAATTTATTTTATTTATTTTTTTACTTTATAAATTGTGTTTAAAAAATTTTTTTTTTTTTTTTTTTACTTTTATTGCTGTCACAAGGAATGTAAACATCCTTTGTGACAGTAATAGGTGGTGACAGGTACTCTTTATGGAGGGATGGGGGGTCTAAAAGACCCCCCATCCCTCCTTTACACTTCAAAGTATTCAGATCGCCGAAAACGGCGATTCTGAATACTGTGTACTTTTTTAAATTCGGCGCCATTGGCAGCCGAGTAAACGGGAAGTGACGTCATGACGTCGCTTCCGCGTTTACAAAGAGAAGGCTGGAACAAAGCCGCTCACAGCTTCGTTCCAGCCCGCCCCCAGCCGCCGAAGGCAGCCGAATGGACACCGGGCCTCCCGATCACACGGGAGGCCCGGTAACAGCGGCGGGAGGCGGCGGGAGGGGGGGATGTCCCCTCCCGCTCCTCCGGTATAACAACCGAGCGGCTTTTAGCCGCATCGGTTGTTATACACGGGTAGCCGATTGCCCGCTGTAAACAACGGTACCGGGATGATGCCTGCAGCTGCGGGCATCATCCCGGTATAACCCCGGAAAGCCGAGTACGCATATCTGCGTACGGTCGGCGGGAAGGGGTTATACAAGCTGTACACTCACTACTTTACATTGTAGCAAAGTGTAATTTCTTCAATTTTGTCACATGAAAAGATATTATTACAAAAATGTGAGGGGTGTACTCACTTTTGTGAGGTACTGTATATACAGTATATGCTGTATAAACATTCATACACACACACACACACACGTAGATTACGCAAAGACAAGTGTGCTATATTTTTCTTTGCACACACAAAAGTTGACAGTTCAAGTAAACTTACACAATATACAATATGAAGATAAGGATTATTTTTCTGAAAAGATAAGACTTTTTGTTACAACACAGCAAGCACACCAATACGGCTACAATAACCTTCTAGCCAGTAATACATGTTAAAGTAGAGCAAGTGGCAAACAGCTAAAATATACAGTTGTGCTCATAAGTTTACATACCCTGACAGAATTTATGATTTCTTGGCCATTTTTCAGAGAATACGAATAACACAAACTTTTCTTTCACTCATGGTTAGTGTTTGGCTGAAACCATTTATTATCAATCAACTGTGTTTACTCTTTTTAAATCATAATCACAACAGAAACTACACAAATGATCCTGATCAAAAGTTTACATAACCTGGTGATTTTGGCCTGATAACATGCACACAAGTTTACACAAAGAAGGTTGAATTGCTATTAAAGGTAACCACCCTCACCTGTGATCTGTTTGCTTGTAATTAGTGTGTGTGTATAAAAGGTCAATGAGTTTCTCGACTCCTGACAGACCCTTGCATCTTTCATCCAGTGCTGCACTGATGTTTCTGGATTCTGAGTCATGGGGAAAGCAAAAGAATTGTCAAAGAATCTGCGGGAAAAGGTAGTTGAACTGTATAAAACAGGAAAGGGATATAAAAAGATATCCAAGGAATTGAGAATGACAATCAGCAGTGTTCAAACTCTAGAAGTGGAAAATGAGGGGTTCTATTGAAACCAAACCATGGTCAGGTAGACTGACTAAAATTTCAGCCACAACTGCCAGGAAAATTGTTTGGGATGCAAAGAAAAACCCACAAATAACTTCAGGTGAAATACAGGATTCTCTGAAAACATGTAGTGTGGCTGTTTCAAGATGTACAATAAGGAAGCACTTGAAGAAAGATGGGCTGCATGGTTGATTTGCCATAGGAAAAGACATTACTATGCAAATGCCACAAAGTATCCCGCTTACAATATGCCAAACATCACAGAGACAAGCCTCAAACCTTCTGGCACAAAGTCATTTGGAGTGATGAGACCAAAATTTAGCTTTTTGGCCACAACCATAAATACTACATTTGGAGAGGAGTCAACAAGGCCTATGATGAAGAGTAAACCATTCCTACTGTGAAACACAGAGGTGGATCGCTGATGTTTTGGGGATGTGTGAGCTACAAAGGCACAGGAAATTTGGTCTAAATTGATGGCAAGATGAATGCAGTATGTTACCAAAACATACTGAAGGGACATTTGAATTCATCAGCTGGGAAGCTGCGCATAGGACGTACTTGGACATTCCATAATGACAATGATCCAAAACACAAGGCCAAGTTGACCTATCATTGGCAACAGCAGAATAAAGTGAAGGTTCTGGAGTGGCCATCTCAGTCTCCTGACCTCAATATCATTTAGCCACTCTGGGGAGATCTCAAACATACAGTTCATGCAAGCCCACCCAAGAATTTACAGAAACTGGAGGCTTTTTGCCAAGAGGAATGGACAGTTTTTCCATCTGAGAAGATAAAAAGGCTCATCCACAAATACCACAAAAGACGTCAAGCTGTCATTGATGTTAAAGAGAGCAATACACAGTATTAAGAACTGGAGTATGTAAACTTTTGATCAGGGTCATTTGGGTAGTTTCTTTTGTGATTATGAATTAAAAGGAGTAAACACAGTTGACTGATAATAAATGCCTTCAGCCAAACACTAACCATGAGTGAAAGAAAAGTTTTTGTGTTATCATTCATATTCTCTGAAAAATGGTCAAGAAATCATTAAATTCTGCCAGGGTATGTAAACTTATGAGCACAACTGTATTTGCAGAACAAATTACATAAAACATTAAAAAGTTAATTATAGTTACTGAATAGAACTACTATAGCACTATTTCCTTACAAGAGCTGGCTGCAAACTGTTCTAGTATATATTACAGACACTTCCTCCTCTGTCATAAATCATGTGTTGGAGCTTGTGTAAAATCAATGGCAGGCTACAAATGTCACATCGTTACTACAGTCAAGTGTCGGTGCACTTTTGACATCCGTGGGCACATATAAGCACACGCATGGCATTTCCAAAATGATTTATATCTTGGACGTACATGTCCATGGAAAATAAGTGACATTCCCAGTTGATGGAAGAAATTTTTCTTAATGGAAACCATTATATGTAGTAGAGGTATTGGATTTAATTGAGGTCTGGGTTCATGGAAGTGAGCCTCTGAATCCCTGAACCACTACTGTGCACAATACAATCAAAACACGTAAGAGGACAGCTTAGTAAGGTTTCTTTACATACAAATGTAAAATTGAAATACACACAGATAAACATGGCTTATTTCCCCAGGGCTTTTGTTATTCAGCCTGACACTGCTTGATTCCCCAGGTCAGACCACTGTCACTGACAAGAGACAATAGGATCACCTAATCCTGCAAAGGCCTCACATTCTCAATTTCACTCCTTCCTCCAGCCAAACCTTCATACTACAAGAAACACATACAGAAAAATGTGATTCTTAAAAAAGAGGGGACACATTTAGTAGCTAGACACTGAAATCTGCAGGCGTTCTGCTTGATCTTACTTGGATCACTTTTCAGAGGCCACAGCACATGTATACAAGGCCCTATGGTGACACTGGGGCTGATGTGGTGGTGAATGGGGACACTGTGATTAGCTACACTGGTCTGGTGATACTGTACTGCTGTGAGGGTGATCATATACAATGGCTGGCTGCACTGATATAGAGTGATATCAGAATAGTGAACATGGTACATAGTACATGGCCCTGACACGTTTCACACCAATATCGGGTGCTGATCACCATAGTGACACTGTGCTACTCGGGGGCTGGAAGAGATTTTTTTCCTTCTTTTTTTACACTCTGACTACAGTCCTGATGATTGTAGTAAGCAGTCTGTTCACTCTCACAGCCAATTGCTGTGAGAGCAAATATTTCAAAGGCTGCAATCATGTAGCTTTTGTTTGCAAGTGTGGTTGCTCACAGCAATCATATGATACAGGGCCAATTTTAAAAGAGTGGGGCATAGCATTGTGGCAAGCTGTAGTGCAGGTACATTAATGCGCTGGGGCGCCATTTACTGCAGCGCACCAATGCACATAACATGCGTTACTGCAAAACAATAATGTGAAACCAGCCTAATGATTGGTTAATGTACACATAAATACATCAGATTGTGTGTTTTATACCTACCTGGATTTCTGCTTTAAATTAATTCTTTGTGCATTTTATAAGTTGTTATTATATAAAAATAAAGGTAGTGCTGCGCTATAACATGAATAATGCAAATTAAGGTGCAAAAGTGCTCAGTAAAAATTTAAGAGGCAATATTCTATGTAAAGACGGCGAATCACATGCTAAACATATTCTTCAATAAAATAGTGATAAAATATCTATATGATGTGCAAGTAAGGTGGAAAAAACACTGCTCAGTAAAAAGTGCACTAAAAACGCAATTCCTAAAATGAATGCATGGCAAATCCTAAAAAACATATTAATGCGTAACAGATCCTAAAAGGGGAATAAAGGCGTATCACATAAAAATATTTTCATATAAATATATGCCATAAAGTTTTTTCATAGGTGAAAACAGATAAAATAAATAGTGTCCATATAGAGTGCAGGATGAGTTGGTGACTGTATTTTAGTAGTGTCAGCAGGAAATAATAAAGTGCTGGTGCTGGTGACAATTCTCTGACATAAAGTGCTGATGGTAAGTGATGGTAAGTGACTTCCTGGCTCCTGTGCAGCGTAATGTGCAGATGTCCCCTTACCTTACCGCTGTAAGATAACAGCATGTGGTTATGTCTCAGTGTGTCTCCTGGCAATTTTCCAGTCTGGCGTATCCGAGCTGCAAGCTCGCCATGTCACTTTTGGTGCCTCGTGTTCACTGTCATGTGACTTCATCAGGATAACTAGAGGCATTAGGAAGTGTCTTTTTATGTGTGTATTAATTGATGTATAGCGGACATTTTCTTGTGATTAAGGTCGCCGTTCTATAGAACGGCGGCCATTTTCCAATAGCTCTGGTTGCCGGAAGTAGACTGTCGGTCATTTTCAAGTGGGTATTCATCTATCACAGTGTAAACATCCATTCAGCGGCCATTTTCTAATGGCTTGAAGACTGGAAAGGATGCAGACGGCCATTTTCTTGTAGCTATCTGGCCAGAATATATAAACAAATGGTTATACACAGGTATAGGGCTCCTATTACTAATAATAAAAAAACTATGTGTGCCTAATACGTGGTTAAAATGACTAACAAGATAAAACAGGATTTATTAAAAATAAAAAAATGTGTATATAATAAAACCTAGATAATAATAAAAACAATTAATTATAAAAGCAAAGTGTGATACCGGAAGGGGTAAAACACACATAGACCGTCCAATGTACCTCAAATGAGTGAGTGTAAATAAAGGGAAGGTAGAAAACCCAATAAAAAACCACATGCACCAGAAATTACATTGGCGAATAAATTGCACATAATCTGAGTGAGGATAACTAAAGAGGAGAGAGGAACTGTAAAATGGTAAGAGAATAAGAATAAAATATCCATAAAAACTGAAGGTATTAAAAATCGTTAATAAAACAATTAGGATCAAATTCTATATTAAGACCCCGAAGTGTGAAAGTGTCCAATGTGAAAATCCACTTAGATTCTAGTTGGCTAAGTGTTCTAACATTGTGGCCCACATGCCAATGTTTCACATAGGGTTCTATTCTCCAGAATTTCAATTGTGTAGGGTCTTTATTATGGTGAGTGGCAAAATGTTTTGATACGCTATGTCAAAGCTTTGATTATATTTTGCACATGTTCTCTTATGCGTATTTTGAGAGGTCTTTTTGTCCGACCTATATATTGTAGCCCGCAACTACATTCCAGGGCGTAAACTGCTCTTTCTGTATTACAGCAGATAAATTCTTTGATTTCATATGAATTTCCTGTACTAGTAAAGGTAAAATCCTTTTTCTTTTCGTTTGGGCGTTTTGTTTTAACGCATGCGTAACACTGTTTACAAGGGAAAAACTTTACCGGTGAAGAAGGTCAAACCTCTTCTGGATGGATCGGGGATACTTTTCACAATCTTATCACGAATGGTGGGGGCTCTTCTGTAAACAAATTTTGAGAGACTAGGAAGCAGGGGCGGGCTGGATCGGGGGGGGGGCGGTGAGGTTACGCAGGGCTGGATTAGTGTCCGAATTGCAGGGAGAGATCCCTCCATCCCTTGCTGCAGCTGTGAGCTGGTGATGTGTGCTGTCACAGGGCTGAGAGTGTGTGGAACGTCTTACAGAGCACAGCCCTCCCCCGTCCTCTAAACTAATGGGAGAAGGGATCTGCTCTGCCTACTCCTTGTGCCCGCCCACACTAGATGCAGCCCGTGCCCGTGTGCTGTGAAGGGGATGTGCAGGCGGGAAACTTTAAAGTCAGCAGTCACAAATCACAATGTCACATCATGAAGACGCTGACTGAGTCAGTGAACCTCCTACTGGGACTGTGTAAGTGAGCGGTGACCAGACTCTCCCCTCCTCCCTCTCATCCTTTCTACTCTGTCTCTCCCAAATTCCTCTCCCTCATCCTTATCATTTAACCACTTGCCTGCCAGGCACTTTCACCCCCTTCCTGCCCAGGATAATTTTCAGCTTTCAGTGCTCTCACACTTCACCCTGGTTCACATTGGAGCGATTTGGCATGCAATTTGACATGTAAAATCGCATGCCAAATCGGCAGCAATGGCACCGTCCGAATTGGTGTGACACCACATTTGCCGTGCCGCACCATTTCCCAAAAGTAGTTTCTGTACTACTTTTGGCGACTTGGGGGTGCGATTCCCATAGACATCTGTGCAGGAACCCGCACAGATGTCTCTGAAATCGCCCCCAAAGTCAGACTGACGTGCGGGAATAAAAAATGTGAATTCAGCTGCTGTCAGTGTGAACCTGGGCCCTGAATGCCAATTGTGCGGTCATGCAACTCTGTACCCATATTACATTTTTGGCATTTTTTTCACACAAATGGAGTTTTCCTTTTGCTGGTATTTAATCACCACTGGGTTTTTATTTTTTGCTAAAAAACAAAAAAAGACCGAACATTTTGAAAAAAAAAAGTTTAATTTGTAAATAAGACCCCTTGCACACTGTGCTGCCACTGGCGTCAGCGGTAAAGCAGCGCCATATTTAGCGCCGCTTCACCGTCGTTTTAGTGGCACTATTCGGCCGCTAGTGGGGCAGTTTTAACCCCTCGCTAGTGGCCATAAAGGGGGTTAAATCCGCCCGCAAAACGACGCCAGAGCGGCGTTTTGCCTGCAGTATCACAGCGCCGCCCCATTGATTTCAATGTGGAGGGGCGCTGAGTTCACCGCTCCAAAGAAGCTGCTGGCAGGACTTTTTGTGACGCCCTGCTAGGGCACCAATCCAGTGTGAAAGCCCTCGGTCTTTCACACTGGAGTGAATGGAGCCGCTTTTTTCAGGCTATATGCAGGCGTTATTTTTAGCGCTGTAGCGCCTGAAAAACGCCCGCAGTGTGAAAGAGGTCTAAGTAATTTAGACCCCTGAAATGCGGCACTTATGGGTGGCACTGGTAGGTGGCATGGATGGGCAGCACTGATAGGTGACACTGATAGGTGGCATTGATGGGCAGCACTGATAGGTGGCACTGATGGACAGCACTGATTGGCACTAATAGGTGGCACTGATGGGCGGCACTGATAGGGGTTGGCACTGATGGGTGGCTCTGATGGGCGGTACTTTTGGGCACTAAAGATGATCATTGATGGGCAGCACTGATGGGCACTGAAAGGCAGAACTGATTGGTGTCACTGATGGGCACCGAATGGTGTCACTGATAGGCACCGATTGGTGTCACTGATGGGCACAGACTGGTGTTACTTGCTGGGCACTGCTAGGGCTGCACTGTATTTAGTGCCCTAATTATCTGTACAGTCTTCCCTGCAAGGAGATGCCGCTGATTGGCTCTCCTTTCCTCACATGCTGTAATTTACATGTGATTGGCTGATATTGGAGACACTTGATGACATGGGTAAAGAGCTGCTTCATCCGCTCTTTACCAAGATCGGGGTCATGTTGTGTCATATTTGTCTTGCTTCATAACATCAATAGCCATTATAAAACCATGTGGCCATGGATGGTGAGCTGATTCGGTGGTACAATGGGCCACTCACCTGAACTTGCCCCCCCAGGCTTAAGGCTGCCAGCCCTCCCCTGCTAGGAAGGATATCTATGTCCCATATTTTCTGCTTGGGTCATAAATGAATCTTTATGCATACAGTTTCCTCTTAGGCGCATGAGTTTTCCTTTTAGTATGTTGCACAGCCAGTTCTTGTGATGACCGCTCTCGAGGGGTAAATAGCTATTTCTGTCTACATTCTTAAAATGGGTTCTGGAAAAAAGTACTTTGTCTTCTTGGATCTCTAGGTCATACATGGGGATTCAGAAAAATGTTAGAAAACTGAATATTGAAAAGTATATTGTCAGCAATCCCTTTAAATTCGAGACTACATACCCTAACAATGAAATCATGCTCCTTTCCGAGTGTTGTTTTACCTGATATCCTATGCAGATCAAAGGTCACCCCTATGATATGATGGCATCAACCTAATTACAAGGTTTATTTTCGTTTTCTTTTCTTCATGGAGCAGTAGTGAAATCTCATCAGAATGAAGCTTCCAGTAAAGCTACTAATGACATTACAGCAGTTGGGGAAGGATTGCAATACGATAAAACACTGTTAACAAACCAATATCAAATTATTTCTTCTTCCAGCGATTGTGTATCATCTTCTGTTTGACCTATCTGCTGAAGAATTGTATATCTGCCCACATGAGCCTTCCATCTGTGGGCTTTACCCCTATGAACTTCAGCATATAAGCTATGGGAATTGAGCGTTCATGTACCATCCAGTGGACCCCATGAGCGGTGATCCTTGGAGACTCACTTCCAGCAGAGACCCAGTGGCTGGGGGACACAGCCACTTGCTCATACGATCTCCTTAACAAGAGATCAACCAATCTGGTAAGGGACAGCTTGTTTTGAGGTGGAGGAATTTTACTATCATCACGCTCCTCAGGATGACAACATTGCATGCCTCACACCGCTTTGGATGATTGTTTTTTTTTCTTTTTCTGAAAGACTTTCCCAGCAAGAATTTTTTCTTTATGGACTTTGCTCATATTATTCAGTTTTTGATTTCTCATACTGAAAGATTAATTTTTCATGCTGAATTTGTGCGAATTGAGTTCAAGTTTTTGTCATTAATATAGTTTTCTATTTTCACTGTTTCTATATCACATATGGGTATATTAGTTGTGATCATTCAAGAGATTCACTATTGCACTCACCTATTAGTAGCAGCGCAGCCTTTTCTATATACAAAATAGCTATTTTTGTCTACATTCTTAAAATGGGTTCTGGAAAAAAGTACTTTGTCTTCTTGGAGGATCTCTAGATCATACATAGGGATTCAGAAATATGTTAGAAAACTGAATATTGAAAAGTATATTGTCAGTAATCCCTTTAAATTCAAGACTACATACCCTAACAATGAAATCATGCACAGCACTTTAATGAACAAATCGATTTTTAACCCCCCAGTGAAAGACAACATATTGAGGTGTCCAAGAGAGTGGTTTTAGAAGAAGTGAAAGAATTGAAGATAAAAAAGAGAGGAACCTAAACATATAAAGAGTGGAATCCACAAACTCACAAAGAGCAGATAAAGGCGGAGGAATCGTTGTCCTTTCTAAAGAACAATACAGTACCAGCATGAATTGACTACTAAAAGATGAAGATACTTACAGTCGCCTTCTGGGTTACCCCATGTTTAAGTGCAGGAAAGCCCTGGAACAGACTGTCCATCTGGGCATGCAAAGAAATATCCTGAATAAAAAAGAAGGCTATATACCTAATACCAGAATCATGCCGCACACCCATTCTAAACTCGCTCCCGAAGATACATAACGACAAGAACGATCCGCCACCCAGGCCAATAGTCAATGGGATAGACTCCCTTACAGTAAGAATGGGGCAATATATTGACTACTACCTACAACCAGCAGTACAAAAGACGCAGGCCTATCTGACGGACACAAAGCAAATGTTACAAGTTTTGGAAAACATCCCAAAAGGAGAGGGATCGTGGTGGCTAGCCACAGCAGATGTATCATCTCTATATACAGTTATACTACACCATCAAGCCTGTGAAACTGTTAAGTGGGGACTTAGGAAACGCAACATTGCCATGTGTCCAAAGAAAAAAATCTAGTGAAATGCCTTGACTTCTGCCTAAAAAACAGCTATTTTTGGTACAACCGCAACTATTGCTTCCAAAAAACGGGTGTTGCTATGGGAGCCAAATTTGCTCCAAGCATGGCAGGCCTTTTCATGGCGCAAAGAGAAGAAGAGAAAATATTTTCCAACCCCCCAGAAGGCCTGTTCATTTATAAAAGATACATTGATGATATCTTTTATAAATGACCAAGAACAGCTATCTAATTTCCTTCCAGATTTAAAATTCAAATGATAGGAATATTAAGCTTGCCTGGGAAATAAGCGACAAAAAGATCACATTTTTACATCTAGAGGTCCTCCAAGAAGACAAAGTACTTTTTTCCAGAAACCATTTTAAGAATGTGGACAGAAATAGCTATTTACCCATCGAGAGCGGTCATCACAAGAAATGGCTGTACAACATACCAAAAGGACAACTCATGCGCCTAATACGAAACTGTACGTATAAAGATTCATTTATGACCCAAGCAGATAATATGGGACATAGATTTATAGAGAAAGGCTACGACAGCAAAAGACATGATACCCATATATGAAATCAAAGAATGTATCTTCTGTAATACCGAAGGAGCAGTTTATGCCCTGGAATGTAGTTGCGGGCTACAATATATAGGTCGACAAAAAGACCTCTGAAAATATACATAAGAGAACATGTGCAAAATATAATCAAAGCCTTTGATAAACAAGCGTATCAAAACATTTCGCCACTCACCATAATAAAGACCCTACACAATTGAAATTCTGGGGAATAGAACCCTATGTGAAACATTGGCATGGGGGCCACAAAGTTAGAACACTTAGCCAACTAGAATCTAAGTGGATTTTCACATTGGACACTTTCGCACCTCGGGGTCTTAATATAGAATTTGATCTTAATTTTTTTTATTAACGATTTTTAATACCTTCAGTTTTTATGGATATTTTATTCTTATTCTCTTACCATTGTACAGTTCCTCTCTCCTCTTTAGTTATCCTCACTCAGATTATGTGCAATTTATTCGCCAATGTCATTTCCAGTGCATGTGATTTTTATTGGGTTTTCTACCTTCCCTTTATTTACACTCACTCATTTCAGGTACATTGGACGGTTTATGTGTGTTTTACCCCTTCCGGTATCACACTTTGCTTTTATAATCCATTGTTTTTATATTTATCTATTCTATTTTATCTTGTTAGTCATTTTAACCACGTATTAGGCACACATAGTTTTTTTTTTATTACTAGTATTAGGATCCCTATACCTGTGTATAACCATTTGTTTATATATTCCGGCCAGATAGCTACAAGAAAATGGCCGTCGGCATCCTTTCCAGCCTTCAAGCCATTAGAAAATGGCTGCCGAATGGATGTTTACACTGTGATAGATGAATATCTACTTGAAAATGGCCGCTGGTCTACTTCTGGCAACCGGAGCTATTGGAAAATGGCCGCCGTTCTATTTCCAGCGACCTTAATCACAAGAAAATGTCCGCTATACATCAATTAATACACACATAAAAAGACACTTCCTAATGCTTCTAGTTATCCCCTGATAAAGTCACAGGACAGTGATGAACACGCGTCGGGAACACGAGGCACCTAAAGTGATGTGGGCAAGCTCACAGCTCGTTTTTTATATGGACACTATTTATTTTATCTGTTTTAACCTATGAAAAAACTTTGCGGCATATATTTATATGAAAACACTTTTATGTGATACGCCTTTATACACCTTTTAGGACCTGTTATGCATTTATATGTTTTTTAGGATTTTCCATGCAATTGGAATTGCATTATTAGTGCACTTTTTACTGAGCACTGTTTTTTACACCTTACTTGCACATCATATGGATATTTTATCACTATTTTATTGAAGAATATGTTTAGCATGTGATACGCCGTCTTTACATTACCAAGGATTTTATATATATTGACCAAAGAATATTGCCTCTCTTAAATTATATCTTTTACTGAGCACTTTTGCACCTTAATTTGCACATAATTCATGTTATAGCACAGCACTACCTTTATTTTTATATTTCTCTTGGGTTCTGATATTTCCTTCAGTGTTGCAGCAATATTTAAATCGCACAGATTTGGTTAGCACGGGAATATCATTTTATCCTATAAGTTGGTATTAACTAATATTGAATAGAGATGACCTTGCATGTCCTCCAAACTTATCTCTATCTGAACATGAATATTGCACTTTTTGTTTTTACTCTGTTCTGCCTCTTTTCTTACGTGTGCTGAGAACTTGGGAGGGGGGGGGGGGGGGGTGACCTAGCCTGCAGCTGAGAGGAGTAAAGAAAAGCAAGATTTTATGCTGAATAGAGATGAGTTCAGGGGACACCTATCTATTATTAAATATAAATTTTAAGATCAACCCTCTCAAGAGCAGAGCATGTTCAAAAAAACAAAAAAACAACAAGAAGTAAGCATTTAGACAATAAATTATTATGCATAAAATTCCTCGCTTTATGCCTTGTAATTGCATTGTTTTGTTTTGTAACTTCCTTCAGATAAAAAGATAAAAACACTATTATTACTACTGCGTCTACTGCTAGCGCAATGATTGACAAATGCAGGTTTAATAAAAGGTAATCCGCTTAGTAACACAATTTAAATATTTTTTGTGTCTGGAAAAGTTTGCCTAAACATATTATTCAGCAGATATAAAATGATCAGAATAACCACTATACAAGTTGCCTTTGATAAAAAAACAGCTTCAATATTTTGACAGATGTGGAAGATGTGTAATATTCAAAGAAGTTTATCAGAAATACTTTTAAACCAGATTACTATAAATACAATGCTATATAATTTACTATACCATGGAGTATAACAGTGGCGGCCGCTCCATAAGGGGTGCAGGGGCGCCGACCCCCATCCATGCATCCGGCCCCCTGATCTACATACAGGGCACTTTGGATTCCAATGGCTGGGGTGTATTTTTTTTGAAGCACATAATTGGATGCAGAGGCTCTAATAGACTTCAAAACAGGGTGGGTTCGGGGCGCAGAGCACTGCGCCCTGATCCCACCCAGTTGTGTGACACTAGCGAATGAATATTCGCTATTCTTCCTCATTCTCCTCTCGGTCAATCAGGAAGCCCCTATTGGCCAATCATTGTTAAGGACACACTTCCGGTTTAAATTTGGCCGGAAGGAGAATGTCTCCTGTGTGCTTACTGAAGCATCCCCGGCTCTTCCTTCACCCTGCGGTAAGGGAGGCTCTCAGGTGACTGTCGCCATCCCCGTCACCCATGTGGGGGGGGGGGGTGCATGATCGCCGCTGCCTGTGTCTCCTGTGGGGGGTGTGGGGGATGGATGACCCGCTGTCCATCTCCCACGGGGAGTGTTGGTTGGGCCGCAGCCCCAAAATGGTAATGAGCACCAGCTGCTGGAGTACAACATATTTTATGGAAATATTTATAGGAGGCTGATTGTATTGTCAAGAATGGTCCTTATTTGTTTTCTAACTCAATTTATGAACTCCAGGCAGATATAAAATACACTAATGAATGCAGCTCTGTATTCATCAATATACATCATGAAATGTCACTTTTTTAAAATGCAGATAGTGTAAGTACCTGAATTTGATATAGATATATATATGAATGCCCCTTGAAATCCCCTGTACAGCAGACCTTAGACTGGGAGAGGGAAAAGCAGCACAAGAAGCCAATCATTTGTGCTGCAGTGTGCATGTCCTAACACAGATCATACTGATTAGATGGAGAGAGCAGAGTTAGATGAATACAATCATTGGTGTGCTGCTTCTCATTTCACTGTCTAGTCACAGGCTGTAGAGGAGTTAAGTGTTACTAAACTGCAGCAGAGGAATATCAGGTCTCTTGACCTGGCAGAAAGGGTTAAACTGTGTGGCAGGACTATGTAAATCTCAGAAATTGCAGGAATAAAAATTTTTTTACAAGTAAAACAGCTTCAATATTCACTATATTACCAAAAGTTTTGGGACACCTGCCTTTACATGCACATGAACTTTAATGGCATCCCAGTCTTAGTCCGTAGTGTTCCGTATTCAGCTGGTCCACCCTTTGCAGCTATAACAGCTTCAACTCTTCAGGGAAGGCTGTCCACAAGGTTTAGGAGTGTGTCTATGGGAATGTTTGACCATTCTTCCAGAAGCGCATTTGTGAAGTCAGGCACTGATATGGACGAGAAGGCCTGGTAATATAGTGTATATATTTTATCTGTGTATTTAGCAGTTTATCTGGAGGTCAGTTTTAAGGTCAGTCTGACAGCAGTTTGTGCCATGCTTTTTCCTGTATACAAGCAAGTTTGTATTTAGGCAATAAACATTAGAACTGTAATGTAATAAAAATGCAAGCTCCTATGGCATCAATTAGGGTTAACGGCCTCCAATCTTCTAGTTTCAGACTTTGCCGTGGCACTAGGCAGGGGTGCCCATTGTCCCCCCTGCTCTTTGCCCTCGCTATAGAGCCAATGGCTTCTCTTATGTGGGCTTCATCTGACTTTACCAGTCTGATTAGAGGAGATATGAAGGAAAAGGTATGCAGACGATCTTCTTCTTTATCTGACTAATATCTGCTCATCTTTACCGGCAGTAATGAAATATGTTAAGGAGTTTGATAGGTTTTCATAGGGTTTATACCCTATGAAGGATAAAGATCTTTATACCCTATGAAGGGAACTCCTTAATTTTTGCATACCATTGGCCTGAGATCTGAGCCAGCCTTTGTTAGGTGTGGTAACAAAAGTACGTTGATACATTCTCTCTGGCGGTGTCTTAAACTCCAGAGATACTGAACGGAGGTGATTGGTACCTTAAATGGGCTTCTGGATATCAATATCTCGGCCAAACCACTTATGTGCCTATTGGTCTACTGTGATATCTCTACTTATACTTTTTCTATAGGCAACAGTATTAGGTGCGCACTCTTTGTTGCCCACAGACAGATTGTCCTTAAGTGGACCTCTCCCTATTCGCCGACTGTATCTGAATGCCATGAATACGTTTGATGCTATCTGGTCAAAGTGGCTTGAGTCTATGTCCCTGGCCTCAGTATCAGTATAGACCAATCTGTACTATGTATACTACAATATCAGATATTGGGCTGTAGGTGACCATCTTAATATAGGTATCTATGGGTAAATATATGTTTTTGGTTTTTATTTTTTCCAGGGAAAGCTGTATTTTGTGGCCACCTTCAGTGTTTCTAAGCATTAAAGGCTTTTTCTATTTTGTTTTTGTTTTTCTTTCTTATACTCCAAGAAACAGGGTGGGGGGTTATCTCTTTTATTTTTAATTTTTTTTTAATGTAGTGCCCTTTTTGGTTTATGTGATTCTGTTTGGATAACTTGTTTGTATTGTTTTAATGTTGTTTGCATATAAAAATAAAAATGCAACACTATCTTACAAACATGGAAAATGTCCGTCACAATAGTCCATGCAAGATATGCAATAAAAACTTTCACTGGAAGGCACCTTAGATGAGTTAAACAAACGACACAGTATAGTGCCAAGAAAGGAAAGAAATTTTCCACCCTCACCATAGCACACAGAGCCTCTTACCCCAAGCTATTGAACACCTAGAAACAAGCGGTCAAACAGTGCTCAAATGACTCAAAGGCAACTCCAGGCTCCAAACATATCCTAGCCCTTAAACATTTATTAAAAACGCCATGCACTCACATTGTTCACAATACATCAGGCATGTCATCAGCATTGAAATATTTCAAACCAGCAATATGGCCGAGGTCCTTGTATGCAATGAGGTCACAAGCTGAAGCCCCACCCAAGGGTTTTCATCATCATAAGATGTCATCAGGGGTGTAGCCAGCATTTTTCACTGTGCTATTTATACTGTAGGAGCAGGAAGAATACCTCCACACTGCGCCAACTATACTTTAAATGCCTGAAATATCACGCACCGCTGAAACTGAAAGTGATGCTCGAGCATCCCAGACCAGAAGTAACGCAACCAAAAAGGTAATACTGGGTCAAAAAAGATCTCCACGACCAAATAAAAGTTAAAAGCTCTAAAAGCATACCAACAAAATAGTATAATCAAAATACCACAGAACTCTAAACTTAATTTAAAATTAAATGTAGCGGGCACCTACTTTTAGGTAGGTGACCCTTTTTGCTAGCCTTCTATGTCAGGTAAATTTGGACAGGCTTGTGCTATTACAGCAGGCCTGTTGTTGTCAATTTCCATTTGAGTGGCAGGTAGTTTATGTGATAGGCTGGACCAATCATTGATTTGCTTGGTAATGCCCGGGACTCTCATATAAAAGCGGGGTCACATGGTGTCCGGGGGAGTTCGAGTCCAGTCCTGCTCTGAGGAGCGAGAGAGCCAGCCTGGTTTCCGGAGGGGAAGGTGGAGGTTTTTCCCCTCCGGGGAGCCAACGGAGCTTCACCTTTGCGAGAGGGGTGAAGAACAGACGACATCTTACAGCATGTAGTCGCTGATGTCGTTGGCCGCCCCTGCGGGGAGGGGAGCGGGCCACAAAGGAGAAGAGGAACTAAGAGTCATTGCGGGAAAAGTAGAGACATGCGGAAGGAAACTGGGTGATCGATCGCTTAGGAGTGACACACGGGCTATTGATCAAGTGAGTGAAAAGCCCAAGGGAGGGGTACTGTCCTGAGGCTGAGGGATGTTGGTGTGTGACCACACTTTGCCATCAAAACAGCATCAATTCTCCTAGGTACACTTGCACACAGTTTTTGAAGGAACTCGGCAGGTAGATTGCTCTAACATTTTGAACAACAGAACCACAGATCTTCTGTGGATGTCGGCTGCTTAAAATCCTTTTGTCTCTTCATGTAATCACAGACAAACTTGATGATGTTGAGATGTTCAGGGTTGTTGTCCTACTGCAGAATATATTTGGGGCCAATCGCACTCCTCCCTGATAGTACGGCATAATGGATAAGTATCTGCCTGTATTTCTCAGCATTGAGAACACCATTGATCCTGACCAAATATCCAACTCCATTTGCAGAAATGCAGCCCCAAACTTGCAAGGACCCTCCATCTCCACACCACAGAGTATTTGCAGGCTTCACTGTTGCCTGCAGACACTCATTTTGTACTGCTCTCCAGCTCTTTAGCAAACAATCTCCCTCCTGCTCCCTCCCTCCTACTACAGCCAAATATTTAAAATTTTGAATCATCAGTTCAGAGGACCTGCTGCCATGTTTTTGTGATTAGTTGAGTCTTTTAGCCTTGTTCCCACATCAGAGGTATGTCTTTTTTGACCACAATTCTCCTATGAAGACCATGTGTCTTTCATCTGTTGAATTAAGTTTCCTTGGCTGACCACTGCGTCTACCATGCTCAGTGTTGCCCTATTAATGGTGTCCTCAATGCTTAGAAATACAGGCAGATACTTATGCATCGTGCCATACCAATTTGGCCCCAAATTTATTTTGAAGCAGGACATCAACTCCAAACCTACAGCCTGTCATTAAGAACTATCTTTAGCGTAAATAAGAACAAGGAGTCCTGGAAGTGATGGTTTGGCCCCGACATAGCTCTGACCTCAACACCATCGAGTCTGTCTGGGCAGGGCCGATCCTAGGATCACAGACGCCTGGGTGCAGAAATATTTCTGGCGCCCCATACATGGGCATGGCCACCTTACTAACTCCTCCCCTTTACAAATGTTTCTATGGCAACGACTTAAACACAGAGATGCTCCCCTAAGGAGTCTTTGTTACCCTGGGATCCTCCCACATTCTCTTAACAAAAAACAAAATACAGGAAGAGAATCAATTGGACCTGGGGGGGGGGGGGGGGGGGGGGTGTCTCTCTAATCGACAGGGAGAGGACCTCTGTTAGAGAGTCTGTTTAGAAAGAGCCCCTAGATATACTACAGGAGATGGTCAGGGACTGCAGACATGACACTGTTGATGGTCAAAGACTGCAGGCATGATACAGGAGATGGTCAAAGACTGCAGGCATGATACAGGAGATGGTCAGAGACTGCAGACATGATACAGGAGATGGTCAGAGACTGCAGACATGATACAGGAGATGGTCAGAGACTGCAGACATGATACAGGAGATGGTCAAAGACTGCAGGCATGATACAGGAGATGGTCAGAGACTGCGGAAATTATATAAGAGATCAATGCAGCCTCACCAGTGTCCATCAAATGCAGCCTACCAGTGCTCACCAAATGCAACCTTATCAGTGCCCATCAAATGCAGCCTACCAGTGCCCCTCAAATACAGCCTACCAGTGCCCACCAAATGCAACCTACCAGTGCCCAATAAATGCAGCCTACCAGTTCCCATTAAATGCAGCCTACCAGTGCCCATCAAATGCACCTTACCAGTGCCCACCAAATGCAGCTTACCAGTGCCCACCAAATGCAGCTTACCAGTGCCCACCAAATGCAGCCTACCAATGTTCACCAAATGCAGCTTACCAGTGCCCACCAAATGCAGCTTACCAGTGCCCACCAAATGCAGCCTACCAGTGCCCACCAACTGCAGCTTTATCAGTGCTCACCAATTTAAGCCTACCAGTGCCCCTGGATCCCACAGAGGAGCAATATCATGCTGTCATGAAGCTTGGATTTAAATCACCCGGGCAGCTACAAAGACCCGCCTCCTGGACCAGCTCATGGCCCCTATAGTACAAGTCACACTGATTCAATTTCACAGCGTTGAATCAGTGTTCTGTCTATCACAGGAGCCGGTCTAGGAGGTGGGACTTTGTTACAGCGCCGCCAGGCATTTCAGACCAAAGCTCATGTGGTGTGTGTGACATACACACGGACAGAAGGAGGGAGAGGAGCACTCAGGACCGGTGCAAGGATTTTTGACTACATAGGCAAAGATGCATTTTGCCGCCCCCCCAACCCATCTACACTGTCCTCTTGCTACTCCCTGTCTAAAACCGAGCTGGTACCTCCTTCACAGTGTGCCTGTAATGTGATGGGGTGCAACGTGAAGGACGTCACATACCATTGAAAATAGAGCTTTGCTGAACTTCCACTAAATGGCAGTGTGTAATGAGGAGGTGGGGTTATGCATTTCTTGCTTCCCCTCACCAGCCACAGGCAGCTGAGGCCAACTAAAACTTCCAATGGCTGGGTTCCCCCCATAAGCAACTCCCAGGTGACACCCCCCAGATATTCCCACTTTGGTGAGGCTGAGAGAGAGAGGTGGGGCTGAGAGAGAGGTGGGGCTGAGAGAGAGAGAGGTGGGGCTGAGAGAGAGGGTAGTGGACAGAGAGGGGGCTGAGAGAGAGGGGCTCAGAGAGAGGGTAGTGGACAGAGAGGGGGCTGAGTGAGAGAGGTGGGTCTGAGAGAGAGGTGGGCTGAGAGAGATTTGGGGCTGGAAAAGAGTGGGGCTGAAAGAGAGAGGGTGGCTGAGGGAGAGGGTGGTGGACAGAGGTGGGGCTGAGAGAGAGAGGTGGGGTTAAGAGAGAGGGAAGGGCAGGGAGAGAAGGGGGCTGAGAGTGAGGGAGGGGCTGAGAGAGAGAGAAAGGGTGGTGAACAGAGAGGGCAGCTGAGAGGGGGGCTGACAGCCCTGTCCCTATCCCAGTCTGTATCTGCAGGTAGGTCTGTGTCAGTGTATGATGCCCAGTACTAGTCTTGATCAGGGAGGTGCTCTGCTGCTTCTTCCAGCAGCTCCCTGCCAGCTTGCGCCTCCCATTCGCCCTTGTCCACCTGGCCTTGCTGCTGATGCTGGAGCAGAGAGGAGGTTGGAGAAGAAGGAGTCCAGGCTTTGAGACTCTGGGGACGCTTTGGGGGTCAAGGAGGCTGTGAAGCTCTTCTCTCTCTCCTGGGCTCCCAGCTGCCCTCGGTGTTCACCTTCCATGTGGACACAGCCTCCTTCTGCGTGGCCGCCCACTCACAATGTGGAGATGTCTGCCCCCCGAGGGCGCTGCCACGTCACGCTCCCACCTGACATTACAACAGGGCTGCTGCAAGGATTTTTGACACCCTAGGCAAAACCTTATTTTGCCACTATGGCACATGGAAGGCAGGAAGGAGCACTGTGGTACATGGAAGGCAGGAAGGATCACTATGGTACATGGAAGGCAGGAAGACTATGGCGCATGGAATGCAGGAAGACTATGGCGCATAGAAGGCTGGAAGACTATGGCGCATAGAAGGCTGGAAGACTATGGTGCGTGGAAGACTATGGTGCGTGGAAGGCTGTAAGACTATGGTGCCTTCCATGTGCCACAGTGGCAGACTATGGCTGGAAGACTATGGCGCGTGGAAGGCTGGAAGACTATGGCGCCCTCGCTTATATGCGCTCTAGGACGATACACCAGTGCCCAGTCCTGATTACAACCAGGGGCAGCTGCTGCGGGCCGCACAATGTCGACTGGGCTTGAGGCAGCACACTCGGGACCAACAGTGCCCTAGCACTTTGGCACCCCTCCCCTGCGGCTCCCGGATGTGGTGCACCCCGCACACCTGCCCAGGATCGGCCCTGTGTCTGGGATTACACGAAGAGACAAAAGGATTTGAGACAGCCTACATTCACAGAAGATCTGTGGTTATTTCTCCAAGATGTTTGGAACAATCTACCTGCCGAGTTTCTCCAAAAACTGTGTGCAAGTGTACTTAGACGAATTGAAGAATTGAAGAAGAATTGATGCAGGTTTGAAGCCAAATAGTGGTCATACCAAATATTGATTTGATTTAGATTTTTCTTCTGTTCGCTCACTTTTACATTTTGTAAATTGATAAAACTAAACAATTAAAATATATATTTTTGAAAGCATTCTTACTTTGCAGCATATCTTGCACCACAGTACTACTATATATGTATATATGTATATATATATATATATATACACACACACACACACACATATATATATATATATATATATATATATATATATATATATATGTACATACAGTATCTCACAAAAGTGAGTACACCCCTTACATTTTTGTAAATATTTTATTATATCTTTTCATGTGACAACACTGAAGAAAATACACTTTGCTACAATGTAAAGTAGTGAGTGTACAGCTTGTATAACAGTGTAAATTTGCTGTCCCCTGAAAATAACTCAACACACAGCCATTAATGTCTGAACCACTGGCAACAAAAGTGAGTACACCCCTAAATGAAAATGTCCAAATTGGGCCCAAAGTGTCAATATTTTGTGTGGCCACCATTATGTTCCAGCACTGCCTTAACCCTCTTGCGCATGAAGTTCACCAGAGCTTCACAGGTTGCAGTGAAGTTAAGTGAAAATGTCCAAAATGGGCCCCAATTTGCCATTTTCCCTCTGTCATGTGACTCGTTAGTGTTACAAGGTCTCAGGTGTGAATGGGGAGTGGATTTGTTAAATTTGGTGTTATCACTCTCCCCTTCTCTCATACTGGTCACTGGAAGTTCAACATGGCACCTCATGCCGAAGAACTCTCTGACTATCTGAAAAAAATAATTGTTGCTCTACATAAAGATGGCCTAGGCTATAAGAAGATTGCCAAGACCCTAAAACTGAACTGCAGCACAGTGGCCAAGACCATACAGCGGTTTAACAGGGCAGGTTCGAGTCAGAACAGGTCTTGCCATGGTTGACCAAAGAAGTTGAGTGCAGGTGCTCAGCGTCATATCCAGAGATTGTCTTTGGGAATAGACATATGAGTGCTGCCAACATTGCTGCAGAGGTTGAAGGGGTGGGGAGTTAGCCTGTCAGTGCTCAGACCATATGCCGCACACTGCATCAAATTGATCTGCATGGCTGACATCCCAGAAGGAAGCCTCTTCTAAAGCTGATGCACAAGAAAGCCTGCAAACAGTTTGCTGAAGACAAGGTGACTAAGGACATGGATTACTGGAACCATGTCCTGTGGTCTGATGACACCAAGACAAACTTATTTGGTTCAGATGGTGTCAAGCGTGTGTGGCAGCAACCAAGTGAGGAGTAGAAAGACAAGTGTGTCTTGCCTACAGTCAAGCATGGTGATGGTAGTGTCATGGTCTGGGGCTGCATGAGTGGTGCCGGCAATGGGGAGCCACAGTTCATTGAGGGAACCAACATGCTAACATGTACTGTGACATACTGAAGCAGAGAATGATTCCCTCCCTTCGGAGACTGGGCAGAAGGCCAGTATTCCAACATGATACAACCCCAAAAACACCTCCAAAATGACCACTGCCTTGCTAAAGAAGCTGAGGGTAAAAGTGATGGACTGGCCAAGCATGTCTCGCGACCTAAACCCTATTGAGCATCTGTGGGGCATCCTCAAACGGTGGAGGAGCACAAGATCTCTAACATCCACCAGCTCTGTGATGTCGTCATCGAGGAGTGGATGAGGACTACAGTGGCAACCTGTGAAGCTCTGGTGAACTTCATGCCCAAGAGGGTTAAGGCAGTGCTGGAAAATAATGGTGGCCACACAAAATATTGACACTTTGGGCCCAATTTGGACATTTTCACTTAGGGGTTTACTCACTTTTGTTGCTAGCAGTTTAGACATTAATGGCTGTGTGTTGAGTTATTTTCAGGGGACAGCAAATTTACACTGTTATACAAGCTGTACACTCACTACTTTACATTGTAGCAAAGTGTAATTTCTTCAGTGTTGTCACATGAAAAGATATAATAAAATATTTACAAAAATGTGAGGGGTGTACTCACTTTTGTGAGATACTGTGTGTATATATATATAGTGTTGTCACATGAAAAAATATAATCTCACTTCAGCGAGGGAGGAGTCTAGTAATGGAGCGTGTTTCAACCTGAGCGTTCAGCTGGAGATTCTGGTCTCTTACCCTGCCATATGAACGAGCAATGATCTTCCAATCCTCATGACTGGCCTCCTCCTACGTACCACCTCTACTAGCTGTGTTGTTGTGTCGTATTCTCCTCGCCTCGGTCCTCTCCTCGCCTCGGTTACGCCATCTGCCGAGGTCGGAGTCTCCCGCTGGAGTGGGTGAGTGGCGAAGCAGTGGGGTTTTTTCCCCTGCAGAGACAGAGAATAATAGACCGGACCGCGAGCGGACCCCAGAGGACTCCCCTCCTGCAGGCTCTAGCATACCAGCTTCCCGGCAGACAGCCCCTCTGCATGGCGGCATGGGTTCGGAGAGAGTGTGAGGGATAAGGGACGGTGAATATCTTGTGGGAGGTGGATCTCCCACGTCTTCCATACAATACCCGGCTGTGCAGCTAAGCAGTGTCAGAAGTGTCAGAATGGCGGTGGCATTAAGCAGTGCAGCTAAGCAGTGTCAGAACGGTGGTGGTGGAGGAAACAGCCTCAGCGGTAACCCCTGATGATACGTGGCTCCCCGGGGATGGCCAGAGGGCACTTCGAGCCTGGAAGGAGAGTTGAAGCTGAAAGGGGATTATCAAGGCGGCTGCTTGAGGGCGAGAAGCGGAGGAGCGCGTGGGGGGTGCTTTACTGCTTTACAGCCTGTGAGGAGAGAAGGAGGGAAAGAAGGGGAGCCTCGAAGCAGCCCCCCCCTTGTGCTTGCTTCTCTTTTTTGTTCAACATGCCCGCTCCTTAATTTTTCCTTCCCCCTCAGGAGAGCGCAACTATTCAGAAAAAGGAGGGGATAAGAGGAAAAAGGGAAAAAAAAAAAAAAACAGCGTAACTCCCAGTCATAAGGAACCAAAGTGGCTTATGGACATTTGAACTGAACTGGTCCTACAGTGTATATGAATGCGCTATGGTGAGTACCTCAAAAGTCACTATATTGCAAAATAAAGTGTGTTGTGTGCAGGGACACTTTTTCTATTACTACAGTACCTCAGACTGTTTAAACTACATATGAACAGAGATATATAAGCATATATAAACAGATATTGTGGATAATGTCTGTCATAAATAGATAGACGGATAGAAATCCAGGCAAGTAAATGAAGTAGAACTATAATAAATATTGGAGTACAGTGGTGAAGTAAAGTTCTGAAAAAAATTCTGAAAACACTATTGAGAGGGGCAGGACAGGACTGAAAGGATTCCTGCTTGCCTAAACTTAAGTGTGCATACACATACAAGTAAATAAAGCAGAGGAGCAAGAGGAGAAGGTGGAAGGAGGGAAAAGAAGTGGAGGAGAGGAGGAAAAGGAAAGAAAGAAAAAACTCACCATCCCACAGACGCATAATATACAGAAAATATACACTGTTGTGATCCAATGGGCAAATAAGGGAGGTTAATATTTGAAGGAGCGTGGGAAGTAAAAAAATAACTGAGAGAAACATGAGGGGCAAGGCGGCAAGAGGAGGAGCGATCCCCAAATCACCCCGTTTAAGCCTGACCATGACCACCAGCCCGGGCCCAAAGAATAAATATGTCACCCAGGCAGGAACTGTTAAGAAACAAGCACCCGAAAAACATCAAACTATTAAAAACAATCAGACGGAGAGTAAGGAGAAGAAGAAAGAAAAGAAAAAGCCCCAAAATAAAACACTTACAGAGACTGACTATTGGAATCTAGAATAGACCAAGAACCAGATATAGATAGTGAATTAGGAGGGGAGGAGGCATTACAAGACAAAGCCCCTCTACCAACAAAAATGGAAATTGAATCCATGTTTGCGGCTTTGGAAAAGTCGCTAAAAACCGAAATGGATAGATTATATAGAAATCTTGGTCATATCCTAGAATGAGTTGAGGAGGTGGAAAAGAAAACCGAAACCAACAGCATGAGCATAAGAAAATTAGAAGGAGAAATTAAATCCATGAAAAGAGCTCAACAAGAACAAGCGTATAAAATAGAAGATCAAGAGAATAGGGATCGAAGAAAGAATATAAGGATACGTGGTGTCCCAGACTCCTTCCAAACATGAAGATCTAACAGAAATAATAAATAAGATCTGTAACCCACTGATGGAAAAAGAAATAACCAATCCAATAAAAATTGAGAGAGTACACAGACTAAGAAGACCAAGAGAAATTCCACAGGAGAACCCAAGAGATATTATAGTGCGGTTTGAAAACTGGGAGGAGAAAAATCAAATCTGTAGAAACCTGAAGGGAAAATCGCCAATAAAGTTTGAGGGGAAGAATATTCAAATGTTCCAAGATCTGTTACAGGAGACTTTGAAAAGGAGGAGAACTCTGAGGCCCTACTGGCGTTCCTACAGGAAAACGAGGTTCAATATAATTGGGGCTTCCCCTCATGTCTGATTTGGAGGAAAAATGGCCGTACAGCTAGACTGAGATTCACAGAAGAGATCCCTGAATTTTGCAGAAAATTGGAGATTCCCACACCAGAAGATTGTTCCAAGGAAAGGCCAAGATGAAGAAACACCATAAATGAAAAGAAGAATCAATACAGACTTAAAAAGAGCTCCACCCTCCCCCCTTCTTTTTTTTTTCCTCTCCCTCTCCTTCCCTATGCTCCTATAAGTTGCAGTTGAAATCACGAGTGGGAGAAGATGAGAGGAGGTGGAAGAGGGGAAGACATGGAGGATGGGATTGGGAGGTAGTGGAAAAACATAAAAATAAACAATAAGGGTGTAGGGACCGGGATCTCGGGTGTGCTCCGGAATTCCCTCCCTAGAAGAAGGGGGGTGATTTTGGACAGCTCCATACAGAACTCCACCTCAGGACAAAGGGAGCAGGGGGACAAGTGGGTCCGTAAGGTGGTGCTCTGGACCATGGGGTCAAGATACCAACAAAGGAGGGAGTGGGGGAGGGAGGGCAGGGGAGGGGAGAGGGAGGGGGGAAAGGGGGGAGGGAGGAGGGGAGGAGGAGGGACAGTTTTGAGGGAGGTGAGGGGAGGGGGGAAAGATCTGGTTGTCCTTATCTGTGTACTGAGTCAAGAAAGGGGAATAAGGGAAGTGAAAATAAACAATGACTGACGTTAAGTTCATTACATATAATGTAAGAGGGCTGAACTCCCCAGGAAAAAGACATATAGTGTTAAGAGAGTTGGAAAGATATTCCGCTGAGATAATTTTCCTACAAGAGACGCATATAGCAATGGACTTAAACATTAGAATATATTTGCGGGTGATCCCAACTTGGTTCTACGGCGACTCCCCAAATAAATGGCCAAAAGGAGTCGCTATAGGAATAGCGAAAAACAGCAGTTTTATTTTGGAAGAAAGGAAAGTCGCCCCAGGCGGTTGTTATTTGTTCCTGAGAGGGTCCCTCCAAGGGAAAAGATATACATTAGCAAACGTAAAAAATTGGAAGTTTCCCCAGGGGTTTTTTTAGCAGCATAGAATTTGTATAAAAGTAGTTGATGTAAAAAATAATTTATTTAACAGACAATAAAAATTTCAAATGAACACTAATGAATCATCCATATAGGTAGTGTGACACAAAAACAAACATGGAGCATCACTCATAGCAAGGAACACCCTATGTACAAGCATGGTTTGCCAATTGTATTTATGACGTATGTATCCATATGAAAAACCCCGATGCATTTCGACCCTTGCGAATTTTCGGTCTCTTCAGGAGTATTTATTTTCTAGGAAAATATCAAAGTATCTAATTAAAGTCATTGGACAATATAAACAATGTAAGTATAGCATTTCGAACTGAGCAAAATTATATCTCCATACACATAGTGGTATAGTTACCAATGGGTGGATGAAGACATGAGGATGTATCGCACAAACCAGCATTGCAGGATTGTAGTTGTCCAAAGATCCTATCGCTGCCGCATGTCCCCCCTGCGTCTTCCGGGTGAGCGCATAGTCCACCGAGCTTGCAGGGGGTCACGTTCTAGGACCCGGAGAGGAGGATGGGGGTAAAACAGCTGCAGATGGACATGCAAAGACTTTTTGTAAGTAGTCGTTTAGATAATGTTGGAGGAGTGTATAGAAGTGCTTGTCTGCTGTAGGCTGGTTGTTGTTTGATCACTAGTGGATTCATTTTTAGTGTTTTTCTTTTTTTCACTTTTACACTTGTTTTGCCCCATCATCAGTCAATCCCACATCATGCACTTTCACTTTACTAATCACATCACTACACCCCATCCCCCACCCAACCTTTCTTCACCGCTAGCCAACCCTTTTTATAACGAATCCAATTAACGAATAAACTACGCCATGTTATGTATAACTTGATAAATTTTTCTATAACATGAATCCACTAGTGACCAAATAATTCACCAGCCTACAGCTGCCAAGCATTTCTATACACTCCTCCAACATTATCTAAATGACTACTTACAAAAAGTCTTTGCATGTCCATCTGCAGGTGTTTTACCCCCCATCCTCCTCTCCGGGTCATAGAACGTGGCCCACTGCAAGCTCGGTGGACTACGCGCCCACCCGGAGGACGCGGGGGGATGTGCGGCAGCAATGGGATCTTTGGACAACTACAATCCTGCAATGCTGGTTTGGGCGATACATCCTCATGTCTTCATCCACCCATTGGTAACTATACCACTATGTGTATGGAGATATCATTTTGCTCAATTCGAAATGCTATACTTCCATTTTTTATATTGTCCAATGACTTTAATTAGATACTTTGATATCTTCCTAGAATATAAATCCCCCTGAATAGACCAAAAAATCGCAAGGGTCGATATGCATCGGGGTTTTTCATATGGATACATACGTCATAAATACAATTGGCAAACCATGCTTGTACATAGGGTGTTCCTTGCTATGAGTGATGTTCCATGTTTGTTTTTGTGTCACACTACCTATATGGATGATTCATTATTGTTCATTTGAAATTATTATTGTCTGTTAAATAAATGATTTTTTACATCAACTACTTTTATACAAATTCTCTGCTGCTTAAAAAACCCCTGGGGAAACTTCCTATTTTTTGTATACATTTGGGTTATGCAGCTTTGGGGGCTCCCACATTGTGTTTTCCCTTCTATATATACATTAGCAAACATATACTGTCCCAATAGACATCCTAAAGAATATCTAAAGGGGATTCTCAAGGCACTAATGGAGTTTAAACAAGGTCACTTAGTATTAGCAGGGGATTTCAACTTCTCAATAGATCAAGATCTCGACAGTACGTCTGGTGCACTGATTCAAGAAAATAAACAACTAAAATTGATTTAAAAAAAAATGTACAGTCAACAATTAATTGACCTATGGAGGATAACATATCCAAGTAAAAAGGACTACACATTTCACTCAACGGCGTACGATACGTACTCGAGACTAGATTACATCCTGGCGGATCATGAAATACTGGAGTATGTAGTAGATGTATCAGTCGGAATAATATCGGTCTCTGACCATGCTCCAGTAACAGTAAGGATAAGATTTAACGATAAGGAGCATAGAAAAGGGAATTGGAGATTGAATGAAGACCTTATAGATGATGTAGAAGTTGGAAAAATAATAACGACTGAAATTGAACAATATTTCAGTATAAATGACACACCAGAAGTGACAAAGGCGACAATTTGGTGGTCCCATAAAGCTTATATTAGGGGAATACTGATTTCCATAGGAGCTAGAAAAAAGAAGGAAAGAGAGATAAAAATGAAGAATGTAATAAAAGAACTACATGAGCTAGAACAATTACATAAAACACAACTAGACAGAGAAACCCACCAGAGCATTGTCATAAAAAGGGGTCAGTTAAGAGACACGATGGAACAAAAAAATAGAAAGGTATTTAAAAATGTAGCAAAAGAAAGGTACAAGTGGGGGAATAAGCCCGAGAAATATTTAGCAAAAATACCAAAGCGGAAAAAAAACGTCAAATTACCGTATATACGCGAGTATAGGTCGATCTGAGTATAAGTCGAGGCCCTAATTTTCCACAAAAAAATGGGAAAAACTTATTGACCCGAGTATAAGACGAGGGTGAGAAATGCAGCAGCTACTGTAAGTGGAAAAAGAGGGTCAACAATGCCCATCTGCAGCTGTATACCTCCCTGTGTCCTGTGCATGTGTCCTGTGTCCTGTGCATATGTGCATGTGTCATGTGTCCTGTGTATATGTGCATGTGTCATGTGTATATGTGCATGTGTCATGTGTCCTGTGTATATGTGCATGTGTCCTGTGTATATGTGCATGTGTCATGTGTATATTTGCATGTGTCCTGTGCATGTGTTCTGTGCATGTGTCCTGTACATGTGTCATGTGTCCTGTGTATATGTGCATGTGTCATGTGTATATGTGCATGTGTCCTGTACCTGTGTCCTGTACCTGTGTCTTGTGTATGTGTCCAGTGTATGTGTGCATGTGTCTGTGTCCTGTGTATGTGTGCAACCCTACCCGTGTCCTGTGCATGCCTCTGTGTGCCGCTCTGCACCAATCAGCGTGTGCTATTACTATTCGGCGGCCATTCACTGTTGAAAAGCCGTGCCTCCTCCTCCTCCGTGATAGGCAGAAAACTCCATTTTCCAGCAGTCAGCGGTCAGCCTATCACGGACATTTTCTTATCCTCATACCACGGACGAGGATGAGAGAATGTCCGTGATAGGCTGTACACTGACTGCTGGGAAATGGCGTTTTCTGCCTATCACAGACGAGGAGGAGGTGCGGCTTTTGAACAGTGAGAGTCTGCCGAATGGTATGTAGCACACGCTGGCGGCCGTCTGCCTGCATGACACGCTGATCATGTAGGCAGACGGCGGTGACTCGAGTATAAGTCGAGGGGGGCACTTTCAGCCCAAAAAAAAGGGCTGAAAATCTCGACTTATACTCGAGTATATACGGTATATAGAAAAGATAAAAAAATGAGAAAGGTGAAATGAAATATAAATCAACTGAGATCGCAAATGCTTTTAAAACATACTATAGTGCATTATATGCAATCAGAAAAAATGAAGCACAACAGGAGGAGGAGAATAGGAAAGCTAAAATACAGGAGTATCTGGCGGAAGTAAATCTACCAAAAATAACAGCAGAAAGTGTAGTGAAATTAGACAAACCTTTTACCCACGATGAAATGTATACCTTTATAAAGGAAACACCAGGAAGGAAAAGCCCAGACCCGGATGGCTATACGATTAAATATTATAAAAGATTTAAAGAACAACTAGTCCCAGTATTATGTAACTATCTGAATAAAATAGGGGAAAACAAGGAAATAAGGAAAGAATCTCTTTTAGCTAATATTACAGTAATACCTAAAGTTGGAAAAGATAGAGCTATTTGTTCAAACTACCGCCCAATAGCACTGTTAAATGTAGACACAAAGCTATTTGCAAAAATTCTGGCATTGAGGTTAAAAAACCTCATGCCGGACCTGATTAATGTAGATCAAGCAGGTTTTGTGTCAGGAAAGGAGGGTAGGGACAATAGTATTAGAACCATGTTATTAATGAAAAGTAAATCCCCAATGATTCTTATTTTGATCGATGCTGAAAAAGCATTTGACCGACTAGATTGGGGATTTATGATGAATGCACTACAGAGTATAGGACTGGGACCAAGAATCATGAGATGGATTAATAATCTATACAATCATCCAACAGCTAGGGTTGGGGTCAATGGGAGTATGTCATCTGCCATGTTTAACGGTACAAGGCAAGGATGCCCGCTCTCGCCACTCCTGTATGTAATCGCACTAGAACCATTACTATTAGAAATACGGAATAATGTGGATATAGGAGGGATCAAGGTGGGGGAGGAAGAACATAACAAGGCGGCGTACGCAGATGACATACTCCTATATATGACCAAACCAAGACTGTCCCTACCCAAGCTAATAAAAGAACTGAAAGAGTATGGTGAGCTCTCAAATTTTAAGATCAACCCTATAAAAACAGTTATTTTAAACTTAGGAGTAGATAAAAATGAGGAAAAAGCACTACAACAGGAATTCCCCTTTACCTGGGAAAAAGAAGAATTAGCATATCTAGGAATTAAAATAACATCTACCCCAGAGAAGTTATATCAAGCTAATTATATTCCACTACTAAATGAAGTTAAAACTGAGATAAGAAATATTTTGAGGAGACCAATCTCTTGGATAGGGAGGATAACGGAAAATTTATATCAAATACTTACCGTAATTTTCCTTTCCTGATAGGCTCCATGGCAGCATACGTGTGGGTAGGCTCCGCCTCCATAACTACCCAATAGGACCCCCTCTCCCATAAATCTTTGCTCTAGGCTGCTATCCACGTTCCGTAACTAGCCTACTCCAGACATTTTGGGAGGGACTCCTGCTGCCATGGAGCCTATCAGGAAAGGAAAATTACAGTAAGTATTTGATATAAATTTTCCGTTTTCCTGACAGGCTCCATGGCAGCATACGTGTGGGAAATAACTCGCCCAAAAATACACACGGGCGGGCAAAAATGTTTGAGCAAAGAAACCAAATTTATTTTACATTGTCAACCGACAATACTTGTAAACCAAAATTAATAGATGACAGAGCCGCAGGCTCAACACAATAATGAGAAACAAATGTGTTAATAGAAGACCAGGAAGCCGCTCTACAAATGATTTCAGGCGCGACATGCCGGGAAGCTGCCCACGAGGTCGAGATACTCCTGGTCGAATGAGCTATCACTGCCTCTGGAGGAGCCAAGCCCTTTGCCTTGTATGCCCTCTGAATGGTCTGCACAATCCAAGAAGAAATTGATCTGACCGAAGCTCGCATTCCTTTGTTTTTACCATGGAGAAGAACGAAAAGGAATTCCGTTTGTCTGAATGGAGCCGTGACCTCCAGATATTGCTTAAGAGTGTGGCCTACATCAAGTGGATGAACATCCTGATCGTCCGTTGTTCTGAAAGTAGGAAGTACAATCTCTTGATTTTCATGAAAGACTGAGGTCACTTTAGGGTTTGACCCAAGCATGGGAATCAACACTACCCTATCTGGAAAGAAGGTTAGGAAAGGCTCTTCTGAACCTAAATTTCTAATCTCTGACACTCTTTTAGCCGATGTCACCGCTACTAAGAAGGTGGTCTTGAGCGTGAGATCTCTCATGGAAAGAGGTTTGTCAGGATCTGATCCGAGATTGGAGAGAAAATCCAAGACAATAGGAAGGTCCCATTTGGGGAACCTGGGTCTTCTTTGAGGTTTAAGCCTGGTAGCTCCTTTAAAGAATTGACGGACTAATGTGTGATTAGCCCAAGATACTCCTGTGAAGGCCGAGATGGCTGAAACTTGCACTCTTAGTGAGCTGACTGCTAAAGATAGGTCCAGCCCTGATTGGAGAAAACTTAGAATGTCCTGTACTGCTGGAGAATTACACGGATTTGACCGGGAAGACATATGGTCAGAGAATTTAGACCATATCCGTTTGTATACTCTGTTCGTACTTCCCCTCCGGGCACTAAGAAGAGTTGGAATAGCTTCTTCCGGACAGCCTAGAGATTCAAGCCTTTCCCTCTCAAGAACCACACCCTGAGGTGTAGGCAAGATGGGCATGGGTGTAACGTCGAGCCTTGCGACAGTAGATCCGGCCTGAGAGGAAGGGGAACTGGGTCTTGATAACTCAGGAGCGATAACAGAGGAAACCACGGCCTGTTGGGCCAGAAAGGAATCACTGCAATGATCTCCACCTTCTCTGTTCTGAGCCTCCGGAGGAATTGCAGAATCACTGGTACCGGAGGGAAGGCATAAGCCTTCTGAAACTTCCAATGATCTGAGAGAGCATCTATCCCGTAAGCCTGAGGGTCTCTGAACCTCGAATAATATCTGGGCATTTTGTGATTGCATGGAGAAGCAAATAGGTCGACCTCTGGAAGTACTCCCAGGGTCAGAAGCCACTCGAACACCTCTCTGTGGAGAGACCACTCGTTGTTGTCCATTTGCACTCTCGAGAGGAAGTCCGCCTGTACATTCTGGATCCCCGGAATGTAAACTGCCGAGATGTTGGACAAATACTTCTGAGCCCAGCTCATTATTGGCTCCACTTCCTGTAGCAGAGACCAGCTGCGAGTTCCACCTTGCTTCTTTATGTAAGCCACCGCGGTTGTATTGTCCAACCTTAGCATCACAGATGAACCTTCTATTAGATGGCGAAATGACAGGAGTGCCTGAAAGGCGGCCCTCAGCTCCAGAATGTTGGAGACAATCCCTCGAGCAGGGAAACCCCATTGGCCTTGCGCCACTTCTGAAAGGCAGTGAGCGCCCCAACCTCGATTGCTGGCATCCGAAGTTAACGTGACCCATGAGATGGGCATGATTGAATGGTGATTGCGCAGATTCTTCCCTTGAAGCCACCAAAGGAGAGACGTCCTCATGGATGATGTAAGGTGTATGCGCTGGACTTGGCTGGAAGAATCCCATTGTTGAAGGAACCCTTTTTGGAAGGGTCGTGTATGCCATTGGGCCCACTTCACCATAGGAATGGTAGCTGTCATTGTGCCAATTACTTTCAGGCATTGGAGAGCTGAGAGGTGAGACGACGCAAGGGCTGCGTGTATTCTGTCTCGAATCACTCCAATCTTCTCCTCTGGAAGGGAGATGGTGCCTTCCAATGTGTTGAAGTGAGCCCCTAGAAACACCAGAGATTGTGTTGGCTCTAAATGGCTCTTCTCTAGATTCAGAAGCCACCCGAATTCCTGCAGGGTGGAGATGACTAAGCTCCTGTGCTCTAACAGTTGATCTTCGTTATGAGCTAGGAGAAGTAGGTCGTCTAAATAGTGGTGGAGACGAACCCCCTTGATACGAAGTAGAGCCACAACCGACAACAAGACCTTTGAGAAGACCCGAGGTGACATTGTTAGGCCGAAGGGTAGACATGTGAACTGCAGATGCTGATTGCCTACCGCAAAGCGGAGGAATTGTTGGAACTCTGTTGCCACTGGCACGTGAAAGTATGCATCTTTCAGATCGATTGAAATCATCCAATCTCCCAGATGTATTGATTGTTGGATCGTAATTAAAGACTCCATTTTGAACTTTTCTTTTCGGATAAAGGAATTGAGATGTGTTAAATCTATTACCGGCCTTCATGTACCGTTTTTCTTCTGTATCATGAACAGAGGAGAATACATGCCTCTGCCTTGTTCGTTTTCTGGAACAGGAACGGCTGCGCCTTGATCCAATAAACAGTTCACGTAGGTTAATAGGACCTGCTTTTTCTCTTCTGAACCTGGAAGAGATGTGGGAACAAATCTGAGTCTTGGGGTATTGTTGAAGACCCACTTGTGACCGGAGGAGACCGTCTTGATGGTCCAGTAATCTCGGATTGAGGCCGCCCAGACATGCCCGAAGTGGCGAAGACGAGCCCCCACCTGGCATGCCTGAGCGGGCCCAATCTCAAAAGGACTTTGTGGCGTCCTGGTTGCCAGAGGAACCCCCTTTTGCGGGTTTCTTGAAAGAAGACTGCCTGGATTTCCAGGATCTTGAGAACTCCCGACCAGGTCTGTAGCTGCGCGCATCCCTAGCGCGATCAGAGTTTTGTCTTCTAGGAAAACTGCGTTTCTGATTTTGTAGGCGTCTGTCTTGAGGGAGGAAACCAGACTTTCCACCTGTGGCCCGGGTTATGGCACTATCGAGCTTATTGCCGAACAATGAAGAACCTTCAAACGGAATTCGGCACCAAGCTTGCTTGGAAGCTGGATCCGCCAACCACGGACGGAGCCATAGGGCACGACGAGCTGAGACAGCTGCCAACATAACCCGGGACATCAGGCGGATGACATCAATAGATGCCTCCCCAAGAAAAGCTGATGCCAGCCTGATCTCTTGGATAGGAGAATCCTTAGCTGTTTCAGTAGAGATACCTCTTAAGAACTCATCCACATTATCAGACCAAGATTCCAAAGCTTTGGAGACTGCAGCTATCGCAAGTACTGGCTTACATGCCATTCCTGATGTCAGGTAGATCCTCTTTAACTCCGAATCAATTCGCCTTTCCAAAGGATCTTTAAAAGATACAGTGTCCTCCAAGGGAAGCGTTACATATCTTGCTAGTCTCATTAAAGCTGCATCCACTAATGGGGCTGATTCAAGGTGCTTTACTTCCTCTTCCTTAAAAAGATATAGTTTCAAGACCTTTGACTGCATGGAACTTTTCTTGTCCATTTTGCTCCACTCCTCAGAAATGACCTCACCCAGCTCAGAGAGAAAAGGAAAATACTGTCGCTCCTTATTGAGCTGCTTGAAAAACTTCCTCTGTTTTGGGGGGGAAGTAACTGGATCTTCCCACTTCAGGACCTCTTTAACTGCCTTCACCAAAGAAGGAACTAAAGCGTACTCAAACCCCACGCCAGGATCTTCCAGATCCGATTCGCTGTCTGAAACAGGAGCAGAAGGGTGACTTGGCTGGGAAGATTCCCATGTCTCATGCACAGAACCTTCACCCACTGGAGGGCATAATGGGTCTGGTGGGGAATCAGGGGGCTGCTGGGCCTCTCTTTCCTGTAGAGATTCTTTCACAACCCGCCTCACCATAGATTCCAAACGCTGGTCTGCACCATCCCTCTCATCTGCAGCTTTAGAGAAGCAGTGATCACAGAGAGATTTGTCTGTTGGAACAGGCATCCTACATCCCCAGCATGATTTTCCTGAACTCTCTCTAGAGTGAGATGAAGGGGGGTGAGAAGGATTTTTATTGCGCTGTTCAGATCTGGAAGGAGATCTATGATGGCTAGACCTGGAGGAAGATTGCCGGTGGTGTGATTTTGTTGATCCACTTCCTTTATGGGAACTACGGTGTGGATCAGACCTAGTAGGGCTGTGAGGAAAGAAACACAGAGAAGATAGAGAAAGAAATCAGCTGGTGTCCTAAAATCCTACTCTCAATCCTTGTACAGGCAGAAAAGCATAACTGCAAACATACCTGCTACAAGCGGGCTGGCCACTAGGGGGCAGTGAGGAGTCCATAGTGTCAATACAATAGGAAGCTGCAGAGACAGATTCACAGGATCAGCTGACTGACAACAGACCTCCACCCTGAGACAATAGAGATTGTCTTACCTCGAACCGCCAAGATAGTAGCCCCGGGAAGTCGCCGTATCCCCCACGATCATTCCCAGGGCTCTGAAAGCTTTCCACAGCTTTTAAAAGTGGCGCCCGTGACGTCATCGCCGACGTCAGACGCGAGACGCTCGCGCGCATGCGCGAACCAAGCCTCGACTTCGTATTGGGTCCGCGCATGCACAGAACGTACGCCGATACCCGGAAGTCACAGAGAGAGCGGCTGCTGGAACGCAGAGAGCGTCAGCGCCAATCTAGGACACCAGGAAGCAGGAAAAAATACACAGAGGTATGATACACATAAACACTGCTGCCATATGTGAATGAAATGTAAAAACTTACCCCTCCACCTACGATCACCTGGGCCGAGGAACGCCATCCATACACACACACACCGGACTTGGCAGCAGATAATGGTCGCCTGAAACATTAGGCAAACAGACCGTGCGCACATAGATGAACCGATCCAATCTTCAGCGCTACTCTGCTATACACTCCATACCCTGCTTAACAGTCAGGGCCTATCGGAGGAATCTTTGGCACTCGGCATCATCGATCGTAGGGAGGTTTATCTTCAGGTAGGAGAACCAACACCTGGTCCTATGGAGGAGGACAAAAAAGGAACGTGGATAGCAGCCTAGAGCAAAGATTTATGGGAGAGGGGGTCCTAATGGGTAGTTATGGAGGCGGAGCCTACCCACACGTATGCTGCCATGGAGCCTGTCAGGAAAAATATATTTAAAATGGTGATCCTACCAAAGATAATATATAAATTCCAAATGGTCCCGATAGAAATTCCATTAAACTTCTATAAAGTAATAAAAACAACAATTTTGAAATTCATATGGCAAAATAAAAAAGCCAGGGTAAATAACTCTCTCCTAACTAGGAAAAAAGAAAAAGGAGGGTTGGCACTTTCGGACATAAAAAGATACTATAAGGTGACTATATTGGCAAGACTAGTAGAATGGGCAAACACAAACACGAAAAAAAGATGGATGAAAAATGAAAATGGAAGATACACTAAACACGATACAACTTCAAAAAATTATATGGATCCCATCAATATTGAGAACACATAGTAGTGACACACACGAGTTAACTAAAAATGTATTTAAGATATGGGATGCACTATACCAAAAGAAAAATGGAAATATAATTCACCTTTAATCGCACTAACGGGCACAAATTTTTTTATTCCAGGAAACGGGACATGGTTGGGAAACCAATTAGGAAATGCACAATTAAAAGATATTATTAGGCACGGTAAAATTACGACAAAACAGGATTTATTAATGACTCACAGGTGGCACCGGATTAATGACTGAGAATACCTGAAAATAAAACACTTAGTAGGCACAATCCCTCAACCAATTAGAGATGAGAAAGCGTTAACCCCAATCGAAAAGCTGTGTAATACAAAAACACTCAAAAAACACGGAATATCGCAAATGTATGCTATACTGTCAGAAATAGAAGGACACGGAACGTTACCCTTCATAGAAAAATGGGAACAAGATTTGGGTATAAAATTAGATGAAACACAATGATCGGAGCGGTGTATAATTATGCATCTGATATAACTACGATAGAGGCAAACTATAGGTGTATGGTGCGTTGGCATTTGACACCAGAAAGAATTAACAAATTCCAGCCAGACAGGTCCTCCCAGTGTTGGAGGAACTGTAAACAAACAGGAACAACAATTCATATGTGGTGGGAGTGCCCAGAGATAAAAGACTACTGGAAAAAAATATTAGAATATATCAAGGAGATATCTGGAGAGAGGATTTCACAAAACCCCTGGGATTGCCTGTTTCATGGAACAAAGAAACAAAAAAACAATATAAGAAAACTTTGGTTCCATACCTGCTCAACGCAGCGAAAGGGCTCATACCAAAAAAATGGTTGGCCATAAGAAAACCAAGTGTAAAAGAGTGGCTACAAAGGGTAGACCACATTTGTAATATGGAGTACCTTTGCAGCGGAGAGCAGGGCTTTGCCGAAAGTTATAGAGCAATCTGGGGGAAATGGAATGTTTTCAAAATGTCAGAGAAATATGCGCAAGGTATGACTGAATTGGATTGAACTAGAATAAGGACAACAGATCAGGCAGGGGGGAAGGAAGGGGGGAGAGGGGTGGTAGGGGTTTAGAAGTAAGAGAGTAGATGGAAGGTTTTAAGTTTTAAGATGTAATAGAAAGATGTGTATTTTGTATGATGAATATTCTATAATAAAAAATTTCAATAAAAAAAAATGAAAAGATATAATAAAATATTTACAAAAATGTGAGGGGTGTACTCTCACTTTTGTGAGATACTGTATAACTATCATGAATACTTTTATATTGACGCTGGTCCCTCAAGCCCTTGAAATCTGTTTGTGGGGCCTTGAAGATAATCTTCTCCATACCAGGGCCGAAAAAACACTTGCCAGCCTCCTTCTCCTCTATGCAAGAAAAGCCATTACTTTGCATTGGAATAAGCAGGCTCCTCCCTCAATTTCCTTCTGGAAGCAATTGATTAATAACCTCCCATTATATAAGGATACTTATGCCAACAGGGGTTGTCTGGCTAAATATAAAGTGTGGGCGAAATGATTGGCAGATCCTGCCGCTGCTCATAATTCTCCGACAGTGAGGGGTCTAAGGAAGCCCAGATGGACCTAGGCTAGCTCTGGGTTAAGTGTGGAGAAATGGGCCAATTTCCATCTTTTTTTACATCCTTTATTGTTATCTAATGGTGAAAGTGACTCTGTCACACTATTGTCCTCTTGGTGTTGCTCCCGCTAACTGTTTCGGTATTATCTGCTTTCACTGACCCCTGCATGGGCAACATACAAATATTCAATGTTTGGTTCTATATGTTGTTTTTGTTATAAAAATGTCTGAAGTCCTCAAACTTGGAAGAAGCTGGGGAGAAAATGTCAGCTCCAGCAAGGAAGCTTGCAGATTTTACATTCCTGGAGGGGAGGTGAGAAGTGAAATGTTTGGTTATGGTTTAATGTACTTGGGTCAGGAGGCCAAAGGAAGTAGACCTTTTACCTTCAATACTGATACAGAAAATTCTTCTTAGGTCAACAACAACAATTTTATTCTATTGTATTTGACCTTGAATGTACAAGCATGTATAAACCTGATGGTCTTTAATAAATAAAGTTAGAGATAAAAACTGCCACATAGTTTAACAATCTGGCATCTACTAGAAACTGAAATGTTAGCTATGCGTGGACTGACCCTGAATGTTTTACAAACAACCTGCATGAGGTGTTTTTCTAAACTGTAATATGCAAAATCTGACTAGAAAAGGAGACAACAGGAATACAATGTTTTAGAACTTTAAGAAAAGGTTAGTGTAGTCTGTTCTTTTAGAGCAAAGTGTTCTGTGGTTTGCAAGCACTGAGTAGGTTAACTGTCATCGTTTGCATGGGAAGCCTCTTTCTGCACAACAGCATAATTATGCATAGAACACAATTTGCCACCCACATGCTCTTTCAACATCATGTTTTCTTTTATTTTAAAATGCAGCAAGTGCAACACTCCCTGTGATTAATTTTTCAGGGTAAACACCGGATGCTCCAGGTCTAGGTTAGGAAAGGCACCAATGCTTTTCAACAAGAGGAAGCAAGATGTACACCCTAAGAAAAGACCAGTGAACTGGCCATGACTGGTGAGGAATCTGAGCTGTTTCCTGCTTCTTTTTCCCTTTCTTGTTTCTTTTGGTTTCATATTGCTAACAATCAGTTGCCAATGACATATTCTATCAGTGCTTGAAGAACTTCCTTCAAAATGAGTTAAGGAAATCATAAGGGATAACAACCAAATAAAAAGGCACCTGACATCATGGGTAGTCATCTTTTTCACGTATTTATGTTTAATATATTTTGTTCAGTGTAAGCCTATTATGAAGCACTTTAAAGAGTGCATAGATCCATTCACATATTTCCCTCCTATGTAAGGAGCTTACAATCAAAAACCTCTATCCTACTCCTATCCTTACACCCTGCAAGCAGTTTGGTCTCATATCAATTTACCTACCAAAAATTTACCAGGTTGTAGGACAAAACCCAAACACACATGGCAAGAAAATACAAAACCAATGCAGATATTGTTACTGAGGTTATTTCAACTTAGGGCTCAGGTGTTAAGTAGGGATAAGCCGAAATTACAGAGTAATGATCTCTCTCCTTGATACCACGAATCCTAGGGTCCTTTCGCAGGCTTTGTAGGATCAGGGAGGCCATGCAGCATAAGTTTGCAGAGGCATTCGATCCAAGTCCTCTGGGTCACTAAGGACCACGTGATGCTCAACCACCTCCTCCCAGCCACATACAACTCCATGGGTTTCTGGGGACTGAAAACGATCCCCTGAAGACTGCTGCTGATGCTGAGTGTTATCCTTCACCTCCATGCTAATGCACAATCCTCCTCCTCCTCTTCTTCTTCCTGTGTGATCGGTGGGCACGCAGGAATACTATCTGGATAAAGGGGGCCTTGAGAGGTAAGGAAGTCCTCCTCTTTCTCCCGCTGTTCTGCCTCAAGTGCCCTGAACAATATTCCACGAAGCGTGTACTCCAACAGGAAGACAAGAGGGACAGTATCACTGATGCATGCACTGTCACTGCTCACCATCCTCGTGGCCTCCTCAAATGATGACAGGACATTGCATGCATCCTTGATCATTAGCCACTGGCATGGTGAAAAAAAGCCATGCTCCCCTGACCCTGTCCTGGTGCTATACTCACACAGGTACTCATTGATGGCCCTCTGCTGCGCGTGCAGCCGCTGCAGCATTACCAACGTTAAGTTCCACCTGGTGGGCAAATGAGGCGGTTCTTGGATAGGTTGCATTCTCTTTCAGCCAGCCGAGCACTGGCATTATATGGCCGGCGAAAATGACCACAGACCTGGCCTGCCTCAGGAGATCCTGTAAGCACGGGTACCTGCTCAACCTCAACTGCTGCACCACCAAATTCAGGACGTGAGCCAAACAGGGAACATGGTTCAAGTGTCCCTGTCGAAGGGCGGAGAGGAGGTTGGTGCCATTGTCGCATATAACCATTCCTGGCTAAAGCTGGTGTGGCATCAACCACCTCTGAGCCTGCCCCTGAAGAGCTGCCAGAATCTCTGCCCCAGTGTGGCTCCTGTCCCCTAAGCAGACCAACTCAAGCACCGCATGGCATCTTTTTGCCTGAGTGCTTGCGTAGCCCCTTAAATGCCTACGGAGCACTGCTGGTTCAGAGGACAAATCTGCAGAGGAAGAGGCCATAGAGGAAGAAGAAGAGGAGGGGGTGGAGGAGAGAGCTGTGGCAGAATCACCACTACTAACATTTTGGAGGCGTGGTGGCGGAACAAGCTCCAACAATACTGAACCCTGTCCTGCATCCTTCCCAGCTGCCAGCAGAGTTACCCAGTGCGCTGTGAAAGAAAGCTAACATCCCTGTCCATGCCTGCTGGACCATGAGTCAGCGGTAATATGCACCTTACTGCTGATCGCCCTGTCCAATGAGGCCAAGACATTGCCTTCCACATGCTGGTAGAGAGCCGGAATGGCCTTCCGTGAAAAGAAATGACATTTGGGAACCTGCCACTGAGGAACCGCACATTCCACAAATTCATGAAAGGGGTCAGTCTACCAGTTGAAAAGGCAGCAGTTGCAGTGCTAGCAATTTGGCCAAGCTAGCATTCAGACGCTAAGCATGTGGATGGCTGGGACCGAATTTCTTTTGACGGTTTAGCAACTGGGGTAGGGAAATTTGCTTGCTAAAATCAGATGTTGGTGTACCGCTAGCAGATTGGCCGCAAGTACTTAGGGCACCTATTTCTATGCCTTCATTCCTCTCAGTGCAGGTTTCTGAGAGGACTGGAGGTATAGTGGGGTTGGAGATCCCAGCTGGTGAGGAGCAAGGAGAGGTCCGCCTTGTTCTTTGATGTGGGTCTTTTAAGTGCTCTCGCCAACGGACTGCATGGGAGGTCGTCATATGTCTGGTCAAGCATGTGGTGCCCGAGCGGCTGCTGTTTTGGCCATGCTTGATACTCTTCAGACATATGTTGCAAACAGCAATGGTGCGATCTGCTGCACACATGTCAAAAAAGGCCCACACCAAAGAACTTTTCAAAATATGCAGGGAGTCAGCAGCGCCCTGCACCTGCTTAGCTTAGTGATGCAATAGGGTGACTGCCCTTAAGCTGCTCCCTGGAGGGCATCCTGCCTCATTGGAGATGTGCCTCCTCCTCTCTTCTATCAGGCACCCAAGTAGAGTCAGTGACCTCATCATCCCCTCCCTCCTCATCACTGGAGCAAATGTGGCAGTATGAACATGACTGCCAGTTTCTTGAGCTTCTTGCCCCCCCCTCTCTCTAGGCTTACGTTACTCCCATCCTCAACCCGGGTACCATCTTTGGAGCCTGCAAATCGCTGCGCATCCTCCTGCAGCATGTACCCGACACTGTGGTCGAATAGTTCGGGGGAATCCTCTGTGCATTATGGTGGGGCTAGGGAAGGAGTGACTGTTGACATGGAGCCGATGGAATAGGCCACTTTGGCAGCTGCATTGGCAGGCAAAATACTCTGAGCCTGGGTGACAGAGGATGAGGAGGATGAGGACGGCTTTGTTATCCATTCCACCAACACTTCTGCGTGTTGTGGCTCAATAACACGGCCAGCTGCAGAAAAAAAGGACAAGTGTGCCCCATGGCCACGCGCTGAGGATGCACTGTGTCCACGACCAGCACTGTCGACTGTGGACATAGAGCCTGCTTGCCCTCTTTTAGTGGCCTGTGAGCGTCTGCCTCTCCTTGGTGGCCTTCCGGACATGCTGTAAATTTTGTTTAGCAAAGCCACACTACACTGTATTGTGTACTGTGTACACCACCAGAAAAGTAGTAACAACTGCACTATGGATGCACGGTACTTTGTACAAAAACAGAAGTGTAATAACAACTACGGGTGCACTGTATGTATTGTGTACTGTGTACACCACCAGAAAAATAGTAGCAACTGCAGTAGGGGTGCACGGTACTGTGTACACCAACAGAAGTGTAGTAACAACTATAAGTGCACTGTATGTATTGTGTACACCACCAGAAAAATAGTAGTAACTGCACTAGGGGTGCACGGTATTGTGTACACCACCAGAAGTCTAATAGCAACTATGGGTGCACTGTATGTATTGTGTACTGTGTACACCACCAGAAATATAGTAGCAACTGCACTAGGGGTGAACGGTATTGTGTACACCACCAGAAGTCTAATAGCAACTATGCGTGCACTGTATGTATTGTGTACTGTGTGCACCACCATAAAAGTAGTAGCAACTGCACTAGGGGTGAACGGTATTGTGTACAACACCAGAAGTCTAATAGTAACTGTGGGTGCACTGTATGTATTGTGTACTGTGTACACCACCGGAAAAGTAGTAGCAACTGCACTATGGGTGCACGGGACTGTGTATTGTGTATACCACCTGAAGTATATTAGAAAAAGTACACCAGGAATGGCCTCCAGTCAAATATAGCTAAACTGGATGCAGTGGATATATATATATACGAGACTGTCTGTATATATATATATTAAATACACTGCAGCTAACTGAATAACCTGCCTGCCTGAAGTATATTAGAAAAAGTACACCAGGAATGGCCTGCAGTCAGATAAAGCTAAACTGGATGCAGTGGAGATATATATATATATATATATATATATATATATATATATATATATATATATATATATATATATATATATATATATATTTATATATATATATATATACGAGACTGTCTGTATATATATATATATATATATATATACACACATATTTTTTTACACTTTTTATTTTCGAAAATTCTGACGGACCTAGAAATAGAGCATGTTCTAAATATTTCCGACAGAACCAATTCCTATCGGGAAAACCGCTCGTCTGTATGCTGTTCCGACAGACCAAAAACTACGCATGCTCTAAAGCAAGTACGAGACGGAAACTATTGGCTACTGACTATTGAACTTCCTTTTTCTAGTCCCGTTGTACGTTCTGTACGCTACCTCGTTCTGAACGGTCGGACTTTGGTTTGACCATGTGTAGGCAAGACTGCTTGAATGGAATTCCGTCGGAGTCCCGTCGGAGAAACCTTCGGAGTTTATTCCGACGGCAAAACCGGTCGTGTGTACAGGGCATTAGAAAAAGTATACCAGGAATGGCCTGCAGTCAGATATAACTAAACTGGATGCAGTGGATATATATATATATATATATATCCACTGCAGATAACTGAGTAACCTGCCTGCCTGCCTGCTCAATCTAAATGACACTCTCTCTCCGTCCACACCAACAACACACTACACAGGGCCGACATGCAGGCAGCCTTATATAGTGTGGGGCGTGGACTTAGTCCCCCTGAGCAATGATTGGCCAAAGGCACGCGGCCTTTGGCCAATTATGGCTCTCTTAGCTGAGGGCCCTGGGATTGGCCAAAGCATGCAGGTCATGGTGCATGCTTTGGCCAATCATCATACAGCAATGTACTGCGCTCCCGCAGTGCATTATGGGGCGTTATGCGGTGCTCGAATTTGGTTTTCGATGAACGGGCAAACAGCCAATGTTTGAGTCAAACTCATGTTCGATCCCTAGTCTTAAGCATACTAACAACTTCACACTAACAGCCACAATGCTTCCAAGTTTGGATACAACTTCTACAATAGTGATAGGGTAAATTGCTCTCCATGCCTTTGTCAGATGGGCACCGATAGGCTACACTGATATGCAGCACTGATGAGCACTGATAGGCGGCACTGATGGGCACTGATAGGCAGCACTGATGGGCACTATTAGATGGCAATGATAGGCAGCACTGATGAGGAGGTACTGACAGGTATTACTGATGGGCACTGATTGGCATCTGTGAAGGGCACAGACAGGCGTTACTGATGGGCACTGATTGGCACTTTGATAGGCACCGATTGGCGATTTGGTTGGGCACTCATTGGGATTTGGGTGGGCACTAATTGGCATTGTGGTGGGCACCACTGATGGGGGCTGCACTGATAATCAATGTGAGGATTATCAGTACACAACCCCCTCTCTGACATGAGAGCCACCGATCGGCTCTCCCTGTCAGCCTGAACCAAGGAAAGCTAATTACCGGCACTTGATTGATCACAGCTGATCACGTGGTAAAGAGCCTCCATCAGAGGCTCTTTACCACAATCGGAGATGCGGTTTGTCAGAGTGACACCCCACACCACCGATCTTCGCGCTGCGCACCCCGCAGGCGCGCGCTGGCTTGTTATCCTGCTGGACCTCATATGACGCGCAGTCAGGAAAACTGAACCACTTCCTGGCAGTCATTCTGCTGTAGGCCAGGCGGGAAGTGGTTAAAAGACAAATTCCCCCATTCTTCCTGATATACATGTTTGTATATATAAAAAAAAATGTAACCTCCATAATTAAAACATTTCAAATAATACACAGTTTTTATACCATCTCTTGTTTTGCTGATCGTAAATGTGTGTTTGTACAGTGTGTACACATGAAGTGATAAAATAATAACTGAGATATGGTAAAAGCAAGCCATTGCCTAAAATGTGGGTGCTAAAAGGGATCCTTCTTTCCCACTCCCACAGAATTTATGATGTATGTAACTGATTTATTATAGTCTGGTACAAGCTTTGACTCAAACGATCAAGTGTCATAAAGGACCAGTCAATGTAGCATTAAGCCATAGCTCTTGGTTCTAATATTATTATTTTTATACAGGATTTATATAGTGGCAACAGTTTGTGCAGCACTTTACAATATAAAGGGAGACAATACAACAACAATACAATTCAATACAAGAGGGTTAGGATGGCCCTGCTCCTGCGAGCTAACATTCTAATAGTGAGGGGCTGGTGGAACAAAAGATAATAACAGTAGGGGGTAAACTGACTAGAGAAATAGAAGATGTGGTTATTAGCTGAAGGCAGGACAGGCTTCCCCAAAGAGAAGAGTTTTTTGGGCTCACCTAAAAGTGGACAAAGTAGGAGAGAGCCAGACAGATTGGGGTAGTGAGTTCCAGAGGATGAGAGACGCTCTGGAGAAGTCCCGGAGACAAGCATGGGAGGAGGAGACAAGGGAGCTAGAGAACAGGAGGTCTTGAGAGGAGCAGAGAGGACAGTTTGGGTGATATTTGGAGACAAGACTGGAGATGTAGCTCGGGCAGAGTTGTAGATGGCTTTATATGGGATAGCCTGCGGTGAGGTAGGCCAATGAGGAGGGAGTTACAATAGTCAAGGCGAGAGATAACAAAGGAAGCGAATAAGTTGCTTAGTGGTTTCAATGGTCAAAAAATGGCATATTTTGAAGAGATTACAGAGGTGAAGTCTACAAGATTTGGAATCAATTGGATTTGGGGCTTAAAGGACAAGTCAGAGTCCAGGGTTACACCTAGCACCCTGGCATGAGGAGAGGGACTGATGGTTGTAATATTGATCTTGATGGAGAGGTCAGGGGCACATGCAGGGGGGAATATTATGAGCTCAGTTTTAGAAAGATTGGGTTTGATAAAGTGGTGTGACATCCATGCTGATATGTCAGTTAGTAAGTTATTAATGAGGGAGGAGACTGAAGGAGTTAGGTGAGGAGTAGAGAGATAGATTTGTGTGCAGTCAGCATAGAGATGATACTGTAGTTTTTCAAGGGAGGAGATGTAGGGTGGAGAAGAGGAGGGGTCTGAGCACAGAACCTTGGGGGACAGAAAGAGGAAGTGGAGAGGAGGAGGCAGAGCTATAGGTAACACTGAAGGAGCGCTGTAATAGGTAGGAGGAGAACCAGGAGAGAGCAGAGTCTTGCAGGCCAAGAGAGTTGAGTTTTTTGAGGAGGAGGGGATGTTCAACAGTATCAAAGGCCACAGAGTGGACTAGTAGTATGAGTATGGAGTAGTGGCCATTTGTTTTAGCAGTTAGTAAATCATTAGTGAGTTTTAGTAGGGAAGTTTCAGTGGAGTGTAGTAAGTGAAAGCCGGACTGTAAGGGGTCCAGAAGGTTGTTGTCAGTGAGGTAGGAGCTCAGACAATTGTAAACTAAGCATTCTAAAAGTTTAGAGGTAAACGGGAGCAAGGAGATGGGTCTTAAGTTGTTCTGGCTAGTGGGGTTCAGTGAGGGCTTTTTCAAATATAAGGGTGATCGTCGCATGTTTTAGAGAAGAGGGGAAGGTGCCCATAGAGAGGGAGAGATTGAAGGTGTGAGTGAGGGAGCATAGGATAGAAGAAGAGGCTGACTGTAGTAGTTGTAAGGGAACAGGGTCCAGGGGACTGGTGGTAAGGCGGGCTTCTGAGAAAACTTTAGCGACCTCTTTGGTAGTAACAAGGTCAAAAAGAGGAAAGTGTTGAGGGTGATTTTGTACAGAGTATGTTAAGCAGGATAGATGTCTGTGCAGTGGAGATGCCCCCACAAATTGCATCAATCTTGTTGGAAATCTCATGAGCAGTGCGTTAGTTACTGGGTGGAGGTGGTGGTGGAGAAAGTAGAAAGTTAAAAGTAAAGAAGAGACGACGACGACTGGATGACAGAGTGTTAATGAGAGTGACAACGTAGGCTTGTTTGGCAGCGTGGAGGGAGAAATTGTATTTTAAGAAGGCAGATTTATATTGGGTGAATGCTTGCTGGGATTTGGTTTTACAACACAATCGCTCCAGTGCAAGGCTATGTCTCTTAGGCTGGGTTCACACCATTGTGAATTGGATGCGGTTTCACCGCATCCAATTTGCAATAGCAGGAGATTTTGACCGGCTCTCTATGGAGCCGGTTCACATATCTCTGCAGCGGGTCCTTTGCGATTTGCACAAAAACGTCTTTTGGTCCATTTCAGGTCTGAATTCAGCCGAAAATTCGGGCTGAAATCAGACCTGAAACGGTGAACCAGGACGCACCGGACCCTGCTGTGAGTCGCATGCGGCTCATATGTGAACCCAGCCTTAAGATTTCTGGTATTTTCAGTCTGCCAAGATTGTTATGGCCAGGGGCCTAATATTTTGTGTAGTGAGAGCAGCAAGTGAGTCCAGTGTGGATGAAAGTGAACTGTTGTGGCCAGGTCAGGGCAGGACAGGGGTGTGATTTTGTCAGTCGCTGAGTAGAAAAGAGAAGGATTAAAGTGGCAAAGGTTTCTGATTGTTTATTTCTGAATGTTTGCTGCTTGGAAGGACAGGTGGTTGGAGACACAGAAACTGTGAAAGTGATGAGGTTGTGGTCAATGGGAGGAAAGGGGGTGTCGTTGAGGTTGTAGGGAGTGCACAGATAGGTTCTGTTTCTAAATTCCTTAGAAATTTAGGTGTTCCCACTCCACCTGTTGCATTATTCATAGCATAAAATAAAATAAAAATCCAGCAAGGAGAGTTGGACCCAGTTCCCAGGGCTGGAAACTCAATCATATATACAGTAGATCTTGTCATCAAGTGTCCTTGATGTATGAAATTGTTAGATATAACTCTCCAGCATCTATCAAAAACTGAAACAGCTTTTGGTGTACCAACATGGGGCGGCACAGTGGTTTAGTGGGTAGCACTCTCACCTAGCAGTAAAAAGGGTATACTACCTGCCTGGAGTTTGCATGTTCTCCCTGTGCCTGCGTGGGTTTCCTCTGGGTACTCTGGTTTCCTCCCACACTCCAAAGACATGCTGGTAGGTCAATTGGCTTCTGTCCAAAAATTGGCCCTAGTATATGAGTGTGAGTTGGGGACCGTGGATTGTGGGCTCCTTGAGGGTAGGATGTGATGTATGTGTGGAGCACTGTGTAAAAAATTAATGTCGCTATATGGGTACCTTAAATAAATAATAATAATAGATGACCATCTTAATGAGACAAGTGTACAGGGATAGGGACAATTGTAGATGACGTACCAAAACTCACTCGGGTTGAACTGGATGGACTGGTGTCTTTATTCAACCTTACTAACTATGTAACTATGTAACATGTTCAGTTGACTAGCTTTGGTACATAAGTTCTACATAACAGTCACTCTGTCGCTGCAAAAAACAAACAAACAACAAAACTGTTGAAAAGCATGACCTGCAAAAGTAGACGCTGTATACTTCTTGCTGTGAAGGCCAGTTATAGGTGGGGGCAGGGGCCATCTGTTTGTTACTGGTGTAAACTTGGTGAGGGGAAACACTGGACACCTTTGCTGCCATTGTGCTATGTGCTGGGTGTCCAGTGTGTCCCTGTGCCTTTAAGGAGGATTGGGCTACCTCCAGGCCCACCTGCCCCTTATCTATCAATTAGAATGCATGTGCTTCAATTGTGGAGACTCTCATTAATTTACAAGGGTTAGGACTGCAAGTAATACAGGGTGCTGTGAAGGGGCCTTGCAGCTTACGCATGTGTTTGCAAATGTGTGCCAACGAAGCCCCTTTTTTTAACGCATACTATTATACAGGTTAATTTGGTTAGTAAGGAGACTGGTTGGTGAGTTGAGCTGGGAATTTTCTCTGGTTTTGTCTTTTATGTGTTGCCCTTCCATGTGCTACTTGCTGTAAAGGCCAGTTATAGGTGGGGGCAGGGCCATCTGTTTGTTGCTGTATACTCACCTGTCCTGATGATCACTACTCTAAACCTCATTCTGTTCCAGAGGTAAGAAGGCCTGCCGAACCTTCACATTCAATATTTCTGCTGGTGTGGGATACCTGTACGATGTGGTATGATATGGTTCCGTGTGAGTATAAAGCCTCTAGTTTTGTAGGCTCTGTTTCTTTTGTTTTGTTTTCTTTTTAAAAAATTTTTAACCCAGCCACAGAGTCATTATCAGTGTTTTACACATTTTTGACTAGTTCAAATATTTGCATGTCAGTCCTTCTGATTGATGGTGAATCTTGCAATTCAAGAATGCAGGCAATCATGACTGGCAAAAACTTCAATTTGCCAGTTTGCCTGAATTTTAAAACAATCTGTTCGTCATTACTAAGAGATCTGTGCTATTAAGACTCAGGGGGTTCAAACAATGCCACAGATGGGAGTTCTATGTCAATAATGTCCAAAATACTCAGTGAATGAAGTATTTACCTCTAATACCCCGTACACACGGTCGGATTTTCCGATGGAAAATGTCCGATCGGAGCGTGTTGTCGGAAATTCCGACCGTGTGTGGGCTCCATCGGACATTTTCCATCGGATATTCCGACACACAAAGTTGGAGAGCAGGAGATAAAATTTTCCGACAACAAAATCCGGTGTCGGAAATTCCGATCGTGTGTACACAAATCCGACGGACAAAGTGCCACGCATGCTCAGAATAAATAAAGAGATGAAAGCTATTGGCCACTGCCCCGTTTATAGTCCCGACGTACATGTTTTACGTCACCGCGTTCAGAACGATCGGATTTTCCGACAACTTTGTGTGACCGTGTGTATGCAAGACAAGTTTAAGCCAACATCCGTCGGAAAAAATCCTAGGATTTTGTTGTCAGAATGTCTGAACAAAGTCCGACCGTGTGTACGCCCTATAAGCCTGTAATAAAACTAATTTACCCAAAACCCATATAAACTTTTGAAAGGAAATGTTTTAATACAAATTTGAAGATGCATTGCTTCTTGGATTTTGTACTTCAGCAAAGCCTGCTAAAGTAACTAATGTCATGGTAACACATTATTACTTCTTACGATCCATGACCTACAGTGTCATTAATGGTGAATCACAATCTTGGAATAATGAGGTAAGTGCCTTCCAATAGGTGTACTCTCAGTTGGTTAGGTGTGGGCTGGTTAGTTAGTTCCGTAAACTGTACAGCACATGAAAAGTATAAAAGATGCTTCCGGAGCCCAGAACACATTGGATACAATCCTGTAGATCAGTTTGAAGTGACATAGGGAAACAATTTAAATTTCAAAACTGAACATGTACTTTTTTCACCTACAGGAAATCTTTGATTGCCAACAAATGAATAAAACTTCTAAAATTTCATTCACACTGCTTAGCTTAGAGAAGAGCATTCAACACAGCGTGTTGTACAGCCAGTATCCTACCCATGGCTGGACTATTCTCCTAGCGGGGGTTGCAAAGAAGTCATAAAATATAATAAGCAACTATGAAATATAAGCAGAGGCAGTACACTCTTTTACAGGTTTGTTGCAGGGAGCCTGGCTAGGGTCAGAACCACTCAGCAAGCAAGTGTAAGCGCACAATGTACACAAGACAAAGGAGCCCATTTTTAGCCTTATTCAATTCACATTTGACCACTGAGCTGTTCAATGTTCTACGCTGTAATTATAAAGCATATATGTTTCTTGCATATTTGCCGGATTGAGTTGAAATCGTCTCCATTCGCCACATGCCTGTATTTGCAGTCCCGCAAAGGGTAATCCAGGTTTCAGTAATTATAAATAAGATTAATGTCACAGCCATCGGGCCTGAGCCTCTGCTTGGCATTCACCACTTAGAGAGAAAAAATTGTAGCATATGTGTATAGCACCCTCCTCTAGTTAGGCTGCCAAGCTAAATTTAGTTTTTGGCTTCACCGCAGTCATTAATATTTGTTGTCTGGTCAGGGTTTCCTAAGCTGGGTATTTGATTCCTCCCACCTGCTTCTGATAGAAGCTTCCAGAACATAGGGCAGAGAAAGTCAAATCTCCAGTATGAAAATTGTCATGCCCGGAAGAAGGCATCTAAAAGGTGGCTGGGGAGATGATAGATGTTTGAAAGGCCTTTCTTGGTGTTTTTTTCTGGAGGGCACTCTCCTGAAATCCTGGTCTGGACAAGGATCTTTTGAGAACTACCTGTGGATGTTGGGTGGGAGACAGCTCCTGGGACATTTTGAATAAAAACCTTGCTGTGCTCTTGGGTGTGAAAGTGCTAGAAGAGAACTAATGCCTCGTTTCCACCGAGTGGATCGGTTCGGGTCGGATCGGTTTGGAAGGCCTAGAATGGTCCAGCCTATTCAGGCGAGCGTTTCCACTGCAAGTCGGACCGACAGGGGCCATACGTGGGTTTAGAAAAAATGCCTAGCATGGCGTCACACGTCCACCAATCAGTGGAATGTGTCTTAGCTCTGCCCTAACCGAACCGTTCCATTTTCTATGGCCCCACATCTGAAGCAGGACCCTGAATGGAATGGTTCGGTTTGGTTGTATGGGCCGCTTTCATAATGGAAACACCCAAAATAGCGTACCGTACCGAACCGATCCGCTCAGTGGAAACGAGGCATAAGTGCCAGAGGATACTATACTGATTAGGACTGCTTTTATACAGTCATAGATGTACTGGCCATCCCCAGTTACCTCAAGGAAAGGCTGCTTAGAGAAGATTAGTGAGAAGTTCTCCCCTAGACCAGTGATGGCGAACCTGGGCACCCCAGCTGTTTTGTAACTACATTTCCCATGATGCTTATGCACTTTTCAGTGTAGTTGAGCAACACGTGAAATGTAGTTTCAAAACATCTGGAGTGCCAAGGTTTGGCATCACTGCCCTAGACGGAGCCCTTATTGTTGGTGTGTGTGACTGGCAGCCTCTATGCTAGTGTGGGAGACCAAGGCATATTCTCAGAGACCCCACTATAGGTCAGCGCTACATGTGTTTCTTGCACAGTCATTGGACTGAGTCACTTTTGGCCCCATAACCATACATCTGGATTTTCTTTTGTTCAAGAGGAACTCCAAGTGTCAGTAATTATAAATAAGATAAATGTCACAGCTGCTGCTTTGCTTGGCATCTGCTACTTGAAAAGAGCAAATCATTGAGTTTATCAATCAATTTAATCAATTGATTTTATAATTCCGCATTGATACCACACCGACAGCTGCACACATACACTGGTCAGTTTAAACTTTGGACAATACATTTCCTATTCATTGTGTCTGAATTGAGTGTCAAGAGAGCAAGGAAAGATGAATATATACTGCAAAGTGAATTGTTTGCTTTGCTCTACAGGGGCAGAGGAAAGGTTCACTTTAAGAAAAAAAAAAAAAGGAACCTGTACTGTAATAATGTACATGTTAGGAAGGACAGGGCATAGACAAGCTGTGCTTAGCCCATTCAATGATTAAGGACATTTTTTTTTTCATACTGTTTGGCTGTTACCATGGAAATGCAGAAAGAATTATTTATAGATTTAAAAGCTTCAAGTAATTTTTTGCTTGGAAGCAATCATTCAGTGCAGCAAAGGAAAACATCTATGTAGTTAAATTCAACTTGATTTTCCACCAGGATAAATCGTTCTATTTTTAACCAAAATTATTATCAATCGCACCACCCATTTGGTTCGGGCAATTCCTGAAAGATACAATTCTTTAATAAAAATGAAAGCCCTTGGTGACTTCTTTTCCCAGTAACAGTGGTCAAGAGATAAGTGATCTCACTAATAGGAGGCCCTATAAAAATATTTTTTTTAGGAATAGAATCTGTCAAGTTTTTATTGCTGTGTCCTGGTAGTCAATAAAACCCTGAAAGAGATTCTAACTGTCCAGAAATTTTGGCTAGGATTTTAAAAGGACCCAGTAATCAAGTAAAAAAAAAATGTGTACAAAAGCACAGAAAGATCAAACTTGCCGTTCAACATGCCAGAAAATCTAACTAATCAATATATTAGCACAGCCCCCTTGCATGTCATAGCCTTTCCTTCTTCTAGGAGTGACTAATTACTCTTGGTGCTGGCCAAGCTCCTCAACTCCTCCCCTAAGCTTTTTACATAATTGTTTATGTAGCTATTGGTGGAGCAGAATAGGGAATACTAGAGTGTCACTTGACTGATAGCTCTGAGGCAGCTGCATAGGCGTGCGCACAGGGAATCCCGGGTGTGCCTGGGCACACTCTAATCACCCCATGCAGTGTTGATTTCCCCTGCTTCCTGGCGCCCCCTGTCTCCTCCCTGCAGTGCTGCCAGCTTCCCTCCTCACCTGTCCCACCAGCTGCTGCGGGTGGATGTTCCAGGATGGAGAGCGGGGGAAAGGGGCTGGTAAATATTTAATTTACCCCTTCCTTTTTTGGATGAACACAGTGAGTGCGCTGTACCGATCGGGCCTGTGTTAATTTTTAACTGAAGTATAGTAAACTATGTTTGTTTATGAGACATCAGGGGTCTGTTTAGACCCTTGATATTTCACCAAAGCCCCCCAAGGCTTCTAAAATTGTAAAAAAATAAATAAAAAATTGTAAAAAATAATTACAAAAATATAATTATAAAAAATAATAAAATAACAAAAAGATATTGTAAACAATAATTACAAAAATAAAATAATAAAATAAAAAACTTCTAACACTGTTCACTTCCCTACTGGCACCAATCTCTGCTCTACTCATACCTTCCACTGCTCTGTTGATATACACACATGTGCGTTTGTGCTCCTGGGGTACACACCCCAATACAATAGGCTGCGCACACCAATGGGCAGCTGACATCATATCCGGAAGCACAAGGGAGATTTTTTACAGGTAAATAACATGAATAAATATGTTAAATGTGCATAAAATATTATGGGAATATTTTGAAAGGAATAGTCTGTTGACAGGGCATCTAAGATCTAGAGCATAAGAAAAACATCAGCTTTCCAAAGTATCTAAAAACCCTATATTACAGTATTTTTAAGACATTTTTAAAAAGGATGGTTCCTACATTCCCCACACTCACATTATCTTGTCATCCCTGACTACTTAATTTGTGATGCCTCTTCTTATCTCCATAACCCCTCTGTCAGGAAAGGTTCCACCCGCTGATGATACTGTCTGACATTTGGCGTGCAGTACTGTGGTCCACCAGCAGGTGTCTCCTGCTCTCCAGTCTGGAACTGCCAGGGGAGCCTTCCCCTGTTGGTGGTATTATGTGATCCTTGGGCCGGAGTACTGGCGTCCACCAGCGGGTGGTTCCTGGCAGTGTGGGGCCGACATCATCTCCTGCAATTAGGCATCACCTGAGTGATTGCAGGAGGTATGTGTAATTACCCGGCAGACACACTGGTGTCTTGCCTTGGTATCTTCCTTGCGCCCTGACCCTGACCCTGTGAAGCTCTGCATCTGTACCTGTACCTGGATCTTATCCTGATCCTGTTCCTGTCTGTTATCTGAACCCTGGACCCTGAGCCTTGTACCTGACCCGTCCCTCCTGTGATCCATCCATCCTCTCCTTGTCCTGTTTGTCTTCCTTTCCCCAGCTGCTGACCCCCTGTTGTCGACCCTGGCCTGGCCCTATTTATGATTCTGGTATTCCCCTTTACTTGTATATATTTGTCTGTTATTATTTGTGGGTTTCTGTTGGTGGTTGTTTGGTTGCAAATTGTAGTATATTGGAGGTGGTTGTATTTATTCACTTATCTTAATAAATTATATATTTTCACCTTACCTGCGTTTGTTCCTCTGTTGCTGTCCACACAGCTCTGGTCACACCTGATACGTGACAGAATACCAAGGCATCTCGGTTCTGTTTACTTCAGGTGAAATGAATCTGGATGTTATTAGTTACTATGCTCTGCTGGCATCTTAGAGTGGAGAATATCTCCGCCAGACACTTAAGGAGTGGACCAGTTGTTTGAGATCATGCGTTTAGCTCACTCTCTGGTGGATCAGGGTTGTTTGCTGTTGTGCAGCCTTTAATTCAGATATGTACAAAGCTGGACCTGCCCAGTATTCCCAGAGGCCGTGATGACTTTTCTCCACCTTTTAATGTTAATCAGATTGTATCCCTGGTATGGCTTTTGGAGGATGATCCCATATACTTTTGTGCACACTATTCAGCCTGCTCACAACAAATACCAGATAACAGAGTGCGTTGAATCTGTTCAGTCCCTGGTCAGACAGGCAGAATGTAAACTACAGTTTGTGCAACCAATACTCTTAGCATGGTCTGATATGCTGCAATCAGCCCCAGCCAATCCACAACTAACCACCGCTGCCATCAGACACCTGCCAGCCCAAAGGTCTTCTTCCCCTTCACCCATGGCAACCTCAGTCGCAGCTCAGTACACCCTGCTTCCAACCAAATATCAATACCCAGTTTCCACTCCCTGCACCTATCCTGCTTTTAACCCACCTGCCTCTTCTCGGCTGCCTGCAATCCCTCAAGAACTTCCCCCAGCTACTGTTACCTCTTCCCTGCCTTATTCCAACCCTCCTCTCCAGTCTGCTTCATTCCTTACCTACAATCCTGCAGTTACCTATAGGACTCCAGTAGCTAAACCTAAAAAGAGACGGAAGTTCTTTCCTACCCATTTGATCCTGCCAGTAACCCAACCTGCCTCCGCATCAGCTAATCCACTCCAGCCTGACGTCCCAGTGCCTGCTACTCAGCCTGACGTCCCAGTGCCTACTACCCAGCCTGACGTCCCAGTGCCTACTACCCAGCCTGACGTCCCAGTGCCTGCTACCCAGCCTGACGTCCCAGTGCCTTCTACCCAGCCTATCCTGCTACCCAGCCTTTGCGTCCATAGGTGTGTGCACAGGGTGTGCCAGGTGTGCCTGGGCACACCCTAATCACCACGTGTGCTGTAGATTCCCCCTGTTTAGACCCCTGATATTTCATCAAACCCCCCCTAACGGGGCTCCTAAAGAAATGATCAAAAAAATCATTAAAAAATAAAATTGTAAAAAATAATAAAAAATAAAATAATGAAAACTACTGACTCCAAACTCTGCTCTACTGACACTGCTCTACTGACACCGTCCACTGCTCTACTGACACCGTCCACTGCCCTTCTGACATCGTCCACTGCCCTTCTGACACCGTCCACTGCTCTACTGACCCCGTCCACTGCTCTACTGACACTGGCAGTATATATACACATGCACACGCTAATGTGTTTGAGCTTTGCGGTGCACACCTTAATGCAATAGGCTGCGCACACCTATGCTGACGTCCCAGTGCCTGCTACCTAGCCTGACGTCCTAGTGCCTGCTACCCAGCCTGACGTCCCAGTGCCTGCTACCCAGCCTGACGTCCCAGTGCCTGCTACCCAGCCTGACGTCCCAGTGCCTGCTACCCAGCCTGACGCTCCAGTGCCTGCTACCCAGCCTGACGTCCCAGTGCCTGCTACCCAGCCTGACGTCCCAGTGCCTGCTACCCAGCCTGACGTCCCAGTGCCTGCTACCCAGCCTGACGTCCCAGCGCCTGCTACCCAGCCTGACGTCCCAGCGCCTGCTACCTAGCCTGACGTCCCAGTGCCTGCTACCCAGCCTGACGTCCCAGTGCCTGCTACCCAGCCTGACGTCCCAGTGCCTGCTACCCAGCCTGACGTCTCAGTGCCTGCTACCCAGCGTGACGTCCCAGTGCCTGCTACCCAGCGTGACGTCCCAGTGCCTGCTACCCAGCGTGACGTCCCAGTGCCTGCTACCCAGCGTGACGTCCCAGTGCCTGCTACCCAGTGTGACGTCCCAGTGCCTGCTACCCAGTGTGATGCCCCAGTGCCTACTACCCAGTCCAATGTTTCAGTACCTACTGACCAGTCTGATGACCTTGTGTCCATGTTCCAGCCTGAAGTTGTGCTGCCAGTGTCCCAGTCTGATGTGCCTGCCTTCCAGTCTGATGTGCCTGCCTTCCAGTCTGATGTGCCTGCCTTCCAGTCTGATATGCCAGCCTTCCAGTCTGATGTTCTGGTGCCTGCCTTCCAGTCTGATGTGCCTGCCTTCCAATCTGATGTGCCTGCCTTCCAGTCTGACGTGTCTGCCTTCCAGTCTGATGTCCTGGTGCCTGCCTTCCAGTCTGATGTGCCTGCCTTCCAGTCTCAAGTGCCTGCCTTCCAGTCTGATGTCCTGGTGCCTGCCTTCCAGTCTGATGTGCCTGCCTTCCAGTCTGATGTCCTGGTGCCTGCCTTCCAGTCTGATGTGCCTGCCTTCCAGTCTGACGTGCCTGCATTCCAGTCTGATGTCCTGGTGCCTGCCTTCCAGTCTGATGTGCCTGCCTTCCAGACTGACGTGCCTGCCTTCCAGTCTGATGTCCTGGTGTCTGCCTTCCAGTCTGACGTGCCTGCCTTCCAGTCTGACGTGCCCGCCTTCCAGTCTGACGTGCCCGCCTTCCAGTCTGATGTGCCCGCCTTCCAGTCTGATGTGCCTGCTTTCCAGTCTGATGTACCTGCCTTCCAGCCTGATGTCTCGGTGCTTGCCTTCCAGCCTGATGTCTCGGTGCCTGCCTTCCAGTCTAATGTGCCTGCCTTCCAGTCTGATGTGCCCGCTTTCCAGTCTGATGTGCCGGCTTTCCAGTCTGATGTACCTGCCTTCCAGTGATTTCAGGAGGTGTGTATAATTACCCGGCAGACACACTGATGCCTTGCCTTGGTATCTTCCTTGCACCATGACCCTGAACCTGTGAAGCTCTGCATCTGTACCCGTACCTGAACCTGATCCTGTTCCTGTCTGTTATCTGAACCCTGGACCCTGAGCCTTGTACCTGACTCATCCCTCCTGTGATCCATCCATCCTCTCCTTGTCCTGTTTGTATTCCGTTCCCCAGCTGCTGACCCCCCATTGTTGACCCTGGCCTGGCCCTGTTTCTGATTCTGGTATTCCCCTTTACTTGTATATATTTGTCTGTTATTATTTGTGGATTTCTGTTGGTGGTTGTTTGGTTGCAATAATAAATTGGAGGTGGTTGTATTTATTCACTTATCTTAATAAATTATATATTTTCACCTTACCTGCGTTTGTTCCTCTGTTGCTGTCCAGACAGCTCTGGTCACACCTGATACTTGACACCCTCCTTGTGCACAATAGGGCACGCCATAAACCAGGGGCAGTGAATTAAATTTTACGTAGGTCCGATCAGCTAAATTTTCTGCCAGCAGAGGTCCGAATAGCACGTTTATGCTAAGACTCCTTCACATCACCCACCCCACCATAACATCACAACCCCCCCCCCACACACACACACAGTAGTGTGGTCTGCCCCTTCACATCATCTGCTCCCCCACAGCACTGCCCCCCTTCCCATAACCTTCCCAACCCCCCTCGACATCACCCCTCCCCCACAGCACTGCCCCTCTTCACATCAACCCCCACATCACCAGCCCCCTTCACATCAACCCCCACACACACAGTACTACCCCCTTCACATTACTCCTCCCCACAGCACTGCCCCCTCACATCACAAATCCCCCCACAGTAGTGTGATCTGCCCTCTTCACATCACCTTCCCTTCGTTACATCACCCTTGCATAACAAATCCCCAGTCCCCCAGTAATCTACTCTGCCCTCACTCTCCTACCTCATATCGAGCAGAGGTCGGGGGGCACCATGGTAATATCCCGGGTGCGGGAGGCACATCTCTGTATTGGGGGCAGGTAATCAGCTAAGTGCTGGTATTAAGCAGACTTTGGGAGACACGGCTCTGCAAAGAAGTTCATTGTTAGGCTTTACATACATTTTAAGTCAGTGGTGGCCTTTATGTAATTTTTTTTTCATCTTTTTATAGCTAAGGCATTAGATGTGACCTTTTAAAGCTGCCATCTGATGCTTGCATGTGATAACATAGCAAAGCATTTCCTATGAGCAGATTGCTCTCTTCTTATTTTGGGTTATTGTGCACAGAATTCTGCCCACCCAACACCCACTATACACATAACTGATGCTGTTTTCTCAGCCAGCGATTAAAAAAAAAAAAAAAAAAAAAAAGGCCAGAATCACATACTTTATAACCACTAACTGTGCTTATATACTAACTGCATAAAGTTAGTCCACATTGTTTTGGACAGTAAGAGTAGGATAAAACTGCACAAGGCATAAATAGCCATAGAAATACAAAACAAAGGCAATAAAATAAAGCATTAGGGCATTTTAACAAAAATAAAACCAATGAACTGAAATTGGTTTCTTCAAGGTTCTCCATTTGTGTTGCTTTTGTTTCTAATATTTCGGTAAGAACAGACATACAGTAAATCAGCTGCATAACCTAAAAATCAGTGGAAAGAATAACAGACTTCTTGCATTCTCCCTTGCATCATTGCATTTGCAACTGTTGGCCTAAGCGCAGATGGTAAAAACTAGTAAGATAGAGTTTGGGATAGTAGTTCAGAGGACTGAGCATTGTTGAAGAGTAACTCCACTTTTGTTGAGAAAAAACATTCCCCTCTGGGTGATCTATGTACATTACAAGGATTTTGACAAACTTTGTTACAGATTCCTACCTTTTGTTATTATGAAGAAATCCCTGTGTTTGTCTGTGTCCATGTGCAGAAGTGAGTCTAATGGGAGTGGTTCTTAATCATCAAATAGCTGCTGCACCTGCAGGGCTCTAATGAGGAAAATTTCCAGGTCTGAATCCCTTTAGGCAAGATTTCCTATTGGGAGTATCTCACCAAAAGTTAAATTTTTGTTGCAGGGGTTGTCTGAAATCTGACTTGTATGTTAGTGCAGACTTCTTGGAAAATCAGTGAGTCAATCACAGAAGCAGGAAATTACATATCTAAAGGGGGGGGGCGATCTGTACACACATTCTGTGTACAGAACACCTCCAGGTAGCCATATTACATTGCATTTCACAGAAAATTACAGAGCTGCAGATTGAAAAGGAAAGGTAATTTTTAATAACATTCAATTACAATATGACTTGTGTAACAATTGTGTATGCTATATTATTTTTATTTGCATTTTTTCCCCACAAAAGTATAAATATAAGAATATGAAATCTCTAAAATATGGTTGCCCGATAGTTCAAAAATCATGGATGCAATAGACTGTATGTATTTGCAACTGTGGGCTCAATTTTAGGCAGGACAGAATCCTGATGTTTAGACAGGGGGTGGAGAAGTAAGACTGGATTCACTCAGGTACTGATAGTAGAAAAGCATTCAATGCTAGTGTTGTTGGTGTAGTATTCTACCCTGGAATAGACCATTTTCTCTGCCTGGGGAAGCAATACAATCAATAAGCCCCCACATTTCATACAATGCATTTACCGTAGCATTTAGAACCACAGTGCAACCATTGTCCAATGACTCTCTAGTTGTGCACTGTACTTTGGCTTAGTACACTTTATCTCATTCATTTATGCATGGCAGGGGTTAGAATCAGGTGGCTTATTTTACTGTTTTTATCAGGGGTGCCCAACCTTTTGAAGAGTGAGGGCCACTTAAGCGACTTGGTAATCGGTCGTGGGAGACAATGAGTCCGTTTACATCTGGCACTCCATAGAGGTGAATGAAGGGTCTGATTGGCTAAGACCAATCATGTAAAAGGGGCCTAAGGCTGCTTTCACTCTGATGCGCTGCAGTTTACCTGCACCACGGGTGCGGCGCAGTTCACCTATGACTTTCCTGTGGGTTAGCTGCACTTCGCCATAGACTTCTATTATATCTTGCAGATATGGTGCACTTTCTGAAAGTGCACCAACCCACAAGTAATAACAGAAGTCTAGGACTTAGTGCAGGTAACCCGCTGGTGAACTGTGCCGCATTTGCAAATCAGTTTGAAAGCAGCCCAGTAACCACTGCAGAACAGATATGCCCATATATATATATATATATATATATATATACACAACACACTGTGATTTTAGTAATAAATTTACTGTTAATAACAGTCTTCCATTCAGGTATCGCCGGTTGTTGCTGTCCCAGGTGGAGTGCATTTGGTATCACTCACTTGCCCTATACAAGAAGCATCGGCTTATGTGGCTTGAACCACAGACGCTTGTTTCCTCTACCGCCAGCTTCATTCACAACACTGATGCCTTGAGATTGCCACGATCTGGGCCTGCCGATCTGCCATCCCAGATCAGGAGGTCCTCTGGTTGGGAACCCCAGGCCTAGCCCTACCCTACAGCAAATCGGTGTTTTTTTTATGCAGGAAGAACCAAGGAGCTTGCTTTATTGCAGCGCATACCATTTTTTTGGGCTAACCCACCCTGTGTAAAGTCAGAATGTCTCTAGTTAGTTGAGGACTCTATTTCCATGCCCACCTAACCAATTGTCCCTTGGATCCTGTTCCCTCACAACTACTACGGTCACCCTCTTCTTCTATCCTATGTTCCCTCACCCACATCTTCAATCTCTCCCTCTCTAGTGGCATCTTCCCCTCCCCTCTAAAACATGCGCAGATCACTCCCATTCTTAAAAAGCCCTCACTGGACCCTACCGACCTGAACAACTTAAGACCCATCTCATTGCTCCCATTCACCTCTAAACTTCTAGAACGCTTAGTCTACAACTGTCTTAGCTCCTACCTCAATGAAAATAACCTTCTTGACCCCTTACAGTCTGGCTTTCGCTCGCAGCACTCCACGGAAACTACCTTACTAAAACTCACTAACGATTTACTAACTGCTAAAACCAACAGCCAGTACTCCATACTCCTACTACTTGACCTCTCTGCGGCCTTTGATACTGTTGACCACCCGCTCCTTCTCAATAAACTACATTCCCTTGGCCTCCGAGATTCTGCTCTATCCTGGTTCTCTGCCTATTTATCACAGCGCTCCTTCAGTGTCACCTACAACTCTGTCTCCTCCTCTCCATTGCCCCTTTCTGTGGGGGTCCCCCAAGGCTCGGTTCTTGGACCCCTTCTCTTCTCTATCTACACCTCCTCCCTTGGTCACTTAATAACTGCCCACGGCTTCCAATACCACTTATACGCTGATGACACCCAAATCTATCTGTCTACTCCTCACCTCACTCCTTCAGTCTCCTCTCGCATTACTAACTGACATATCATCATGGATGTCGCACCACTTCCTTAAACTAAATCTCTCTAAAACTGAGCTATTAATATTCCCCCCCGCCCGTGCCCCCCTCCATGACTTTTCCATCAAAATCAACAATGCAACTATCAGTCCCTCCCCTCACACCAGGGTACTAGGTGTAATCCTAGACTCTGACTTGTCATTTCAGCCTCAAATCCAATCGCTGTCAAAAGTTTGTAGAATTCACCTCCGTAACATCTCTAAAATTCGCCCTTTTTTAACAAATGAAACCACCAAGCTCCTCATTCACTCCCTTGTTATCTCTCACCTTGACTATTGCAACTCCCTTCTCATTGGCCTACCTCTCCATAGGCTATCCCCTTTTCAGTCTATCATGAATGCTGCTGCCAGACTTATGCCGCGTACACACGGTCGGACTTTCCGGCATACTTGGTCCGACGGACCAGAGTGTGCCGGACAATCCGCCGGTGTGTGGGCGGCGGCGGACTTTTCCGGCGGACTTCTTCCCAAAAGCCCGCCGGACCTAGATTTTAAACATGTTTGAAATCTTTCCGTCGGACTCAGTTTCGGGCGGAAAGTCCGCTCGTGTGTGTGCTGGTCCGACGGAAAGCCCGCTCGTGTGTAGGCTGGTCCGACAGACCAAATACGACACGAGGGGATGGTATTGCATCTCGCGCTCGCTGCAATAGGAAAAACAAATCTTCCTATTGCGGCGAGCGCGGGGCATACCAGGCCCTTAGGTCTGGTATGGATTATAAAGGGGAACCCCGCTACGCCGAAAAAACGGCGTGGGGTCCCCCTAAAATCCATACCAGACCCCGATCCGAGCACGCAGCCTGGCCGGTCAGGAAAGGGGGTGGGGACGAGCGAGCGCCCCCCCCCCCTCCTGAACCGTACCAGGCCGCATGCCCTCAACATGGGGGGTGGGTGCTTTGAGGGAGGGGGGCGCCCTGCGCCCCCCCCCCCCCAAAGCACCTTGTCCCCATGTTGATGAGGACAAGGGCCTCTTCCCGACAACCCTGGCCGTTGGTTGTCGGGGTCTGCGGGCGGGGGCTTATCGGAATCTGGGAGCCCCCTTTAATAAGGGGGCCCCCAGATCCCGGCCCCCCACCCTATGTAAATGAGTATGGGGTACATGGTACCCCTACCCATTTACCTAGGAAAAAAGTGTAAGTAATAAAACACACTACACAGGTTTTTAAAATATTTTATTAAACAGCTCCGGGGGGGGATCTTCCTCCGGCTTCGGGGGTCTTCTTCCGGCTTCGGGGGTCCCTCCGCTTCATCTTCTCCCGGCGTCCGGTTGGTTCTTCTCCGCTCTCCGGCCTCTTCTCCCGGTGTCGCAGGTCTTCGGCCGGCCCCTCCGCTCTCTTCATGTAGCTCTATTGCGAGCGGAGGTCCGGACTTCTGGGCTTCTTGGCTTCTTGGCTTCTTGGCTTCTCTTCTCTTCTCTTCCCCCAGATGTTGACACGACGCTCTCTCCGGCTGGACTGGTCTCTGAGGGCTGCGTTGTGACTTATATAGGCGGAGACCCCGCCCCCATATGATGTCACAGTCCCTGGGCATGCTGGGACTGTGACGTTTTAGGGGGCGTGGTCGACCACGCCCCCTAAAACGTCACAGTCCCAGCATGCCCAGGGACTGTGACATCATATGGGGGCGGGGTCTCCGCCTATATAAGTCACAACGCAGCCCTCAGAGACCAGTCCAGCCGGAGAGAGCGTCGTGTCAACATCTGGGGGAAGAGAAGAGAAGAGAAGCCAAGAAGCCAAGAAGCCAAGAAGCCCAGAAGTCCGGACCTCCGCTCGCAATAGAGCTACATGAAGAGAGCGGAGGGGCCGGCCGAAGACCTGCGACACCGGGAGAAGAGGCCGGAGAGCGGAGAAGAACCAACCGGACGCCGGGAGAAGATGAAGCGGAGGGACCCCCGAAGCCGGAAGAAGACCCCCGAAGCCGGAGGAAGATCCCCCCCCGGAGCTGTTTAATAAAATATTTTAAAAACCTGTGTAGTGTGTTTTATTACTTACACTTTTTTCCTAGGTAAATGGGTAGGGGTACCATGTACCCCATACTCATTTACATAGGGTGGGGGGCCGGGATCTGGGGGCCCCCTTATTAAAGGGGGCTCCCAGATTCCGATAAGCCCCCGCCCGCAGACCCCGACAACCAACGGCCAGGGTTGTCGGGAAGAGGCCCTTGTCCTCATCAACATGGGGACAAGGTGCTTTGGGGGGGGGGGGGGGCGCAGGGCGCCCCCCTCCCTCAAAGCACCCACCCCCCATGTTGAGGGCATGCGGCCTGGTACGGTTCAGGAGGGGGGGGGGGCGCTCGCTCGTCCCCACCCCCTTTCCTGACCGGCCAGGCTGCGTGCTCGGATCGGGGTCTGGTATGGATTTTAGGGGGACCCCACGCCGTTTTTTCGGCGTAGCGGGGTTCCCCTTTATAATCCATACCAGACCTAAGGGCCTGGTATGCCCCGCGACGGGGCTAGCAAGGTGTCAATCTCGCCGATAAAAGCGGCAAGATTGACATCCTTTTCTAGTCCCGTCGCACCTGAGTCACGTTCAAAATGAACGGACTTGTCCGTGTGTGGGCAAGTCCGTTCATTCTGAAAGTCCGCCGGAACTCCGGCGAAAGTCCGTCGGAAAGACGGGCGGACTTAGCCCGCCGGAAAGTCCCGGCGTGTGTGGGCAAGTCCGTCCGTTTTAAAGTCCGGCGCACCTGGCGGACAAAGTCCGTCGGAAAGTGTGCCGGACCAAGTAGGATAGAAAGTCCGCTCGTGTGTACGCGGCATTATCCACCTTACCAACCGCTCAGTGTCTGCCAACCCTCTACTTCAATCCCTACACTGGCTCCCAATCACCCAGCGAATTAAATTCAAAATTCTAACCACAACATACAAAGCCATTCACAACTCTGCCCCAAGCTACATCACTAATCTTGTCTCCAAATATCACCCAAATCGACCTCTCCGCTCTTCTCAAGACCTCCTGCTTTCAAGCTCTCTCATCTCCTCCTCCCATGCTCGTCTCCAGGATTTCTCCAGAGCCTCTCCCATCCTCTGGAACTCGCTACCTCCATCTATCCGGCTATCCCCTACTCTTGCTACCTTCAGGCAATCCCTGAAAACTCATCTCTTCAGGAAAGCCTATCACGTCTCCAACTAATCTCCTACCACTTCCACCAGCTCATTCCCCACAGTTACAACCTTTTGTACCACCTGCCTCACCCTATTAGATTCTAAGCTCTTCTGAGCAGGGCCCTCTTAATCCTATTGTATTGTATTATAACTGTATTGTCTCCCTTTTATATTGTAAAACGCTGCATAAACTGTTGGCGCTATATAAATCCTGAATAATAATAATAATAATGTGAAAACGCAGAACCAATGTAACAGCTCTGGCGACTGATTCTGCTCTTTCACATGGATGTGGGAAGAGAGTCCTCAGCTGACTAGAATGAGTCCAAGCTTACACAGGGCAGAGCTGTGATACATATCATTTATACTTATGGGAGTTTGGCAGTGAACCTAGCAGCTGCAGCAAATACAATATAGCAAGTAAATAAGACACAATTTACACTTGTCGCTGGAGGGGGACAGTCAGATGGTGGTAAATACATGGCGTTGTGCTGCTCTGTGAAAAGTGATCCACCACGGATCTCTCTTGAAAGAGCGATGCACGTGCAGTGGAGCTTTAAATGTGAGAGCTTGGCATAGATATACAATATATTTATTACACTGTTCAATGCTGAAAAGTAACAGCTTGGTTCTTCAATTCTGGCAACCAATTTGAGAAAGAGATGTGTGAATTAAAGGTAAACGTGTGGTACTGCAGAAGGGCCATTAAATTAAACCTGTTGCACCAGGCAAAGCATGGATTTTTTTTATTTTACGAACCTGTGTATATGAAAGAATTAAGCCCCATACACACGATAGGACTTTGTACAAACTTTCCCTTGGATTTTTGTACAAAGGGCGTTGGCCAGAAGTTTGTCTTGCATACAGACGACAGGACTTTTGTAGCCAACTTTCACCAAATCACGTGGTTTTTCAGCTCTTTACCACCACCCTTTGGTCAACTTCTGTATTGTTGTCTGATATTGTGTCAATCTCGCCACTTTTATTGGCGAGATTGACACAATATCAGACAACAATACAGAAGTTGACCAAAGGGTGGTGGTAAAGAGCTGAAAAACCACGTGATTTGGTGAAACCTTGGCGAGATTGACACCTTGCGAGCCGGGTTCACACTGGTGCGGGGATCTGAGTTGGATCCCCGCCAATGCCAGGCACTGTGTTTGGTATGAATATTGAGGGGGAACTCCACGCCAAATTTTAAATAAAAAACCGGCATGGGTTCCCCTCCAGGGGCATACCAGGCCCTTAGATCTGGTATGGATTTTAAGGGGAACCCCCTACACCGAAAAAACAGTGTGGGGGTCCCCTCAAAATCCATACCAGACCCTTATCTGAGCATGCAGCCCGGCTGGTCAAGAAAGGGGGTGGGGACGAGCAAGCGCCCGCCCCGCTGAGCCGTACCAGGCCGCATGCCCTCAACATGGGGGGTGGGTGCTTTGGGGGAGGGGGCGCCCTGTGGCTCCCCCACCCCAAAGCAACTTGTCCCCATGTTGATGAGGACAAGGGCCTCTTCCCGACAACCCTGGCCGTTGGTTGTCGGGGGGGGTTATCGAAATCCAGGAGCCCCCTTTAATAAGGGGGCCCCCAGATCCTGGCCCCCCACCCAACGTGAATGAGTATGGGGTACATGGTACCCCTACCCATTCATCCAGGGAAAAAAGTGTCAATTAAAAAAACACACTACACAGGTTTTAAAAGTAATTTATTAGGCATCTCCAGGGGTCTTCTTCCGACTTCGGGGGTCTTCTGCCGACTTCGGCAGTAATGCTGTCTGTGCGCTTCGCTAGAGGGGCGGGGTCACCGCCTATATAAGTCATAGCAGAGCGCACAGACAGCATTACAGCCGGAGAGAGTGTTGTGTCAACATCTCTGGAAGAGAAGAGGGAAGAAGACGATCCAGATGTCCGGGCTCCTCCGCTAGCAAAAGAGCGGCAAAAGAGCAGAAGATAGCGGAGGAGCCCGGCAGAAGGAAGAATGCACCGGAGAAGAACCAGAGAGCGCGGAGACGACACTGGAGAGAAGGGAGAAGAGGCTTGAGAGACCCCCGAAGTCGGCAGAAGATCCCCGAAGTCGGAAGAAGACCCCCGAAGTCAGAAGAAGAACCCCGAAGTCAGAAGAAGACCCCTGGAGCTGCCTAATAAATTACTTTTAAAACCTGTGTAGTGTGTTTTTTTTTATTGACACTTTTTTCCCTAGGTGAATGGGTAGGGGTACCATGTACCCCATACTCATTCACATTGGGTGGGGGGCCGGGATCTGGGGGCCTCCTTATTAAAGGGGGCTCCAGGATTCCGATAAGCCCCCCGCCCGCAGACCCCGACAACCAACGGCCAGGGTTGTCAGGAAGAGGCCCTTGTCCTCATCAACATGGGGACAAGGTGCTTTGGGGTGGGGGGGGGCCGCAGGGCGCCCCCTCCCCCAAAGCACCCAACCCCCATGTTGAGGCATGCGGCCTGGTACGACTCAGGAGGGGGGCGCTCGCTCGTCCCCACCCCCTTTGCTGACCGGCCGGGCTGCGTGCTCGGATAAGGGTCTGGTATGGATTTTGTGGGGACCCCCACGCCGTTTTTTCAGCGTAGGGGGTTCCCCTTAAAATCCGTACCAGACCTAAGGGCCTGGTATGCCCCCAGAGGGGAATTCCCCCTCGCACTCGCCGCAATAGGAAAATGTGTTTTTCCTATTGCAGCCAGAGCGAGATGTACAGTACCCTGTTGCCGAGAACCAGTGCGATGGGTTCGCGCTGGAAACGTTCTCGCGGCCGCGTACTGTAGTTTGTACAAAAGTCCGATGCCTTTGTGTACGCACGATCGGACTTTGCTCCATCGGATTTTTGTTGCTGGAAAGTTTTTCCGTTCGCACAGCCAACAAAAGTCCGATGGAAACAGAAAAAGTTTGTCCGATGGAGCGTACACACGGTCGGATGTTGCTCCAAAACAGCTAATTTGCATGTTTGTTGTCAAAAAGTCCGATCTTGTGTATGGGCCTTTACAGTCAGCGGAGCTGCATTAGGAGGAACAAGGAGAAGGGTGTAGATCCAGAGAGTGGGCAAATCTGAAATTACTAGTAGAACAGTGACAGAGTAACCCACATCATTTTTAAGACAAATATTAACTGTTATTAGTAATGGTGGTTTTCAAACAATGCCCCAATATTCAAAAAGGTCAATGAGTGTTCAATATAATCATAAAATAAGAACTTTTTAAAGGGTCTGTTCATAAATAAACTTTTTAAGGGTATGGGCTCACTAAAAGTAAGGGTTTTTTTTGTTTGTGAACTGGCATACTAGCTGGAAAAAGTTTTATGAGACATTCCATACTTTTGCTGAATGGTGGAGAAGGTAAATAAGCTTCTAGTTAAAGGGTTGTCTAATTTTACTATTTTAAACAGGGCACAAACCTCCCAGGGTTGAGCCATGTGTGAGGTTATGTTATCAGGGATAAGAGGGGTGAAGAGGAATGATTGTTGAATTTTTGGTGATAAGATGGTACTTACTTCAAGTAAGTCTCCAAATATGTTTTAAAAATTGCATGGGAGGAGTGGCGGCTGGTGCTTTTTTCTGGGGTAGGGGGCGCAAACAAACTAAAAAATTCTGAAAAAAAACCCATCAATTGCAGCCTCACTGTGCCCATCAAACGCAGCCACTTTGCCATCAAACGCAGCCACTGTGCCATTAAACGCCGCCACTGTGCCCATCAAATGCTGCCACTGTGCCCATCAAATGCTGCCACTGTGCCATCGAATGCTGACACTGGGCCCCCCCGCCCGCCGTCTGCCTGGCATTTACCCTGACTCCGTGGGGCAGCGGGAGATGGTGGCGGGCAGTGTCCTCCATGCATCTCTATGTCCTTGATGTCTTCTCCCGTCTTCTCCTTCCGTCCTCTCCTATGATTGGATGCCTGATAGGCGTCCAATCACAGCGCCTGTTGTTTCAGCCAATCAGGTGACGGGTAACAGACCCGAGCACCTGATTGGCTGAGAGGCGGTTCAGTGCTAGGAAAGCGAATATTCATTTGCTTTTATAACACAGCTGGGTGAACTGCAAGCGCCAAGCATGGCGCTCGCTGTTTACCTTTTTTGACCCCTATTAGAGCCTATGGCGCTATCAGGTGCTTCAAAAACACCCCCCGTCGCTGTAATTCAGGTGCCCGGCCCCTGAATAGGGGTTGACAGCGGTCGCCATGGATAGATTCATGCAATGCATGAATCTATCTATTGGTGATAGAGGGGGTGGCTGGAGAGAGGGGGCGGTGCCCGTGCGTCCTTATGGACGCACCGCCACTGCATGGGAGATAGAAGCTGGGACTCATAAACAAGTTGCTCTACAGCTAGGATGAGTTGGGACAATTCATATTTTCAATTCACATACAGAACTGTGCAAAAGTTTTAGGCAGGTGTGAAGAAATGCTAAAAAGTAAGAATGCTTTAAAAAATATATTTATTTTAAATGTTTATTTTTATAAATTTACCGAATGCAAAGTGAGTGAACAGTAGAAGAATCTAAATTAAATCAATATTTAGTGTGACTACTCTTTGGCTTTAAACCAACAACAATTCTTACACTTACACACAATCAGGGATTTTGTAGGATTACAGTCAGGTGTATGATTAATTAATTATACCAAGCAGGTGCTAATGGATTCTCAATTTCATATGTAGGTTGAAAAAAGTCATTAACTGAAACAGAAACAGTTGTGTAGGAGGCTTAAAATTGAATGAGGAACAGCCAAACTCTGCTACCAAGGTGAGGTTGTGGGAGACCGTTTCATGTCACAGGTCATACACCATGGCAATATTAAGCACATAAGGTAGTTATACTGCATCAGCAAGGTCTCTTTCAGACAAAGCAAACTGGGGTTTTGATATGTGCTGTTCAAGTTCTTTTGAAAAAGCAGAAAGAAGTGGGCAACGTTGAAGACCGTAGATGCAGTGGTCGGCCAAGGAAGCTTAATGCAGCAGATGAAAGATACATCATGCTTACTTCTCTTTGACATTGGAAGATGCACAGAACTGTCAGAAACTAGTGGGGCCGATGTACACCCATCTACTGTCCAGAGATGTCTGGCCAGAAGTGGTCTTCATAGAAGAATTGCAGGCAAAAAAGCCATACCTCTGTTATGGAAACAAGGCTAAGAGACTCAACTATGCATGAAAACATAGGAACTGGGGTTCAGAAAAATGCCAGCAGGTGCTCTGGACTGATGAGTCAAAATTTAAAATAATTGGCTGTAACAGAAGGCAGTTTGTGTGTTTGGTCCCAAATTTATTCTGCAGCAGGACCACGACCCCAAACACACAGCTAATGTAATTGAGAGTCATCTTCAGCATGAAGAAGAACAAGGCGTCCTGGAAGTGATGGTTTGGCCCCCACAGAGCCCTGATTTCAAATTGATCGAGTCTGTCAGGGATTACATGAAAAGACAGAAGGATTTGAGGAAGCCTGCATACAAAGAAGATCTGTGGTTAGTTCTTCAAGATGTTGGAACAACCTACCTGTTGAGCTCCTTCAAAAACTGTGTGCAAGTGTACCTAGAAGAATTGATGCTGGTTTGAAGGCAAATGGTGGTCACACCAAATATTGATTTTATTTGGATTTTTGTTCTGCTCGTTTACTTCCCATTTTGTTAATTGAAAAAAAAAAACGAAAAACAAACAATTAACACTTCTATTTCTCAAAGCATTCTTAATTTACAGCATTTTTCACACCTGCCTAAAATATTTGCACTGTACTATATGTCACTGTATGTCTACATTTAATAGAACTAAAGGTTGGACAATGCCAAAAGTTGAAGCCAGCTAGGTAATATTTCTCTATCTGGGATTCCCAGTTCATTCTGTGACTTGATTGAGCAGAGAACATTATCTCATAATCTGCACTGTTTGTATCTAGGGTTGCCACCTCATACCATTAAACCTGAACACATATTAATTACACAGGTTCTGTGACTGATTAAGGTGGTAATTAAACTCACTTACTGTTTTATCTGCATTAAATTAGCCTCAGAACCTGTGTAATTCATGTGTGTTCGGGTTTAAAGGGATGAGGTGGCCACCCTATTTGTATCCCCAAATAAAGTTCAGAAAGTTGGTTTGGAGTATCTAAAAGTCTTTTTCTGATTGTAATTTGGAATGTCTCATATATATATTGTGGAGGGCTGACCCTGTGTCACTGTGTATATTAGCATTTTCAGCCTGGTTTTTACAAAGACAGGCATGCTGATTGCACACCTGTGGGCTGGGTTTATATTCTTCCCAGGATTAGAGCTCAGAGCTCCCACTTGGACACAGCGCCACCCAGGCAGACAGACAGGAAGTCTGGCCGAGCAGTCAGGAGGACTCAGCCCTACAGACACAATGTCTGTGTATGAGTGTCAGGAGGACACCCATGTTCCCTAGGCGAGGGAGGCTGCAGCTGGCAGCTTGAGCATACGCTCTAAGGAGCAACCCAAAGGCCTAGGCGTGAGCAGAGCTGCAAGTGAGCAAGCCAGGAGGCTGAATGCGTGAACAATACAATAAAAATGGAACCCCCTGCGAGGGAAATTGCTGTTATTTCTTTGAATTTTGTTTCCTTTTAATAAAAGCGGGCTGCCATGCCTTTTAAAATGCAGTTTGGACTGACACGTGTTCCTGAAATCGCATGCACCACTTGAGTTGGATCACCCTGAAAGCTTATATATATATATATATATATATATATATATATATATATATATATATATCTATATATCTATATTGTAAGCTAAGTGCTATAGAATGTGTATGGCAGATTTACATTCTATAAATGAGAGGTGATCGTGCTCGCATTTTGGGAGAGTGGGGGAGATATCGTTATAGAGTGGGATAAAGTTATGATTGCAGGAAAAATTCATTGGGTTCATAAGAATCTGAAGTATTTCATCCGCAGAAAAGAAAATTGTGAGTTTATTTTGAATTTTGACTCCTGTTATGCCAAAGTTACATCTAATAAATGCTGCTAGGGGCTCGATAATAAGGGCATTCAGAAGTGAGCATAGGGAACAACCCGCCTCTAAAGCCATGAACCTTTAGGAAGAGGAGTGCACAAGTTTTTTGTCTGCCAACAGGTTGAAAGGGACCTCTAATTTTTACATATTCCAATGTAAAAAACATAAATAAATGCCCAAGTAATTAAACACCTTTTCAGTGGCCAAACTTAAAGTGCATCTGCATTTGTTAATATGGTGTCCCCCCCCCCCCCCCAACTGTCAATAAATTGTAAGCCCCACTTAATAGGGGAGTATAGCATTCAGCCTCCTAGCAAGTAATCTGGTAAGAAAATTAAGGTTAGGGTTTAAAAGTGCTATGGGACAGTATCTTGCTCTATCCGTTTCTATCCGTTATATTTAAATATAATATAGTATCTGGTAGGCGATCACCTTAGAATAGAGCTGAAAAGGGTGGTCGGGTGGGGGGCCATAATAAAAGAAAATGTGTTAAAACAAAGGCTTTTCTACCACACAGATGAAAAATATATGAATTCCCTTTTATTAACTTCCTAGATTTGATTCCACTGCCAATCTTCTGTATAATGCCTATGCAATTGCAGAATACAAAAGTTCTGACCTGTACCGAACTATGTCTGTGAAATATTACATGGTCTCAAAATAGTTAATGTGACTTTAGGATAAAACCCAGAAGCATCCTGGAGAACACTAACACAAGCTGGCAGATAATCAGTAGTTGCAGAGAGAGACATATAACAAAATAAAATATTAGCCAAGTTTTATTTATTAGTTTGGCTTGAAATTCTTTAGAGGAAGAAAAAAAATAAGCAAAACATGTTAATGCTGATTTTTATCTCTTAGCATAACAGTAGATAGAGGGTTTCCCAAGGACTTGCAATGGGAACAGGAAAAGCAGAGTGATAGGAGACGCTGTTATTTGAGCTTTCATTCCTGCTCATTATCACTTTTAAACTATGTTAGGAAATCTTCTTTCTTCACGTATTGTTGAAAATCCAGCACAAGACTCCATTTTACAATATATATCAGTAAAACAACAGAAAAAAGTCATAGTGGGGTTTTTAATAATTTTGAAACTCTCATTTAACATGTTGCTGCATTTAAATATTACTTTCATGGAACAGTGGAGTACATAAGTCAGGTCCATAAATATTGGGACATCGACACAATTCTAATCTTTTTGGCTCTATTCACCACTACAATGGATTTGAAATGAAACGAACAAGATGTGCTTTAACTGCAGACTTTCAGCTTTAATTTGAGGGTATTTACATCCAAATCAGGTGAACGGGGTAGGAATTACAACAATTTGTATATGTGCCTCCCACTTTTTAAGGGACCAAAAGTAATGGGACAGATTAACAATCATCCATCAAACTTTCACTTTTTAATACTTGGTTGCAAATCCTTTGCAGTCAATTACAGCCTGAAGTCTGGAACGCATAGACATCACCAGACGCTGGATTTCATCCCTGGTGATGCTCCCTACTGCAACTGTCTTCAGTTCCTGCTTGTTCTTGAGGCATTTTCCCTTCAGTTTTGTCTTCAGCAAGTGAAATGCATGCTCAATCGGATTCAGGTCAGGTGATTGACTTGGCCATTGCATAACATTCCACTTCTTTCCCTTAAAAAACTCTTTGGTTGCTTTCGCAGTATGCTTTGGTCATTGTCCATCTGCACTGTGAAGCGCCACCCAATGAGTTCTGAAGCATTTTGCTGAATATGAGCAGATAATATTGCCCGAAACACTTCAGAATTCATCCTGCTGCTTTTGTCAGCAGTCACATCATCAATAAATACAAGAGAACCAGTTCCATTGGCAGCCATACATGCCCCTGCCATGACACTACCACCACCATGCTTCACCGATGAGGTGGTATGCTTTGGATCATGAGCAGTTCCTTTCCTTCTCCATACTCTTCTCTTCCCATCACTCTGGTACAAGTTGATCTTGGTCTCATCTGTCCATAGGATGTTGTTCCAGAACTGTGAAGGCATTTTTAGATATTGTTTGGCAAACTCTAATCTGGCCTTCCTGTTTTTGAGGCACACCAATGGTTTACATCTTGTGGTGAACCCTCTGCATTCACTCTTGTGAGGTCTTCTCTTGATTGTTGACTTTGACACACATACACCTACGTCCTGGAGAGTGTTCTTGATCTGGCCTGTTGTGAAGGGTGTTTTCTTCACCAGGGAAAGAATTATTCGGTCATCCCCCACAGTTGTTTTCCATGGTCTTCCAGATCTTTTGGTGTTGCTGAGCTCACCGATGCATTCTTTCTTTTTAAGGATGTTCCAAACAGTTGATTTGGCCACACCTAATGTTTTTGCTATCTCTCTGATGGGTTTGTTTTGTTTTTTCAGCCTAATGATGGATTGCTTCACTGATAGTGACAGCTCTTTGGATCTCATATTGAGAGTTGACAGCAACAGATTCCAAATGCAAATAGCACACTTAAAATGAACTCTGGACTTTTTATCTGCTCCTTGTAAATGGGATAATGAGGGAATAAAACACACCTGGCCATGGAACAGCTGAGCAGCCAATTGTCCCATTACGTTTGGTCCCTTAAAACAGTTGTAATTCCTACACCATTCACCTGATTTGGATGTAAATACCCTCAAATTAAAGCCGGAAGTCTGCAGTTAAAGCACATCTTGTTCGTTTTATTTCAAATCCATTGTGGTGGTGTATAGTGACAAAAAGATTAGAATTGTGTTGATGTCCCAATATTTATGGACCTGACTGTACTATAAAGCTAGCCTTGCACTGCCTGCTTTTCAATAGCTATGTATCAGGTTGGAGTACTGCTAGAGACAATATAGTAGTGAAGAACAGAGTTTATCTAACAGTGGTACATGTAACCCTAGAGGTACTTTTGCTAAATTTGGGAGATTAACAGTAACATCATCTTTACTTACAGAAATAACAGCTAGACTGAAAGCTTCTGTACAGAGGATGAAGTCAGAACAAAGCTAGGTAAAACAAACCCAAAGACCTAAGAGCCGGTTCACATATGTCAATGTGATTTTTAAAAGGAATCTGGTGCAGTTTTGTTCACCAGTTCAGTTGCAAATCAGGTGCAAATGTTTATTTGAAATCGCACATAAACCCGAATTGAAAAACATACAAGATTCTTTGAAAAAACGGACTGCGGCCAACCCGGACATATGTGAACCGGCTACATAGAAGGCTAGTTCAGTTCACATGTCATGTGAATTGGATCTAATTAATAATTAAAGTGTTACTAAACCCAAAACCTGCATTCACTATATCTGGTCTCCCACAGCACACAGAAATGCAATTATTTTATTAAATATAAACTGCTAAATACCTTTTCTCATCAGCAGTTAGAGCAGTCTTGTGACTTCCATCAGTGTCCGATTAAAGCTTAAAAGAGGAGTTTTCATTCTCCCCTGACTGTCCTATGAGGCTGCAGGACCCCTGACTCTGTCTGGACAGTGCTGATTGGCCCAGTGTCAATCGCATGCACCCTCCCAAGAAAAAACAAAAAGTCTCTAGCAATACACACCAAACTGAGCATGTGCTGAGTGCCCCCACCCCAGGCTCTGTAATGTCAGGAGATGGATTTGGGACTGTAGAAGAATGGGAGGATCAGAGAAGTCAGGATCAAACAGCCTTTTTACACAATGTGCAGGATTAAAGGGGTAGTAGACCTTCATGTTTTTTCACCTTAATGCATTCTATGCATTAAGGTAAAAAAACACCTGGCAGTGACTGCCCCCCCCCCCCCGCCCCCCGTTTTAATTACCTGAGCCCTGGAACACCAGCAATTTGTGCCTTGGGTCATCGGGAGGTTTTGCTGCATGCGCCCTGCTGTGCGCGGCTGCAATTACCTCAGTTCCCGGGGGAGGCTATCTTGGGACTTTGATCACATGGCCGCAACATTTTACCGTTTTGGACCCTATGTGAGTATTTAGGACGGGCTAATCTGCCCTATTTCTACAATACTAATTAGAACTAGACTAATGTCACCACTTTTTTCTTTACACTCTGCAGATATACTTTAGCATCTGCCCCTGAGGAGTGTCTCTACACGAAACGCGTCGGGCACAAGTGATGCTGACCTGTGTCTGTAATGGACACAGTGAATTTTGGTCTGCAGCAGATTAATAATTTTTGACATTCATTCATTTATCTATTTTGGTTTTACTTCCTATACACATACTCCTGTCGCTGGTGCTGTTTTTATGTCATTTTTATGTCATATGTATTAATATAAATTTACTCTATGTTATGTACCTTTGAACTGCTCTGATAATACCATACTCATGCAAACTTTTTTTCCCATGCCACACCTGTATGTTATGTGTGGGTGGTGTCTCTATGAATTACTGTACTGAATGTATATGTGGTTATTTTATTGCCATATTCTATACAACGTTCGCTACTAATAAAAACAATTTTGCATTTATTTTAACTTTGCCTCCACAAAGTCATCTATCTCACTTAAAGTCCCACTTTCCCTTCTCTTTTGCACTAGTATAGGGATGGAGGCACACCGCATATGTGCCTCATTCAAAGTCCCAATTCCCCTTCTCCATTTGAGCCCTGGAACTTGACCCAGCGGGGACGCGCTGTCTCTTGGCTCTTGATTGGATAGATTGATAGCAGCGCAGCCATTGGCTCCCACTGCTGTCAATCAAATCCAATGACGCGGGTGCCGGGGGAGTGCGCCCGCAAGGTAACCCCCTCGGGAGAGCACTTCTCCTAGGGGGTTATCTGATGTGGGGAAGAGCCGCGTCAGCCACCGGAGGACCCCAGAAGATGAGGTTTGGGGCCACTCTGTGCAAAACAAGCTGCACAGTGGAGGTAAGTATGATATGTTTGTTATTTAAAAAAAACAAACAAACCCTTACAATCACTTTAACTCCTTAGGTTCCACAGTGATTATAACAAGCATGCTTTAGGCTCGATTCACATCTATGCAAGTTGCTTTTTTGTTGCTCCATACCAGGCCCTTGGGTCTAGTATGGATTCGGAGTGGACCCCCCACGCCACAATGTAAAAAAAAATGGCGTGGGGTCTCCCACCAAAATCCATACCAGATCCTTATCCGAGCATGCAGCCTGGCAGGTCAGGAAAGGGAGGGGACAAGCGAGCGCCCTCCCCTGAACCATGCCAGGCCGCATGTCCTCAACATGGGGGGGGTGGGTGCTTTAGGGCAGGGGGGCTCTGCGCCCCCCAACCTAAAACACCTTGCCCCATGTTGATGATGTTGATTTAACAAGGGGGCCCCCAGATCCCGGCCTCCCCCCTATGTGAATGAGTAGGGGTACATTGTACCCCTACTCATTCACCAAAAAAAGAAGGTTAGGGTAAAAAAATACAGTAGACAATTTTTGACAAGTCTTTTATTAAAAATATCGTCTTCTTCCCCGCTTCTTCCTCCGGTCTTCCTCCATCTTCTCCAGCATTTTCCTCCTCTGGTCTTATTCTTCTCCCGCTTCTTCTTCCGCTCTTCTTCTTTCTCCTGTCTTCTTTGTCCGGTGTTCTTCTTCCTCTGCCGCCACTCCCACCGACGACCCTCCTCCGATGCTGCATCCCGCTGATCTGCCCATGCCGATGTCAAGCATGTGTTAGATAAGGATGGGGGCATGGCCACCGGATGACATCTTCCAGAGGCCCCGTCCCCTTGTGACGTCACCGACCGGGGTATGATGGGTCCGTGACGTCACAAGGGGGCTGGGCCTCCGCATGACGTCATCCGATGGCCATGCCTCCATCTTTATCTAAGACATGCTTGACATCGGCGCGGACAGATCAGCGGGAAGCAGCATCAGAGGGTTGGCGGCAGAGGATGAAAAACACCGGACAAAGAAGACAGGAGAAAGAAGAAGAGCGGGAGAAGACCGGAGGAGGGAGGTAGACACGGGGAAGAAGATATTTTTAATAAAAGACTTGTCAAAAACTGTCTACTGTTTTTTTTCACATTACACCACTTTTTTGTGGTGAATGGGTAGGGGTACAATGTACTCCATACTCATTCACATAGGGGGAGGCTGGGATCTGGGGGCCCCCTTGTTAAGGGGGGCTTCCAGATTCCAATAAACCCCCCGCCCACAGACCCCAACAACCACCAGGCAAGGGTTGTTGGGAAGCGGCCCTTGTCTCCATCAACATGGAATCAAGGTGCTTTGGGGTGGGGGGTGCAGAGCCCCCCTGCCCCAAAGCACACACTCCCCCATATTGAGGGCATGTGGCCTAGTATGGTTCAGGAGGGAGTGGGCGCTCACTCGTCCCCCTCCCTTTCCTGACCTGCCGGGCTGCATGCTTGAATAAGTGCCTGGTACGGACCTGGGGGGGGGACCCCATGCCGTTTTTTTTTCACAATTTTTTTTTTGCCAGCTGACTTTTTTTTACATTCAGCGGGGTGCCCGCTGACAGCTGATGACTCATCGGTTGTTAAGGAGGAGGCGGCCAGCTTCCCGGCCCCCTCCTTAGCAACCAGTTATATATAGTGAATGTACAGCTAAAAAAAAAAAAACGCAAATCACGGCAAAATCGTGTCAAAATCGCGGTAAATACGTGGTACTTGAGTTTTGGATGTGAGTCCATTGAAGTCTATTACATGCAAAACGCTGCATTTTGCGGGAAAAAAAGTCCCCGACCCTTTCCAAAAATGCAGAGGCCCTAAAATGCATTGATGTGAACGTGTTCCATATGAACTCATGTTAAAAAATTTCCCTGCATTTCTGCAAAATGCATCAAAAACCGCATTAGTGAATAGAGCATAGAGCATTACTGCATATATAGACAGATTTTACTGTTGTGGGTTTAGTAAGTAACACTTTAATTAGATCTAATTAGGTCTAATTATGTTTCTAACCTTCATCCCCTTCACCTGCTGTCTTTTAATTGAAACTGCTAATAAGAACTGCTAATACTTAACTCCTTAATACCTATCTGACTGCCAGTCCATGAATACAGCTATGGCAGGGGATTACATAGTCTTTGTCTGTCTCTACATCATCAATTGGCAGCCCTTGTGATGCTTCAGGTTTGGACAGCTGTTTATTTTTATTTGGCATTTAGAATAACATCTGGCATATGGATAAATTGAAAATTATACTAATTTACAAATATCTACTTTTCGTTTGAGTTTTTGAGTTGTATTAGGTCACATTTGCTGTTATCCATATCCCTGTGAATATCAGCTTAAAAAGAGAGATGCAATGAAATACAGAGGCAAGCTGTAAGATGAACTTTGAAACACATTCATTTTAAAAATGGAAATGTAAATAAGGCTTTTAAATGCTCATAACAGCACACAAAAAGACCCAAACTCCAAACCTAACTATCTGGTAGAAGAAACTATCTTGTCATGTCCACTCTACAACACACTATGTACAGTTTCATACACATATTCTGTACAAAGACAAGTGTAGGACGAACACACCACACTGCCTCATCGTCTGTATTTTGGACACCTGACCATAATGCATATGGAGCAGCCTTACATCTCAGTAGAACAGCAGTCCCACATTTCAGCCTCCAGCAAATCCCTTTGGCTTGTCCTACCAGGACAAAAAGGACAGTAGACAGGTAGCAGCACAAACAGCCATAAGAAAATTACTATATCCATAAGAGCCCTTTCACACTGGGGCGTGGGCCGCGGGCAGAAGCGGGGTGCTTTTAACCCCAAAGAAAGGGTTAACAGTGCCTGAAAAGTGCCGCTGCTGAGGCTTCGGCAGCGCTGCCCATTGATTTCAATAGCAAGGGGCGGTTTAGGAGTGGTGTATACACTGCTCCTGCACTGCTCCAAAGACGCTGCTTGCTTGGGCTTTCACACTGGGGAGACAGGGGAGGTAGTTTACAGGTGCTTTACAGGGGCTATTTTTAGTGCCAAAACACCTGTAAAGCGCCTTCGGGGTGAAAGGGGTCTTAGTGTTTGCATTTTTGGCATTAGGAAAAAAGTAATTTTCAGTTGAAACTATAATGGTTTTGGGTGGATTGTGTTTTATCAAAAGAGATGTATGTTTTTTTTTAGAATCATATATACCTAGGTGGATGTAGTATCGATCCGATGCTGCATCTGTACCCTGGCGCCTCCAACACTGAGAATCAAGCGATCAAATGCTGCCAATTGCTCGGTTCTCACAGCTCCCTGAGCAGGGAGCTGGTGACTATCAGTCACCAGCTCTCTGCTCTTCCCCCAACGCTCACTGGAGCGCTGGGCTGGCTCATGCTTTCAGCGGCTCAGTGAGAGGCTGAGCCGGGTGCTGGTCCAGGCATGTGGGTGAATCCCGACTCCACTGTCGCAATCTTGCCTGAGCCTGGATCGGCTCTGTGACGTCAGCTGACAGAGGGCTTCAGCCTGCTGTCTGCTGAAAACAGGTCACAGGAGTGAAGAATGAACTGCACTCCTGCGATGCACAGGAGAAGTACAGCCAAACAAGCTTTGGCTGTACTTCTCCTTTTAAGTTTATCAGTTTTCAACCACTCAAAGGTTCCTTATGAGAAAGAGAAGTCTTTACATATAACTAGGACATAGAATTCCTAGTTACCGTGGGGAAAATAATTATTTGATTCCCTGCAGATTTTGTAAATTTGCCCACAAGGAAATGAAGGGTCTATAATTTTTATCAAAGGTGTTCCAAATTATAGAGACAGAATATCAACCAAAAATCCAGAAAAAACACATGATACAAATGTTATAAATTGAGGGAAGAAGGTTCTCATCCAAGATTTTAAAAACCATGGCCCCAGCCATTGGCCTCTCAATGCGGCAAAGTCGGTCTGTACCTTTAGCAGAGAAACAGCCCCAAAGCATAATATTTCCACCTCTGTGGTTGACTGTAGATGGTGTTCTTAGTGTCATAGTCAGCATTTTTATCCCTCCAAACACAGTGAGTCCCCCTCCTCAAGAAGCTACATATACACTCATGCCAATGTACATCTAAAATCTAAATGATTCAGAGAAGGATTGGGAGAAAGTGCTGTGGTCAGATGAGACCACAATTGAGCTCTTTGGCATTAACTTGCCTAGCTGTGTTTGGAGGAAAAAAAATTCTGATTATGACCATAAGAACACCATCCCTAAAGTCAAGCATGGAGGTGCAAACATGAACACTGAAGATGGGTCGTAAAAGGGTTTTCCTGCATGACAATGACCCAAAATATACCGCCAAGGCATCAAAGGAGTGGCTCAAGAAAAAGCACATTAAGGTCATGGAGTGGCCTCCGGACCTTAATCCTATAGAAAATTTATGGAGGGAGCTGAAACTTTCAGTTGCCAAGCGACAGCCAAGAAACCTTAAGGATTTAGAGAAGATCTTTAACCACTTCAATACCAGGCACTTAGACACCTTCCCGCCCAGCCCAATTTTCACCTTTCAGCGCTGTTGCAATTTGAATGACAATTGCGCAATCATGCTACACTGTACCCAAACAAATTTTTTATCATTTTGTTCCCACAAATAGAGCTTTCTTTTGGTGGTATTTGATCACCTCTGCGGTTTTTATTTTTTGCGCAACAAATAAAAAAAGACCGAAAATTTCGAAAAAAAACAAGTTTTTCTTTGTTTCTGTTAAATTTTTTTGTAAATAAGTACGCTTTCTCCTTCAATAATGGGCACTGATATGGCTGCACTGATGGGCACTGATACGGCGGCACTGATGGGCACCGATGAGGTGGCACCAATGAGGTGGCACTGATGAGGTGGCACTAACGGGCACTGATGATGGGCACTGATAGGCGGCACTGATGATGGGCACTGATAGGTGGCACTGATGGGCACTGATAGGTGGCACTGTTATGTGGCACTGATGGGCACTCATAGGTGGCACCGATGGGCACACATAGGCGGCACTGATGGGCACTCGTAGGTGGCATTGATTGGTATATATGGGTGGCACTGATGGGTACTTATGTGTGGCACTGATGTGTGGCACTGATGGGCACTGATAGGTGGGCACAGATGGGCACAGATGGGCACTGACAGGTGGCACTGATGGGCAATGACAGGTGGCACAGATGGGCAATGACAGGTGGCACTGATAGAGCATTGCTGGGCAGATCTGGGCATTGCTGGGCAGATCATGGACATAATAGTGCCAATCAGTGCCCATTTGTGGGCACTGATTGGCACAGATTGGGCACATGTGGATGGCCATGGGGTACATACCTGGCCATCCACGTTGCCCCTTCCCTGGTGGTCCTAGTGGCATCCCTGGTAGTCCAGTGGGGTGATCTGAGGGGGGGCTGCGCTAATAAACAATCAGCGCAGACCCCCCCTGCCAGGAGAGCCGCCGATCGGCTCTCCTCTACTTGCGTCTGTCAGACGCGAGTGAGGAAGAGCCGATCAACGGCTCTTCCTATTGACAGCGTGATCAGCCGTGATTGGACACGGCTGATCACGTGGTAAAGAGCCTCCGCCGGAGGCTTTTTACCAAGATCAGTGTAGCGGTGTGTCAGACTGACACACCGCTCCACCGATCGCCGCGATGCGCGCCCCCGGGGGCGCGCTGCGGCATGTTATCCTGCTGGACGTCATATGACGTCCAGTCAGGATAACAGAACCACTTCCCGGACGTCAATCCACTATAGGGCGGGCAGGAAGTGGTTAAAGAAGGGTGGACCAAAATCTCTCCTTAGATGTGTACAAATCTGATCACCAACTACAAGAAACGCCTTACTTGCTGTGCTTGCCAAAAAGGGTTTCTCCACCAAGTACTAACTCATGTTTTGCTTGGGGGTCAAATACTTCTTTAGCTCACTGAACTGCAATTTAAAGTGGATGTAAACCCGATTCATGAAATTTGAGCTGCAGTGTTTTGTTATCCCTCTTCAAAGCACTATCACATATGTCACATATGATAAAAGCAGCCTGAGTTTTGTGTTGGGGAGGATGCTATAAATAGATTAACAGATCCCTGAACTATTCAACGATCAGCTCTGAAAGTCTCTACCTAGGAGGAGAGGGGGTGTGTGCCTTTCCTCCAATTGGCTGTCTTGGCTGTATGCAGTGTTGAACAGGAAGAGAAAATCTCCTAACGTGATCTGAACTTTCTAAACAGTATATAAAGCTGAAGACAGCAGATATACATGTAAAACTTATGTAGAGAGATTTGTTTCATCTCTGTGTATCATCTGGGGCTGTTCACTTCACTGGGTATATGTGAGGGTTTGCATCCACTTTAATTTATAGCATTTGTTTTATGTGTTTTTTTTCTGGATTTTTGGTTGATATTCTGTCTCTGTCATTTAAAATAGACCTATGATAACAATTCTAGATGCTTCATTTCTTTGTAAGTGGGCAAACTTACAAAATCTGCAGGGGATCAAATAATTATTTTCCCCACTGTATATGTGGTATATATCATTTTTTTAAGAGCACAGAAGAAATTGTTCTCCTTTTAAACTCACTCTCTCCGACAGAACTCATGAAACATGAAATCTGATTAATTGTTATTAGTCAATACTTTTTCTCCACCTTTGCAAATAAGCCAATGTGTGCACACGCCTCAGTTTATTAGAAAACATCTTGTTAAATATGTAGACTTATAGCTATACTTTTGTAAGGTATTTATAAAACAGGTCCTTTCATCTGTCAGCTATGTCCAAGTTGCTCAGTTGTTTTACTGCTTCTCCAAACACACAGTGATAGTTGACGTTATGCACCAGCTCCGCTCACAGATACCTCTTTGCTTGTCAATGATGTTTATGAGATGAGGTGTGGATGGCTTGTGCAGGTGACACACAGCAGAGCACCAGAGATATCTCCTGAGCTTGTCATCTTTTATTTCATGCAGAAGGCATGTCCTAGATTGCGTGTGAAGCGCTGCCAACTTAATTTCTAGGACAACATGTTGCCTAGGAAAAAATAGGTGTGTAGAAAAAAGGGACCAGAAATGTGGATCATCTTCAAACATGCAAATGCACATACTGTAAAAAATTGGACATTATATAATGTATACATCACTGAGAAATATGTGGCTAACCCATAAGTGTGACAAATGCTCTCACTTTTGTCAAACTCCTCTTTGCTTGCAGCAAGGCTTTGTTTGTTTGTTGTATAATACAAAGCCTATTTGCCACATACTGGGTGAATATCTACACAATTCAGAGAACATTAATATATCAATGCCCAGCCATCTTTCCTGCCTAAACAGAACAAGCATGTTCAAAGGCTCCATTCACACTTGTAGGACTCCAAAGTCGTGTAACTTTGGATTGGCGCGACTTGGCTGTGACTTGTTCTCCCTCTGCAAAGTTGGACCCACTGTTGCATGTAAAACATTCACATACGACTTCCAGGCAACTTTTGAGGGTTAACATTGAAGTCTATGGTCCTCAAGTTGCATTAAAGTCGGACCAAAGTAGTTCATTAACTACTTTGAAGTCACTGCACATATATGAATGGTTATCATTGGAAAACATGCTGTATGACTTGTCATGGGACTTTGATGTACAAAGTCACAAGACAAGTGTGAATGGGGTGTTAAAGTCTATGCATGAGCTAAGAAAAAAAAATATGCATCACAGCTCTCCATTTTCATATGATATGATATGAGAGCTTAATTTTGGATATGATATGAGAGCTGAATTTTGGGAGGAGCAAGTGTCCTTTACAAAGACTTTTGCCATTCACCACTCCAGCCCGCTCAACAAGAGACAATGAGAAAGTGGTCACGTGACTATTATCAAAATAAAAAAATACTTAAAGAAAACACCATGTATTATTTTTGTATTATTTATTTTTACAGATTTTTTTTTTTTTTTATATTGGGGAATGCGTTATCTGCATGTATTACATTTTTTTGGGGGGTACTAGGTTTACATCTGCTTTAAGATGCATGCAAAAATGTAACAAAGCTCAAGAATGCATCAAAGCAAATATCCCACAATGCACCAAAACTCATAGAAAAATATAAAAAAAAATCAAATGCACTTAAAGTTCTGTAAACCGTAACTAGAGTGCATTTAGTTTGCTAAAGTACTGTGTTGCCATTTTTTTTTAAATAAACTATTGTTTTCACCCTTTTTTTTTATCCTGCTTTGTTAGCACTGCTGATTTCTCACAGGTACTTTTTGGTTGTTTTAATAAAATTGGAGAGTGCATAATCTGGTGCAGCTCTGCATAGAACCCAATCAGCTTCCAGGTTTTTTTGTCAAAACTTAGGGCCCTTTCACACATGCGGATCATCCGTTTCACCAGTTCAGTCACTTTTTTTCAAAGAAAAACAAATGAAGTTTACATATATCAGTTTGTCATCAGTTTTTCTTCCATCTTTCATCCATTTTTCAATCATTTTTAGATCAGTTTTTTACATCTGCCAGCTAGAGTCCTTAACCACTTGAGTCCTGGAGCCATTTTTTTCATGCAAAAATGGATCGATTTATATCTGTTATTCGTCTGATCTGTTTTGTAAATGGAAGAAAAATAGGGCTTTCATGATCCTCCATTTACATCCGTTTTTCCACTGAGGTGCATTGATGTCCGTTTTTCATCTGTCAACGGATGGATAAAAAACATACAAACAGTTTGCATGTGTGAAAGTGGCCTAAATTAAACAAGCTGAGGTTAGAAGCTGATTGACTACCATGCACAGCTGCACCAGATTTGGCACGCTCCAGTTTTTTAGTAAATCAACCCCTTTGTGTCTACATGCATTCACTCCAGCAACTGCTGCTCATCTTTCTGGCCCGGTTCACACTGATGCGAGTTCATAACGAATGCAATGCGTCAAAAACATTTTAAATTCGCATGTCATCCCTAAAGTCATTGTTTTCAATGACGGTCGTTCATATACATGCGTTGCGATTCCTCTACAAATGCGATGCGATAAAAAAAGGGTCTTGTGCGAGTTTACTGCGTTGCGTTGCAAATTTAGTCTCCATAGACATGTAAATCATTCTTGAATCGCATTGATGGTTCACATATGTGCAAATTTGTCACCTCCAGCTCCTCCTCCACACTCTCCACACACTCCACAAAAACCAGGAAGAGAACAGGAAGTTTGGGTTCCATTGGCCAGACAGAAATCGCAGTCACCTCCCAAAATGACAACTCATTAAAGTAGAATCACAGTAAATTCGCAACAAACACGTAATGAATTCGCAAAGAAGGTTCACAACGCAATTGGGTCAAAATCGTGCTAAATTCACAAGGCATCAGTGTGAACCTGGCCTCTCAGGGTGGGTTTTCTGACGGTGACAATAAAGAAACATGCTAGTGCAATTTTAGGACATGTACTCTGTCTTTATGGAGTATGTGAAGGGTGACAATGCAGGAGAGCAATAAAGGAACAGAGGAAACTTTACACATGCAGGGCAAAGCAAGAGGTTTGTATTAAAGGGGGCTCCACCAGCAGCGCATATATTCCCTTCAATCTTTGGCTACTTTATTTGTGAATTTCAAATAAGGTTGAATATGTGTAACTTCTAGGTATATGGATCAGATGGCTCACTACATTTTCTCCCACGTGACACATCTGGTGCTTGGTGATTAGCTGCTCAGGCACTCAGAGCTATCGCATAGGGGTGGAAGAGAATCCTGGACTTGGAGCCTACAGTACACAGACATTCCACCTTTTGCTCCCGGCAGCTGAATTGAGTGGCAGTAGCTTGAAAAGATGGTAAGCATAAGTAGCTGGTGGTGCCACCACTAAGGTTAACCTGTTGATTTTTTTCCTGCCTGGGCAAAGCAGAAGTTATTATTAAGAGAGCATTTGATCATGAGCTGTACAGAGCGATAGTGGCATATAGCATTTGTGTACAACATATTTGGTATATGATTGTTGTATGCAGATAATGGTTTGGGTAAGTGTGTGCTATCAATTCATTACATCTAGGAACAAAACCAGAAATTCATTTTCATATTCATTCTTGCTAAATAGTAGCAGCTTTTCTTCTCTCTTGCAACACACTGGTTCATGGCATTTGGGACTACAAAGCAACCTATCAAATATTTGGTTTATCTTTTTTTTTTTTTTTTTTTTTCTGTTGAAGTTGTATGTAGACAGTATGTTTGTCTTTTCTCTGTGTACATCTTTGAAAAAGAAAATAATAAACCCGACCTTCAAATCACTTTATATATTTTATCTGTTCCTAGTACAGAACACATCAACTTGTCATATTTTACAATTTGCTTTTTAAGAAATTAGAAATTAGTTTTTTAAATGTACATTCCTAAAATGGATTTATTTGCCTTTAAAAACTTATCAGGATACCTTTTTACATTTTGGGCCGACCCAGGCAATGTAATCTAGACCAGTGTTCCTCAAGCTTTTTCTATTCATGGTACACTTAGAATATACAAAATCTTGAGGCACCCCAGTCTAAAACAGGATCCCTTATCAGAAGCATCCACTTCATATCAGAGTCCTCACTCCCCCACACATTAGAGTCTTCACCTCCCCTCTTTAACATCAGAGTCCAAAGACCCCCCTTTTCACGATAGAATTCTACCTTACAATCTTCATCAGAGTGAGGCACATGGCAGCGTGCGAGAGACAGAGCAGATAAACAGAGATGGACTTCTGTCCTCTTCTGGATGCCAAGGGCTGCCTTGAAAGCCACAGTGGATTAGTAATATGCCAAAATACGAGACACAACATGGCACCCCTGATAAGCCAAGACAGCACACCAGGGTCCACCATTCAACACTTTAGGCTTATGTGAACATGCAAATGAATGTTCGTAGGACACTTTGGTTATGCCTACTCTAATGCAAAGCTCCTTTGCAATTTTATGTCACATTCTTTGAGCATGAATAGAATCTCAGGTGACACATTTTATGTGCAGACACCAACTCGTTGGCAGGTCTTGGTGGCTTTTACTTGTTACCCCTCTTTTAGTGATGTAAAGGGTGGAGATAGTGTTCTTTATATGCCAGCTGTGGGTGGGGCCCAGTGTACTTGGAGTAGGGGAGCAGGACACCCCTGATCAGCAAAAATGTAGTGCTGCGTTGGATCTGAAATGGAGAGCCCTCTGCAGGGCTGAATCACCAGGATTGTGAGTTAGGACACTTGGGAGTAGAAAGAGAAACCTTGACCCCCTTGAGCCTCACCTAGCAGGTTCTGTGGCTTGGTTTAGTCATTTATCTTTTTATGTTAATTCTCATTTTTTGGATGTCACACTAGTGCCCCTTTTTTATGCCTGGGTACATTTTAGGTTGTTAGTACAGAAGTCCATAAAAAATTGTGAAGGGCACTAACTGCTTGGCTCTTTCTCTGGAGATACAGGGGTTTATTTACTAAAGGCAAATCCACTGTGCACTTGGGAGTGCAGTCCCTGTAGAGGTTAGAAGCTGATTGACTACCATGCACAGCTGCACCAGATTTGGCACGCTCCAGTTTTTTAGTAAATCAACCCCTTTGTGTCTACATGCATTCACTCCAGCAACTGCTGCTCATCTTTCTGGCCCGGTTCACACTGATGCGAGTTCATAACGATTGCAATGCGTCAAAAACATTTTAAATTCGCATGTCATCCCTAAAGTCATTGTTTTCAATGACGGTCGTTCACATACATGCATTGCGATTCCTCTACAAATGTGATGCGATTAAAAAAAGGGTCTTGTGCGAGTTTACTTCGTTGCGTTGCAAATTTAGTCTCCATAGACATGTAAATCATTCTTGAATCGCATTGATGGTTCACATATGTGCAAATTCGTCACCTCCAGCTCCTCCTCCACACTCTCCACACACTCCACAAAAACCAGGAAGAGAACAGTGAATTGTGAAGGGCACTAACTGCTTGGCTCTTTCTCTGAAATACAGGGGTTTATTTACTAAAGGCAAATCCACTGTGCACTTGGGAGTGCAGTCGCTGTAGATCTGAGGGGGATATGCAAGAAAAATAAAACAGCATTTTTGCTTGAACATGATTGGATGATAGAAATCAACAGAGCTTCCCCTCATTTCAGATTTCCCCTCAGATCTACAGCAACTGCACTTCCAAGTGCACTTGTAGTGCACAGTGGATTTGCCTTTAGTAAATCAACCTCATAGTCTCCATACTACTGCATCCAAGATTTGCCTCATAGGTTCCATCCTGCACCACTGCAGGCATATAGACCATCGACCATGGTTCTTCCTGGAGATTGTCTCCAAGACTGCTTGCTACAGCCCTGACACAGCTCTTACTGATCAACTCCACAAGCAACTGCCAGCCACCTGGTCCATCGGCAATCATTCTACTTTATGCCTTGAGCATCTGTCTCCATACTCAGGGGTGCTCAAACCAGAGCTGCAAGGACGGCCCTCGTCACTTCGGTGTCTAACCAATGTACGTGACACCATCGCTAGAGAGGTCCATGAAACTTTCATAAAGGATTAAGGAACCACTGATGATACAGAAGTGTACAGTTGTCCAGCAGCAGGATGTTTTTAACGAAGGAGAATTGCCTGAAATGTATTAGAGAAAAAAAGAGTACAGGCAGGTGATTTACTACAAGAATTAAAAGACTGCAGATAACACAGCAGTCCAAATGTTGGTACAGACAAAGAGTACAGACTTGGGTTTTACTAGGAGAATTGAGAGGCATGTGTATTCTTACATGAATCTTGATGTGCTTTGTGTATTTTTTTCAGATCTGTGCAGTAATCTAGCATGAAACTGTTCCTCTGTGCTGGAGTTCCCTGTAATAAAAACTCAAAAAACTCCACGCCTTTGGTCTCCATGACTGTACTCTTCGCTGGTTCTCTTCCTACTTATCCAACCGCACCTTTAGCGTTTCCTACAAATCTACTTCCTCTTCCTTTCTCAGTTGGGGTCCCCCAAGGTTCTGTTCTTGGACCTCTCCTATTTTCAATCTACACCTCCTTCCTGGGTCAGTTAATAGCCTCCCATGGCTTCCAATACCACCTCTACGCAGACGACACCCAAATCTATTTCTCTACCCCTCAGCTCACTCCCTCTGTCTCCTCACGTATCACTAATTTACTATCAGATATATCAGTCTGGATGTCACACCACTTCCTCAAACTCAATCTATCCAAAACCGAACTTATAATTTTTTCTCCCCCATATGCCCCTTCCCCTGATCTCTCTGTCAAAATTGATGGCACAACTATAAGCCCATCCCCACATGCCAAGGTTCTAGGTGTAGTCCTGGACTCTGAACTCTCCTTTAAGCACCACGTCCAAATCCTGCAACCTCAACCTTCGCAACATCTCCAAAATACGCCCCTTTCTAACCAATGACACAACAAAGCTCTTAATTCACTTGCTGGTCATCTCTCGCCTCGACTACTGCAACTCCCTTCTCATTGGCTTACCTCTACATAGTCTATCACCTCTTCAATCCATCATGAATGCTGCTGCCAGACTCATCCATCTTACCAATCGCTCTGTCTCTGCTACTCCTCTCTGTCAATCCCTCCACTGGCTTCCGGTTGGCCAAAGAATTAAATTCAAAATACTAACAACTACGTACAAAGCCATCCACAATTTAGCCCCCATCTACATCACTAGCCTATTCTCTAAATACCAACCTACTTGTTCTCTTTGTTCCTCCCAAGACCTTCTGCTCTACCCCAATCTGTCCGCTTATATCCTACTCTATTAGCTTTTAGACGATCCCTGAAAACCCTTCTCTACAGAGAAGCCTACCCTACCCACACCTAACTACAACTGTTTTTTTTTCATTTTCTCCATCAACTCACCCCCCACAGTCATTACCTTTTGTTTCCACTTGACCCTCCCTTCTAGATTGTAAGCTCTAACAAGCAGGGCCCTCTGATCCCTCCTGTATTGATTTGTATTGTGTGTACTGTCTGCCCTCATATTGTAAAGCACTGCATAAACTGTTGGCGCTATATAAATCCTGTATAATAATAATAATAATAATAATAATAATAAAAAAAAAGACTGGTCACTGCTGCTCTCTCTAATTGTGCAGGATGACCTGTCTTGTATCTACTCCCTCTTGTTTTCTGCAGTATGCCTGTAGAGTGGGTCTCCCCACAGCTCTGCTCGCTGTACGGTAATGCCCTGTACACACGGTCGGATTTTCCGACGGAAAAAGTGCGATCGAATTGTGTTGTCGGAAATTCCGATCGTGTGTGGGCTCCATCGCACTTTTTTTGTCGGAATTTCCGACACACAAAGTTTGAGAGCAGGATATAAAATTTTACGACAACAAAATCCGATCGGTTAAATTCTGATCGTGTGTACACAAATCCGATGCACAAAGTGCCACGCATGCTCAGAATAAATTAAGAGACGAAAGTTATTGGCTACTGCCCCGTTTATAGTCCTGACGTACGTGTTTTACGTCACCGTGTTCAGAACGATCGGATTTTCCGACAACTTTGTGCGACCGTGTGTATGCAAGACAAGTTTGAGCCAACATCCGTCGAAAAAAAAAATCCAAGGATTTTGTTGTCGGAAGGTCCGATCAATGTCCGATTGTGTGTACAGGGCATTAGGATGTCAATACAAATGTTACTACTGTGCACACAAACTGGATTTAAATGCTTTGTGGCTACTAAGATTATATGTAAATCGATGTTTTTGTGCCCAGGGTTAAAGTGATACTAAACACGTACTGTTTAATTTACATTGTCCCTTCTATTTCTGTATGTGGATGATTGCAATCTAATTATTTAATAAAAAAACACCTAAGTACCTTTTTCTTAATCGACATACAGCTGTCACATGACCCAGCTCTTTCCCAGTTTGTCTGCAGGGAAACATAAGCAGGAGGGTCTTCTAGGCTTCTGCTGCTGATCATGTGTTCAAAATAAACAAAACAAAAAAACCTTTGCAATACAGAGTAAAAAGTAAAAAAATAATATAAATAAACTTTTAAATCGGCAATTAAAAACACGCTGTGGGCATATTTCTGCCAGTCACAGGCTGTGTCACGCCCCAAAAGCCTGTGTCTTAGAATAAGAGGGAGTGAAGTCACCAATAATAAACATGTAATATCCCACCCCCATTGTGTTTAGCTGGTTAGTGGGCATGGAGGAGGAGGGTGGGAGAGGACTGTCATTTACCACTATGTATACACCCACATGTGTGACTCTATAGTCATATGGGATGCTCAGATGTGATAGGGAGGAAATGCTCAGCATAGAAACTCACTGAAAACTGAGTATGTGTAGAGCTGCCACCACAGTTGCAAATTCCCTAGCTGAATTGGGGACATCAACAGAAGGTGGAGATAGAGAACAGCCGGATCAACCAGGTTTTTTGCAGGATACAGAAAAGGAATCTCATAGTGACTGGGTGAGTATGAACAGCATGTAATACACCATTTATTGATAGTTTATTATGATGTGGGTTTAGTGACACTTTAAGCTTTAAATGTAAAACTCTTGCCTGAATCAAGGACATTTTTACTTTGCTTTATGTTCCAGACACTATAGAAAACTAGGGGAAATCTCCCTGGAGTGAGAGAAAAACATACCTTTGGCAGCTGTCACAACATGTGTCATTGGAAGCTATCTCATCCACTTCTTTTCTAATAATAAAATATATATTTCCACTGACTTTTTGTTGCTGTGACATTGGATTCTCAATAAGGTGCCGATACTAAGCATTTGCATGAGTATTTGTACTTGTGCAAATGCTCTGATACTAAAACCCAATACCTTCAGCCTAGGTTCACACTGGTGCAGTGAGGGGAACTGCATGTGATTCGGACAGGAATTGCACCGCATTCCTGTTCAAATTACACGTGATTCTTTGCAGTGCAATTTGAGCCCATCTTGTATGGCTCAAATCGCAACGCACCCGCACAAAAAAAATGCATGCACCTTTTTTTTTTGCCTGGAATTGGATCTGATTCTGCCAATCGTACTGCATTTTGCACACAGCAGCAGTCTAAAAAACTGTCACATGACACTAAAAGTAGGTATCGTCGAATACTTGAGAAAGAGTATTGGTACTCGTACTTGTCTTAACCACTTGCCGCCCGCCATATAGCAGAATGACAACGGCAAAGTGGTTTCAATATCCTGACTGGGTGTCATATGACGCATCGCGGTGATCGTTGTTGCAGGGTGTCAGTCTGACACCCCGCAACACCGATCTAGGTAAAGAGTCTCTGACGGAAACTCTTTACCACGTGATCAGCTGTGTTCAATCACGGCTGATCACGATGTAAATAGGAAGAGCCGGTGATTGGCTTTTCCTCACTCGCGTCTGACAGATGCGAGTAGAGGAGAGCCGATCGGCTGCTCTCCTGACAGGGGGGGTCTGTGCTGATTGTTTATCAGCACAGCCCCCCCTCGGATCCTACCCAGGACCACCAGGGAAGCCACCCAGGACCACCAGGGAAGCCGCCCAGGACCACCAGGGAAATCAGCTACACTGGATCACCAGGTATGCCCCCTAGACCCCCAGGGAAATACTAATCAGTGTAAAGGCAGCTGCCAATCAATGCCCAAGCAGCTGCCAATCAGTGCCCACTCCAATGCCTACCACTGCCAGTGCCACCAGGGATGCCTATCAGTGCCACGTATCAGTGCCCATCAGTGCCACGTATCAGTGCCCATCAGTGCTGCCTATCAGTGCCCATCAGTGCCGCCTATCAGTGCCCATCAGTGCCACCCATAAGAACCCATCTTTGCAGCCTTTCAATGCCCATCAGTGTCACCTATCAGTGCCCATCAGTGCCCACCAGTGCCACCCAGTGCCACCCATGAGTGCCCATCAGTGCCGCCTATCAATGCCCATCAGTGCTGCATATCAGTGCCGCCTACCAGTGCCCATCAGTGCCGCATATCAGTGCCCATCGTCAGTGCCCGTCAGTGCCCGCTCATTGGTGCCACCTCATCGCTGCCACCTTATCAGTGCCTGTCAGTGCCACCTTATCAGTGCCCATCAGTGAAAGAGAAAACTTACTTATCTACAAAATTTTTAAACAGAAACAAAAGCAAAACTTTTATTTTTTTCAAAATTTTCGGTCTTTTTTTATTTGTTTCGCAAAATATAAAAACAGCAGAAGTGATCAAATACCACCAAAATAAAGCTCTATTTGTGGGAACAAAATGATAAAAATGTAGTTTGGGTACAGTGTAGCATGACCGCGCAATTGTCATTCAAACTGCGACAGCACTGAAAGTTGAAAATTGGTCTGGGCAGGAAGGTGTCTAAGTGCCCTGTATTGAAGTGGTTAAAAAACTGGTATCGGTGTACCCCTAAGGCTGGCCATACACGGTTTTAATCTCAGTCGGTTCAGCGGAAACCAGCCTAGATTTGAACTGTTAATGGGCAGGCTGAATGTACCAAGTTGATCAATCGATTAATTTGGGTATGACCAGCCTGCCGGATTCGCTGCTATAGCCACTAGCGATAATCACTGTCTTTTCCCGGCAGGGATGGCTTCCCCCGGCTGCCAGGAGAAGACCATTGCTGATTCCCGTCAGCACTGTCTGTGTTGATGGGGGAATTGTGCTGATTTCTTTCCTGCAACCCGTGGTTGCTGGAAAGGAATTTGCACCGTGTATGGCCAGCCTAATAAAAACATGACTGAAGTCAACCTTTACACTGCTAAAAGAGAAGGAGATCCTTGGATTCTCCTCTAAGATTGAAAACTAGAGCAAAGTCAGAAACTGTCTTAAGATAATCTTTATTTATAGCAACCCTTACTTATGCCAAGATGGGCTGACCTTTTAGGAACATCAGTTCATAAGGAATCCCTTTCTTATCTTTATTACCTCACTCTGATAAAAGAAGACAGCATGCTATCTTAGGGTGTTCCCAATGGAACAAAAGTCACTCAGGGAAAATGGATTTTATATATACTGTATACTTACAGTATATAATATAAAGCACATGGACTTTTAGCTAGCATGCTGTAAACTACGCAAAAGTACCAGCTTTTGCCCATCAGAGAAAGAACATGAAATAAAGGCATTCACCCCTTTAATAACATGTTTTTTTGAAACAACTATTCCACAGAGAATAGATGTCTTCTGAAGTATTTTAATTGTAAGCTCTATTGGTCTATTTCAGAAAGTACAACCATCAGCATTAATGGTAAATTCTTCAGAGTTCAATGACTGGAGCTGACCTTTGCTGCAGATTCCAGAGGCTGTTTAGTTTTTCATATGGGAGAGGGCCATCTTAAGGATCCATATATACCTGAGTGATCTGCAGTGACAGCTACTGCAGCTATTTTTTTTTTTATCTTTTAGTGGAGCGTTTTTGGAGCGCAACCATTTATTTGAATGGGCCTCCCTCCTCTCCAAAAATGCTCCAAAGAAGCTCATGTACCAAATCTTGTCACAGAGCCAGGAGCGTTTTGCGGTTGTGATTTTTTTTGTGCGATTTGACGCTCGCCAATCGCTGCAAAATCACCCCACGTTCCATGTTTTTAGATTCTGGAATTGTGGGCAGAATCGCAGAGATTCTGCCTGCGATCTGTATCGCTCAGGTGTGAACGGTGCCTTAGAGCCCTTTCACACTAAGGCGCAGGCCGCGTTAGCGATAAAGCGCCATTTGTTTTAGCGGTGCTTTACCGGCGCTGTGAAGGCGGTGCTTTACCGGCGCTGTGCCCCATTGGTCTGTCAAAAATGCTTTTCCCAGCCTGTCAGTAGAAATGTACACTGCGTCACACATACGCAGTTCAGCGTACATTTATGTGGTACTGCTTTGTGCTGTGATGATGTGACTCCGGTGCACAGGTATGTAACATATTTGCAGCCCAGCCACTCAAGCGGTCTAACAGAGTTGTCGGCAGAGTGAAGTGGAGGATGGAATACTAGGCAGCTGCTGGAGGGCCTCCTCATCTGGGGGGTGCGCCGATCGCAGGAGGAGGCCCAGGGAAAACTGTGAGGGAATTTCGCCTTTACACGGTCATTGGTGATGTCTTTATTATCACATGGTCGTTGATAAGGAACTCCTGGAGCAGAGGGGCAGGTGACGGTGTCGGAATGTATGGTCTGGTCAAGTTCTCCATCAAGGACTCAGGGCAGAGAAAGGTTGGTGAGTGTACCACAATGGAGGGCTGGATGTGCCAGGAAGTCTGTGAGAGAACTTTGCTCTTACACGGTCGTCAGCAAAGTCTTTATCATTACACGGTCAATGATGGGGAGTCCTGGATCAGAGGAGAGACTGTGGGGATATGTGTCAAATCGATGTGGGCTGAGGGCATAGGAATTGCAAGCTGGGCTGGTTCGGAATAGTAGTCCACCATCCAACATGTGCTTTTAATCTACTTGGCCTCTGGGGAGAGGTACTGCAGGCCTCTGGCTTAGTAGCAGTGAGCAATCAGAGCCAGCTTGGGGATTTATTCAGAGTTGGTCCCTCTTGATTGTGGAAGAAGATGTGACATTACTTTACTTCAGCATAAGCTTTGTGCAGGAGGAGAGGAGTTCTGGTAACATCACCCTTACACAGTCAAGAGTGATGTCCTCATGAAGGATAGAGAGGGTAAAAAAGGAGGAGGGGTATGCCTATATATCAAGAAAATGTACAAGTGAATTTGAGAGATGACATCACTAAGGGAGCTAGGGAGGAGGTGGAATCCTTATGGGTAGAGTTCCAAAGGGATGAAGCTAAGGGGAAAATAATACTGGGAGTATGCTATAGGCCCCCTAACCTGAGGGAGGAAGGGCAGACAGATCTCCTATCACAATTTGGATTAGCAGCAAGGATGGGAAGTGTTATCATAATGGGGGATTTTAAACATCCAGATATAGACTGGGCAGAGGGAACCACGCATTCATCTAAGGCTCGCCAGTTCCTAAATGTCTTGCAGGACAATTTTATGGGTCAGATGGTAGACGCACCAACTAGAAATAAAGCGTTACTGGATCTACTGATTACCAACAATAAAGATCTGATCAAGGATGTGGAAATACGGGGCGATTTAGGTAACAGCGATCACAGGTCAATTGGCTTCAGTATAAATCACACAATAGGAAACATAAGAGGAATACAAAGACACTGAATTTCAAAAGAGCCAACTTCCCTAAACTACAAACCTTGCTAGAAGGCATAAATTGGGATAAAATCTTAGGAACAAAGAACACGGAGGAGAGATGGGTTTTCTTTAAGAGCATATTAAATAAGGGCATTAGCCAATGCATCTCATTGGGTAATAAATTTAAAAGAGCGAACAAAAGTCCTGGGTGGCTTAACTCCAATGTAAAAATGCATATAAAAGCAAAAGAGAAGGCCTTCAAAAAATACAGGGTTAAGGGATCATCATCAGCATTCAGACTTTATAAAGAATGCAACAAGAAATGTAAGGGTGCAATAAGGAAGACTAAGACAGAAAATGAAAGACACATAGCGGAGGAGAGCAAAAAAAAATCCCAAGAAATTCTTTATGTATGTAAACAGTAAAAAAGGGAGGACAGACCATATTTGCCCCATAAAGAATGAGGAAGGACATCTGGTTTTGAATTTATTCTTCTCCTCAGTCTTTGCGAGGGAATCGAGGGGCTTCAGTAACCAAAACTGCAGTGTTTATCCTCATGACACATCACAGGAAGCACCTCCATGGTTAACAGAGGACAGAATTAAAATTAGACTTGGGAAACTTAACATTAATAAATCACTGGGACCAGATGGCTTGCACCCGAGGGTACTTAGAGAACTCAGTCAAGTAATTGCCAGACCATTGTTCCTAATTTTTACTGACAGTCTACTGACTAGAATGGTACCAGCTAATTGGAGAAATGCCAATGTAGCACCAATATTTAAAAAGGGCCCAAAATACATCCCTGGGAATTACAGACCTGTTAGCCTAACATCAATAGTATGTAAACTCTTGGAGAGGATGGTAAGGGACTATATACAAGATTTTAGTAATGAGAATGGTATCATTAGCAGTAATCAGCATGGATTCATGAAGAATCGTTCTTGCCAAACCAATCTACTAACCTTCTATGAGGAGGTGAGTTGCCAACTAGATAAAGGAAGCCCCATAGACGTGGTGTATCTGGATTTTGCAAAAGCATTAGACACAGTTCCTCATAAACGTTTACTGTACAAAATAAGGTCCCTTGGCATAGACCAAAGGGTGAGTACATGGATTGAAAACTGGCTACAAGGGCGAGTTCAGAGGGCGGTGATAAATGGGGAGTATTCGGAATAGTCAGGGGTGGGTAGTGGGGTGGGGTCCCCCAGGGTTCTGTGCTGGGACCAATCCTGTTTAATTTATTCATAAACGAATATACATATACAAATACCATACCGGTGACCCCACAATAGGGATAAAACTTTGTCGCGGAAGGGAGTTTAACAAAACTAGTGGCCACTCATTACTACTATGACATTCCTTACACGGTAATGGATGAGGAATGCCTGGAAGCAATAGTCTGTGGGAGTTAAGCAGAGGAGGAGCAACAGTCTGCATGGTAATGCAGGAGGAAGATTATAGCAAGTAATATATGCACATCATCTCTTTTGGCACTAACTATGTGCTAGTGAGTGAAACCTTTAAAATATGATGGCAAATGAACTATCCTGTGGGCATCCCATATACCCTTTTCCCCAACCAAGTTGTATCCCCAATAAACAAAAAAACAAAACCAGCAAAAGACTGTTCATTGTCTCTGCAAGTGATACATGGGAGTCTGGCAGCAGGGTGATTTGGTGGATGTTTGTTACTAGTGGCAACTACACTGCTACATTGGATTAACTTGTCCCTAGTTGCAAATTATGACTGAAGCGGGTAATCCCACATGTCCTCCCAGTCTTCATTGTCCAGTTCCTGCACCTCCGCTTGCCACAGATCACGCAAGTCATCCAATCCAACCTGAATGGATGGCAGCAATGCTCGGTATATTTGAGACAGTGGCTTTGAGAGTTCAGCATCGTTCAGTAGGGTTTTGAGGTCATCATGCTTCATCCAGAGCTGGACCAATTTAAACTGCGAGTCAAAGGTGTGACGGAGCTGCAGGAACCTGAAGCAGAAAAAATTCAGAAGTTGAAATTTGTTTTTCAGTCTGTCAAAAGTGAACAACCCAGAACCATCGCAGGTATCCTTCAAGTATTTGATGCCCCTGCCGGCCCATAGTCCGTGGTCTTGTAAAAGGTGAGATTCTTTCAGTCTGGGTGTACTAGGGGACCATATGGCTTTTACCAGGTTAGGTTTTATTACTACCAGATGCCAAGCCTTAATGACCGCTTTCATAGCCTGTGTTAAAAGTATCGGAGAACCCCCCATCCCCCTATAAAGGGTGTTTCAAAGGGCCTCATAAGATCCCAAATGCGCCGCCTCTAGGACTACTGATGCACTGGCATCATTCAAGACCAGCCAATTGTGGGCATGAGTAAGCATAGCTGCCAAATAGTACGTGTGGAAGTCAGGGCAGGCAATCCAGGGCCTGCGCAGAATTTTCCTACTAAATCTGGCTGGATGTGATTGCAAAAAGGAGGGACTCTAGTTGATGAAAGAGGGTTTTAGGTATCCAGACCGGGGAATGCCTTAAAATATACAATTGAACTGGAAGCAGTTTCATTTTAATTAAATACATTTTTGCTATAAGAGTTAGGGGGAGATTTGACCAGGCCAGGTAGATTTACACCACTACAGTACCTGGGACAAAATAAGTTTACTGAAGTCCTGAGTGTTGGGAGAGATATTGATCCCTAAGTATCTAATGGTACCTACCCATTGCAGAGGTAAATTAGGATTACTCAGCTGCTTTACCCCTGGATCTATGGGAAGATCTATGGGAAGAATGAGGGATTTTCTCCAGTTAGTGTGGAGGCCAGAAAGAGTTGCAAAGCGATCCAGGATCTGGAGCGATGCAGAAAATGAGGGGCCAGGGTCTTGCAAAAAGAGGATGAGATCGTCAGCGAATAGTGCTAGTTTCTCAACTATTGAGCTGACCCGGACCCCAGACACCTCATCTGACTTCCGCAGGGCTTCCACCAAAGGCTTCATCACCAGGGTGAACAGTGCAGGGGAGAGAGGACACCCCTGCCTCCTCCCCCTCCTAATTGGGAAATAGGGCGAAAGTTTGCTGTTCAACTTAATATAGACCATAGGGGATTTGTAGAGTAAACCAATCCATTTCCGGAAGGTTGGACCAAAACCGAAAACCCTCAAGAACCTGCATCATATATGACCATCGAACTGTGTCAAAGGCCTTCTCTATGTCGAGGGCTACCAAGACCCGAGAGGCGTTCTCCCTGGCCAGGGGCTGGAGATGGGTGAAGACTCGTCTAAGATTTATGTCCGTAGATTTCCCCAGCATGAAGCCGGTCTGGTCTATGTTGACAAGGGACGGTAACACCTGCGTAATCCTATTGGCTAGCACCTTGGTAAGTATCTTAAAGTCATAATTCAATAACTATATGGGTCTATAGGATGAACAACAAAGGGGGTCTTTTCCTGGCTTGGGTAGTAATACAATGTGTGCCTGGTACATACTATCTGGCAACCTCCTGGTTTCCAGGCACTCTGCAAGGAATTGAGTTAGCCTGGGAACCAGTCGAGTTGCGTGGGTTTTATACCATTCCCGGGTAGTCCGTAGATTGCATTTTCTATCTCTTGGCGCATTAAGGGCTTATCTAGTGTGTCCCTGTCCTCCTGAGAAAGAGAGGGCAAGGTGATTCCCCCCGGTTCCTCAAGTATGGCTTCAACCGGGGTAGGGTTTGGATCGATGTTACCAGGTTGGCCAATAGTTTACCGTTCTTGTCCCCTAACTCGAAAAGTTTGGCAACAAACTTCCGCGTATCAGATTGCACCAGCGAGGTGTAATGGAGTTTCAAAGCTCTCCTCGTTTGGGCCATGGAGAAATAGTTTTCAGGTGTGGGATGCGTCGTGAAGAACTCCAACGCCATTTTTTCGTCTTGTTCCAATTGAGTGGTCTGTGTTGCATAGCCGGATCTCACAGCTTTAATAGTGGAGACATACTCTCCTTGGGCAAGAGCCTTACCTGCCTCCCAAACCACTTCAAGGGAAGATGAACCCTCGTTAAACGTCCAGTATTCTGTAAGCTTGGGTCCCACCACCTCCTGGATTTGAGGATTGTCTATCCAATGTGACACCAGCTTCCAGCATCCTGGCTCACGGGAGGCTCCCAGAGTCAGGCATAACTCCAATGGGGAGTGGTCAGAAAGGCCTGCTGGAAGGTAGGAGGCCTCCCCAAACGTGATAGGGTTGAAGCAGACCGAAATAACAAATCTATGCGTGATCCCGATTTATGTGTAGCTGAGACATGCGAATAAGTCCTGTCCTCCGGATGCCTCCACCGCTAAAGCTCTTGAAGACCAAGATTGTCTGCCCATAGTACCAATTCAGGGTGGGCAGATCTGAGAGGGTTAGAAGTGTCTTTAGTATGGTCTAGGATGGCGTTAAAGTCCCCTCCAACTATAATTTTGTGGATCTGGAGGGGGCGAGTTTTGTAAAAATGGTATACAGGACGGTGGGATCAAACGGAGGAGGGATATACACATTAACCATCGCCCAGCGTTAAGCATACATTTCTAGAATTAAAATAACATAACATGCCCCAGGATCAAGGACAACCTGTTCCACCAAACAAGATAGCGACTTTCTCAGTAGAATGGTCACCCCCCTCCCATAGGAGGAGTATGTGGCATGAAATCGTTGTTTAACCCATGCCCTCTTAAGAGTTAGGATCTTACTGCCTACGAGGTGAGTTTCCTGCATAAACAAAATGTGAGGTTTATGAGACTGCAGAAACTTAAACAACATCTTTTCACTTTGTCGTTCTGACCCCTGATATTCCAAGAGATCAGCTTCAGATCCGTACCCATTTAAGAAAGAAAAATTTAGTAACACTAGGAGCATAGAAGGCCCATACCCAATCTTGCACCGCCCGGAGGCCAGGGGCAGAGGAAGTCCATATGATGTTGCCGTCTGAATAATCTGAGGAGGAGGAGACGAAAAACAATAAAAAAGGAAAAAAATAACACACAGTCCAGCAAGAAAAACAGGGTAGGGAACCTGGGTAGACTGGGTAACTGGTTAAAGGTGCATATAACTCCCTACTGCCTTACATAACCCGAACTGTCGCCAGAAGAGTTTCAATCCTAAACTTGATAATATAGAACGGCTACTTGAGGTTCAGAGTTGCAGGGGGATTCCCAGCTCATGTTCAACCTAAAGCAGTAGGCGAGATTGGGGGGGGGACGTGTATCCCCTCACGGTAGAAGGGACCAGGCAATAATTCCTTTAGGTAGATGGAGAGCACCAGGTCTCCCGCTTCTTGTAAACCAAACAAACTGTGGGGTTGAATGTGGGTCACTTGTTGAGGTACTTTTGAGGTGGCTCCAGTATTTACAGGAAGTTTTAGTAGGATACAACAGGCAAGGCTGTGGGAAATTCGTGCATCTGGTAACTTTATGGGAAGAGGTCTTCAATGCAAGGTGATCAGCCAGTTGTCAGCATCTGCTGGGTTGTCAAAGAACTGGATTGCTCCATCATGTTGGACCCACAGGCGACTGGGGTAAAACATGCTGTATTTTATGTTCTTATCTCTGAATCATCATTCTGCTGCAAATCAGTCGAAAAGTTGGGGAAAAGAAGAACGGAGGTGTTACCATAATTGAGGATGGGATGTTTGCGGGCTTCAGAGAGAATCTTTTGAAAAAGACAAAAAGAGGGTGGGACTTTATATGAGGCACACTGTTACATAACATAATTTCTTTTTTCAGAGAGAATCTTGTCCCTGTCCCAATAATTGAGGAATCGAACCAGAAAAGGCCTGGGAAGATTCCCCGGGATGGCACGGCCCATGGGCACCCGATGGGCCCTTTCAACCATGTAGGTAGGAGGAACATCCGTAAGGCCCAGGAGATTTTTAAAGAACTCCTCCGTGAATTCAGCTAGGTCGTCCCCTTCCTCTTTCACAGGCAGCCCCAGGACTCTGACATTGTTGCCCCTGAGTCAGTTTTCAGCGTCATCTGATTTTGCGACAAGGGACTGTACCAGGTAGACAGGCTGGCTGGTCTTTTTTACTCAATGATATACATGGATGGCAAAGGATTGAGTTCAGGATATCCGGAGCTCCTCTCAGACACGTCCGCCGCCGCTCACATCCGGACACCGCGTCTTAGTAATTTAAAAGCCAAAGTGCCAAAGATTGCCAATTTTATGGCCTTCTAGGGAGAGGATAGATATATCAACTACTATGGGCAATTCCCTCCTGCAAGAGAGAAAAGGCTCTGTGAACTGATTAAAGTGACATTAAACCCAAAAGCAAAAATGTAATATATTGCAGCTTCCAAATCATTAGATGTGATGGCTGTATAGTTTTTTTTTTTTTTTGTCTTAGGCTATCGTCTGTCTGTTTTCACCTGGTGATAGGGCCAGTAACATACGTTCTGTAAGTGCCACCACTCTGGATGAAAGGGCACAGGGGGCACTTTTGGACAGCGGCATTTCAATCTAGGTGAAGGGGGGTGTTAGATGGACCAGCAGGTTTAAATACACTAAAAAACTGATGCTAAACCGCAGCTCACACTGCAGTTACACAAACAGTTATACAAACAGCAAAAGTTTTTTTCCTTTTGGGATGAAGATTTTACATAAATCAATACAAGCTCAACATTTTAAGCATCCCTGCTAGTGTTAAATGGTTTGTCTCATCTTTGTAACTGATACATTCTGCTGGAGAGCGTGTTCTTCTGAAAAACAATAGACTTACTGGCTGGATCACCAGATGAAATTAAAAGAAAGAAAGCCTAGAAAAGAAAGCTAATGCAGCCATCACATCTGACCTGGTAAGCTACAATATAATACATGCTTGTTTTTGGGTTTAATACCACTTTAAGCTCCCTTGTGCTCACCCAAAACTCTAGATTGCCTTCAATAAATATTTTAATCTCTGTTTTAATATCTGCAAAAGTTTGCTGTGATTCAGTTTGTAGCAATACTACAAGTTGATAAGTCTGCAATCATTTTCTTTTCCATCTTCTATGCTGAACAGTATTATCTGATTAATAAGTTCTTAGATGTAATTATACATTAAAGGCAATAAACTGCAGTATGTGAAATTGCTGAATAAACACCATAAATCCGCAAAGTGATAGCACAATGTATAGTGATGCATTCTGCACAAGTTCAAGGTCAGGATAATCTTAGCCAGCGACATACCCAACATGAACAGCAATAGATAATAGATTTTATTTTACTGTTAGTGCCACTATGCAAAATGCCAAGTTCTTTTATCCTTAGGCCCTTTGAAAGTTAAAGAAAAGGTAAAAATACATTAAACAATCTTGAAGTACCCATTTTTAATATACAGTTCAAGAAGTGACTTTTGTCATTGATTGTGTAACCTAGAAAAGTATTTCCATCTAAATGAGGGCTTTCTGTATTTTTTTTTCCCAAGAAAAGATTTTACTTAAGGCCTCTGTTCCATCTAAGCAAGGGAGCCATAGACTGAGTCCAAGCAGAACAGAGAAGGATGTGATATCTGTGTCCATTTCAGTAACGTTTTTTCCTCCATCATGTGATGGAAGAAAAACATTTCTATGGGCAAGCAGATGTAAACTGTTGTGCACATGGACTGCAAAGAAAAAAAAAACTGTCTAAAACTGCAAAGGCAGACCTGGAGTCAAACTTTTTGAATTTGATCTGACAAACCTAAATGGACCCAAATGTAAACAGACACACATCCATTTACATCCGGTAGACCATCAGGCTACATTACAGTCCATTTTTGATCTGTCTAATCACAAGTCAAGAATGGACTGACAGAATGCTTGTGTGAAAGAATTTCCAAACTCATGAACAACAATGTATTTTACAGCAGCATTACCAGTCCTTAGATGAGGTGGCTGCATTCATTTTTTCCTTTTTTCCAACTTCCTTCCCTTTAGTTTCATCTGGTGATCCTGCCAATAACATACTTCCTCTGCAAGGGTGACAAGACTTACCCCACTGTACTGTATCTATGGAGATAGATAAGTATTGTTGTCACCCTAGGATAATACCCTTCCATCTCCCCAATAACATAGGTGGGAGGATGTCTGAAGTCTACAGAAAGAATTGGGAAATGTGATAACAATGCAGCACAGACAGAGAGCACATGAAGATCTGCCAACTAGATTTATAGCAGGATCAACAGGCAACAGATTTAGGCTGGGTTCACACTTAATTCGGATGTGGCTCACAGCAGGGGGTCCGGTGCGTCCCTGTTCTCCATTTCAGGGATGAATCAGGCCTGATTCGGGCCTGCCTGAATTCGGACCTGAAACGGAGCCAAAGACGCACAGGACCCATGTACAAGCTGCTTCCCAGCGGCCCCGGAGGTGTGTGAACCAGCTCCATAGAGAGCCGGTCACAGTCTCCTGTAATGTGAATTAGATGCGGGGAAACCCGCATCTAATTCGCATAAGTGTAAACCCAGCCTCATACAACACTTTAAATGGTATATTTAAAATGTATCTATAGAAAAAACATATATATATGGCTAGATCAGGACTTGATCTAGGTTAGTGTTGGGGTCAAAGGTCAAGGTCAGTGTTTTTTAGGTAGGAGTAAAACACATTTTTTTTAAATTTCGTGTCAGTGTTTAGATAGGATAAAAAAAAAAAGCAAAATGAGCACTATTATTTCTTGTCCCTACAAACGAACTTCCCACGAACATCAGAAGTAGGAGAATTTATTTCAGGGTATTTTTGCTGGTGCGTCATAGTAATGACAAAAAATTTACAGCTAAATTTAAAAGAAAAAAAAAATTGGGCCAGTTTTTCTTTGAGAATGAAGTAAAAATAGCCATTACTATTTATTTATTTTACCCCCAAAATGAATGTATAATTTACCTGAATAAAATAAGTAGTTGTGGTGATATGTACAATTTTACTAACATATACCAAAATTGCCAAACTGGGTTCAGACATTAAAATTTGTTTTACCTGCAGTTATGAAGGGGTTAACTTACAGGAGATTTTCGAGTGTGAGAAGATCAAAATACTTCCTTGATTGAATGCATTGACTAATTCTGTTATCAGTAGACAATTGTGTACAGCAGCAATCATCAGGCAATTGATTGAATGAGATAAGAGCCACAATTGTTAGAACCATTAAAAAAAAGTCAGCAATGGCAGTGCCCTTATTTCTATCCTCACAGGTATGCTTTAACTCCTTCATGGAGGAGGATAGAACAGATCTTAACACCTGAAGTTAGTTTAGCAATTTTGATGTGTTAGTAAAACTGAACACATTGTTATAACTACTTTGTGTATCCAGGTGGATTATACCTTATTTTTAAGGACAAATTGGGCTTTTATTTGGTGGTAAATAATAGTAATGGACATATCCTTATTTTTTATTTTTATTTAAAAAAAAAAAATAGCACAACATAATAAAATTTTTTTTTTTTAAATGTATCTGTAGATTTTTTTGCTATACCATGATCAAGAACCAAGCAACAATCCAAAACAAATTCCCCTGCTCCTGACAACCATAGCAATACCACATATGTGTATATTATTTGTTATCTGTACCTGTACAGTAGTAGGGCACAGAAACAATAGTGCACATTTTGCTTATTTTTCATCTTACCTTAATACATTGACACTGACACTGATACGGATTTAAGATTTTTTTCTTTCTTTTCTTCTCCCTCCTCTCCTTCTTCCTTCTCTTTTAGTCTTGCACTCACCTTTTCATGATGTGTCTGTATTTCTCTTTCGAAAACTATAAATACCAAAGAAACTGCAATTGCTGGTAAGTGTCATATAATATACCTACTAAAATGTTACATTTTTGTAATTGTGGTCTTTATGAGACCTTGTTATCATGATATGATGACATGATTGTATTTTCTTGAGAGATTGTTACATCTTCCCTAAAACCCGCAGTGTATTTATTTTTATGCTATCTTTTGTGTTTATATGATTATTATTGCCACATTGCATATATATATATAGTATTTATTGGCGTATAACACTCACTTTTTCACCATGAAAATCGGGTGCAAATAGTGCGTGCGTGTTATACGCCAATACTTCAATTTTAGCTGCCTCGGAGGGGACAGGGAGGGGGGCGGGACAAGCGCCGTCAGATTACATACAGTGAGAATCTCCTGTTTACTTGGCGGCCTCTGTAATAGGAAGTCCCGTCTCCTGGGCCGCCATTGGACCACTGTTCTGTCTATCATAGGAGATTCTCACTGTATGTAATCTGTCGGCACTCGTCCCGCCCCCCTCCCTGTCGCCTCTGGGCTGCAGATGGGCATCAATCAGGCTGCACTGATGCCAATGGTGAGGCTGCTGCATTGATGGCAATGGTGAGGCTGCTGCATTGATTGCAATGGTGAGGCTGCATTGATGGCACTTGTGAGGCTGCAGATGGGCATTGATCAGGCTGCATTGATGCCCTCTATTTTGCTTCAAAGTTCCTTATTTACAATTTAAGGTTTTTTTTTTCCTGAAACTTCCCTCTTAAAATGAATGTGCGTGTTATATGCCGATAAATACGGTATATATATATGTATATATATATATATATATATATATATATATATATATATATACACACACACAGTGGGGACGGAAAGTATTCAGACCCCCTTAAATTTTTCCCTCTTTGTTATATTGCAGCCATTTGCTAAAATCATTTAAGTTCATTTTTTTCCCTCATCAATGTACACACAGCACCCCATTTGACAGAAAAACACAGAATTGTTGACATTTTTGCAGAATTATTAAAAAAGAAAAACTGAAATATCACATGGTCCTAAGTATTCAAACCCTTTGCTCAGTATTTAGTAGAAGCACCCTTTTGATCTTATACAGCCATGAGTCTTTTTGGGAAAAATGCACTTGCGTCACCTCTCATCGCTGTCGTTGTTACCAGCAGGACGGGTTGGTCTGTGAGCTTACCGGCTGGCGCTCCAGACGTTTAGGTGTTTATTTTTACCAGGACTATGTGTGTGTAATAATTTATGATATTTTGAATAAAATCTTAAGGGTTATACAGGAGCTTTTTATCTTTCATGGTGCATTCATTCATTCGTGAGTTGGGGATAATACGTGGCATTTTGAAACACACATGTTACGGTGACCATGCTTTGGTTATGACACTACACCTTAACAAGTTTGGTTCTTGGTTTATCGAAGGTGGCCCGGAGGAATGATTTCTATCCAGGCTCTCTCTGACCCTCTGTAGTGGGGGGTCATGAGTTTCTGGTAAGCGGCCAACTTACATCTTTTTGGTGGTGGATCAAGCACTATCTTGACACGATTAAAGATTGCAAAGTCTTTTGATGGACTTTTCATATCATTTCATCTAATGATCACATGGGTGACACGGACATTCATGTTATTGGACTCATGTTTATTTTACCATATATTTCTAATTGTTTAAAACAACAATCACTCAATAATTTTTAGTCATGACACTTTTCAAATGTTCATATCTCACATGATGTACATTTAGGAATTCATTGTTGAATTCGGGAGTTTATGTATGTATATCATATTTCACCAGAGCACAGTTTCTTACCCCCTTTTTTCTATTCACACTAATAACACCGGCCATTAGCGCTAAAGCGCAGCCTGTTTTAGTGGCACTTTAGCGCTGTTAAAGCGGCGCTTTTCGACTGTTTACTTTGGAAAACCCATCTCTTACACTTACAAGAGAGGAAGGAGGAGCTAATGAATGAGCAATCATTCATTAGCTCCAGGGCACAAAGATCAGCAGATTCCCTATGTGTATGACCATGTGCAACTTCAAATACTCAGCGGACGCCCTCCACAGGCTAAGAAATACCGCCTCAACATTACCAACCTCCATTCAAAAAAGACTACAAAAAGAACAATTACTAAGGACCAACCTACAATCAACCATCAAATACAGGGAGACTTGATCAACACCAGATCTGCAGTCAAGCACAAACTGGAAATCCATGACTTCATCATCAAAAACAACATAGATTGCCTTTTCATCACGGAAAGCTAGCTAACACCCGACTGCAATGCCATCCCAACCGAATTGGTGCCTGAGAACTACAGGATCCCAACTGAGCTTAGAAGAGGAAAAAAAGGAGGAGGCCTAGCAGTAATCTTCAAATCTCACCTTGCACTCACCAAACCAACTTTACAGAACTCAGTGCCATTCATGGAGACACTCTCCCTTCATCTTCAAACAACACCCCAAGTCACCATTCACATACTGCTATGTACAGACCACCAGGACCGAAGATTAATCTCCCTACACCCTTCACGGAATTCATCTCAATACACACCCTGAAAACCAAAAACTTTCTGGTACTTGGGGACTTTATCCTCTAGGCAAACTCCACCCTAGACCCTACCGCCACCGCCTGCATTAACCAACTGGAAGAACTAGGTCTCCAGCAACTGATAAATGCTCCTACACATGGTTCAGGACATATTTTGGACCTCATCTTCAAACAAAATTTGGACATCAACATATTCAACAACGTACCGCTACCCTGGACGGAACACCACGCTATCAAATTTAAAATCGCCACCAACACCACCCTCCAAAAACAGAATCGCGCAATAACAACACACTGGTCTAGATCTCAGAAGAAACTACACTCCGAACTCTTCAAAACCACATTATCGAACAAATAAGTGACGCTAAATTTAAACCACTCGACTGAACAAACATTCAACTCCTTAAACAAGGCATTACTACAAACAGCAGACTCAGCGGCTCCAAAACATAGAACACTCATCCACAAAAAAATCTCGGGATGGTTTACTGGCATCCTTACTCTACTGAAGCATGAATGCAGAAGAGCTGAAAGAGCCTGGAGAAGAAATTCTACTAAGGAAAATCACTCAAACTACAAAGTACTCACCAAGAAATATCACAAAGCAATCTTCAAAGCAAAAAAAGAACATTTCTCGAACACCATCTTAACAGCCTTAACCGCCCTCGGGAACTTTTCAAAATAGTCGCCCAGACTATGAACCCAACCTGCCTAGAGCCCCCAGCAAATGAAACTCAAGAATTCTGCAATGAGTTATCAGACTTTTTCATCGACAAAATCAACAACATCCGGAAAACAATTCAACAGAAAAAAACAACCAACCTCATTCAACCAAAGCAAAAAGAGGAAATCGATACGAACATCACACAAGCACTGAATTTCTCGCTAATCCCAATCACCACTGACATCACCAAAAACATCATCAGAAGCCTCAGGGACAGCACTTCACCAAACGACATAATTTCCACAAAACTCCTGAAAGAATGTTCCGACATCCTGGCTCCTACTATAACACATCTCATAAATCAGTCATTCAAAGAAGGGACTGTCCCGATCGCCCTCAAGCAAGGCATCGTCAAACCCCTTCTAAAGAAACCCAACCTCGACCCTAAAGACCCCAACTAACGCAGACCGATAACACCATCTCCAAGGTCATGGAGAAAGCAGTCGTACAACAGCTACAACTCCACCTGGACACACACAAAGTCTTGGGTCCTCTGCAATCAGGCTACGGCACAGAAACAGCACTTCTCAAAGTATGGGACGATGCCCTTGAAGCAGCAGATGACTGAGATGACTGAGAATCAGGTCTCCTGGTACTGTTGGACCTCAGTGCAGCGTTCGATACAGTGGACCACAACACCCTACTCATCCGCCTCACAGAAGTAGCAGGAGTCACAGATTCAGAGCTACAATGGTTCGTATCCTTCTTACAAAATTGCACTTAGACAGTGAAACTAGTAGCCTTCACCTCTGAAACCTGCGCAATCTCGTATGGAGTCCCTCAAGAGTCACCTTTATCACCAGTGCTCTTCAACATCTACATCCGTCCTCTCCTCAAAATCATCAGAAAATCAGACCTCTGCTACCACTCCTACGCTGACGACACGCAACTCTACTTTCGCATCACCGGACAAAAAGACCATTATCAGCAACTAGAAAAATGCCTCACATTGATAGATGACTGGATGACCACTAGCTACCTCAAACTCAACGCTTGGACACCACCCACCGTCTTTGGACAGACCATCGCGCCAAGCACCAAAGCCAAAAGTCTTGGAGTCATTTTTGACTCAGAAATGTCAATGGATGCACAAATTGGATCAGTAGTCACTGGATCTCACCATCTTCTTCACCTGCTACGCAGACTCATCCCCTTCATTCCAAAAGAGGACAAAGCAGCAGTAGATGGAACTATCATTAACTCCCGACTCAACTACGCAAACTCCCTCTACACCGGACTACCTAAATACCAGATTGCATGCCTACAACTCATCCAAAACACCGCAGCAAGACTGATAACAGCAAAAAAAACCTGGGAATCCATTTCCCCATCCCTGAGGAGCCTACATTGGCTAACCGTAAAAGATCGGATCACATTCAAGACGCTTTGCCTCACCCACAATTGCCTACAAGGAAACGCTCCTCAATACCTATGCGAGAAAATAAAATGCTACATACCTAATCGCAGTCTTCTATCAACCGACCAAAACCTCCTCCATGTTCCCAAATCCCGCTACAAATCGAAGGGAGAACAAAAATTCACAGTCCAAGGACCATGGCTATGGAACACTCTACCGACCAACATCCGTATGGAAGAAAACCATCAGGCCTTCAGGAAAAACTCAAAACCTACCTCTTCTAACAAGCTGGACCACACAGGACGGACCAAGCACCTTGAGGCGATTCGGTTCGCATTTGCAGAGCTATACAAGTCATTCATTCATTTATTCATTCATGAAGTTGTTTTCACTAGTACACTATAACTACGCTCTATGATTTAATATGTAATTTTAGTTAAAACTAGTACATCAGTAGAAAACACTTGAGCTGACAATAATAACAATGACTGCCACTTCAATATTTGAACTAAAGTAGCTGCACCAACTATGGGGCTTTGTTTGACTTGACTTAGACTCTACTTCCATTCTGTTCAATGGTCAACTTCCCATATATTCTTAAAGCAGAAACTGGGCTCTGTTTTGTTAAACCATTTTGTTTGAACCTGCTGACTTCAGTGTGGTTTCGGCTTTCTGAAGTGCTACACTATACTGAAGTGCTTAGGTTTGTTACAATATAAGTTTTGCTTTTAATAATGTGAAACATTTTTTAAGCTACAACAATAATTAGGAATATGTCAGTAACAAAATCCCAGAAAAGATCCACAAATAAAGTACACAAATTTCACAATGGCTTTTCAGTCCATGACTATATAGTAGGGTACAGCGTATGACATAGTAACCTCACAAAATAGTATTTTCCTTTTTAATGCTATAGGTATATCTAGCAGTACATATTGTATGTATAGAAGATCTTAAATTGGATACAATTTGGGAAGGCTGTGAAGATGTATTGACAACATTATTATACAAAAAAGTTTATTGGATTCCATTTTTGCATTCACTTTTTTTTTTAAACATTTAGAGATGTTACAGCTGGTGCGAGAAGAATTAAACCAATAGATACAACATGAATGACAAACTAAAAGTCCAATAAAATGAATTATTAAATGTAACTCAAGTCGATCCTTCACCAAACACGTCCACTGATCAGGAAGCAAAGCAGAATCTGCTGGGGCCAAATGACATAAATCCCTAAATTATGGCTGGTCTTATGCAAACATTACTGGGATTTTAGTCTAGGCTTTTGTTCTTGGATAAAATGAATGAATATGTTCTTATAGACTACAGCTGGAGCATAGCCTTAAGAAGCAACACATATTACAACTACAATGACTTAAAGGACCACTATCATAAAAAATATTTTAGTCTCATAACTGTATGCAGTTAATAGTTGTAATGGGGACATTCAACATATTTCCATTTTTATTTTTTTACATTTGCTTATATTTTGTTCCACATTTAATTGCAGATCAAACTTTTCAAGCAATAAGGAAGGGACTGGGAGAAACTATATTTCCAAGGGTGCTAGAGCAGTCACAGCAACATTTTATTTTAAGGGGAGTTACAGCAGAACTCCAAAAACCTATACATGCCACTGAAATCTATATTTAAGGGAAAACTTTTAGCTGCCAAAAGATCTACATTTCTGTCTTTCCAGTCCCTAGATTTACACAGCCCTTAGAGATCGCAGAGTCAGCCTGGTGACCTTCTTTTTCAGCACTGCAGTTAAGCAATATAGCTAGGTCATCTCCCTGTCCTCGGCCTGTAAATGGACAGTGAAGTACCAACATATTGATATGGTCATTGTTTCTCTCGCTCGTCTTGCTAGCATGCACCTTGTCACATGGGTGCATGCAGGACATCTGATTGGATGGTAATGCTGCCCCTCCCTTTTCCAGTCTGAGAACTGGGAAAACAGGGGGTTACAATAATCTGAAATCAAGTCTAAGTCAAGTCCCTTATCTAGATGAATTTTTAAAAATACAACTATCGTATTTTACATAGTTGTATTAATGTTTTACTTTTTTATATTTGGATGCAGTTCAGCTGTAACACATATTAATAAAGGTGTCTGTTGTAATTACCTTGGACAGTGTTGCTGATGGTTCTAAACCAGGTCATTACTTAATTTGCCTATATTCAGTCATCAATACTAAAATGAATGCTCTGAATGTCTCTGAACCGGTAGGCATATCAAGAGTTCTGACTTTAGTCTAAGTTGAAATATACTTAAAGCGGAGTTCCAGGCTAAAATGAAAGTAGGTCTGAAACAATAGCGCACCCCCCTCCCCCTTGTTTTTTGGATCTGGGTTTATTTTATTTTTTTTTTCCTTTTTTTTCCTCCCCAGCTGGACTTCCGTCCTACCTTGCCGCAGCGAGGTACATCATATCTGGGATTGTACCTGCCCCTCCTCCTTCCCCCTCCTGCCTTCTAGGACCTGTGTGTGTCCCAGAAGACGACGGGACCATTCAGAAAGTGCAGCGCGACTCGTGCATGCGCTGTAGGAAACCAGCTGTAAAGCCTGATGGCTTCACTGCTGGTTTCCCTTACTTGCAATGCTGGTGCCTGCACCCGAGCTGATGGTTTTGGGGGGGCTGACATTGTGGGATCCCTGGACAGGTAAGTGTCCTTATATTAAAAGTCAGCAGCTACAGTATTTGTAGCTGCTGACCTTTCATTTTTTTTTTTTTAGGCTGGAACTCCCCTTTAGCGTACTAAACCAGAAAGAGCCAGGCAACTAGCACTTTTTATCAGGAGGTCAGCAGGTCAATGGAAGCCTACATAAATTTCACAGTACAGAAGTCCATTAAAACAGACATGACATTAGGTTTCACTTCTGGAAATTAAGCTCTAGTCTAATTCTTTCCCTTATGACTGCCAAAAGTATGTACAGTATACATACTGTACCTCTAATGGGAGATAGGGGACACCTTTCAGCACAAAGTATGTAGGCAAAGGACACACCTTTGCCATGTCCCCAGTGATGTGGACCATAAAGAATTAGTGTTTTAATAAATATTCCCTTATACTGTTATTTATTTATTTTTTTTTTTATAACAAATGCTAGATAAAAGGTGATAGTCAAACAAGTTTGATATTTTTCTTCCTTTTTTTTTAAGACATACCAGACAAAAATGAGGGATGACAGAAGACAAAAGAAGGACAGAGTGATTTTGTTCCAAATGTGGGGCAGTTCCTCCAAATAAGGGCAATTGGGATCTATGAATGTATAACACCTAGCAGGTAGGGGCTCATCTGCATTAGTAGTAACTTATGCAAGAGAACAACAATTATTATACCACCACTGCATCTGTAAGGAAAACTACTAGCCTCAGAATCCAGATGTCCACTCAGAAGACAAACGATCATACTGACATGGTGCAAAGATTGGCCCTGTGGGAAATATGAACTGTGAACTGTTGCTAAGTACAAGGATGTGCAAATGCAGAAACACACTTGGATAAAATCAAAAACATTTCTTACTGAATTTCTATACAAACAAATAGTATATTATATTTGCACCTTAGGTCCCACATCTTCTCCAAAATTGTATTTTAGTATTTCATAAGGCTGCATGCACAATTCCTTACTTCATACATCCTATCATAATGTTGTGGAAATGTAGTGGGAAATTGGTTTTTATTTTTTCCATTTTGATCAGGGAGGTTTGTATTGGACAGAGCACTTACATTTTTGCTGTGCAGCCCTAGGGTCCTTGGTTCGAATCCTAGTCAGGACAGTATCTGCACAGAGTATGCATGTTCTCCCATATTACACACACACCATATTACCAAAAGTATTGGGACGCCTGCCTTTACACGCACATGAACTTTAATGTCACCCCAGTCTTCGTCCGTAGGGTTCAATATTGAGTTGGCCCACCTGTATAACAATTTGAACTCTTCTGGGAAGGCTGTCCACAAGGTCTAGGAGTGTGTCTATGGGAATGTTTGACCATTCTTCCAGAAGTGCATTTGTGAGGTCAGGCACTGATATGGACGAGAAGGCCTGGCTTGCAGTCTTCGCTCTAATTCATCCCAAAGGTGTTCTATCGGGTTGAGATCAGGACTCCGTGCAGGCCAGTCAAATTCCTCTACCTCAAACTCACTCATCCATGTCTTTATGGACCTTGCTTTTTTGCACTGGTCCAGATCATTTGGTGGAGGGGGATTATGGTGTGGGGTTGTTATTCAGGGGTCGGGCTTGGCTCCTTATTTCCAGTTAAGGCAACTTTTAAGGCATCAGCATACCAAGACATTTTGGACAATTTCATGCTCCCAACTTTGTGGGAACAGTTTGGGGGTGGCCCCTTCCTGTTCCAACGTGACTGCGTACCAGTGCACAAACGAGGTCCATAAAGACATAGATGAGCGAGTTTGGGGTGGGTGAACTTGACTGGCCTGCACAGAGTCCTGACCTCAACCCAATAGAACACCTTTGGGATGAATTGGAGCTGAGAATGCAAGCCAGGCCTTCTTGTCCACATCAGTGACTGATCTCACAAATGCGCTTCTTAAAGAATGGTCAAACATTCCAATAGATACACTCCTAAACCTCGTGGACAGCCTTCCCAGAAGAGATAAAGCTGTTATAGCTGCAAAGGGTGGGCCAACTCAATATTGAACCCTACGGACTAAGACTGGGATGCCACTAAAGTTACAGTGTGTGTGTGTATGTGTGTATGTATATATATGTATATATATATATAGCCATGCCCCCGTAGGAGTTGCTGAATGTAGTGGTTCACCTGTCATCCTGCCCAGCCATAGCATCTATCGCCCAGTCACTCATAGACATAGAACAATCCATAACTTTGTTTTGTTTTTTTCAAGATTTCCATGTTGATGAATCACATACCAGAAGATTTCTTCACATATATTGGATTTCACTTTTTACTATATTATGGGACTTTATCACTGACTGTATTTGTACCCACGTTATAGTGGGGAGTCACTCACAAGTTTTTGAATTATATCTATTTCCACATATTTTTTTTGACACGTTGCAGTGCTACATATTTATACCATAAGGACATGGATTACTGGAACCATGTCCTGTGGTCTGATGAGACCAAAATAAACTTATTAGGTTCAGATGGTGTCAAGGAGATGGTGTGGTGGCAACCAGATGAGGAGTACAAAGACAAGTGTGTCTTACCTACAGTCAAGCATGGTGGTGGGAGTGTTATGGTCTGGGGCTGCATGAGTGCTGCCGGCACTGAGGAGCTACAGTTCATTGAGGGAACCATGAATGCCAATATGTATTGTGACATACTGAAGCAGAGCATGATCACCTCCCTTTGGAAACTGGGCCACAGGGCAATATTCCAACATAATAATGACTCCAAACACACCTACAAGACGACCACTGCCTTGCTAAAGATGATGGACTGGCCAAGCATGTCTCCAGACCTAAACCCTATTAAAAATCTGTGGGGCATCCTCAAACGGAAGGTGAAGGAGCGCAAGGTCTCAAACATCCACCAGCTCCGTGATGTCATCATGGAGGAGTGGAAGAGGACTCCAGTGGCAACCTGTGAAGCTCTGATGAACTCCATGCCCAGGAGGGTTAAGGCAGTGCTGAAAAATAATGGTGGCTACAGAAAATATTGACACTTTGGGATCAATCTGGACATTTTTACTTGGGGGTGTACTCGATTTTGTTGCCAGCAGTTTAGACATTAATGGCTGTGTGTTGAATTATTTTGAGGGGACAGCAAATTTACAGGGGGAGGAGCAGGGGGATTATGAGCAGGGGGATTAAACCTTCACTAAATAGCACACACCCAAGGAGATCTAACAAGGCAGGTGGAGCTAGAGAGTCCCAGGAGCAGAAACATCAAGCAGGATATGTGCTCAAGATACTCAGATTCCCCAGTGGCAGAGGGACAAAGCTGCAGCAAATAGAGCTGAAGCATATAGCAACTTCATAGAAGATGTTTTTCTTTCTTTCTTTTCTTTCATTATTCTTTGTACTATGAAAAGGACCTACTAAGAAATTGGAAAATAAGAGCTGCTATTATTGTCCCATTGGGATGCTAGACCTTTGTAGTCAATGAGGTCCAGGATAGTCCCAAGAGTCCTGCTGCTATGAAATCCCATTTGAGGATAGGGGAAACCAAACAGGTAACACATAAATCTCAGCGCAAGAACAGTGAAGGAATATATGATAATAAAGATATAGATGGTGGTAGCAGTGTACTTGTAAAAAGAACTGCTTAATTGTGCCATCCAAATATAAACTTGATCCAATGCCATATATTTGCTTTCTGGAGAGTGTGGAGATCCCTCTGGTGAGTAAGATCCCAAACATATCTGGAGAGGTCTAGACAGTTATTGGAGCCTGGTTAAAGGGCAAGGTGCTTAAATATATTATTGAGGTGAGCAGCTAGTGTAACTGGTGGTGGATTACACTGGGTGTACAATAATCCTGAATTATTATTACAAAGGAATTTTTTTTGTGATTATCATTTGGACACTGAGCACATTTGGATTTTTTACTAGACTAACATATTATATTGGATGCACTTTCTTATATCCAATATATATTGTTTTTATTTTCCAAGTATACATATCATGTTTTTTTCTTTTTAATGCACGTTAACGCATTGTATTTTTCTTTGCACATTGGAATTGATGCATTTTTATTTTAAAAAGTTTTTTTTTATATATAGAAGGTTGTTTATTTTTTCTGTGTTCTCACATTAACACATGACAGGAGTGCGTGTTTCATTTATATTTATTTTTGATTGCACTGCACTCTTTTGGGAATAGTATCACTGCTGATGCAGGAACACACGTCAGTGCTGGCTGTATCACTGTGATAATTTTGCACTGTTATTGGGTAGCGCATAGACAACATTTTTATTTTTATTCATGTGTTTTAAAATGTTTGCACTAATGCAAGTTCCTTATGGCCAGAGCCAAACAGCTTGTATTAAAGTGTTCCTAAACCCACAACAGTAAATTCAGTCTGTATATGCAGTAAAGCATGCTTGTTATACTCACTGTGGAACCTAAAGGGTTAATCAGCTGCATTGTGTAAAAAGGCTGTTTAATCCTGTCTTTTCTAATCCTCCCCTTCTTCCACAGTCCCCAATCTATCTGCTGATAGAACAGATCCTAGGGGGCAAGCTGCACATGCTCAGTTTGATGTGTATTGCTAGAGAGGTTTTTTTTTTCTTGGGAGAGTGCATGTGATCAGTACAGGGCCAATCAGCATTGTCCAGCCAGAGGGTTTAGGGATCCTGCAGCCTCATAGGACGAGGAGAAAACTTCTCCTACAAGCTTTTACACTGCTCTAACTGCCAATGAAAAAAAGGTATTTAGCAGTTTCTATTTAATAAAACTATTGCATTTCCATGTTCTGTGTACTGTGGGAGACCAGATATAGCCAATACAGCGTCCTGAGTTTAGTAAAACTTTAAGTTTTGTACTCAATTAACTTTACTAATATAAAATGTGTCCTGCAAAAACTGTCACCATTGAATGCTTCAGCTAACCATTCCTTTTACTCTGAATAAGGTTAAATGCAGCTCAGAGAATAGACATGCCACATAATGGACCCCCAACCTTTTTCACTCAGGGCCCAAATTTTCTTTCTGCTAGCTAGATGGTGCTGCATATGTCTGTATTTACAGGTGTATTTAGAAGTCCATGGACTTGGTTGACACAATGTTCATGCTTATAATGTATGAACACTGACAGTGAATGCATATGGCTGGTCTGACTCAAAAAAAAAAAGAAAAAGAAAATCAGCCATATCAGAGACCTGAGTCTATGTAAGGTTGCAGGGAATGGTGCAAATAAAAAAGTCATAATCAGAATGATGGTTTATGCCTCAACCTGTGGTTTTATGGGGATCGGTCTGTAGATACAAGGGGTTGGTGGAGAAGCAACATTCAGGGACCCATAACTAGAGATATACAATATTCTTCAGAGTTCTTAAATAAACTGGTAACAATGACATTGATAACCAAAACTGTATTATGGTCCCTTTTGAAGTTCTTTTGTGGTGTGAAGGAAGACAGATGTACAGTAAGGGTATCCTGTGTTAGTGACAGCACAACGCACAGTCCAGCCTGTAGGGATTCATAGTTATAAATATTGTCTTCCTGTCTTTGTTTCCAATAGGGATGGCTGGTCTGTTAACCATATTAAATCATACTCTGAGTCAGAAGAATAGAATTTTGAAGAGTTTAAAATTAGACCTTCGGTTATTTTCTTTTAGAGATGGAGGTTGTGAATTACTAGCAATTTTGACTATGAAACAATGGCTACAAGGGAGTGTGAAATATTCCTACCATCCGTAAGTAATTGTATTGTAGAATGAGTTTTATTTGGTCTAGTGGAAGAGAGAGAGAGAAAGAGAGAGAGAGCAGAATGCTACTGAAAATGGAATACAAATGCCCTAAATATAAAACCCACAAGCATATACCAATCTTGTCTGTTTGAGGGTAAAACACAGTAAGCAGCATATATGCAGCTTTATCACTAAATTATTAAAAGTAAAAAAATAATGAATATAAATAAAAAGGTAATGGAAAATAGATTTATCTAAACCAGTACCTATTTTAAAACGTCATGCAATGCTGAACACATTATAACGTATCTCTCAATAATTAGCAAATAATGTAGTTGTCTATCCAAAGATTACTTAAAGCGCAACTTCAGTCATTTTTCATCTTTCCATCTATTAAATCTTCTGCCCTTGTTGTTTTAACTTTGGATAGTAAAATATTTTTTTTCTGCCATTATATACCTTATACAGCCCACTGTTGACCACTCCTGTTTCTTGTCTGGTCATTAGCCTAGGAAATGTAGTTCCAAAACATCTGGGGTGCCAAGGTTCGCCAACACTGGCTTATGACATCATGCATAGCTCTCTCTCTCACTCTCGTGAGAGTTTGCCAGGAAGGGAGGGGGTGAGTCATAAGAGGGCCAATGAAATCTGCAGAGCTGGAGGTGTGCCTCTGTGTGTAAATCCAAGACATGAACAGGCAGCAGCTTTAGCTGCCCACAGTTAAAATGGTTGCAGCCAGACTCAGTGGAGGGAGATTTCTGCAGCATATTTGGCCAGTACAGAATAACATTATATATAAAATAATGTGCAAAGTGGTTGGAGCATTGCACTGATCTCTACAACAGTTACATGAATACAATGCTTCCCATATGGCTAGTGATGTTTATGGCTGCTGTAGAACTAAACTATAAAGGCAGTCTTTCTCAACCAGAATTAAAATGTTACTAAACCCAGGACCCTGCATTCACTGCATCTGGCCTCCCACAGTACACAGAATATGGAAGTGTAATTATTTTAAGAAATATAAACTGCTAAATACCTTTTCTCATCAGCAGTATATAGCAGTTTTATGACTACTATCAATGTCTCTTAAAGCTTGTAGGAGGAGTTTTCATTTTACTCTGGCTGTCCTATTAAACTGCAGGACCCCTGACCCTCTGTCTGGACAGTGCTGATTGGCCTTGTGCTGGTAACATGCACTCTCCCAAGAAAAAAAAACTCTCTTGCAACACGCACTAAACTGAGCATGTGCAGAGTGCCCCTAGGCTCTGTACTATCAGGATATTATTAGGGGATGATGGAAGAATGGAAAGATCAGAGAAAACAGGACCAAACATCCTTTTTACACAATGTGCAAGATTAACCCCTTAGGTTCCACACTGAGTGTAACAAGCATGCTTTACTACATATACAGACTGATTTAACTGTTGTGGGTTTAGTAACACTTTAAGCAGAGCCATGGGGGTTCCTCCCAGGGTTCATAGGGGTTTCTCGAGAAGTAAGCAAAGGGTGAATTAATCTCCCACCTATAATAACCACCAATATAAAGTGGAATTTCATCAGTGACCACCCATGTGAGGAAATACCACAATCTTTACAATTCAATAAGTTTTATCAAAATGTAGGTTATTCAGGATTATTACAGAAAAATATTTTGTTTTATAAAGCAAGGAGGGTGTAAAATATTTTCTGACCTGGGTGTCAAATACAATAAGTAAGCCACACAATTTTTTAAATTAATTTCAACTTTCTACAACTTATTGATCACAATAATGCACACCATAAGTAAAATTATTCTTAGTAAGTGCTGTAGATAAAATCATCTTTTATAAATGCAATAAAACTGGTGCTGCGCTATATAATACACTCTAAATTATAATGTATGACACATGTGAACCATTTATATTACTATTATCTCTGATCCATATATAACCATATACTGTATGTACTTAAACCAGGCTACATAAATGTGAGAATGTGCAACATCCAAAATTATTAAATTAATTAATAAAATAATGTCAAAGTCAACAAAACACGTTGGAAGGCGCCCCGTTTGCTACGTCATTTCTGGTACATCACTTCTGGTGACGTAATTCCAGTTGCCGCAAGCCCATGCCCATTTTTTTAGTTGGAATATTGTTTACTATGTGGATGGACACGTGGATTGGCGGTTTTTGCACAATAAAACTCATTTCAACTGGATAATACTATTGCGAGCCCCATTCCTTTTTATGGTGGTGTTGCCTGGGACAAGAAGACCGACAGAGTGGAGAGCAGACAACAAAAAGGCACATAAAGACTTAAAGACTTGTAAAGGCGCATATCATAAAGACTTTCTTATGATATAAGGGGTCGCATCAAATCTGGTAAATGATGCTCACTAAGAGTGGAACGTGGAGGTCATCACAGGCTATGGTGTGTCTGGAAAAGGGAGGATAAGCACCACACAAAGACACAACAAGCCCTTTAAATTAATCGGATGCACTTTATCTTTTCAGTATGGGTGTATTGTGATGAACAAGCATCATGCTTGTTTCTCATATCAGACCAATGAATGTCTTTATTATTGTAACTACAATGAATGGGGCATAGAGGGTTTGATTAATGGAATGACAAATAAATATTTCCAAAGTTAGGTGCAGGTGATAGTTGGAGGCATAGTCTGTCATTCTGACATACACAAAACCCTAGACAGTAAGATCATAGAATATGACAAAGGTAATATTACATTCATTATATGAAGAAGAACAGAGGTAGGCTTTGCTATGTAATAATTCTGGCAATTACAACCACGTCTAAAAGCTCAAACCACTCGTTTCAACATTTTGTATACACAAATGTGCCAAGGACATTTTGTTTGTATGCTCTGAGGAGCAGCCATTCTGTGTATATAAAATCACTTTACTGTATTGTTGCACTTTTCATAAGCAACTCTAGTATACTGTTAGAAAAGAACAGCCTACATGGGGATCAAAAGCAAAACTCTTGGCAATACACTCTAATAGCTCTGCAGTGGAGAACAATTTGAAGTCTGCATTATTTTTACGTATTCCATAACATCTAATCTAATAAGGTTTATTTTTATTTTAAGTCAATTCAGCATCAATATCAGTCCAAAAAGAAACCATCACCCAGGTTTTTTGGAGAACCTTTGTAAACAAGCAGCATCATGAAGGCCAAGGAACACACCAGACAGGTCAGGGATAAAGTTGTAGAGAAGTTCAATGCAGGGTTAGGTTATAAAAAAATATTCCAAGCTTTGAACATCTCACGGAGCACTGATGGCTGTCCACCTAAACTGACAGGCCAGGCAAGGAGAATATTAATCAGAGAAGCAGCCAAGAGACCCATGATAACTCTGGAGGAGCTGCAGAGATCCACAGCACAGGTGGGAGAATCTGTCCACAAGACAACTATTAGTCGTGCACTCCACAAATCTGGCTTTTATGGAAGAGTGGCAAGAAGAAAGCTATTGTTGAAAGAAAGCCATAAGAAATCCCGTTTGCAGTTTGCGAGAAGTCATGTGGGGGACACAGCAAACATGTGGAATAAGGTGCTCTGGTCAGATGAGATCAAAATTTTACTTTTTGGCCTAAAAGCAAAATGGTATTTGAGGCAGAAAATGAACACCGCACAAAACCCTGAACACACCATCCCCACTGTGAAACATGGTGGTGGCAGTATCATGTTGTGGGGATGCTTTTCTTCAGCAGGTACTGGGAAGCTGGTCAGAGTTGATGGAAAAATGTATGGAGACAAATACAGGACAATTTTAAGACTACTTTCACACTGGGGCGTTGGGGGCATCGGTGATAAAAATAGCAGTGCTTTACCGCCGTTTTTGCGGCACTTTTCGGCCGCTGGCGGGCGATTTTAACCCCCTCTAATGGCCCGAAAAAGGGTTAAATGCGCCCGCAAAGCACCGCTGCAGTGGCGATTTGCTGGCTCTTGATTTCAATAGGCAGGGGTGCTGTTGGAGCGGTGTATACACCGCTCCTACAGCGCCTCAAAGATGCTTGCAGCGCTTTTTTTGGTGTCCTGCCAGTGCACCGCTCCAGTGTGACAGCACTCGAGCTTTCACACTGGAGTGAGAGGAGAGGATCTTAACAGGTGCTATGCAGGCGCTATTTTTAGTGCTATAGCGCCTATAAAGTGCCTCAGTGTAAAAGCAGTCTAAAACAATACCTGTTAGAGTCTACAAAAGACTTGAGACTGGGGCGGAAGTTCACCTTCCAGTAGGACAATGACCCTAAACATACAGCCAGAGCTACAATGGAATGATTTAGATCAAAGCATATTCATGTGTTAGAATGGCCCAGTAAAAGTCCAGACCTAAATCCAATAGAGAATCTGTGGCAAGACTTGAAAATTGCTGTTCACAGACGCTCTCCATCCAATCTGACAGAGCTTGCGTTATTTTGCAAAGAAGAATTGGCAAAAATTTCACGCTGTGCAAAACTGGTAGAGACATACCCCAAAAAGACTTGCAGCTGTAATTGCAGCGAAAGGTGGTTCTAAAATATTGACTCAGGGGGGTTGAATACAAATGCACGCCACACTTTTGAGATATTTATTTGTAAAAAATTGTATCAATTTCCTTCCACTTCACAATTATGTGGCACTTTGTGTTGGTCAAGCACATAAGATCCAATAAATTAAATTTATGTTTTTGGTTGTAACATGACAAAATGTGGAAAATTTCAAGGGGTATGAATACTTTTTCAAGGCACTATACAACAAGGATATATATAGAAGAAAACCTACAGTATACGCTACCACTTTAATTGTTAAAGTATCAATGTGTCCAAGTAGCTGCTCACGTTCTATGTGTCCCCACATGTATAAATGAAGTTATGGTGTTGTGATTTGGCGCTTACTTAAGCATAATATAACTCCATAAATCTTATATTAAAATGCGTTAAACTAATATTCCATACATATATTGTGTAAAAACCAATTCATATACCCTAAATAATACACCATCAATTCAGATATATACAATAGTGCTCCTTATAGTGTGTGCAATATTTTGTTAACAACTCTACTTGGGGTTGAGAACGCTATTCCAGTGCTGCAAATGAAAGTGCAAAAGTGCTTATGTGCAAAACAGGTAAACAAGTGAAAAGTCCCGTAGCTCTAAAAATATGTATTTCAATAAAAGTGTCTTGGAGTGTCTATCGCCACCGGTATCAACTTGCTTCAAAAGAGGAATATCTAACACACAAACTCTTCAAATCTTGTATTTCAAACAATAGTATATATTCACCACTCAGTACTCCACCCTTGTGCTAAGTGGCTGCTCACCTCCAGTACAGACTCATATTCTCATACAGGTATATAACGCTTAGTAATAGAGAATCCACCAGGATTTTTGGTTCTCCCATGAGTTCACCATACACCTCCGCTCCTGCTTCTCTCCACTGTATATCCCACAGCCAGATTCATGAAAATGAGAGAATGTAAAATTAAAAACAACTGTGCAATGGGTGTAAGCGCTCAGTATATGGTATAGTAACTCATACATAAACTTCTAGTCTTAGCCGGGATATGGAAATGATGTCACCCGGCTCCTCCCGACGTGTTGCATCACAACACACATGACTTCTTTAACGTTTGGCCCTTTGAAAAAGTTGGTTTGACGAAACGCTATGTCAGGGCTAAGCTGCGCGGTGACATTTGATGACGTCATGCACTGTCTCAGTGGAGAATCAGAGTCTGGAATGCTGCATAGGTGAGTGAGATGACTGTGGCTGTGTCACACTGGTAAGCATGGGAACGCATGCTAGCAATCAAATGGGGACGCATCAAATCAATATTTGGTGTGACCACCCTTTGCCTTTAAAATGGCATCAATTCTTCTAGGTACACACAGTTTCTGAATAAACTTGGCTGGTAGGTTGTTTCAAACATCTTGGGGAACTAACCACAGATCTTCGGTGGATGTAGGCTACCTCAAATCGTTCTGTTTCCTCATTTAAGCTGATGGCGCTGATGGCACTGCTAGACATCTTCCAATGTCAAATGCAAGTAAGCATGATGTGTCATCTGCTGCATTAAGTTTTCTTGGACAACCACTGCGTCCACAGTCCTCAACATTGCCCACTTCTTTGTTCTTTTTCAAAAGAGCTTGAACAGCACATCTTGAAACCCCAGTCTGCTTTGAAATCTTTGCCTAGGAGGGACCTTGCTGATGCAGTATACCTACCTTGCATCGTGTAGCTTTGCTCAGGCTTGCCATGGTGCATGAGCTATGGCATGAAACTGTCTTCCAAAACCTCAACTAAGTATCAGAGATTGGCTGTTAGGCTGGGTTCACTCTATTGTGAATTCACAATAGCAGGAAATTTTGACCGGCTCTCTATGGAGCAGGTTCACATATCTGCACTGCGGCTCTAGTGCAAATTTTAGTCCATTTCAGGTCTGAATTCAGCCAAAAATTCGGGGTGAAACTGGACCTGAAACGGTGAACAGGGATGCAGCGGACCCCTGCTGTGAGCTGCATTTAAAGATAGTGTGAACTCTGCCTTACTCACCCAGTTTTAAGCCTCCTACACAACGGTTTCTGTTTCAGTTAATAACTGTGTTTCAACCTACTGTATATATGAAATTGATGATCATTAGTACCTGCCTGGTTTAGTTGGTTAATCATACACCTGACTCTAATCCTACAAAATGCCTGACTTTGTACAAGTGTAGGAATTGATGCTTGTTTGAGACTGGGTTCAGACTAGTGCGAGAAACGCTCCGACATTGGGAGCTCATGTCACATGACGTGTGAAAATCAATGTTTCCCTATGGGAGCTGTCCCAACTGGTCCGACACAAGTCGGTCCGACTTTGAAATAGCTCCCTGTACTACTTTGGTCCGAAATTGATCCTACTTCAGCGCATTGACTATCACTGGAGTCGGATCGCCGTCTCGCATGATCCGACTTTGGCATGCGACTTGTGCTCAGATGATCTTGAGGGGGAACTCCGCGCCAAATTTTAAATAAAAAACCGGCATGGGTTCCCCTCCAAGAGCATACCAGGCCCTTCGGTCTGGTATGGATCTTAAGGGGAACCCCCTACGCCGAAAAAACAGTGTGGGGGTCCCTCCCAAATCCATACCAGACCCTTATCCGAGCACGCAGCCTGGCCGGTCAGGAAAAGGGGTGGGGATGAGCGAGCACCCTCCCCTCCTAAACCGTACCAGGCCACATGCCTTCAACATGGGGGGGTGGGTGCTTTGGGGTGGAAGGCGCCCTGCGCCCCCCACCTCAAAGCACCTTGTCCCCATGTTGATGAGGACAAGGGCCTCTTCCCGACAACCATGGCCGTTGGTTGTCGGGGTCTGCGGGCGGGGGGCTTATCGGAATCCGGGAGCCCCCTTTAATAAGGGGGCCCCCAGATCCCAGCCCCCCACCCTATGTGAATGAGTATGGGGTACATCGTACCCCTACCCATTCACCTAGGAAAAAAAAGTGTCCAAAAAAACACACGACAGGTTTTTAAAGTAAGTTTATTAGGCAGCTCCGGCGGTCTTCTTCTGACTTCAGGGGTCTCTTCCTTCTTCTCTGCGGTCTCTTCCTTCTTCTCTGCACTCTCCGGGTTCTTCTCCGCGCTCTCGGGTTGTTCTCCTGTTCTCCGGTATCTTCTGGCAGGCTCCTCCGCTATCTTCTGCTCTTTTGCCGGCTCTTTTGCTAGCGGTGGCCCGTCTTCTTCCCTCTTCTCTTCTTCCGATGTTGACATGACGCTCTCTCCCACTGTAATGCCGTGTGCACGGTCCGCAATGACTTATATAGGGATGGGGCGTGGTCACCCGGTGACCCCACCCCTTATGACATCACAGTCCCGGGGCATGATGGGACTGTGATGTCATAAAGGGCGGGGGTCACCCTGTGACATCACCTGGTGACCACGCCCCATCCCTATATAAGTCGTTGTGGACCGTGCACACGGCATTACAGTGGGAGAGAGCGTTGTGTCAACATCGGAAGAAGAGAAGAGGGAAGAAAACGGTGGAGAAGACCAGGCCACCGCTAGCAAAAGAGCCAGCAAAAGAGCAGAAGATAGCGGAGGAGCCCGGCAGAAGAAACCGGAGAGTGGGAGAAGAACCCGGAGAGCGCAGAGAAGAAGGAAGAGACCGCGGATGTACCCCATACTCATTCACATAGGATGGGGGGCTTATTAAAGGGAGCTCCCGGATTCCAATAAGCCCCCCGCCCGCAGACCCCAACAACCAACGGCCAGGGTTGTCGGGAAGAGGCCCTTGTCCTCATCAACATGGGGACAAGGTGCTTTGGGGTGGAGGGGCCGCAGGACGCCCCCCTGCCCCAAAGCACCCACCCCCCCATGTTGAGGGCATGCGGCTTGGTACGGTTCAGGAAAGGGGGGGCGCTCGCTTGTCCCCACCCTTTTTCCTGACCTGCTGAGCTGCGTGCTCGGATAAGGGTCTGGTATGGATTGGGGGGGACCCCCATGCCGTTTTTTCGGCATAGGGGGTTCCCCTTAAGATCCATACCAGACCGAAGGGCCTGGTATGCTCTTGGAGGGGGAACCCATGCCGTTTTTTTATTTAAAATTTGGCGTGGAGTTCCCCCTCAAGATTAATACCAAACACAGTGCCTGATATTGGCGGGGATCCAAGTCGGATCCCCGTTCATTGAAAGTCGGACATATGTCGGCTTTAAGTCGCGGGGCAAAGTCAGATCCAAAGTAGGACGGCTGTTGTGTCGCACCAGTGTGAACTGAAGGGACTGGTATGCTCTTGGAGGGGGAACCCATGCCGGTTTTTTATTTAAAATTTGGCGTGGTGTTCCCCCTCAAGATTCATACCAAACACAGTGCCTGATATTGGCGGGGATCCAAGTCGGATCCCTGTTCATTGAAAGTCGGATGTATGTTGGCTTTAAGTCATGGGACAAAGTCGGATCCAAAGTAGGACGGCTGTCGTGGCGCACCAGTGTGAACCCGGCCTGAAGCCAAAGGGTAGACACACCAAAAATGTATTTAATTTTGATTTTTCTCTTGTTTGCTCACGTTGCATTTTGTAAATAAAAATAAACAATTAAAATATGTAGTTTTGAAAGCATTCTTACTTTACAGCATTTCTTCACACCTGCCTAAAACTTTTGCACAGTTCCGTACCATGCTTGTCTACGCACTTTTACAGCCTGCATTTTACTTCCCATGATGTTCTGCTATTACTACAAGAGAGCTCTGCGCTACTACAGTTGTTCTATATTGGATGCAGTGTGTTGCTAAAGCAGGCAAAAGAGAGACAGCTGGCAGTTTAAAATTAATAGGTGGCAGTTTACATCTATGCGAATACTAGACAGAAAGCCTGCCTTTACTTGTAAAATTTCATCTGCTTTACCCCACCTTTGGTATTAGTCAAATTAGATTGGACATGCTTTTAAAACACAACTTTCATACATACTGTACATATGTTATTTAAATAGACAATTTCATGGAAAATGAAGACAATTTCATTTTTGTCCATTGATAATTTTTACACATTTGTCTTATACTGCGGCCTTCAGGAGGTTTGTACGCTAGCAAACAGAAAAATGTTAAGCCAGCCCCCCGTAAAACCCAACCTTCAATCATCATGCCTCAGTTTTTTCTAGTGAAGGTTGGAAGTCTTTTTGCTCAGCACTGCTGAGAAAAATTCTAACTATTTTTTTACTAAACTTTTTTTAGTTTTTTTATTCTACTTTATTCCTTATTCATACTCTGTTCATTGTTGAAAATTTTTTTTTAGTGACCTCAATCAAGACTATAAAAATTAGAGTTAGTCTCTATACAGGAGCTATCGGGCCTGGTATATCCTCAGCAAAAGTTTTGGAGACTTTATCCTAAAGCTGCAGGACTGAAGATTGCAGGGTTAACCTAAAATGTGATTCTGCTTGCAGTGCTTTCTAGACCTTTGAGCACTGTACTAGTTCCAGAGCACTCTCCAGGTCCAGAGTTTAGACACAGTTTTGGGTGTGATACAGTTTCTGAAGACTTACACTGGGAGTAAGGCTGGTTGGACTAAAGCAATGAGAACTACCGCATAGTAGATACCTTTGGGGGCTATTTTAAATTTCCAGCCAACTCCATTTTGTTAATGCTGGGAGAACTTTTTGCTTTCTCGCTTCTGCCCTTTGCAGCTATTTGTGAATCTACTATTCTCTCTGGTTTCTCTCCACTGTCCACCTTCTGCATCTTAGTCACCTCTGCCTGTCTAAGAACCACCTCGGTATCAGCTGCCAGAGTTTATGAGTAAGCAAGGCCCTATACCTTCCTTGGGCCCAGTTGCTGACCACTGTGCTGTCTTGCTGCAACAAGATACCTCAGTTTATACTCCTTCATTGTGGATTGGGGGATTTCTTGCTATTCCTAGAAGGGTCCAATGCCTGCCTAAGAATCCTAGGATCCCTAGGGTCATCCTTGTTGGAGCCCTATATAGCTCATCATCATGAGGCTGAGACCTCTCCACTGTTAACAAGACCTTTAATATCCACTTTGGGTTTTTCACTTTCAATATGTTTTTCTTGAGTTTTAACATGGGTATAACTAATAACATGCAGACAACTGCAAACTGCAGACAGTAAAAGGAATTTGGATCAAGATCATGCAAGGTTCCTTGTGTGTTCTGAGTTTAGAATGGCTGTACCACCCATAAAAAGAAAAAAAATAGATACAAGAAAACCTAGCTCCAGACAAGATAGCTTATCAAAGTATGACAAGTAATTGATCCATCCAAAAAGTATGGGTATGTGTGGTCTACAGTGAGAGTAATGGATACTGTAAACGAGAAAAACATAGATATAGATGGGAAAGGAGGAAAAGGAAGGAATGAAGAACGAGAGTAAGGAAGGTGTTGGTGGGTGATGAAGCCTTTAGTGTTGCACAAGTGTTCCCTTCCTGGTAGGAGTGCTATAGAAACAGTGCATATTGGAAACATTGGATCCATACTATGATTTATTTTATGGGTGTCAGTAAATATGCTGCCGAGTTTCTCCTTGATAAAAAAAACAAGTTGATGTGCTTTTTTGGCCTCAGTAAATTGTACAAATTGCTTCTTTCAAGCTTTAGTAATAACCTGTTTGGCTGCCACCATAACAAAGGCAGTCCTAATTTTAAATGTTTTACCAGTTTTTCCACAATGAATGCAGCAATCTGCTCGCAGGAGTTTAAAGCATGCTTTGGCACCTTCCACAATGGAATCCCATTTTGATCCCTTTGGTTCTCCACCTCCAAGTGTGCTCCTATCATTATATCTGGTTCAGGCTTAGAACCTTCACAGCCTTCTCCTGAAGAGCCTACATTTCAACAATTACATACAATTCTACCTTACAAGAGTCCTTGATACAGTTATGCCTTGCAATTAGAGGATCAGACTGTTGTTCCAGGCATAGGGTCTTTCAGAGCTGCTGCTCCTAAGATCTTCCCTACATACTATGTAAATCCTTCCTCTGTGACAGTGGTTCCCAGCTCCTGTCCTCGAGACTCACTAACAAGCCAAGTTTGCAAGATAACTGAATTACATCACAGGTGATATAATTTGCTGCTTGCTGATTACAGTATTCTAGTCTGCATCTCCCCAAGGCAATACTTAAAATCTGGCCTGTTAATGGGCCAGAAGTTGAGAACCACTGCTCTAGGAGGATTGGAAACAACCTGTAGAGTCATGGCTTTCCCCTGACAATGTGAAGGAATGTTTTCAGTTTGAAAGGGAATTGAATGGCAGGTGGTCTTTAACCTATGTATACACTTCAATAATTTACATTAATAGGCTAATTGTCTTTATGGATTTTATTGACTATCTGGTAGATTTCCTACTTAAGTCTCAGTTTAAGCCATCTGGCATAACTGTCTGTCCCTTTAAACAAGACCACTCCATCCTCAATTTAAACCTTCACATCATGGAGCTTTTGAATTCGTTCTCTAAAGACCTGCAGTTCAGCTGTGATGGTTTCTTGGCAAGCATCTGAGCCAGTGTCTCGCATAGGCATTTTGTCTGTTCAGATAGATAGGGCACTTTGGCCTCTCATGCTAAAGATACAAAAAAGAAACATTTAGGGGTAAGTTCCTCTTTGGTTCTGCCCATAACACAATTTTTTTTGATGCCTCTAGTGCTTGGAATGTGTACTTGCCTCGAAGCAGAAGGTCTTTGGATGGAGTGGAGGATCCCCATTTGTCTTCTACTTTTATAGTAGTACCTCATAGATAATAACGGTCTATCTCCCACTCAAACCACAGATCTCAAGGCCAAAAAACCTCTGGTTCATTTGCTCAGCCCTCGGTAAGAAATGTACTCATCCATCTTTTACAAGTCAGGTTATTTATTTGTACTGCTTGATCCATTATGAGTTATCAAAAAATGGGGGAAAAAGGGGATGATGGGATTATTGCGGTGCCACCAAAATTCAAAATTACTAGAATGATATTTTATATAAAATCATTTATTTTATTGATATCAACAACATCTAAAATGTTTACATGAAAGAGTACAAAAAATATACAAAGCAGAAACAAAAACAGAAGTACAGTTCAAATAAATGACCGTCACCAAAGATGTTGAGGGGTGATCATAGTCTAATGTTCCCAACTAGTTACGCCAAAACATTGGCTTCATCAGGGGAATGTAGAGATGTACTGCAGAGAGTAAAACCACTATAATAAAGAAAAAATGCATTATGGGATCAACATAATCTTGTAATGCTGGAGGCAAGCCAATCGCATCGCATAGTGGTCAAATTGCCGCCCCCCCATATCCCACGGTCTTCCCACCCCACACACACCTAAAACATACCATGCGGGCTCCAAAACGCAAGGGGGACACCACCAAGACACTGAGAATGGAAGTTGCACTCAGCCCAGTATTTGGCTACAGGGGAATTAAAGGGCGCCTAAAAAGAGAAGTATAGCATATACGTATTAAAAATTCTTTTAATTTTATATAACAAAAGGGACCTAAGCCTCAAATACATACCCTAATTATATGCAAAACCAAGGCACTCAATGTTGCACAAGGGAGATTCACAGCGCAGTCAGTTCATGTATAAAAATCGCATGAATGCGATCAAAAGGACTGTAAAATAGATTCAAGAGAGGAGAAAAAAAAAGGGGTATGGGAAAAATGATATTGATACACATAAATATCTCAGTGAATTTCGGATTTGAAGGACATAGTGAAAAATGTTGGATATAGTGAGTAGGGCTTACCAAAAATGCATTAAGTTAGAAAAAATGCATCCTATGAATAAGGTTCCGCCAGTATCTTGGCTAAACGTTGGAACCTCCACAATGAGTCTTTCTGGTAACCCCGGTTATTGTAGATGGTCTGAAAGTCAATACATATAACAAAGGGACTGTTAGCAAGAAAGTTCAGCCAGTATAGCCATATGTGGCAATATAATGACAGATGCTTGCTGTTGATGGAAAAAAAAAAAAAAAAAAAAAAGTTTGTTGGATCTATTACCTTTTACATATGTAGCCAGCTCCCCAGGATGGTCCCACAGCAAGGAGATAAAAAACACACTGAGAGCAAGGCTGCCTTTTAAAACCCCCACCTGATCAGCATGATATAAATCAGCTGATCAGGAGCGGACGACAGGCGGGCGGGGCACATGTGCAGTAGCCAGTATCATTTGCCTACATATCCCATAAGTCCGAGCGTCAGTCCAGTCACATGGCAGCTACTGCCTGCGACATGATCGACAGATGGAAAAGTGCAACGGAAGGCTCCAGAGGAAGAAGGGGGAGAATGGCTGTAGTGAAAGAAGTTCCCAGATGAATGGGGGGTAAAAACACCCAGTGCATTGGACCCATCATGGCACGCCCCAGGAGGGGGCGGAAGGAACAAGGGGAAGTCTGATAAATCCAATGCACTGGGTGTTTTTACCCCCCATTCATCTGGGAACTTGTTTCACTACAGCCTTTGGCTGGCTTTATTGTCAGCCCGCCCCTTCGGCCGGGACCATTGCGGTGTTCCAATGCCTGTTCATGCCTCCTCTCCCCTCTGTCTCCCTTGGATGATGTGGGGTTCTCCCCCTTCTTCCTCTGGAGCCTTCCGTTGCACTTTTCCATCTGTCATTCCCCTGATGAAGCCAATGTTTTGGCGAAACTAGTTGGGAACATTAGACTATGATCACCCCTCAACATCTTTGGTGACGGTCATTTATTTGAACTGTATTTCTGTTTTTGTTTCTGCTTTGTATATTTTTTGTACTCTTTCATGTAAACATTTTAGATGTTTTTGATATCAATAAAATAAATGATTTTATATAAAATATCATTCTAGTAATTTTGAATTTTGGTGGCACCGCAATAATCCCATCATCCCCTTTTTCCCCCATTTTTTTGAGATCTTCGACTCGGGATGAGGTGCCGTATCTGGTAGGACACACCACCCACCATCCCATTATGAGTTATCTTATAGAAGTTTGGAGTTCCATGTTTTAACTTTGTAGCCCCACTCTTTTTTGAGTTCCCTGCCTCCTGAGATCTCCAATTCCTACATTAGTAGAAATCTATCCCTGATTGTCATTCCTTGGTATGTCACTTGATTCCACAATCCTCAATTCAGCTTGTTATTCCAATATACTGAGCTGCGCTTTTGAGATGTTTTACTCTCCTTAGGTCCTAACCCTTTTTTGGGGATTTTGTGAATTTCTGGATTAACAGGGATATATTTCCACTATTCCCCTATCTTGTGAGAGCCTGACTCTTCCCCGCATTACTCCCTAGCTACAGTACTCATGGATATGTCTACCTTGGTGCCAGGTTATTTTCTTAGCTTCCCCATAGTGCAATGCCTGTTTGGTCTTTTTACATGGAAATGCCTTGTCTGTTATTTTACTTTCCCTGTAGTCAAGGGTCAGAAATCCTGGGCATTGGCAGGCTCCAATTTTAGTTGACCTCCTTGACTTCGGTCAAATTTGTTCTTTTGTTTAGAGACTTCTAGTTCCACATATTTGCCTTGTAGTAAATTTGTGGTTGTTGCCCATATTTGAGGCCCATGATTTCATCAGGTAGCAATTCCCTGTTTCCTAATTCTGTTCTGAAACATCATGTTGATCCTTTGTCATTGTTCCTTGGCAAATTACATATTTGCATTCATCCTATTTTTTAAGCAACCTTTCCTGGGCAGTGGTAGTTTTAGATACCCTTGCAGAAGTTACACATCCTTTGGATCTAGAAGAGGCTGTTGCCCACCCCTTAGATGGAGTGCTTTTGAATCCCAAATGTTAAAGAATTACTATCCTCCTGTGAATCTCAATGAATGATAAAAAACTAAGATTTCCGTACTTACCATTTCTATGGCCATTGAGGGACACAGGTCCCACCCCTCTGTGGTATGGCCTTATGTACGGTTTGCTCACAAAACTGAGGCAGGTCAATTGAAGGTGCTGTTATACAGGGGCTGGACTCTTCATGGTAATCAAGGCTAACTAGTGATCCAGACCAGACTAGAAAAAATACAGAATTTGTCCCAAAGAGGACTTTCTGAGATGGAATTTCCTTGCCTCACACAAAGAGAAATAGACTTTCCAAGTGTGATATTGAGAACTCAATTCTCTAGTATTCAAAAGCGTAGAGATAACCCAATCTGTCAGGCTCCTGTTCCACAGGACTTGAGCTTCAACAGCTAGGGTGGTAAAACCAATCTTCGAGAAGCAACACCACCCTTGGGACAAAAGATCTGGATGATCCAGGAAAGTCCTATGGAGAGTCTGCTAGGAGATTTAGCATGTGGTCTGAGTACTACATACTCCTAGGCCAGTTCAACCTGAGGAGAATCAGCAAATGCCCTCCATATTGATCCTGCAGAATAGGTGGGGAAGGAGTTTCAGAGGAGGAAGGGGGTTGATCAGGTTGACCTGACCCCACAGGGCTATCAGACCATACACTGCGAAGGCTAGAGGATTCCTGGATTTGGAGACAAACCTTCTCAGTTTGTTGTTGCACCTGAAAGGCAAGAGGTCCAAGTCTGGCATCTTTCACCTGTGACAGAGGACCTGAAAAGCCTTGGGTTGAAGTGACCATTCTCTGGAGTCCAGACTTTGACAAATGAGGAAGTCCGCCTGCCAATTTTACATGCCTGGGTTCTGTGTAAACTACTGGTTCTTCCATGACAGTTGATGTAAGCCACTGCCATTGGTATTGTCTGCCATGAATGCTGTCTGATGATTTAGCAGACATGAGCTTCAGTGGTAAAGGTATACCCAAATCACCCCGAGTTTATTAATAATGATCAGGCAATGAGCATCCTCATAAACTGGGAGATTATCCAGGTCTCCTCCCCAGTCTAATAGGCTGACATCAGTCATGAGAAACTTTCAAATCATTGAGAGGAAGGGTTTCCCCAATTCCAGAGCCAAGCCTATGACACACCAAGTCAAGGCAAGCCTGGTTCTGCTATTCAGGCATATGAGACACTCCAGAGACTGAGGAAGAGGTCCTTAGTGGCCTCAAAATGACAATTCCTTACAATTTTTACATGAAATATTAGGTTTTAAATTTACCTAGGGCTCAATTACACCTTGGCATTGTAGTAAAGCATGCATTAGCATGTAAATTATTGCACCGCATGTTACATCTGGTGATGCACGGTGTAGCCATTCGTCGTGAATAGCACCCCAATGCACCTCCATAATCCATGTGCACTACAATGCATGATGTCTTTTGCATTCCGCTGTGACAAAATGCAGCCTGTTCTATTTCTGCATGAGTTGCTTCCTGTGCTGCAGACTGTGGGATACAGACCTGCTGCTCCTACCCGTGTGTGCCCGCATTCAGAGAGATTGAGTCTGAGAGAGCACCAGGGGACTGAGCCACAGAAAGGTCTTTTGCTGAGCTGGAACCAGGGCTGGAGAGACCTGTTGCTTACACCAGTGAGAGATGGAGGCTTGTGAGGACCTGATCATAAAGAGCGGAAACCTCTGGGACAGCACACCACCGAGCACATGGGACTGGACCTGTTACATGCCAGGGGTGATGAGCTGTATTGTCTGTGCTTATCTATACACTGACATAGTTAATGCAATAGAGACTGCTCTTTGTTCAGCAGGCCATCAGCCATCCATTACACACTTTAAAGGAACAACTTCACATGCACCATCCTACAAAAGGGCCCCAACGCAGGGTTGCCAGCCTCCCACAGCATTTTTTACTGACAAAAAAAGGAAAATTTACTGGCGGAGCGCATTTTTTACTGGCAACCTGAGAAATTACACAACTCCTACTGAAAACTAACACAGTGAATATTTGAACAGTATAAATATGATATTGAAACACTGATAATACCTATAACAAAGTAATTTTCTTGATTTACACTTAAAAAGTCAACACAGCATGAAATGATCAGCCCCTGATATTTACTGGCAGTTATAAAAAAATCACTGATTTTTACGAACTGTCAGTAAATTAGGCACCAGATACTTGTAGTCACCTCTAGGGGTACCCCTCTGTCAATAAGGTATAAACCCACCCCCTATTGGGGCTGTATGCACACTGTCTTCACCACTTATAATTAGATTAAGCTTTACCGCAGTTCAGTTGATTGCCATCTTATGGGTAGGGACAGACCGAAATTTCGCGCGAACATTCGAACACCGTTAAAGTCTATGGGACCCGAACGTGAAAAATCAAAAGTGCAAATTTTAAAGGCTAATATGCAAGTTATTGTCCTAAAAAGTGTTTGGGGACCCGGGTCCTGCCCCAAGGGACCCGGGTCCTGCCCCAGGGGACATGTATCAATGCAAAAAAAAGTTTTAAAAACAGCCGATTTTTCGGGCCGTTTTTAAAACTTAAAAGCAGTGATTTTAATAATGCTTAAAGTGAAAAAATAAAAGTGAAGTATCCCTTAAAATATCGTACCTGGGGGGTGAATATAGTATGCCTGTAAAGTGGCACGTGTTTCCCGTGTTTAGAACAGTCCCTGCACAAAATGACATTTCTAAAGGAATAAAAGTCATTTAAAACTGCTTGCGGCTGTAATGTGATGTTGGGTCCCGTAAATATGGATGAAAATTATTGAGAAAAGCAGCATTACCAGGCCCTTTGGGTCTTGTATGGATATTAAGGGGAACCCCGCACCAAAATTAAAAAAAGAAAAGGTGTGGGGCCCCCAGGCCCCATATACTCTGAACAGCAGTATACAGGCGGTCTCAACAAGACAGGGACTCTAGGTTTGTTCTTAAGTTGAATCTGTTTGTAATTTGGAACAGGTACATTTTGTAAGTGTAGCTCCAGCCAAAAAATCAATTTTTAAGCTTTTTGGATAACACAGGGAAGGGTTATCACCCCTATAACATTTGTTTTGCTGTCTGTGCCCCTGTTCAGAAGATTTCACCTCACTTTCTGTCCCAATGACAATTGGATTTCGAAAATTTTGGGTTATTAGGGAAACAAGGATTGGTAATAAAGCATCAGTGGAGACACCTTTTTTCCATATTAACTCTTACAGGAGAGAATTTCCCTTCCTAAGGGTAGATTTCCTCTCACTTCCTGTTGTCTCTGTCCGTTTGTAAGTAGGAGTCGTTTGTAAGTAAGATGTTTGAAAGTAGGGGACCGTCTGTATATACTATACGGCCTGACCTATATACTCTGCAGAAAATTGGGCCTTAGGTGTTAGTGGCCCACACAGTTACTCTTGGTGGACACTGGAACGGGCCCTGCTGTGAAATATTATATCAAGAATTGTAATTACATGCCATTGTAGAACGGGGCAGAAAAATTGAGCCTTTGGTAGTAGTGTGGTGGTGGTGCCACAACACTGTAAACCCTCACGGTTACTCTTGGTGGGCACTGGAACGGGCCCTGCTGTGAAATATTATATCAAGAATTGTAATTACATGCCCCTGTTGAACAGGGGCAGAAAAATTGGGCCTTTGGTGGTGGTGTAGTGGTTGTGTCACAACACTGTAAGCCCTCACATTTACTCTTGGTGGGCACAGGAATGGGCCCAGCTGTGAAATATGAGAGCAAATATTGTAATTATATGCCCCTGTTAAACAGGGGCAGAAAAATTGGGCCTTAGGCACTGGTGGTGGTGCCACAACACTGCAACCCCTCACAGATACTCTAGTTGAGCGCAGGAACGAGCCCTGCTGCGAAATATTACAGCGAAAATTGTAATTACACGCCCCTGTTAAACAGGGGCAGAAAAATTGGGCCTTAGGCACTGGTGGTGGTGCCACAACACTGCAACCCCTCACAGATACTCTAGTTGAGCGCAGGAACGAGCCCTGCTGCGAAATATTACAGCGAAAATTGTAATTACACGCTCCTGTTAAAAAGGGGCAGAAAAATTGGGCCTTAGGCACTGGTGGTGGTGCCACAACACTGTAACCCCTCACAGATACTCTAGTTAAGCGCAAGAACGAGCCCTGCTGCAAAATATTACAGCAAAAATTGTAATTACACGCCCCTGTTAAACAGGGGCGTGTAATTATGGACAGCTGCGGACTAAAGAATTGTCTGAACGCATCGGTCAGACGGCCACCTTCTCCACCGCTCCTTCTGTGACTGACCGAAGCCTCAGCAGCACGTTGTCCAAGAGGACCAGGAAACTGTAACCTCCCAGTAGGCCTCCCAAAGATGTTTCATCCTCTGCTCCCTCTGCGAAGGCTGGATAAATTCCGCAACCTTACCTTTGTAACGTGGATCAAGAAAGGTTGCCAGCCAGTAATGATCCCTCTCCTTGATACCACGAATCCGAGGGTCCTTTCGCTGGCTTTGCAGGATCAGGGAGGCCATGCAGCAAAGGTATGCTGAGGCATTCGATCCTGAGTCTTCTGGGTCACTAAGGATGACATGATCCACAGCCACCTCCTCCCAGCCACGTACAAGTCCATGGGTTTCTGGGGAATGAAAACGATCCCTTGAAGACTGCTGCTGATGCTGAGTGCTAGGCTCCACCTCCATGCTGACACAATCCTCATCCTCCTCCTCCTCTTCCTGTGTGATCGGCGGGCCCGCAGCAATACTGTCTGGATAAAGGGGACCTTGAGAGGTAAGGAAGTCCTCCTCTCCCTCCCTCTGTTCTGCCTCAAGTGCCCTGTCCATTATTCCACGAAGCTTGTGCTCCAACAGGAAGACAAGAGGAACAGTATCACTAAGGCATGCACTGTCACTGCCTACCATCCTCGTGGCCTCCTCAAATGGTGACAGGACAGTGCATGCATCCTTGATCAGTAGCCACTGGTGTGGTGAAAAAAAGCCAAGCTCCCCTGACCCTGTCCTGGTGCCATACTCACACAGGTACTCATTGATGGCCCTCTGCTGCATGTGCAGCCACTGCAGCATTGCCAACATTGAGTTCCACCTGGTGGGCATGTCACAAATGAGGCGGTTCTTGGGCAGGTTGCATTCCTTTTGAAGGTCAGCCAGCCGAGCACTGGCATTATATGACCAGCAGAAATGCCCACAGACTTTCCTGGCCTGCCTCAGGAGATCCTGTGTACCTGCACAAGAATTGCTGCACCACCAAATTAAGGACGTGAGCCAAACAGGGAACAAGTGTCCTTGTCGGAGAGGAGGTTGGTGCCATTGTCGCAAACCATCATTCCTGGCTGAAGCTGGCATGGCATCAACCACCTCTGAGTCTGCCCCTGCAGAGCTGACAGAATCTTTGCCCCAATGTGGCTCCTGTCCCCTAAGCAGACCAACTCAAGCACCGCATGGCATCTTTTTGCCTGAGTGCTTGGGTAGCCCCTTGAACGCCTACGGAGCACGATGGTTCCAAGGAGAAATCTGCAGAGGAAGAGGCCATAGCGGAAGAAGAAGAGGAGGGGTGGAGGAGAGCGGTGTAGCAGAATCACTACTACTAGCATTTTGGAGGCGTGGTGGCGGAACAAGCTCCAACAATACTGCATCCTTCCCAGCTGCCAGCAGAGTTACCCAGTGCGCCGTAAAAGAAAGGTACCGTCCCTGTCCATGCCTGCTGGACCATGAGTCAGCCTGTAATATGCACTGTACCGCTGACCGCCCTGTCCAACGAGGCCAAGACATTGCCTTCCACATGCCAGTAGAGAGCCGGAATGGCCTTCTATGAAAAGAAATGGCGTTTGGGAACCTGCTACAGAGGTACCGCACATTCCACAAATTCCTGAAAGTGGGCAGAGTCTACCAGCTGAAAAGGCAGCAGTTGGAGTGCTAGCAATTTAGCCAAGCTAGCATATAGCCGCTGAGCATGTGAATGGCTGGGACCGAATTTCTTTCGACGGTTTAGCAACTGGGGTAGGGAAATTTGCCTGCTACAATCAGATGTTGGTGCAGCAATAGCAGATTGCCTGCAAGTACTTGGCACACCTAATTCTACACCTTCATTCCTCTCAGTGCAGGTTTCTGAGAGGACTGAAGGTATAGTGGGGTTGGAGTTCCCAGCTGATGAGGAGCAAGGAGAGGTCCACCTTGTTCTTTGGTGTGGGTCTTTTAAGTACTGTTGCCAACGGACTGCATGGGAGGTCGACATATGTCTGGTCAAGCATGTGGTGCCCAAGCGGATGCTGTTTTGGCCACGCTTGATACGATTCAAGATAAATGTTGCAAACAGCAACGGTGCGATCTGCTGCACATGTATCAAAAAAGGCCCACACCAAAGAACTTTTCAAAATACGCGGGGAGTCAGCAGCGCCCCACACATGCGGAGCACTGCGGTGTGATGCAGTCGGGTGGCTGCCCTTAAGCTGGCCCCTGGAGGGAATCCTGCCTCGTTGGAGATGTGCCTCCTCCTCCTCTCTTCTATCACCCCCTCTCTCTGGGCTCACGTTACTGCCTTCCTCAACCTGGGTACCATCATCAGAGCCTTCAAAACGCTGCGCATCCTCCTGCAGCATGTACCCAACACTGTGGTCGAACAGTTCGGGGGACTCCTCTGTGCATGATGGTGGGGCTAGGGAAGGAGTGACTGATGACATTGAGCCGATGGAATAGGCCGCTTTGGCAGCTGCATTGGCAGGCAAACTACTCTGAGCCTGGGTGACAGAGGATGAGGAGGATGAGGACGGCTTAGTTATCCACTCTACCAACTCTTCTGCATGTTGTGGATCAACACGGCCAGCTGCTGAAAAAAAGGACAAGCGTGCCCCACAGCCACGTGCTGAGGATGCACCGTGTCCATGAACAGCACTGTTGGCTGTAGACACAGAGCCTGCTTGCCCTCTTTTAGTGGCCTGTGAGCGTCTGCCTCTCCTTGGTGGCCTTCCAGACATGCTGTAAAATTTTATTAGCAAAACACTGCCTGAAGTTTACTAGAAAAAGTACACCAGGAATGGCCTGCAGTTAGATATAGGCTTGGCTAGACTAGAATGCAGTGGATATATATATATATATATATATATATATATATATATATATATATATATATATATATATATATATATATATATGGAGGAGACTGTGTATATATATTTAATGCACTGCAGATAACTGAATCGCCTTCCTGCCTGAAAGTGTATTTGAAAACGTACACCAGGAATGGCCTGCAGTCAGCTATAGGCTTAGTTGGACTAGAATGCAGTGGATATATATGTAGGAGACTGTATATATATTTTATTCACTGCAGATCACTGAATCACCTGCCTGCCTGCCTGAAAGTATATTTGAAAACGTACACCAGGAATGGCCTGCAGTCAGGTATAGGCTTGGCTAGACTGGAATGCAGTGGATATATGTATGTAGGAGACTGTATATATATTTTATGCACTGCAGATCACTGAATCACCTGCCTGCCTGCCTGAAAGTGTTTTTGAAAACGTACACCAGGAATGGCCTGCAGTCATATATAGGCTTGGCTAGACTAGAATGCAGTGGGTATATATGTAGGAGACTGTTTTTATATTGTAAATATATGTAGGAGACTGTATATATATTTTATGCACTGCAGCTCACTGAATCACCTGCCTGCCTGAAAGTATATTTGAAAACGTACACCAGGAATGGCCTGCAGTCAGATATAGGCTACACTGGATACAGTGGATGAATATATATACGAGACAGTATATATAAATGAAATGCTCTGCAGCTAGCTGAATCACCTGCCTGCCTGAAGTATATTAGTAACAGTACATCAGGAACGGACTGCAGTCAGATCTAGCAAAACTGGATACAGTGGATATATATATATATATATATATATATATATATATATATATATATATATATACACAAGACTGACTGTATATATATATATATATATATATATATATATTAAATACATTGCAGCTAACTGAATCACCTGCCTTCCTGAAGTATATTAGAAACAGTAAACCTGGAACGGACTGCAGTCAGATCTAGCTAAACTGTATACATATATTTATATATGTATAATATATATATATATATATATATATATATATATATATATATATATATAATATATTATTATATATATATTATATATATTAAATACACTGCAGATAAGTGAATCGCCTGCCTGCTCAATCTAAATGAAATGACACTCTCTCTCGGTGAACGCCAGTAACATACTACACAGGCCGGATGTGCAGGTGGCCTTATATAGTGTGGGGCGTGGACTTAACCCCCTGAGCCATAATTGGGCAAAGGACACCCTGCCTTTGGTCAATTATGGCTCTCTTTGCTGACGGCGCTGTGATTGGCCAAAGCATGCGGGTCATAGTGCATGCTTGGCCAATCATCAGACAGCAATGTGCTACGATGTCGCAGTGCATTATGGGGCATGACGCGCCGCTCGAATTTGGCGCAAGCGCCCCATAATGTTCGTATTTCGATGAACACTCAAACAGCCAATGTTCGATCCAAACTCATGTTCGACCCGAACATAAAGCTCATCCCTACTTATGGGTCAGTGTTCACATCTAACACAGTATCTTTAAACATGTTTGATTATCTGTTTATAGATTTATACATTGTTTAACTACCTTGACATAATACTTCCTTTTAATCTACTTTCCAGTTGCTTGTGGCCTATTTTCTGTACATTTTTTATAAAATGATAGCGTACTAACGGTAAAGTTTCACAGGTGTGTCAGTGGGGACCAAGCAGCTTAAGGAGTTGTGGCAGAATAGAGAACCCATCATGCGCTACATTGTTTTGGTGGTTTTAAATGCATTTCCTTTAAAAAAAGATGCATATTTTTGGGATGATTTTTAACTTCTGTTTTAACTTCTGTTTGGCAAGTAGAGAAAAATCTTCTCTTTGCTGGCTAATACAGTATATACTGTACATTAAATTATATCTAGCAACATATGCACATATTTAAATATGGATTATTACCTTAAGTAACACATAAGTAATAGATAATATACACAGCTGCCCTGAATTACTTAATTTCTATATCTAATTTCTAATATCTACATCCCAAACGTCTTCCATTTAAGGATTATGGAGGCCACTGTGCTCTTAGGAACCTTGGCCAGATCTGTGCCTTGCCACAATTCTGTCTCTGAGCTCTTCAGGCAGTTCCTTTGACCTCATGATTCTCATTTGCTCTGACATGCACTGTGAGCTGTAAGGTCTTATATAGACAGGTGTGTGGCTTTCCTAATCAAGTCCAATCAGTATATTCAAACACAGCTGGACTCAAATGAAGGTGTAGAACCATCTCAAGGATGATCAGAAGAAATGGACAGCACCTGAGTTAAATATATGAGTGTCACAGGAAAGGGTCTGAATACTTAGGACCATGAGATATTTCAGTTTTTCTTTTTTAATAAATCTGCAAAAATGTCAACAATTCTGTGTTTTTTTGTCAATATGGGGTGCTGTGTGTACATTAATGAGGAAAAAAATTAACTTAAATTATTTTAGCAAATGGATGCAATATAACAAATAGTAAAAAATTTAAGGGGGTCTGAATACTTTCCGTCCCCACTGTATATATATATATAATATATATATATATATATATATACACACAGTATTTCACAAAAGTGAGTACACCCCACACATTTTTGTAAATATTTTAATATATCTTTTCATGTAAGAACACTGAAGAAATGACACTTTGCTACAATGTAAATTAGTGTACAGCTTGTATAACAGTGTAAATTTTCTGTCCTCTGAAAATAACTCAACGCACAGCCATTAATGTCTAAACCACCGGCAACAAAAGTGAGTACACCTCTATGTGAAGATGTCCAAATTGAGCCTAATTAGACATTTTCCCTCTCCAGTGTCATGTGACTCGTTAGTGTTACAAGGTCTCAGGTGTGTTAAATTTGGTGTTATCGCTCTCACTCTCTCATATTGGTCACTGGAAGTTCAACATGGCACCTCATGGCAAAGAACTCTCTGAGGATCTGAAAAAAAGAATTGTTGCTCTACATAAAGATGGCCTAGGCTATAAGAAGATTGCCAAGATCCTGAAACTGAGCTACAGCATGGTGACCAAGACCATACAGCGGTTTAACAGGACAGGTTCCACTCAGAACAGGCCTCGCCATGGTCGACCAAAGAAGTTGAGTGCATGTGCTCAGAGTCATATCCAGAGGTTGTCTTTGGGAAATAGACGTATGAGTGCTGCCAGCATTGCTGCAGAGGTTGAAGGGGTGGGGAGTCAACCTGTCAGTGTTCACACCTTACGCCGCACACTGCATCAAATTGGTCTGCATGGCTGTCGTCCCAGAAGGAAGCCTCTTCTAAAGATGATGCACAAGAAAGCCCGCAAACAGTTTGCTGAAGACAAGCAGACTAAGAACATGGTTTACTGGAACCATATCCTGTGGTCAGATGAGACCAAGATAAACTTATTTGGTTCAGATGGTGTCAAGCATGTGTGGTGGGAACCAGGTCAGGAGTACAAAGACAAGTGTGTCTTGCCTACAGTCAAGCATGGTGGTGGGACTGTCATGGTCTGGGGCTGCATGAGTGCTGCCGGCACTGGGGAGCTACAGTTCATTGAGGGAACCATGAATGCCAACATGTACTGTGACATACTGAAGCAGAGCATGATCCCCTCCCTTGGAGACTGGGCCGCAGGGCAGTATTCCATCTTGATAACGACCCCAAACACACCTCCAAGACGACCACTGCCTTGCTAAAGAAGTTGAGCGTTAAGGTGATGGATTGGCCAAGCATGTCTCCAGACCTAAACCCTATTGAGCATCTTTGGGGCATCCTTAAACGGAAGGTGGAGGAGCGCAAGGTCTCTAACATCCACCAGCTCCATGATGTCATCATGGAGGAGTGGAAGAGGACTCCAGTGGCAACCTGTGAAGCTCTGGTGAACTCCATGCCCAAGAGGGTTAAGGAAGTGCTGGAAAAAAATGGTGGTCACACAAAATATTCACATTTTTGGCCCAATTTGGACATTTTCACTTAGGGGTGTACTCACTTTTGTTGCCAGCAGTTTAGACATTAATGGCTGTGTGTTGAGTTATTTTGAGGGGACAGCAAATTTATACTGTTCTACAAGCTGTACACTCACTACTTTATATTGTAGCAAAATGTAATTTCTTCAGTGTTGTCACATGAAAAGATAGAATAAAATATTTACAAAAATGTGAGGGGTGTACTCACTTTTGTGAGATACTGGATATATATATATATATATATATATATATATATATATATATATATATATATATATTTTTTTTTTTTTTTTCTTTTAAAACATGATCTCAATAAAAAGATCCTCTAGAGGAAATTCTTTGTTCCTTTGGGAAGTCTTTGGCTCCCTTTTATTTCCTGAAAATGATCTGTTAATAATCTCAAGTCAGAATGTATCTTATGCAAGCATTTTGCACATCGCCTGCCAAAAGACTGAACCAACCAAAATATGGCAGAAGAATTCGATGAGAGCTGGCTGGCTGCTTTATGTTTATTCATTTGCAAAGCACACCACTGATTATGTCGTCACTTTATTTGAAGCAAAGGCTAGTGGACTGAATTGGCAGAGCATGGACCTTTGATGAAAAAAATGTATGTTTTTTAGTTGATGCTTAAATTTAAAATAAAGTAGTGGAGCTGGTATGGATGGCAAAATATGACCAAGGGGTTAATATGGCACACAATGGAGGTAGCCGAGTACATATAACTAAAAATGGTGGGGGGAAGGGGGTGGGTTGGGGGTTCCTGAGAGGGGGAACTTGGTGGTGGTAGTTAATGTTTCACAACAAGTTCAGGTATTAGTCCATGTAAGGATAAAATGATGCTGAATAAATGGAAGGCAGCCAGTCTATAAAAGCTAGAAGAAGCTCTGGAACAATAAAAAAGAAAGAAGGACGGCGCCCTCTAAGTGCAGCATGTATGTTAAAAATATTTATTACAATAGATAAAAACACTCACATTTGAGTTGCTAAAAACCAGCATGTAAAGTAGTTTCATCCGCGTGCTCTCGGGAGATGTGGGTGTCACGGGCCAGTGGGGGGGTTCCTGGGATGTGAGTCCTGTGACCTGGGTCCTGGTAGCTGTTCCGGTGGTGCCGAGGGTCCTCAGAGCCTCTGGGCGGCCAGCATGTCGGTCATGGATCCTCCGTGGAGCGCCGTGCTGACCTGCGTCTTCACTTCCGGGAGCGGGGTGAGGCGGGCGGTGCTTCGCGTTCGGAGCATAGCCTGGTGAAGGAGCACGCATGCTCCGAATGCGAAGCACCGCCCGCCTCACCCCGCTCCCGGAAGTGAAGACGCAGGTCAGCACGGCGCTCCACGGAGGATCCATGACCGACATCCTGGCCGCCCGGGGGCTCTGAGGACCCTCGGCACCACCGGAACAGCTACCAGGACCCAGGTCACAGGACTCACATCCCAGGAACCCCCCCACTGGCCCGTGACACCCACATCCCCCGAGAGCACGCGGATGAAACTACTTTACATGCTGGTTTTTAGCAACTCAAATGTGAGTGTTTTTATCTATTGTAATAAATATTTTTAACATACATGCTGCACTTAGAGGGCGCCTTCCTTCTTTCTTCTTTTTTCAAAATATGACCAACACAGTTACTCTTTTGAAGAGTTGGGCTTATTAGGGGATCTAAATACTCGGTCATTAAGGTCGCTCTGTCGCATTGCCAACTCGTGGCAAGGTGAAAGATTCTCAAGAAAGAACCACTTTTGCACCCACAGAACATTACTACAGTGCCCTACAGAGCTGTTCCATTGGAGCAATGAGTCCTAATTTTGTGTAAGCTCTCTGTCAGATGATGTTGGAGCTTGCACAGTGTTATTGTTCTCCTTCTAATCAGATGGCGTTTTCCTGGCCATACAATTGGCTGCTCAGGGTCAAGCACTCCTCCTCCTAGAAGGAGATTCATGTGCCTCCATACCTGTAAACACTTGGTATATACCAATAGCTACAAAGCTGCAACAGAGTTGTTGCATTCATGTGTGGGGAGTAATTCAGGTTTATTGGGTTATGCAGCTACCTTCAGGAGTTTGAACACTGGCAAACACAGCCTAGTGTAATACCTCAAATGATGCTCCCGTTTTGCAGCAAAGCATCCTTTGCATTGTAATCTTTTATAATCAGGGTCCTCTTGTATTGAATTTTATTGCAATTATACGGTTTCTCTTTATTTTGCAGAGCACTGCGCAAACTGTTAGACATGTGCACACTGAAATATTTCGGTTTCGTATGAAAAATTAATTTATTTAGTTACTTCTGAAATTCGTTTTTATTCACTTAGTAAAAATGCATTTGTACGAAAATCTGAATTAATTTAGGTTAAATCTGTCAATTGAAGGCTTATGGTGTCTGTCGGATGTTCTGAGAAAATTCGACGAAGTAGCTAAACAGTACGACGCCGCGTTCGTACATTTCCAGTCGAATGCTCCGTCTACAAGCTATAGAAGAATTCTAATGTTGTTTGACTAGTAATAATTATTAATTATTATTACTAGTCAAACAACATTAGAATTCTTCTATAGCCTATGGGCGGAGCATTTGACCGTAAATGTCCGCTCGCGGCGATCGTATGTTTTTAGCTGCTTCGTCGAATCTTCATGTCAAACGGTATTATTAGGTTCGATATACACAGATCGCTATTGTCACCATCATGTTGAATCTTCCATCTATCTATATCAAACTGTTTTTGCAACGATGCGAAAATATAATGGATACAAAAATAAAGCATTTTTTTATTTCGGATCTTTCGGATTTCAGATTCTGTGTGTTCATTATCGTTTTGTTAAAACAAACGTGAAAATCCCCGAAATTCGGACGAAAATGAATTCGGACGATAACGAATGCACATGTCTACAAACTGTTGGCATTATATAAATCCTCTATAATAACTTAAAACAAGCATAGTGGGAGTGGATCATGAGAACATTTTCCACTAAAAGAAAAGTATTTAATGTAATTTTACAATTAATAAAAAATATTATTTTCTTAATTGTACATGAAGGGACACAGGATGAGTACTTTAGGTAAGCAAGGTTGTCCAAAAGTAAGACAGCAAACAAATGCTAACAGGCCCTTTTGAACAACCTGTTAGCAGAATATAAAAATGGTAAAATCTGATGAAAGAGTAAACAGAAAACCAGGTGGCACCTTGCAAATCTGATAAACAGATGCCTGATGCTGAAAATAAGTATTAACCAATCTAATGGAGTGCACCTTGACAGGGAAAGGTGGAACTTTATCCTTATTTCTATAGGCTAGAATGATAAGCTTGTGAACCCACCTGGGGATAGTGGAATGAGAAGTAGTTTATCTCCTATGGGGACCCCCAGGAATGACAAAAAATGCCAATCTTTATAAAAAAAAGAGAGAAACTCAAACAGCATGTACCACATTCACAGTGGATGGAAATCTCATTTTGGTATCATGGAATAGGACAGAGATAGGAGAAACCACCATAGTAAAAACAGGCCCAAGCCCTTAAGACAACCTTGTCTCTGAGTAGCACAAGGAAGGATTCTCCACAGGTTCTGGGACACAGCAGGGTGCACACAGAGCACAGGAGGGTCCATGCAGCTTGGGCCACATGTTAGGCACCAGGGCTCTACACAGTTGTCTCTGTTTTAGTTATTCTGTTTGAGTCAGCCTGCGCAATGGGGTTAATTTACTAAGACTGAAGAGTGCAAACTCTGGTGCAGCTCTGCAAAGAAACCAATCAGCTTCCAGGTTTTATTGGCAAAGCTTAATTTAACAAGCTCAAGTTAGAAGCTAATTGGCTATCGTGCACAGCTGCAGCAAATTTTGCACTCTCCGATTTTAGCAAATCAACCCCATTATGTTATTGATCATTTATCACCTTTTTGTCTTGCTTAATAAAGCACTGTAAAATTGTACTAAATTACTGCAAGAGCTCATGGTTTTTGACTGGAAAGTGGCCTGTTACTATATTTTTTCTTGAAGGCCATTTAAATATCTTATTGTATAATTTTCTGTTTTAATGGCACACATATACAGAAGACATAAAACAAATGTCTAAAAAATAAATAAACAAAATAATAAAAAAATAGTGCACCCATATTTTGCACAGTAGTGTACATATACACAATATATACTGTATATACACAAATATATACTGTATATACACATACATATATACACATATAGTATATACATAATCATATAGATGCACTGGGCTTTTACTTTCTCAGTAACATTATTTTTACTATTTAATTTTTTGAACACTGGATTAATTAAGCTGTTCTTGTAGCTTGCTGTTCTCAAACTCTTTAGCTCAAGCATTGGAGAAATCAGACCAGCTTGGCTGCAAAGGAATATATATTATTATTATACAGGATTTATATAGCACCAACAATTTGCACAGCGCTTTACAACATGGGGGCCGACAGTACAGTTACAATACACTTCAATACAGGAGGGATCAGAGGGCCCTGCTTGTTTAGAGCTTACAATCTAAAAGGGAGGGTCAAGTGGAACAAAAAGGTAATAGCTGTGGGGGATGATCAGATGGAAAAAACTAAAATACAGTTGTTAGGTGTGGGTAAGATAGGCTTCTCTGAAGAGAAGGGTTTTCAGGCATTGTGTAAAAGCTAATAGAGTAGGAGATAATCGGAAAGATTGGGGTAAGGAGTTCCATAGGATTGGAGAGGCTCTGGAAAAAGTTCTGGAGGCGAGCATGGGAGGAGGAGATGAGGGAGTTAGAGAGCAGGAGATCTTGAGAAGAACGAAGAGAATGATTAGGTTGGTATTTTGAGACTAGATCAGTGATGTAGTTGGGGCAGAGTTTTGGATGGCTTTGTAAGTAGTTGTTAGTATTTTCAATTGAATTTGTTGGGTGAACGGAAGCCAGTGGAGGGATTAACAGAGAGGAGTAGCAGACACAGAGCGATTGGTAAGATGGATGAGTCTGACAGCAGCATTTATGATGGATTAAAGGGGGGGATGGACTATGTAGAGGTAAGCCAATGAGGAGGGAGTTGCAGTAGTCAAGGTGAGAGATGACCAGGGAGTGAATTAGGAGCTTTGTTGTGTCATTGGTTAGAAAGCGGCGTATTTTGGAGATGTGGCAGAGGTTAAGGTGGCCAAATTTTGGACAGTGTGGATTTAGTTTAAAGTTACTGCGGAGTAAGTTTAAAGTTAGTGTGGAGTAAGTGTGGAGTTAGTTTAAAGATAGTGTGAAGTTAGTGTGGAGCTAGTTTAAAGTTAGTGTGGAGTTAGTTTAACCACTTAAGGATCGGAAGGATTTGCCCCCCTAATGACCAGGCCATTTTTTGCGATAACGCACTGCGTCGCTTTAACTGACAATTGCAAAGCTGTACCCAAACAAAATTGACGTGATTTTTTCCCACAAATAGACCTTTCTTTAAAAAACCTCTGCGGTTTTTGTGCTATAAACAAAAAAAGAGCGTCAATTTAAAAAAATATATATATTTTTTACTTTGTGCTATATTAAATATCCCAAATTTTTTTTGGAAAAACTAATTTCTTCATCAGTTTAGGCCAATATACTTCTATATATTTTTGGTAAAAAAACCACAATAAGTGTATATTTATTGGTTTGCGCAAAAGTTATAGCGTCTACAAAACAGGGGATAGATTTATGGCATTTTTATTATTTATATATTCTTTACTAGTAAAGGTGGTGATCTGCGATTTTTAGTGGGACTGCGACATTGTGGTGGACAGACTGGACACTTTTGACCCTTTTTTGGAACCATTGGCATTTATACAGCGATCAGAGCTATATAAATGCACTGAATATTGTGTAAATGTCACTGTCAGGGAAGGGGGTTAACACTAGGGGGCGATCAAGGGGTTAAATGTGTTCCCTCATGTGTCTTTCTAAATGTGGGGGGATGTGACTGACTGGAGGAGGAGACAGATCGCCATTACTAGGAACAGCAGATCTGTCTCTCCTCCCCTCTCAGAACGGGAAATCGTGTGTTTACATACACAGATCCCCATTCTGGCTCCCGTGGCTGGCGCACATTGTGGCCACCGGCCAGGCACATCGGGTCCCCCCGCCTGCTATAGCTCCTAAAGGAGCTGACGTACTAGTACGGTGATTTGCGGGAAAGAGCCGACCTGCCGCTGTACAATGACGGCGGCTGGTTGGCAAGTGGATAAAGTTAATGTGGAGTTAGTGTGAAGTTAGATTAAAGTTAGATTAAAGTTAGTTTAAAGTTAGTGTGCAGTTAGTTTATAGTTAGTGTGGAGTTAGTTTAAAGTTAGTGTGGAGTTAGTGTGGAGTTAGTTTGAAGTTAATTTTGAGTTAGTGTGGAGTTAGTGTGGAGTTAGTTTAAAGTTAGTGTGGATGCTGATGTAACTGATTAATTTTTCTATGGATGTGGGATCCCTTGAAGACTGCCTATGCCGAGTGACTATCCTATTCCTCCTCAATCTTGATGATGCTAGCTTCCATCAATATTTTTGGTTTAGGGCACCACCACCACTGCCTAAGGCCCAATTTTTCTGTCCCTGTTTAACAGGGGCATGTAATTACAATTTTTGATCTAATATTTCACAGCAGGGCCCGTTCCTGTGTTCAACAAGAGTATCTGTGAGGGGTTACAGTGTTGTGGCACCACCACCACCACCACCAAAGGCCCAATTTTTTTGCCCCTGCCCCAGCAGCAGAAAAAAAGGACAAGCGTGCCCCTCGGCCACCTGCAGAGGATGCACCATGTTTATGACCAGCACTGTTGACTGTAGATAGAGGCTGCTTGCCCTCTTTTAGTGGCCTGTGAGCATCTGCCTCTCCCTGGTGGCCTTCCGGACATGATGTATATTTTGTTTTGCAACACCACACTACGCGGTTACCTAAACGGGTGACCCCACCCCCCTCTGACGCCACGGGGAAGCCATGGGAAAGCCATGGGAAAGCCATCCTTCAGTTATATAAGAACTGTCAAAGGCGATGAAGCGTCACACATTGGGAGCCTCCCATGGAGGCAGATCGGTGGCGGATTTTTCTTTTCTTTTTCGGTCCATCGGCGGAGCAATATAAGAAGATGAATGGACATCGTGGGACATTTTTTTTTTTTTTTTTTTAATAAAGGACTTGTCCCAATCTGTGTCTTGTTTTTTTTAACATTTTGACACTTTTTTGTGAAATGGACATTTGTATCCCGTTACCATTTCACACAGGGGGGAGGCCGGGATCTGGGGGTCCCCTTTTTAAAGGGGGTTTCCAGATTCCGATAAGCCCCCCGCCCGCAAACCCCCACAACCACCAGGCAAGGGTTGTGGGGATGAGGCCCTTGTCCCCATCAACATGGGGACAAGGTGCTTTGGGGGGCTATCCCAAAGCACACTCCCCAAGTTGAGGGCATGTGGCCTGGTATGGTTCAGGAGGGGGGCCTCTTTCATCCCCCCTCTTTTCCTGCGGCCTGACAGGTTGCGTGCTCAGATAAGGTTCTGGTATGGATTTTGGGGGAACCTCTACGCTATTTTTTTTAAATTTTGGTGCAGGATTCCCCTTAAAATCCATACCAGACCTAAAGGGTCTGGTATGGATTTTGGGGGGGACCCTATGCCATTTAAAAAAAAAAAATTGGCGCAGGGTTCCCCTTAATTTCCATATCAGACCTGAAGGGCCTGGTGTGGATTTTAGGGGGACCCCCACGCGATTTTTAAAAAAAAATTTGGTTCGGGGTTCCCCTTAATATTCATACCAGACTCAAAGGGCCTGGTGATGGACTGGGGGGATCCCATGCTCTTTTTTTCAATGAGTTTTATCTATATTGCCAAAACCCAACAATTCATTACAGTCGTGATCAGTTTTTATAGACAATTTTTCCTTTAGAAAAATGGTCATTTTGCTGTGGTACTGTTCTAAACACGGGGAAAAATGCGCCACTTTACAGGCATACTAAAGACACCCCCCAGGCACAATATTTAAAGGAATATTTCATTTTTATTGTTTCACTTTAAGCATTAAAAAAATCACTGCTCCCGAAAAAAAACAGCTGTTTAAAAAAATAATTTTGCATTGATACATGTCCCCTGGGGCAGGACCCAGGTCCCCAAACACTTTTTATGATAATAACTTGCATATAATCCTTTAAAATGAGCACTTTTGATTATTCATGTTTGTGTCCCATAGACTTTAACGATGTTCGTGTGTTCTGCCAAATTTGTTGCCTGTTCGGTATGTTCTGGTGCGAACCAAACCGGGGGGTGTTCGGCCCATCCCTACTTAAGAGCAGAGGAGGCGTGTTTAACTTTGTTCATTTCAGCCACCAGCAGTCCCCTCAAGTAAGCTGGCTTGCCGTCATATGATGTCCTGGGCTTTGTGGGGGTATATCTAAATGATGCCTGCAGCTACAGGCATCATTCAGATATCGGCTTTTTCAGCTGGCGATTCCCTACACCATAAGAATGATCATAGCAGCTGGTCTACCGCTTGATCGTTCTTACGGGCGGCGGGAGGGGACGTCCCACCTTCCGCTGCCCTCCAGTGCTTCTACCGACTCACCGCTGCGATCGTTGAGTCAGAGAACGGATTCACCAGCCCCAGATGTTCACCATAGAGATTTCCGATGGACCAGATGGTCGCTGGAGTCTCTATGATCGTCGGAGGCCGGGCGCGATGTTAAGACGTCACGCCCGGTCTCTGTATTCAAACAAATGGCGCCACCTCGGCTGGGAAGCCGAAATCGTTTTATTTATTTTTTTATTTCAGGCTTCCCAGCCTAGAGGTGAGATGTGGGGTCTTATTGACCCCATATCTTACTGTAAAGAGATCCGATCAAGCCATATTCCTATTACAAGGGATGTTTACATCCCTTGTAATAGGACAAAAAAGATCACTTTTTTTTTTTTAAAGTGTCAAACTAAAAAAATGTAAAGTAAAATTAACAATAAAATAAAAAATCTTTTAAAGTGCCCCTGTCTCTGTGTGCACACACGCAGAAGCAAACGCATACGTAAGTCCCGCCCCCGGTGCCAGCGGCGGTCGGCATTTGACTGGGAGCGTCGGGAGGCGAGGGGGAGACCATCCGATCGTGGCCCCCCCCTCGCGATCGCTCCCAGCCAATCGGAATCCTCCCCTGCCTGTGTGTAGTTTCACACAGGCAGAGGATGTGATGTCATCTCTCCTCGGCTCGGCAGTTTCCGTTCCAGCGCCGAGGAGAGAAGACATGTAAGTGCACAACACACACACACACACAGTAGAACATGCCAGGCATACTTTACACCCCCGATCCCCCCCGATCGCCCCCGATCCCCCCCCAATCACCCCCCCCCGTCACAAACTGACACCAGCAGTATTTTTTTTTTTTTTTCTGATTACTGCATGATGTCAGTTTGTGACAGTTACAGTGTTAGGGCAGTGAGTATTACCCCCCTTTAGGTCTAGGATACCCCCCTAACCCCCCTAATAAAGTTTTAACCCCTTGATCACCCCCTATCGCCAGTGTCACTAAGCGATCATTTTTCTGATCGCTGTATTAGTGTCGCTGGTGACGCTAGTTAGGGAGGTAAATATTTAGGTTCGCCGTCAGCGTTTTATAGCGACAGGGACCCCCATATACTATCTAATAAATGTTTTAACCCCTTGATTGCCCCCTAGTTAACCCTTTCACCACTGATCACCGTATAACCGTTACGGGTGACGCTGGTTAGTTCGTTTATTTTTTATAGTGTCAGGGCACCCGCCGTTTATTACCGAATAAAGGTTTAGCCCCCTGATCGCCCGGCGGTGATATGCGTCGCCCCAGGTAGCGTCAGATTAGCGCCAGTACCGCTAACACCCACGCATGCAGCATACGCCTCCCTTAGTGGTATAGCATCAGAACGGATCAATATCTGATCCGATCAGATCTATACTAGTGTCCCCAGCAGTTTAGGGTTCCCAAAAACGCAGTGTTAGCGGGATCAGCCCAGATACCCGCTAGCACCTGCGTTTTTCCCCTCTGCCCAGCCCACCCAAGTGCAGTATCGATTGATCACTGTCACTTACAAAACACTAAACGCATAACTGCAGCGTTCACAGAGTCAGGCCTGATCCCTGCGATCGCTAACAGTTTTCTTGGTAGCGTTTTGGTGAACTGGCAAGCACCAGCCCCAGGCAGCGTCAGGTTAGCGCCAGTACCGCTAACACCCACGCACGCAGCGTACACCTCCCTTAGTGGTATAGTATCTGAACGGATCAATATCTGATCCGATCAGATCTATACTAGCGTCCCCAGCAGTTTAGGGCTCCCAAACACGCAGTGTTAGCGGGATCAGCCCAGATACCTGCTAGCACCTGCGTTTTGCCCCTCCGCCCGGCCCAGCCCACCCAAGTGCAGTATCCATCGATCACTGTCACTTACAAAACACTAAACGCATAACTGCAGCGCTCGCAGAGTCAGGCCTGATCCCTGCGATCGCTAACAGTTTTTTTGGTAGCGTTTTGGTGAACTGGCAAGCACCAGCCCCAGGCAGCGTCAGGTTAGCGCCAGTACCGCTAACACCCACGCACGCACCGTACACCTCCCTTAGTGGTATAGTATCTGATCGGATCAATATCTGATCTGATCAGATCTATACTAGCGTCCCCAGCAGTTTAGGGTTCCCACAAACGCAGTGTTAGCGGGATCAGCCCAGATACCTGCTAGCACCTGCGTTTTGCCCCTCCGCCAGGCCCAGCCCAGCCCACCCAAGTGCAGTATCGATCGATCACTGTCACTTACAAAACACTAAACGCATAACTGCAGCGTTCGCAGAGTCAGGCCTGATCCCTGCGATCGCTAACAGTTTTTTTTGTAGCGTTTTGGTGAACTGGCAAGCACCAGCGGCCTAGTACACCCCGGTCGTAGTCAAACCAGCACTGCAGTAACACTTGGTGACGTGGCGAGTCCCATAAGTGCAGTTCAAGCTGGTGAGGTGGCAAGCACAAGTAGTGTCCCGCTGCCACCAAGAAGACAAACACAGGCCCGTCGTGCCCATAGTGCCCTTCCTGCTGCATTCGCCAATCCTAATTGGGAACCCACCGCTCCTGCAGCGCCCGTACTTCCCCCATTCACATCCCCAACCAAATGCAGTCGGCTGCATGAGAGGCATTTTCTTTATGTCCTCCCGAGTACCCCTACCCAGCGAACCCCCCCCAAAAAAGATGTTGTGTCTGCAGCAAGCACGGATATAGGCGTGACACCCGCTATTATTGTCCCTCCTGTCCTGACAATCCTGGTCTTTGCATTGGTGAATGTTTTGAACGCTACCATTCACTAGTTGAGTATTAGCGTAGGGTACAGCATTGCACAGACTAGGCACACTTTCACAGGGTCTCCCAAGATGCCATCGCATTTTGAGAGACCCGAACCTGGAACCGGTTACAGTTATAAAAGTTAGTTACAAAAAAAAGTGTAAAAAAAAAAAAACACATACAAAAATATAAAATAAAAAAAAAATAGTTGTCGTTTTATTGTTCTCTCTCTCTCTATTCTCTCTCTCTTGTTCTGCTCTTTTTTACTGTATTCTATTCTGCAATGTTTTATTGTTATTATGTTTTATCATGTTTGTTTTTCAGGTATGCAATTTTTTATACCTTACCGTTTACTGTGCTTTATTGTTAACCATTTTTTTGTCTTCAGGTACGCCATTCACGACTTTGAATGGTTATACCAGAATGATGCAGGTTTAGGTATCATCTTGGTATCATTCTTTTCAGCCAGCGATCGGCTTTCATGTAAAAGCAATCCTAGCAGCTAATTAGCCTCTAGACTGCTTTTACAAGCAGTGGGAGGGAATGCCCCCCCCCAACGTCTTCCGTGTTTTTCTCTGGCTCTCCTGTCTCAACAGGGAACCTGAGAATGCAGCCGGTGATTCAGCCAGCTGACCATAGAGCTGATCAGAGACCAGAGTGGCTCCAAACATCTCTATGGCCTAAGAAACCGGAAGCTACGAGCATTTTATGACTTAGATTTCGCCGGATGTAAACAGCGCCATTGGGAAATTGGGAAAGCATTTTATCACACCGATCTTGGTGTGGTCAGATGCTTTGAGGGCAGAGGAGAAATCTAGGGTCTAATAGACCCCAATTTTTGCAAAAAAGAGTACCTGTCACTACCTATTGCTATGATAGGGGATATTTACATTCCCTGAGATAACAATAAAAATGATTTAAAAAAAAAAAATGAAAGGAACAGTTTAAAAATAAGATAAAAAAATAATAATAATAAAGAAAAAAAAAAAAAAAAGCACCCCTGTCCCCCCTGCTCTCGTGCTAAGGCGAACGCAAGCGTCGGTCTGGCGTCAAATGTAAACAGCAATTGCACCATGCATGTGAGGTATCACCGCGAACGTCAGATCGAGGGCAGTAATTTTAGCAGTAGACCTCCTCTGTAAATCTAAAGTGGTAACCTGTAAAGGCTTTTAAAGGCTTTTAAAAATGTATTTAATTTGTCACCACTGCACGTTTGTGCGCAATTTTAAAGCATGTCATGTTTGGTATCCATGTACTCAGCCTAAGATCATCTTTTTTATTTCATCAAACATTTGGGCAATATAGTGTGTTTTAGTGCATTAAAATTTAAAAAAGTGTGTTTTTTCCCCAAAAAATGCATTTGAAAAATCGCTGCGCAAATACTGTGTGAAAAAAAAAAAATGAAACACCCACCATTTTAATCTGTAGGGCATTTGCTTTAAAAAAAATATATAATGTTTGGGGGTTCAAAGTAATTTTCTTGCAAAAAAAAAATATTTTTTTATGTAATCAAAAAGTGTCAGAGAGGGTTTTGTCTTAAAGTGGTTAGAAGAGTGGGTGATGTGTGACATAAGCTTCTAGATGTTGTGCATAAAATGCCAGGACAGTTCAAAACCCCCCCAAATGACCCCATTTTGGAAAGTAGACACCCCAAGCTATTTGCTGAGAGGCATGTCGAGTCCATGGAATATTTTATATTGTGACACAAGTTGCGGGAAAGAGACAATTTTTATTTTTTTTATTTTTTTTTGCGCAAAGTTGTCACTAAATGATATATTGCTCAAACATGCCATGGGAATATGTGAAATTACACCCCAAAATACTAGCCGCGCACGGGACCCCGAAAACCAAGCACCGCCTTCAGGCTTTCTAAGGCCGTAAATTTTTGATTTCACTCTTCACTGCCTATCACAGTTTCGGAGGCCATGGAATGCCCAGGTGGCAAAAAACCCCCCCAAATGACCCCATTTTGGAAAGTAGACACCCCAAGCTATTTGATGAGAGGTATAGTGAGTATTTTGCAGACCTCACTTTTTGTCACAAAGTTTTGAAAATTGAAAAAAGAAAAAAAAATTTGCTCCACCGCTCGCACTCACTCTGCTGTGTGTATTCTATGTCAGCGTTCTGGCACTTGTGAAGTGCCTGTTATGTAAGTGAGTTTTTTATATTCCTTCAATAAAGTATACTATACGGAGAGCACTATGTCTGTCCCCTTTTTGTTTATATGAATCACGCTGACCCCCTGCTACGTGGTTATCTGGAGGAGTCTCCTGCCATTGGACCTTTATCTTCACTTTGTTGATCCCTATGGGAATGCTCGCTTGATTCTTCTGTGAAGGGTCCTGGTTACCAGGTGAGAGGCCATCCGGTTTTTGGTGAAGGGTCTTTCTATCAGCCACACATCATTGCTGTGAATATCACGTTTGCCTGGTGGATTCATGTTTAATATCTGGACATTCTCTGTGCTCTGCATTATTTATAGGAGACATTACCCTAGTGTTATTTTCTTCATCCCTGGATTATTGTATTTTAAAAAAAAATTTTTTTTTTTTTTTTTTTTTTGGTTTGTGTTTTTGTTTTTAGCGCTGCACCTATTTTATCTATCTCTTTGCTAAAAAAACATATATAATGTTTGGGGGTTCTATGTAATTTTCTAGCAAAAAAATTATGATTTTTACATGTAGGAGAGAAATGTCAGAATTGGCCTGGTTGGTAAGTGGTTAAAGGCATCCAATTGCATTACAGTTGAATAAACAGCCTGAGACTTGGAAAAACAGGTAAACTGTCTGACCCCCGGATTATGGTGCCTCCAGATATCCATCCAACCCACCTCTTGCAACAACCTCGCCAGGGGGGCTCCCCTGGAGAGGGCAGAGGGCCTAGGACTCGGGTGTCTATCCTCGACTCGGTTCAGACAGCAATTTAAATCTCCGATCACTAGCACATCAGGCCTGCCATCCAGAAATGCAAGCAGGAGTCTGAGCACCGCTGACATGAATGACGGAGGGATATAAATACATGCAAACACACATGACAATGTATTAAATCTACAGTGAATAAAGACATAGCGTCCTTCTGTGTCCATGACACTTTCAAAATTCCTGGTAGTCCGGGGCTTCATGGATCAACACACTCACCCCCCTGGAGTAGGAGGTATGTGTGGAATGGTAAGCCTTCCCCACCCACAAGTACTGTAAAAAGCTCACTGTCTCTGCTGTCAAGTGAGTTTCCTGGAAGCAAAGTACCCCAGGAACAAGTTTCTTCAGGCACATAAGGATCATAGTGTACCTTCCCCATAAAATCAGGTTAACAGAGTCAGGTGGCAGGATTAGTATGGGTGCAAGCATGCACAGACTCCCCTGTGCAAGGGCATTATCGCCCCCTGCCCGGTTGGGCTCATTATGGGTGACTGGGCATGCATAGACTTGAGGCATGTTTCTTCTGCAGTGTTCTGTTTTTGGTAAACTGTTACTGATGAAAGAACGGTGTTTCAAAATGGTAATCCATCCTATTCTGCAAACTTCGCATACTGCCAACAGGGCAATGATAACACTCTCTGCGACATTCCATCGCCCGTATTTGTTCCACTTTCATAAAGTCAACATTTAATCCAATTCGCTCTCCTTGCATTTTGCAGCAATATTTTGTCCCCAGTCAGAGAATAGCTTTATAACATATGAAAGGGGATCCCCCTAATCAAGAGAAGCAAATTTTGGTATTGCCGATTTTGCATGACGCGTGCCCCCAGGCTTACTCACAGTTCAGGTGTCAGTCTCCTTCCACTTGTATTTGTTGTTTCAGGGCCTGCTCGTTACGCTCCAGCCACGCTGAAGCCTCCTTGGTGGATTCAAAGAACTGCGCTTGGCCTCTCAAAGCTATCTGGAGTTTGGCTGGGTATAGCATTGCATAGGGCAGTTGCAGGAATTTGCAGGAATCTGTGAATTTGGCCCTGCATCCCTAGACTTCCACTGAAAAATTTGGTTGGAAAGACACCCTGGCTCCATTGTGTTGAATATTTGCCCGCTCCCGTGCTTGACGCAGCACTGCTTCTCTGTCACGGTAATGGAGTATTCTTGCCAAGATGGATCTGACAGGTCCCCCTGGCTGGGGTGGGCGTGACGGCACTCTATGAGTGCGCTCCACCGCAAAAAAGGGTGAGAAAGCGTTTTTGCCAAAAATTTCGATCAGCCAGTTCTCTACATATGTAGTGGGGTCTCTGCCTTCCACCCACTCCAGGAGACACACTATGCGCACATTGTTTCATCTTAGATGATTTTCCTTGTCTTCTGCATGATTGTTTGCTTCTCGAGCCAGATGTAGTGCAGCTCTAGTGTCCTGAGCCATGGGCAGAATCTGATCCTCCACCTCACTAATCCTGTTCTCCATAGCCATTGGTGCGTTCACGTATGTTTTGCATGTCCTGTCTCAGTAATGACACATCTTCTCTTAACCCCCCAAACTGCTCCTTTAAGGTATTTACAGATGCTTTACAGTTGTTCATAGCCCTAAGGATGTCAGTCAGGGTGGGTTGCGCTGCGTCTTGTACTTCTGGGCCATGTAGTTCCCCTGTCATGGGAGTTGTCTGTTCCCTCTCATCATCCCCCCAGTGATCTGGAACAGTGACTGCTTATGATGTGTCTCCTCAGAGCGGAACGGCTGCTCTGTCCCTAGGTTCCCAGACAGTTTTTGGGCATAATAAACCATGTCCTTAGGGGCCTCTTTACTCAGGGGTTTGTGCAGCCTACTTGTTTTGGGTCCCTGTTCCTTCATCTTGTCCTGGCCATGAAGTGTACCCTTCACTGAGAGCGCAGCTGCGCCATCTTGGAGCTCCAGACCCGCGATCTCTGCTTGTCCTTTTTGGGTCATCCCCCTTGTACAGAGGTCCGGCGGAGGTTCCACAAGGGTCTCTGGGGGTATAGTCCTGCTGCATATGTTGGTGTGGAGATGGTTGGATGGCTGGGGGACGAACGGTTACCGGATCAACGCCGGGAGCTGTAGGAGATGCTTCCTCTCACATGCCTTTCTTGGCCATGCCCCGAGTTAGTTTAAAGTTATTGTGGAGTTAGTGTGGAGTTAGTTTAAAGTTAGTGTGGAGATGATCATATACCACCAAAAGAAAGCTCTATTTGTGGGAAAAAAAGGACGTCAATTTTGTTTGGGTGCACCATCGCACGATAGCACACTTGTCAGTTAAAGCGATGCAGTGCCGAATTGCAAAAAAAGGCCTGCTCATTCAGCAGGCAAATCTCCCAGGGCTGAAGCGGTTAAAGTTAGTTTAAAGTTAGTGTGGAGTTAGGTTAAAGTTAGTGGGAGGTTATTTTAATGTTAGTGTAGAGTTAGTGTGGAGTTAGTTTAAAGTTAGTGTTGAGTTAGTTTAAGTTAGTGTGGAGTTAGTTTAGAGTTGGTGTGGAGTAGGTTTAGAGTTATTGTGGGGTTAGTTTAAAGTTAGTGTGGAGTAAATTTAAAGTTAGTGTGCAGTTAGTTTAAAGTTAGTGTGGAGTTAGTGTGGAATTAGTTTACAGTTAGTGTAGTATAAGTTTAAAGTTAGTGTGCAGTTAGTTTAAAGTTAGTGTGGAGTTACTGTGGAGTTAGTTTAAAGTTAGTGTGGAGTTAGCGTGGAGTTAGTTTAAAGTTAGTGTGGAGTTAGTGTGGAGTTAGTTTAAAGTTAGTGTGGAGTTAGTTGAAAGTTAGTGTGGGGTTAGTTGAAAGTTAGTGTGGAGTTAGTTTAAAGTTAGTGTGGAGTTAGTGTTAAGTTAGTTTAAAGTTAGTGTGGAGTTAGAATAAAGTTAGTGTGGAGTTAGTTTAGAGTTAGTGTGGAGTAATTTAAAGTTTAGAGTTAGTGTCGAGTAAGTTTAAAGTTAGTGTGGAGTTAGTTTAAAATTAGTGTGGAATTAGTTTAAACTTGGTGTGGAGTTAGTGTGGAATTAGTTTAAAGTTAGTGTGGAATTAGTTTAAAGTTAGTGTGGAGTTAGTTTAAAATTAGTGTGGAATTAGTGTGGAGTTAGTTTAACGTTAGTGTAGAGTTAGTGTGGAGTTAGTTTAAAGTTAGTGTGGAGTTAGTTTAAACTTAGTGTGAAATTAGTATAAAGTTAGTGTTGAGTTAGTGTGGAGTTAGTTTAAAGTTAGTGTGGAGTTAGTGTGGATTTAATTTAAAGTTAGTGTGGAGTTAGTGTGGAGTTAGTTTAAACTTAGTGTGAAATTAGTATAAAGGTAGTGTTGAGTTAGTGTGGAGTTAGTTTAAAGTTAGTGTGGTGTTAGTTTAAAGTTAGTGTGGAGTTAGTTTAGAGTTAGTGTGGAGTAAGTTTAAAGTTAGTGTGGAATAAGTTTAAAATTAGTGTGGAGTTAGTTTAAAGTTAGTGTGGAGTTAGTTTAAAGTTAGTGTGGAGTTAGTATAAAGTTAGTGTTGAGTTAGTGTGGAGTTAGTTTAAAGTTAGTGTGGAGTTAGTTTAGAGTTAGTGTGGAGTAAGTTTAAAGTTAGTGTGGAGTTAGTTTAAAGTTAGTGTGGAGTTACCGTGGAGTTAGTTTAAAGTTAGTGTGGAGTTAGCGTGGAGTTAGTTTAAAGTTAGTGTGGAGTTAGTGTGGAGTTAGTTTAAAGTTAGTGTGGAGTTAGTTGAAAGTTAGTGTGGAGTTAGTGTGGAGTCAACGTCAATTTTGTTTGGGTGCAACATTACACGACAGCACACTTGTCAGTTAAAGCAACGCAGTGCCGAATCGCAAAAAATGGCCTGGTCATTTAGCAGCCAAATCTTCTGGGGCTGAAGCGGTTAAAGTTAGTTTAAAGTTAGTGTAGAGTTAGAGTGGAGTTAGTTTAGAGTTGGTGTGGAATAGGTTTAGAGTTATTGTGGGGTTGGTTTAAAGTTAGTGTGGAGTAAGTTTAAAGCTAGTGTGGAGTTAGTTTAAAGTTAGTGTGGAGTTAGTGTGGAGTTAGTGTGGAATTAGTTTACAGTTAGTGTGGTATAAGTTTAAAGTTAGTGTGGCGTTAGCGTGGAGTTAGTTTAAAGTTAGTGTGGCGTTAGTGTGGAGTTTAGAGTTAGTGAGAGGTTCGTTTAAAGTTAGTGTGGAGTTAGGTTAAAGGAAGTGGGAGGTTAGTTTAAAGTTAGTGTAGAGTTAGAGTGGAGTTAGTTTAAAGTTAGCGTGGAGTTAGTTTAAAATTAGTGTGGAGTTAGTTTAAAGTTGGCATGGAGTAGGTTTAGCGTTATTGTAGGATTAGTTTAAAGTTAGTGTGGAGTAAGTTTAAAGTTAGTGTGGAGTCAGTTTAAAGTTAGGGTGGAGTTAGTGTGGAGTTAGTGTGGAATTAGTTTACAGTTACTGTGGTGTAAGTTTAAAGTTAGTGTGGAGTTAGTTTAAAGTTAGTGTGGAGTTAGCGTGCAGTTAGTTTAAAGTTAGTGTGGAGTTAGTTTAAGGTTAGTGTGGAGTTAGTTTAGCGTTAGTATGGAGTAATTTAAAGTTAGTGTAGAGTTAGTGAGGAGTAAGTTTAAAGTTAGTGTGGAGTTAGTGTGGAGTTAGTTTAAAATTAGTGTGGAATTCGTTTAAAATTAGTGTGGAGTTAGTGTGGAGTTAGTTTAAAGTTAGTGTGGAGTTAGTTTAAAGTTAGTGTAGAGTTAGTGTGGAGTTAGTTTAAAGTTAGTGTGGAGTTAGTTTAGAGTTGGTGTGGAGTAGGTTTAGAGTTATTGTGGGGTTAGTTTAAAGTTAGTGTGGAGTAAATTTAAAGTTAGTGTGCAGTTAGTTTAAAGTTAGTGTGGAGTTAGTGTGGAATTAGTTTACAGTTAGTGTAGTATAAGTTTAAAGTTAGTGTGCAGTTAGTTTAAAGTTAGTGTGGAGTTACCGTGGAGTTAGTTTAAAGTTAGTGTGGAGTTAGCGTGGAGTTAGTTTAAAGTTAGTGTGGAGTTAGTTTAAAGTTAGTGTGGAGTTAGTTCAAAGTTAGTGTGGGGTTAGTTGAAAGTTAGTGTGGAGTTAGTTTAAAGTTAGTGTGGAGTTAGTGTTAAGTTAGTTTAAAGTTAGTGTGGAGTTAGATTAAAGTTAGTGTGGAGTTAGTTTAGAGTTAGTGTGGAGTAATTTAAAGTTTAGAGTTAGTGTCGAGTAAGTTTAAAGTTAGTGTGGAGTTAGTTTAAAATTAGTGTGGAATTAGTTTAAACTTGGTGTGGAGTTAGTGTGGAATTAGTTTAAAGTTAGTGTGGAGTTAGTTTAAAGTTAGTGTGGAATTAGTGTGGAGTTAGTTTAACGTTAGTGTGGAGTTAGTTTAAAGTTAGTGTGGAGTTAGTTTAAACTTAGTGTGAAATTAGTATAAAGGTAGTATTGAGTTAGTGTGGAGTTAGTTTAAAGTTAGTGTGGTGTTAGTTTAAAGTTAGTGTGGAGTTAGTTTAGAGTTAGTGTGGAGTAAGTTTAAAGTTAGTGTGGAGTTAGTTTAAAGTTAGTGTGGAGTTAGTTTAAAGTTAGTGTGGAGTTAGTTTAAAGTTAGTGTGGAGTTAGTATAAAGTTAGTGTTGAGTTAGTGTGGAGTTAGTTTAAAGTTAGTGTGGAGTTAGTTTAGAGTTAGTGTGGAGTAAGTTTAAAGTTAGTGTGGAGTTAGTTTAAAGTTAGTGTGGAGTTAGTTTAAAGTTAGTGTGGAGTTAGTTTAAAGTTAGTGTGGAGTTAGTGTGGAGTCAACGTCAATTTTGTTTGGGTGCAACATTACACGACAGCACACTTGTCAGTTAAAGCAACGCAGTGCCGAATCGCAAAAAATGGCCTGGTCATTTAGCAGCCAAATCTTCTGCGGCTGAAGCGGTTAAACTTAGTTTAAAGTTAGTGTGGAGTTAGGTTAAAGTTAGTGGGAAGTTAGTTTAAAGTTAGTGTAGAGTTAGAGTGGAGTTAGTTTAGAGTTGGTGTGGAATAGGTTTAGAGTTATTGTGGGGTTGGTTTAAAGTTAGTGTGGAGTAAGTTTAAAGCTAGTGTGGAATTAGTTTAAAGTTAGTGTGGAGTTAGTGTGGAGTTAGTGTGGAATTAGTTTACAGTTAGTGTGGTATAAGTTTAAAGTTAGTGTGGAGTTAGCGTGGAGTTAGTTTAAAGTTAGTGTGGCGTTAGTGTGGAGTTACTGTGGAGTTTGTTTAAAGTTAGTGTGGAGTTAGTTTAAAGTTAGTATGGAGTTAGTGTAGAGTTAGTTTGAAGTTAGTGTGGAGTTTACTTAAAGTTAGTGTGGAATTAGTTTAAAGTTAGTGTGGAGTTAGTGTGGAGTTAAGTTATCCTTAGTGTGGAGTTAGTGTGAAGTAAGTTTAAAGTTAGTGCGGAGTTAGTTTAAAGTTAGTGCGGAGTTAGTTTAGAGATAGTGTGGAGTTAGTTTAAAGTTAGTTTAGAGTTAGTGTGGAGTATGTTTAAAGTTAGTGTGGAATTAGTTTAAAATTTGTGTGGAATTAGTTTAAAGTTAGTGTGGAGTTAGTTTAAAGTTGGTGTGGAGTTTAAAGTTAGTGTGGAGTTAGTGTGGAGTTAGTTTAAAGTTAGTGTGGAGTTAGTTTAGACTTAGTGTGGAGTAAGTTTAAAGTTAGCGTGGAGTTAGTTTAAAGTTAGTGTGGAGTTAGTTTAGAGTTATTGTGGAGTAAGTTTAAAGTTAGTGTGGATTTAGTTTAAAGTTAGTGTGGAGTTAGTGTGGAGTTAGTTTAAAGTTAGTGTGGAGTTAGTTTAAAGTTAGTGTGGAGTTAATTTAAAGTTAGTGTGGAGTTAGTGTGGAGTAAGTTTAAAGTTAGTGTGGAGTTAGTGTGGAGTAAGTTTAAAATTAGTGTGGAGTTAGTTTAAAGTTAGTGTGGAGTTAGTTTAAAGTTAGTGTGGAGTTAGTATAAAGCTAGTGTTGAGTTAGTGTGGAGTTAGTTTAAAGTTAGTGTGGAGTAAGTTTAAAGTTAGTGTGGAGTTAGTTTAAAGTTAGTGTGGAGTTAGTGTGGAGTCAACGTCAATTTTGTTTGGGTGCAACATCACACAACAGCACACTTGTCAGTTAAAGCGACGCAGTGCCGAATCGCAAAAAATGCCCTGGTCATTTAGCAGCCAAATCTTCTGGGGCTGAAGCGGTTAAAGTTAGTTTAAAGTTAGTGTGGAGTTAGGTTAAAGTTGATGGGAAGTTAGTTTAAAGTTAGTATAGAGTTAGTGTTGAGTTAGTTTAAAGTTAGAGTGGAGTTAGTGTGGAGTTAGTGCGGAATTAGTTTACAGTTAGTGTGGTATAAGTTTAAAGTTAGTGTGGAGTTAGTTTAAAGTTAGTGTGGAGTTAGTGTGGAGTTAGTTTAAAGTTAGTGTGGAGTTAGTGTGGAGTTAGTTTAAAGTTAGTGTGGAGTAAGTGTGGAGTTAGTTTAAAGTTAGAGTGGAGTTAGTGTGGAGTTAGTGCGGAATTAGTTTACAGTTAGTGTGGTATAAGTTTAAAGTTAGTGTGGAGTTAGTTTAAAGTTAGTGTGGAGTTAGCGTGGAGTTAGTTTAAAGTTAGTGTGGAGTTAGTTTAAAGTTAGTGTGGAGTTAGTGTGGAGTTAGTTTAAAGTTAGTGAGAGGTTAGTTTAAAGTTAGTGTGGAGTTAGGTTAAAGGAAGTGGGAGGTTAGTTTAAAATTAGTGTGGAGTTAGTTTAAAGTTAGTGTGGAGTTAGTTTAAAGTTGGCGTGGAGTAGGTTTAGCGTTATTGTGGGGTTAGTTTAAAGTTAGTGTGGAGTAAGTTTAAAGTTAGTGTGGAGTTAGTTTAAAGTTAGTGTTGAGTTTGTGTGGAGTTAGTTTAAAGTTAGTGTGGAGTTAGTTTAGAGTTAGTGTGGAGTAATTTAAAGTTAGTTTAGAGTTAGTGTGGAGTAAGTTTAAAGTTAGTGTGGAGTTAGTTTAAAGTTAGTGTGGAGTTACCGTGGAGTTAGTTTAAAGTTAGTGTGGAGTTAGCGTGGAGTTAGTTTAAAGTTAGTGTGGAGTTAGTGTGGAGTTAGTTTAAAGTTAGTGTGGAGTTAGTTGAAAGTTAGTGTGGAGTTAGTGTGGAGTCAACGTCAATTTTGTTTGGGTGCAACATTACACGACAGCACACTTGTCAGTTAAAGCAACGCAGTGCCGAATCGCAAAAAATGGCCTGGTCATTTAGCAGCCAAATCTTCTGGGGCTGAAGCGGTTAAAGTTAGTTTAAAGTTAGTGTAGAGTTAGAGTGGAGTTAGTTTAGAGTTGGTGTGGAATAGGTTTAGAGTTATTGTGGGGTTGGTTTAAAGTTAGTGTGGAGTAAGTTTAAAGCTAGTGTGGAGTTAGTTTAAAGTTAGTGTGGAGTTAGTGTGGAGTTAGTGTGGAATTAGTTTACAGTTAGTGTGGTATAAGTTTAAAGTTAGTGTGGCGTTAGCGTGGAGTTAGTTTAAAGTTAGTGTGGCGTTAGTGTGGAGTTAGTTTAAAGTTAATGTGGAGTTAGTGTGGAGTTTAGAGTTAGTGAGAGGTTCGTTTAAAGTTAGTGTGGAGTTAGGTTAAAGGAAGTGGGAGGTTAGTTTAAAGTTAGTGTAGAGTTAGAGTGGAGTTAGTTTAAAGTTAGCGTGGAGTTAGTTTAAAATTAGTGTGGAGTTAGTTTAAAGTTGGCATGGAGTAGGTTTAGCGTTATTGTAGGATTAGTTTAAAGTTAGTGTGGAGTAAGTTTAAAGTTAGTGTGGAGTCAGTTTAAAGTTAGGGTGGAGTTAGTGTGGAGTTAGTGTGGAATTAGTTTACAGTTACTGTGGTGTAAGTTTAAAGTTAGTGTGGAGTTAGTTTAAAGTTAGTGTGGAGTTAGCGTGCAGTTAGTTTAAAGTTAGTGTGGAGTTAGTTTAAAGTTAGTGTGGAGTTAGTTTAGCGTTAGTATGGAGTAATTTAAAGTTAGTGTAGAGTTAGTGAGGAGTAAGTTTAAAGTTAGTGTGGAGTTAGTGTGGAGTTAGTTTAAAATTAGTGTGGAATTCGTTTAAAATTAGTGTGGAGTTAGTGTGGAGTTAGTTTAAAGTTAGTGTGGAGTTAGTTTAAAGTTAGTGTAGAGTTAGTGTGGAGTTAGTTTAAAGTTAGTGTGGAGTTAGTTTAGAGTTGGTGTGGAGTAGGTTTAGAGTTATTGTGGGGTTAGTTTAAAGTTAGTGTGGAGTAAATTTAAAGTTAGTGTGCAGTTAGTTTAAAGTTAGTGTGGAGTTAGTGTGGAATTAGTTTACAGTTAGTGTAGTATAAGTTTAAAGTTAGTGTGCAGTTAGTTTAAAGTTAGTGTGGAGTTACCGTGGAGTTAGTTTAAAGTTAGTGTGGAGTTAGCGTGGAGTTAGTTTAAAGTTAGTGTGGAGTTAGTTTAAAGTTAGTGTGGAGTTAGTTCAAAGTTAGTGTGGGGTTAGTTGAAAGTTAGTGTGGAGTTAGTTTAAAGTTAGTGTGGAGTTAGTGTTAAGTTAGTTTAAAGTTAGTGTGGAGTTAGATTAAAGTTAGTGTGGAGTTAGTTTAGAGTTAGTGTGGAGTAATTTAAAGTTTAGAGTTAGTGTCGAGTAAGTTTAAAGTTAGTGTGGAGTTAGTTTAAAATTAGTGTGGAATTAGTTTAAACTTGGTGTGGAGTTAGTGTGGAATTAGTTTAAAGTTAGTGTGGAGTTAGTTTAAAGTTAGTGTGGAATTAGTGTGGAGTTAGTTTAACGTTAGTGTGGAGTTAGTTTAAAGTTAGTGTGGAGTTAGTTTAAACTTAGTGTGAAATTAGTATAAAGGTAGTATTGAGTTAGTGTGGAGTTAGTTTAAAGTTAGTGTGGTGTTAGTTTAAAGTTAGTGTGGAGTTAGTTTAGAGTTAGTGTGGAGTAAGTTTAAAGTTAGTGTGGAGTTAGTTTAAAGTTAGTGTGGAGTTAGTTTAAAGTTAGTGTGGAGTTAGTTTAAAGTTAGTGTGGAGTTAGTATAAAGTTAGTGTTGAGTTAGTGTGGAGTTAGTTTAAAGTTAGTGTGGAGTTAGTTTAGAGTTAGTGTGGAGTAAGTTTAAAGTTAGTGTGGAGTTAGTTTAAAGTTAGTGTGGAGTTAGTTTAAAGTTAGTGTGGAGTTAGTTTAAAGTTAGTGTGGAGTTAGTGTGGAGTCAACGTCAATTTTGTTTGGGTGCAACATTACACGACAGCACACTTGTCAGTTAAAGCAACGCAGTGCCGAATCGCAAAAAATGGCCTGGTCATTTAGCAGCCAAATCTTCTGCGGCTGAAGCGGTTAAACTTAGTTTAAAGTTAGTGTGGAGTTAGGTTAAAGTTAGTGGGAAGTTAGTTTAAAGTTAGTGTAGAGTTAGAGTGGAGTTAGTTTAGAGTTGGTGTGGAATAGGTTTAGAGTTATTGTGGGGTTGGTTTAAAGTTAGTGTGGAGTAAGTTTAAAGCTAGTGTGGAATTAGTTTAAAGTTAGTGTGGAGTTAGTGTGGAGTTAGTGTGGAATTAGTTTACAGTTAGTGTGGTATAAGTTTAAAGTTAGTGTGGAGTTAGCGTGGAGTTAGTTTAAAGTTAGTGTGGCGTTAGTGTGGAGTTACTGTGGAGTTTGTTTAAAGTTAGTGTGGAGTTAGTTTAAAGTTAGTATGGAGTTAGTGTAGAGTTAGTTTGAAGTTAGTGTGGAGTTTACTTAAAGTTAGTGTGGAATTAGTTTAAAGTTAGTGTGGAGTTAGTGTGGAGTTAAGTTATCCTTAGTGTGGAGTTAGTGTGAAGTAAGTTTAAAGTTAGTGCGGAGTTAGTTTAAAGTTAGTGCGGAGTTAGTTTAGAGATAGTGTGGAGTTAGTTTAAAGTTAGTTTAGAGTTAGTGTGGAGTATGTTTAAAGTTAGTGTGGAATTAGTTTAAAATTTGTGTGGAATTAGTTTAAAGTTAGTGTGGAGTTAGTTTAAAGTTGGTGTGGAGTTTAAAGTTAGTGTGGAGTTAGTGTGGAGTTAGTTTAAAGTTAGTGTGGAGTTAGTTTAGACTTAGTGTGGAGTAAGTTTAAAGTTAGCGTGGAGTTAGTTTAAAGTTAGTGTGGAGTTAGTTTAGAGTTATTGTGGAGTAAGTTTAAAGTTAGTGTGGATTTAGTTTAAAGTTAGTGTGGAGTTAGTGTGGAGTTAGTTTAAAGTTAGTGTGGAGTTAGTTTAAAGTTAGTGTGGAGTTAATTTAAAGTTAGTGTGGAGTTAGTGTGGAGTAAGTTTAAAGTTAGTGTGGAGTTAGTGTGGAGTAAGTTTAAAATTAGTGTGGAGTTAGTTTAAAGTTAGTGTGGAGTTAGTTTAAAGTTAGTGTGGAGTTAGTATAAAGCTAGTGTTGAGTTAGTGTGGAGTTAGTTTAAAGTTAGTGTGGAGTAAGTTTAAAGTTAGTGTGGAGTTAGTTTAAAGTTAGTGTGGAGTTAGTGTGGAGTCAACGTCAATTTTGTTTGGGTGCAACATCACACAACAGCACACTTGTCAGTTAAAGCGACGCAGTGCCGAATCGCAAAAAATGCCCTGGTCATTTAGCAGCCAAATCTTCTGGGGCTGAAGCGGTTAAAGTTAGTTTAAAGTTAGTGTGGAGTTAGGTTAAAGTTGATGGGAAGTTAGTTTAAAGTTAGTATAGAGTTAGTGTTGAGTTAGTTTAAAGTTAGAGTGGAGTTAGTGTGGAGTTAGTGCGGAATTAGTTTACAGTTAGTGTGGTATAAGTTTAAAGTTAGTGTGGAGTTAGTTTAAAGTTAGTGTGGAGTTAGTGTGGAGTTAGTTTAAAGTTAGTGTGGAGTTAGTGTGGAGTTAGTTTAAAGTTAGTGTGGAGTAAGTGTGGAGTTAGTTTAAAGTTAGAGTGGAGTTAGTGTGGAGTTAGTGCGGAATTAGTTTACAGTTAGTGTGGTATAAGTTTAAAGTTAGTGTGGAGTTAGTTTAAAGTTAGTGTGGAGTTAGCGTGGAGTTAGTTTAAAGTTAGTGTGGAGTTAGTTTAAAGTTAGTGTGGAGTTAGTGTGGAGTTAGTTTAAAGTTAGTGAGAGGTTAGTTTAAAGTTAGTGTGGAGTTAGGTTAAAGGAAGTGGGAGGTTAGTTTAAAATTAGTGTGGAGTTAGTTTAAAGTTAGTGTGGAGTTAGTTTAAAGTTGGCGTGGAGTAGGTTTAGCGTTATTGTGGGGTTAGTTTAAAGTTAGTGTGGAGTAAGTTTAAAGTTAGTGTGGAGTTAGTTTAAAGTTAGTGTTGAGTTTGTGTGGAGTTAGTTTAAAGTTAGTGTGGAGTTAGTTTAGAGTTAGTGTGGAGTAATTTAAAGTTAGTTTAGAGTTAGTGTGGAGTAAGTTTAAAGTTAGTGTGGAGTTAGTTTAAAGTTAGTGTGGAGTTACCGTGGAGTTAGTTTAAAGTTAGTGTGGAGTTAGCGTGGAGTTAGTTTAAAGTTAGTGTGGAGTTAGTGTGGAGTTAGTTTAAAGTTAGTGTGGAGTTAGTTGAAAGTTAGTGTGGAGTTAGTGTGGAGTCAACGTCAATTTTGTTTGGGTGCAACATTACACGACAGCACACTTGTCAGTTAAAGCAACGCAGTGCCGAATCGCAAAAAATGGCCTGGTCATTTAGCAGCCAAATCTTCTGGGGCTGAAGCGGTTAAAGTTAGTTTAAAGTTAGTGTAGAGTTAGAGTGGAGTTAGTTTAGAGTTGGTGTGGAATAGGTTTAGAGTTATTGTGGGGTTGGTTTAAAGTTAGTGTGGAGTAAGTTTAAAGCTAGTGTGGAGTTAGTTTAAAGTTAGTGTGGAGTTAGTGTGGAGTTAGTGTGGAATTAGTTTACAGTTAGTGTGGTATAAGTTTAAAGTTAGTGTGGCGTTAGCGTGGAGTTAGTTTAAAGTTAGTGTGGCGTTAGTGTGGAGTTAGTTTAAAGTTAATGTGGAGTTAGTGTGGAGTTTAGAGTTAGTGAGAGGTTCGTTTAAAGTTAGTGTGGAGTTAGGTTAAAGGAAGTGGGAGGTTAGTTTAAAGTTAGTGTAGAGTTAGAGTGGAGTTAGTTTAAAGTTAGCGTGGAGTTAGTTTAAAATTAGTGTGGAGTTAGTTTAAAGTTGGCATGGAGTAGGTTTAGCGTTATTGTAGGATTAGTTTAAAGTTAGTGTGGAGTAAGTTTAAAGTTAGTGTGGAGTCAGTTTAAAGTTAGGGTGGAGTTAGTGTGGAGTTAGTGTGGAATTAGTTTACAGTTACTGTGGTGTAAGTTTAAAGTTAGTGTGGAGTTAGTTTAAAGTTAGTGTGGAGTTAGCGTGCAGTTAGTTTAAAGTTAGTGTGGAGTTAGTTTAAAGTTAGTGTGGAGTTAGTTTAGCGTTAGTATGGAGTAATTTAAAGTTAGTGTAGAGTTAGTGAGGAGTAAGTTTAAAGTTAGTGTGGAGTTAGTGTGGAGTTAGTTTAAAATTAGTGTGGAATTCGTTTAAAATTAGTGTGGAGTTAGTGTGGAGTTAGTTTAAAGTTAGTGTGGAGTTAGTTTAAAGTTAGTGTAGAGTTAGTGTGGAGTTAGTTTAAAGTTAGTGTGGAGTTAGTTTAGAGTTGGTGTGGAGTAGGTTTAGAGTTATTGTGGGGTTAGTTTAAAGTTAGTGTGGAGTAAATTTAAAGTTAGTGTGCAGTTAGTTTAAAGTTAGTGTGGAGTTAGTGTGGAATTAGTTTACAGTTAGTGTAGTATAAGTTTAAAGTTAGTGTGCAGTTAGTTTAAAGTTAGTGTGGAGTTACCGTGGAGTTAGTTTAAAGTTAGTGTGGAGTTAGCGTGGAGTTAGTTTAAAGTTAGTGTGGAGTTAGTTTAAAGTTAGTGTGGAGTTAGTTCAAAGTTAGTGTGGGGTTAGTTGAAAGTTAGTGTGGAGTTAGTTTAAAGTTAGTGTGGAGTTAGTGTTAAGTTAGTTTAAAGTTAGTGTGGAGTTAGATTAAAGTTAGTGTGGAGTTAGTTTAGAGTTAGTGTGGAGTAATTTAAAGTTTAGAGTTAGTGTCGAGTAAGTTTAAAGTTAGTGTGGAGTTAGTTTAAAATTAGTGTGGAATTAGTTTAAACTTGGTGTGGAGTTAGTGTGGAATTAGTTTAAAGTTAGTGTGGAGTTAGTTTAAAGTTAGTGTGGAATTAGTGTGGAGTTAGTTTAACGTTAGTGTGGAGTTAGTTTAAAGTTAGTGTGGAGTTAGTTTAAACTTAGTGTGAAATTAGTATAAAGGTAGTATTGAGTTAGTGTGGAGTTAGTTTAAAGTTAGTGTGGTGTTAGTTTAAAGTTAGTGTGGAGTTAGTTTAGAGTTAGTGTGGAGTAAGTTTAAAGTTAGTGTGGAGTTAGTTTAAAGTTAGTGTGGAGTTAGTTTAAAGTTAGTGTGGAGTTAGTTTAAAGTTAGTGTGGAGTTAGTATAAAGTTAGTGTTGAGTTAGTGTGGAGTTAGTTTAAAGTTAGTGTGGAGTTAGTTTAGAGTTAGTGTGGAGTAAGTTTAAAGTTAGTGTGGAGTTAGTTTAAAGTTAGTGTGGAGTTAGTTTAAAGTTAGTGTGGAGTTAGTTTAAAGTTAGTGTGGAGTTAGTGTGGAGTCAACGTCAATTTTGTTTGGGTGCAACATTACACGACAGCACACTTGTCAGTTAAAGCAACGCAGTGCCGAATCGCAAAAAATGGCCTGGTCATTTAGCAGCCAAATCTTCTGCGGCTGAAGCGGTTAAACTTAGTTTAAAGTTAGTGTGGAGTTAGGTTAAAGTTAGTGGGAAGTTAGTTTAAAGTTAGTGTAGAGTTAGAGTGGAGTTAGTTTAGAGTTGGTGTGGAATAGGTTTAGAGTTATTGTGGGGTTGGTTTAAAGTTAGTGTGGAGTAAGTTTAAAGCTAGTGTGGAATTAGTTTAAAGTTAGTGTGGAGTTAGTGTGGAGTTAGTGTGGAATTAGTTTACAGTTAGTGTGGTATAAGTTTAAAGTTAGTGTGGAGTTAGCGTGGAGTTAGTTTAAAGTTAGTGTGGCGTTAGTGTGGAGTTACTGTGGAGTTTGTTTAAAGTTAGTGTGGAGTTAGTTTAAAGTTAGTATGGAGTTAGTGTAGAGTTAGTTTGAAGTTAGTGTGGAGTTTACTTAAAGTTAGTGTGGAATTAGTTTAAAGTTAGTGTGGAGTTAGTGTGGAGTTAAGTTATCCTTAGTGTGGAGTTAGTGTGGAGTAAGTTTAAAGTTAGTGCGGAGTTAGTTTAAAGTTAGTGCGGAGTTAGTTTAGAGATAGTGTGGAGTTAGTTTAAAGTTAGTTTAGAGTTAGTGTGGAGTATGTTTAAAGTTAGTGTGGAATTAGTTTAAAATTTGTGTGGAATTAGTTTAAAGTTAGTGTGGAGTTAGTTTAAAGTTGGTGTGGAGTTTAAAGTTAGTGTGGAGTTAGTGTGGAGTTAGCTTAAAGTTAGTGTGGAGTTAGTTTAGACTTAGTGTGGAGTAAGTTTAAAGTTAGCGTGGAGTTAGTTTAAAGTTAGTGTGGAGTTAGTTTAGAGTTATTGTGGAGTAAGTTTAAAGTTAGTGTGGATTTAGTTTAAAGTTAGTGTGGAGTTAGTGTGGAGTTAGTTTAAAGTTAGTGTGGAGTTAGTTTAAAGTTAGTGTGGAGTTAATTTAAAGTTAGTGTGGAGTTAGTGTGGAGTAAGTTTAAAGTTAGTGTGGAGTTAGTGTGGAGTAAGTTTAAAATTAGTGTGGAGTTAGTTTAAAGTTAGTGTGGAGTTAGTTTAAAGTTAGTGTGGAGTTAGTATAAAGCTAGTGTTGAGTTAGTGTGGAGTTAGTTTAAAGTTAGTGTGGAGTAAGTTTAAAGTTAGTGTGGAGTTAGTTTAAAGTTAGTGTGGAGTTAGTGTGGAGTCAACGTCAATTTTGTTTGGGTGCAACATCACACAACAGCACACTTGTCAGTTAAAGCGACGCAGTGCCGAATCGCAAAAAATGCCCTGGTCATTTAGCAGCCAAATCTTCTGGGGCTGAAGCGGTTAAAGTTAGTTTAAAGTTAGTGTGGAGTTAGGTTAAAGTTGATGGGAAGTTAGTTTAAAGTTAGTATAGAGTTAGTGTTGAGTTAGTTTAAAGTTAGAGTGGAGTTAGTGTGGAGTTAGTGCGGAATTAGTTTACAGTTAGTGTGGTATAAGTTTAAAGTTAGTGTGGAGTTAGTTTAAAGTTAGTGTGGAGTTAGTGTGGAGTTAGTTTAAAGTTAGTGTGGAGTTAGTGTGGAGTTAGTTTAAAGTTAGTGTGGAGTAAGTGTGGAGTTAGTTTAAAGTTAGAGTGGAGTTAGTGTGGAGTTAGTGCGGAATTAGTTTACAGTTAGTGTGGTATAAGTTTAAAGTTAGTGTGGAGTTAGTTTAAAGTTAGTGTGGAGTTAGCGTGGAGTTAGTTTAAAGTTAGTGTGGAGTTAGTTTAAAGTTAGTGTGGAGTTAGTGTGGAGTTAGTTTAAAGTTAGTGAGAGGTTAGTTTAAAGTTAGTGTGGAGTTAGGTTAAAGGAAGTGGGAGGTTAGTTTAAAATTAGTGTGGAGTTAGTTTAAAGTTAGTGTGGAGTTAGTTTAAAGTTGGCGTGGAGTAGGTTTAGCGTTATTGTGGGGTTAGTTTAAAGTTAGTGTGGAGTAAGTTTAAAGTTAGTGTGGAGTTAGTTTAAAGTTAGTGTTGAGTTTGTGTGGAGTTAGTTTAAAGTTAGTGTGGAGTAATTTAAAGTTAGTTTAGAGTTAGTGTGAAGTAAGTTTAAAGTTAGTGTGGAGTTAGTGTGGAGTTTAAAATTAGTGTGGAATTAGTTTAAAATTAGTGTGGAGTTAGTGTGGAGTTAGTTTAAAGTTAGTGTGGAATTAGTGTGGAGTTAGTTTAACGTTAGTGTAGAGTTAATGTGAAGTTAGTTTAAAGTTACTGTGGAGTTAGTTTAAAAGTTAGTTTAAATTTAGTGTGGAGTTAGTTTAAAGTTACTGTGAAATTAGTATAATTGGAGTAGGCGTGGAGTAGGTTTAGCGTTATTGTGGGGTTAGTTTAAAGTTAGTGTGGAGTAAGTTTAAAGTTAGTGCGGAGTTAGTGTGGAGTTAGTTTAAAGTTAGTGTGGAGTTTGTTTAAAGTTAGTGTGGAGTTAGTGTGGAGTTAGTTTAAAGTTAGTATGGAGTTAGTGTAGAGTTAGTTTGAAGTTAGTGTGGAGTTTGTTTAAAGTTAGTGTGGAGTTAGTTTAAAGTTGGCGTGGAGTAGGTTTAGCGTTATTGTGGGGTTAGTTTAAAGTTAGTGTGGAGTTTGTTTAAAGTTAGTGTGGAGTTAGTTTAAAGTTAGTGTGGAGTTAGTGTGGAGTTAATTTATACTTAGTGTGGAGTTAGTTTAAAGTTAGTGTGGAGTTAGTATGGAGTTAGTTTAAAGTTAGTGTGGAGTTAGTTTAAAGTTAGTCTGGAGTTAGTGTGGAGTATGTTTAAAGTTAGTGTGGAATTAGTTTAAAATTTGTGTGGAATTAGTTTAAAGTTAGAGAGTTAATTTAAAGCCAGTGTGGAGTTAGTATAAAGTTAGTGTGGAGTTAGTGTAGAGTTAGTTTAAAGTTAGTGCGGAGTTAGTTTAAAGTTAGTGCTGAGTTAGTTTAGAGATAGTGTGGAGTATGTTTAAAGTTAGTGTGGAATTAGTTTAAAATTTGTGTAGAATTAGTTTAAAGTTAGTGTGGAGTTAGTTTAAAGTTGGTGTGGAGTTTAAAGTTAGTGTGGAGTTAATGTGGAGTTAGTTTAACGTTAGTGTGGAGTTAGTGTGGAGTTAGTTTAAAGTTAGTGTAGAGTTAGTTTAAAGTTAGTGTGGAGTTAGTGTGGAGTTAGTTTAAAGTTAGTGTGGAGTCAGTTTAAAGTTAGTGTGGATTTAGTTTAAAGTTAGTGTGGAGTAAGTTTAAAGTTAGTGTGGAGTTAGTGTGGAGTTAGTTTATAGTTAGTATAGAGTTAGTTTAAAGTTAGTGTGGAGCTAGTGTGAAGTTAGTGTGGAGTAAGTTTAAAGTTAGTGTGGAGTTAGTGTTGAGTTAGTTTAAAGTTAGTGCAGAGTTAGTTTAAAGTCAGTGTGGAGTTAGTTTAAAGGAAGTGGGAGGTTAGTTTAAAGTTAGTGTAGAGTTAGTGTGGAGTTAGTTTAAAGTTAGTGTGGAGTTAGTTTAAAGTTAGTGTGGAGTTAGTTTAGAGTTAGCGTGGAGTAAGTTTAAAGTTAGTGTGGAGTTAGTTTAAAGTTAGTTTGGAGTTAGTGTGGAGTCAACATCAATTTTGTTTGGGTGCAACATCACACGACAGCACACTTGTCAGTTAAAGCGACGCAGTGCCGAATCGCAAAAAATGGCCTGGTCATTTAGCAGCCAAATCTTCTGGGGCTGAAGCGGTTAAAGTTAGTTTAAAGTTAGTGTGGAGTAAGGTTAAAGTTAGTGGGAAGTTAGTTTAAAGTTAGTATAGAGTTAGTGTGGATTTAGTTTAAAGTTAGAGTGGAGTTAGTGTGGAGTTAGTGCGGAATTAGTTTACAGTTGGTGTGGTACAAGTTTAAAGTTAGTGTGGAGTTAGTTTAAAGTTAGTGTGGAGTTAGCGTGGAGTTAGTTTAAAGTTAGTGTGGAGTTAGTGTGGAGTTAGTTTAAAGTTAGTGTGGAGTAAGTGTGGAGTTAGTTTAAAGTTAGTGTGGAGTTAGTGTGGAGTTAGTTTAGAGTTAGTGAGAGGTTAGTTTAAAGTTAGTGTAGAGTTAGAGTGGAGTTAGTTTAAAGTTGGCGTGGAGTAGGTTTAGCGTTATTGTGGGGTTAGTTTAAAGTTAGTGTGGAGTAAGTTTAAAGTTAGTGTGGAGTTAGTTTAAAGTTAGTGTGGATTTAGCGTGGAGTTAGTTTAAAGTTAGTGTGGAATTAGTTTAAAGTTAGTGTGGAGTTAGTGTAGAGTTAGTTTAAAATTGGTGTGGAATTAGTTTAAAATGAGTGTGGAGTTAGTGTGGAGTTAGTTTGAAGTTAGTGTGGAGTTAGTTTAAAGTTAGTGTGGAATTAGTGTGGAGTTAGTTTAACATTAGTGTAGAGTTAGTGTGGAGTTAGTTTAAAGTTAGTGTGGAGTTAGTGTGGAGTTAGTTTAAAGTTACTGTGAAATTAGTATAAAGTTAGTGTTGAGATATTGTGGAGTTAGTTTACAGTTAGGGTGGAGTTAGTTTAGAGTTAGTTTGGAGTAAGTTTAAAGTTAGTGTGGAGTAAGTTTAAAGTTAGTGTGGAGTTAGTTTAAAATTAGTGTGGAGTTAGTTTAAAGTTAGTGTGGAGTTAGTGTGCAGTTGGTATGGATTTAATTTAAAGCCAGTGTGGAGTTAGTATAAAGTTAGTGTTGAGTTAGTGTGGAGTTAGTTTAAAGTTAGTGTGGAGTTAGTTTAAAGTTAGTGTGGAGTTAGTTTAGAGTTAGTGTGGAGTAAATTTAAAGTTAGTGTGGAGTTAGTTTAAAGTTAGTGTGGAGTTAGTGTGGAGTTAGTTTAAAGTTAGTGTGGAGTTGGTGTGAAGTTAGTATGGAGTTAGTTTAAAGTTAGTGCGGAGTTAGCGTGGAGTTAGTTTAAAGTTAGTGTGGAGTTTGTTTAACGTTAGTGTAGAGTTAGTTTAAAGTTAGTGTGGAGTTAGTGTGGAGTTCATTTATACTTAGTGTGGAGTTAGTTTAAAGTTAGTGTGGAGTTAGTGTGGAGTTAGTTTAAAGTTAGTGTGGAGTTAGTTTAAAGTTAGTCTAGAGTTAGTGTGGAGTATGTTTAAAGTTAGTGTGGAATTAGTTTAAAATTTGTGTGGAATTAGTTTAAAGTTAGAGAGTTAATTTAAAGCCAGTGTGAAGTTAGTATAAAATTAGTGTGGAGTTAGTGTTGAGTTAGTTTAAAGTTAGTGCAGAGTTTGTTTAAAGTTAGTGCGGAGTTAGTTTAGAGATAGTGTGGAGTTAGTTTAAAGTTAGTGTGGAGTTAGTTTAAACTTAGTGTGAAATTAGTATAAAGGTAGTGTTGAGCTAGTGTGGAGTTAGTTTAAAGTTAGTGTGGAGTTAGTTTAGAGTTAGTGTGAAGTAAGTTTAAGGTTAGTGTGGAATAAGTTTAAAATTAGTGTGGAGTTAGTTTAAAGTTAGTGTGCAGTTAGTTTAGTTAGTGTGGAGTTAGTATAAAGTTAGTGTTGAGTTAGTGTGGAGTTAGTTTAAAGTTAGTGTGGAGTTAGTTTAGAGTTAGTGTGGAGTAAGTTTAAAGTTAGTGTGGAGTTAGTTTAAAGTTAGTGTGGAGTTAGTGTGGAGTCAACGTCAATTTTGTTTGGGTGCAACATTACACGACAGCACACTTGTCAGTTAAAGCAACGCAGTGCCGAATCGCAAAAAATGGCCTGGTCATTTAGCAGCCAAATCTTCTGGGGCTGAAGCGGTTAAAGTTAGTTTAAAGTTAGTGTGGAGTTAGGTTAAAGTTAGTGGGAAGTTAGTTTAAAGTTAGTGTAGAGTTAGAGTGGAGTTAGTTTAGAGTTGGTGTGGAATAAGTTTAGAGTTATTGTGGGGTTGGTTTAAAGTTAGTGTGGAGTAAGTTTAAAGCTAGTGTGGAGTTAGTTTAAAGTTAGTGTGGAGTTAGTGTGGAGTTAGTGCGGAATTAGTTTACAGTTAGTGTGGTATAAGTTTAAAGTTAGTGTGGAGTTAGCGTGGAGTTAGTTTAAAGTTAGTGTGGAGTTAGTGTGGAGTTAGTTTAAAGTTAATGTGGAGTTAGTGTGGAGTTAGTTTAGAGTTAGTGAGAGGTTAGTTTAAAGTTCGTGTGGAGTTAGGTTAAAGGAAGTGGGAGGTTAGTTTAAAGTTAGTGTGGAGTTAGTTTAAAGTTAGCGTGGAGTTAGTTTAAAATTAGTGTGGAGTTAGTTTAAAGTTGGCATGGAGTAGGTTTAGCGTTATTGTAGGGTTAGTTTAAAGTTAGTGTGGAGTCAGTTTAAAGTTAGTGTGGAGTCAGTTTAAAGTTAGGGTGGAGTTAGTGTGGAGTTATTGTGGAATTAGTTTAAAGTTAGTGTGGAGTTAGTTTAAAGTTAGTGTGGAGTTAGTGTGGAGTTAGTTTAAAGTTAGTGTGGAGTTAGTTTAAAGTTAGTCTGGAGTTAGTGTGGAGTATGTTTAAAGTTAGTGTGGAATTAGTTTAAAATTTGTGTGGAATTAGTTTAAAGTTAGAGAGTTAATTTAAAGCCAGTGTGAAGTTAGTATAAAATTAGTGTGGAGTTAGTGTTGAGTTAGTTTAAAGTTAGTGCAGAGTTTGTTTAAAGTTAGTGCGGAGTTAGTTTAGAGATAGTGTGGAGTTAGTTTAAAGTTAGTGTGGAGTTAGTTTAAAGTTAGTGTGGAGTTAGTTTGAACTTAGTGTGAAATTAGTATAAAGGTAGTGTTGAGTTAGTGTGGAGTTAGTTTAAAGTTGGCGTGGAGTAGGTTTAGCGTTATTGTGGGGTTAGTTTAAAGTTAGTGTGGAGTTTGTTTAAAGTTAGTGTGGAGTTAGTTTAAAGTTAGTGTGGATTTAGTGTGGAGTTAATTTATACTTAGTGTGGAGTTAGTTTAAAGTTAGTGTGGAGTTAGTATGGAGTTAGTTTAAAGTTAGTGTGGAGTTAGTTTAAAGTTAGTCTGGAGTTAGTGTGGAGTATGTTTAAAGTTAGTGTGGAATTAGTTTAAAATTTGTGTGGAATTAGTTTAAAGTTAGAGAGTTAATTTAAAGCCAGTGTGGAGTTAGTATAAAGTTAGTGTGGAGTTAGTGTAGAGTTAGTTTAAAGTTAGTGCGGAGTTAGTTTAAAGTTAGTGCTGAGTTAGTTTAGAGATAGTGTGGAGTATGTTTAAAGTTAGTGTGGAATTAGTTTAAAATTTGTGTAGAATTAGTTTAAAGTTAGTGTGGAGTTAGTTTAAAGTTGGTGTGGAGTTTAAAGTTAGTGTGGAGTTAATGTGGAGTTAGTTTAACGTTAGTGTGGAGTTAGTGTGGAGTTAGTTTAAAGTTAGTGTAGAGTTAGTTTAAAGTTAGTGTGGAGTTAGTGTGGAGTTAGTTTAAAGTTAGTGTGGAGTCAGTTTAAAGTTAGTGTGGATTTAGTTTAAAGTTAGTGTGGAGTAAGTTTAAAGTTAGTGTGGAGTTAGTGTGGAGTTAGTTTATAGTTAGTATAGAGTTAGTTTAAAGTTAGTGTGGAGCTAGTGTGAAGTTAGTGTGGAGTAAGTTTAAAGTTAGTGTGGAGTTAGTGTTGAGTTAGTTTAAAGTTAGTGCAGAGTTAGTTTAAAGTCAGTGTGGAGTTAGTTTAAAGGAAGTGGGAGGTTAGTTTAAAGTTAGTGTAGAGTTAGTGTGGAGTTAGTTTAAAGTTAGTGTGGAGTTAGTTTAAAGTTAGTGTGGAGTTAGTTTAGAGTTAGCGTGGAATAAGTTTAAAGTTAGTGTGGAGTTAGTTTAAAGTTAGTTTGGAGTTAGTGTGGAGTCAACATCAATTTTGTTTGGGTGCAACATCACACGACAGCACACTTGTCAGTTAAAGCGACGCAGTGCCGAATCGCAAAAAATGGCCTGGTCATTTAGCAGCCAAATCTTCTGGGGCTGAAGCGGTTAAAGTTAGTTTAAAGTTAGTGTGGAGTAAGGTTAAAGTTAGTGGGAAGTTAGTTTAAAGTTAGTATAGAGTTAGTGTGGATTTAGTTTAAAGTTAGAGTGGAGTTAGTGTGGAGTTAGTGCGGAATTAGTTTACAGTTGGTGTGGTACAAGTTTAAAGTTAGTGTGGAGTTAGTTTAAAGTTAGTGTGGAGTTAGCGTGGAGTTAGTTTAAAGTTAGTGTGGAGTTAGTGTGGAGTTAGTTTAAAGTTAGTGTGGAGTAAGTGTGGAGTTAGTTTAAAGTTAGTGTGGAGTTAGTGTGGAGTTAGTTTAGAGTTAGTGAGAGGTTAGTTTAAAGTTAGTGTAGAGTTAGAGTGGAGTTAGTTTAAAGTTGGCGTGGAGTAGGTTTAGCGTTATTGTGGGGTTAGTTTAAAGTTAGTGTGGAGTAAGTTTAAAGTTAGTGTGGAGTTAGTTTAAAGTTAGTGTGGATTTAGCGTGGAGTTAGTTTAAAGTTAGTGTGGAATTAGTTTAAAGTTAGTGTGGAGTTAGTGTAGAGTTAGTTTAAAATTGGTGTGGAATTAGTTTAAAATGAGTGTGGAGTTAGTGTGGAGTTAGTTTGAAGTTAGTGTGGAGTTAGTTTAAAGTTAGTGTGGAATTAGTGTGGAGTTAGTTTAACATTAGTGTAGAGTTAGTGTGGAGTTAGTTTAAAGTTAGTGTGGAGTTAGTGTGGAGTTAGTTTAAAGTTACTGTGAAATTAGTATAAAGTTAGTGTTGAGATATTGTGGAGTTAGTTTACAGTTAGGGTGGAGTTAGTTTAGAGTTAGTTTGGAGTAAGTTTAAAGTTAGTGTGGAGTAAGTTTAAAGTTAGTGTGGAGTTAGTTTAAAATTAGTGTGGAGTTAGTTTAAAGTTAGTGTGGAGTTAGTGTGCAGTTGGTATGGATTTAATTTAAAGCCAGTGTGGAGTTAGTATAAAGTTAGTGTTGAGTTAGTGTGGAGTTAGTTTAAAGTTAGTGTGGAGTTAGTTTAAAGTTAGTGTGGAGTTAGTTTAGAGTTAGTGTGGAGTAAATTTAAAGTTAGTGTGGAGTTAGTTTAAAGTTAGTGTGGAGTTAGTGTGGAGTTAGTTTAAAGTTAGTGTGGAGTTGGTGTGAAGTTAGTATGGAGTTAGTTTAAAGTTAGTGCGGAGTTAGCGTGGAGTTAGTTTAAAGTTAGTGTGGAGTTTGTTTAACGTTAGTGTAGAGTTAGTTTAAAGTTAGTGTGGAGTTAGTGTGGAGTTCATTTATACTTAGTGTGGAGTTAGTTTAAAGTTAGTGTGGAGTTAGTGTGGAGTTAGTTTAAAGTTAGTGTGGAGTTAGTTTAAAGTTAGTCTAGAGTTAGTGTGGAGTATGTTTAAAGTTAGTGTGGAATTAGTTTAAAATTTGTGTGGAATTAGTTTAAAGTTAGAGAGTTAATTTAAAGCCAGTGTGAAGTTAGTATAAAATTAGTGTGGAGTTAGTGTTGAGTTAGTTTAAAGTTAGTGCAGAGTTTGTTTAAAGTTAGTGCGGAGTTAGTTTAGAGATAGTGTGGAGTTAGTTTAAAGTTAGTGTGGAGTTAGTTTAAACTTAGTGTGAAATTAGTATAAAGGTAGTGTTGAGCTAGTGTGGAGTTAGTTTAAAGTTAGTGTGGAGTTAGTTTAGAGTTAGTGTGAAGTAAGTTTAAGGTTAGTGTGGAATAAGTTTAAAATTAGTGTGGAGTTAGTTTAAAGTTAGTGTGCAGTTAGTTTAGTTAGTGTGGAGTTAGTATAAAGTTAGTGTTGAGTTAGTGTGGAGTTAGTTTAAAGTTAGTGTGGAGTTAGTTTAGAGTTAGTGTGGAGTAAGTTTAAAGTTAGTGTGGAGTTAGTTTAAAGTTAGTGTGGAGTTAGTGTGGAGTCAACGTCAATTTTGTTTGGGTGCAACATTACACGACAGCACACTTGTCAGTTAAAGCAACGCAGTGCCGAATCGCAAAAAATGGCCTGGTCATTTAGCAGCCAAATCTTCTGGGGCTGAAGCGGTTAAAGTTAGTTTAAAGTTAGTGTGGAGTTAGGTTAAAGTTAGTGGGAAGTTAGTTTAAAGTTAGTGTAGAGTTAGAGTGGAGTTAGTTTAGAGTTGGTGTGGAATAAGTTTAGAGTTATTGTGGGGTTGGTTTAAAGTTAGTGTGGAGTAAGTTTAAAGCTAGTGTGGAGTTAGTTTAAAGTTAGTGTGGAGTTAGTGTGGAGTTAGTGCGGAATTAGTTTACAGTTAGTGTGGTATAAGTTTAAAGTTAGTGTGGAGTTAGCGTGGAGTTAGTTTAAAGTTAGTGTGGAGTTAGTGTGGAGTTAGTTTAAAGTTAATGTGGAGTTAGTGTGGAGTTAGTTTAGAGTTAGTGAGAGGTTAGTTTAAAGTTCGTGTGGAGTTAGGTTAAAGGAAGTGGGAGGTTAGTTTAAAGTTAGTGTGGAGTTAGTTTAAAGTTAGCGTGGAGTTAGTTTAAAATTAGTGTGGAGTTAGTTTAAAGTTGGCATGGAGTAGGTTTAGCGTTATTGTAGGGTTAGTTTAAAGTTAGTGTGGAGTCAGTTTAAAGTTAGTGTGGAGTCAGTTTAAAGTTAGGGTGGAGTTAGTGTGGAGTTATTGTGGAATTAGTTTAAAGTTAGTGTGGAGTTAGTTTAAAGTTAGTGTGGAGTTAGTGTGGAGTTAGTTTAAAGTTAGTGTGGAGTTAGTTTAAAGTTAGTCTGGAGTTAGTGTGGAGTATGTTTAAAGTTAGTGTGGAATTAGTTTAAAATTTGTGTGGAATTAGTTTAAAGTTAGAGAGTTAATTTAAAGCCAGTGTGAAGTTAGTATAAAATTAGTGTGGAGTTAGTGTTGAGTTAGTTTAAAGTTAGTGCAGAGTTTGTTTAAAGTTAGTGCGGAGTTAGTTTAGAGATAGTGTGGAGTTAGTTTAAAGTTAGTGTGGAGTTAGTTTAAAGTTAGTGTGGAGTTAGTTTGAACTTAGTGTGAAATTAGTATAAAGGTAGTGTTGAGTTAGTGTGGAGTTAGTTTAAAGTTAGTGTGGTGTTAGTTTAAAGTTAGTGTGGAGTTAGTTTAGAGTTAGTGTGGAGTAAGTTTAAAGTTAGTGTGGAATAAGTTTAAAATTAGTGTGGAGTTAGTTTAAAGTTAGTGTGGAGTTAGTTTAAAGTTAGTGTGGAGTTAGTATAAAGTTAGTGTTGAGTTAGTGTGGAGTTAGTTTAAAGTTAGTGTTGAGTTTGTGTGGAGTTAGTTTAAAGTTAGTGTGGAGTTAGTTTAGCGTTAGTATGGAGTAATTTAAAGTTAGTGTAGAGTTAGTGAGGAGTAAGTTTAAAGTTAGTGTGGAGTTAGTGTGGAGTTAGTTTAAAGTTAGTGTGGAGTTAGTTTAAAGTTAGTGTAGAGTTAGTGTGGAGTTAGTTTAAAGTTAGTGTGGAGTTAGTTTAAAGTTACTGTGAAATTAGTATAAAGTTAGTGTTGAGATAGTGTGGAGTTAGTTTAAAGTTAGTGTGGAGTTAGTTTAGAGTTAGTGTGGAGTAAGTTTAAATTTAGTGTGGAGTTAGTTTAAAGTTAGTGTGGAGTTAGTGGAGTTAGTTTAAAGTTAGTGTGCAGTTAGTGTGGAGTTAGTTTAAAGTTAGTGTGGAGTTAGTTTAGCGTTAGTATGGAGTAATTTAAAGTTAGTGTAGAGTTAGTGAGGAGTAAGTTTAAAATTAGTGTGGAGTTAGTGTGGAGTTAGTTTAAAGTTAGTGTGGAGTTAGTTTAAAGTTAGTGTAGAGTTAGTGTGGAGTTAGTTTAAAGTTAGTGTGGAGTTAATTTAAAGTTACTGTGAAATTAGTATAAAGTTAGTGTTGAGATAGTGTGGAGTTAGTTTAAAGTTAGTGTGGAGTTAGTTTAGAGTTAGTGTGGAGTAAGTTTAAAGTTAGTGTGGAGTTAGTTTAAAGTTAGTGTGGAGTTAGTGGAGTTAGTTTAAAGTTAGTGTGGAGTTAGTGTGCAGTTAGTGTGGAGTTAATTTAAAGCCAGTGTGGAGTTAGTATAAAGTTAGTGTTGAGTTAGTGTGGAGTTAGTTTAAAGTTAGTGTGGAGTTAGTTTAAAGTTAGTGCGGAGTTAGCGTGGAGTTAGTTTAAAGTTAGTGTGGAGCTTGTTTAAAGTTAGTGTGGAGTTAGTGTGGAGTTAGTTTAAAGTTAGTATGGAGTTAGTGTAGAGTTAGTTTGAAGTTAGTGTGGAGTTTGTTTAAAGTTAGTGTGGAATTAGTTTAAAGTTAGTGTGGAGTTAGTGTGGAGTTAAGTTATACTTAGTGTGGAGTTAGTGTGGAGTAAGTTTAAAGTTAGTGCGGAGTTAGTTTAAAGTTAGTGCGGAGTTAGTTTAAAGTTAGTTTAGAGTTAGTGTGGAGTATGTTTAAAGTTAGTGTGGAATTAGTTTAAAATTTGTGTGGAATTAGTTTAAAGTTAGTGTGGAGTTAGTTTAAAGTTGGTGTGGAGTTTAAAGTTAGTGTGGAGTTAGTGTGGAGTTAGTTTAAAGTTAGTGTGGAGTTAGTTTAGACTTAGTGTGGAGTAAGTTTAAAGTTAGTGTGGAGTTAGTTTAAAGTTAGTGTGGAGTTAGTTTAGAGTTATTGTGGAGTAAGTTTAAAGTTAGTGTGGAGTTAGTGTGGAGTTAGTTTAAAGTTAGTGTGGAGTTAGTTTAAAGTTAGTGTGGAGTTAATTTAAAGTTAGTGTGGAGTTAGTGTGGAGTAAGTTTAAAGTTAGTGTGGAGTTAGTGTGGAGTAAGTTTAAAATTAGTGTGGAGTTAGTTTAAAGTTAGTGTGGAGTAAGTTTAAAGTTAGTGTGGAGTTAGTGTGGAGTCAACGTCAATTTTGTTTGGGTGCAACATCACACAACAGCACACTTGTCAGTTAAAGCGACGCAGTGCCGAATCGCAAAAAATGGCCTGGTCATTTAGCAGCCAAATCTTCTGGGGCTGAAGCGGTTAAAGTTAGTTTAAAGTTAGTGTGGAGTTAGGTTAAAGTTAGTGGGAAGTTAGTTTAAAGTTAGTATAGAGTTAGTGTGGAGTTAGTTTAAAGTTAGTGTTGAGTTAGTTTAAAGTTAGAGTGGAGTTAGTGTGGAGTTAGTGCGGAATTAGTTTACAGTTAGTGTGGTATAAGTTTAAAGTTAGTGTGGAGTTAGTTTAAAGTTAGTGTGGAGTTAGTTTAAAGTTAGTGTGGAGTTAGTGTGGAGTTAGTTTAAAGTTAGTGTAGAGTTAGTGTGGAGTTAGTTTAAAGTTAGTGTGGAGTAAGTGTGGAGTTAGTTTAAAGTTAGAGTGGAGTTAGTGTGGAGTTAGTGCGGAATTAGTTTACAGTTAGTGTGGTATAAGTTTAAAGTTAGTGTGGAGTTAGTTTAAAGTTAGTGTGGAGTTAGCGTGGAGTTAGTTTAAAGTTAGTGTGGAGTTCGTTTAAAGTTAGTGTGGAGTTAGTGTGGAGTTAGTTTAAAGTTAGTGAGAGGTTAGTTTAAAGTTAGTGTGGAGTTAGGTTAAAGGAAGTGGGAGGTTAGTTTAAAGTTAGCGTGGAGTTAGTTTAAAGTTAGTGTGGAGTTAGTTTAAATTTGGCGTGGAGTAGGTTTAGCGTTATTGTGGGGTTAGTTTAAAGTTAGTGTGGAGTAAGTTTAAAGTTAGTGTGGAGTTAGTTTAAAGTTAGTGTTGAGTTTGTGTGGAGTTAGTTTAAAGTTAGTGTGGAATTAGTTTAGAGTTAGTGTGGAGTAATTTAAAGTTAGTTTAGAGTTAGTGTGGAGTAAGTTTAAAGTTAGTGTGGAGTTAGTTTAAAATTAGTGTGGAATTAGTTTAAAATTAGTGTGGAGTTAGTGTGGAGTTAGTTTAAAGTTAGTGTGGAGTTAGTTTAAAGTTAGTGTGGAATTAGTGTGGAGTTAGTTTAACGTTAGTGTAGAGTTAGTGTGAAGTTAGTTTAAAGTTAGTGTGGAGTTAGTTTAAAAGTTAGTTTAAATTTAGTGTGGAGTTAGTGTGGAGTTAGTTTAAAGTTACTGTGAAATTAGTATAAAGTTAGTGTTGAGATAGTGTGGAGTTAGTTTAGAGTTAGTGTGGAGTAGGGATGAGCCGAACACCCCCCGGTTCGGTTCGCACCAGAACCTGCGAACGGACCGAAAGTTCGCACAAACGTTAGAACCCCATTGACGTCTATGGGACTCGAACGTTCAAAATCAAAAGTGCTCATTTTAAAGGCTAATTTGCATGGTATTGTCCTAAAAAGGGTTTGGGGACCCGGGTCCTACCCCAGGGGACATGTATCAATGCAAAAAAAACTTTTAAAAACGGCTGTTTTTTCGGGAGCAGTGATTTTAATGATGCTTAAAGTAAAAAAAAAAGTGAAATATTCCTTTAAATATCGTACCTGAGGGGTGTCTATAGTATGCCTGTAAAGTGACGCGTGTTTCCCGTGTTTAGAACAGTCCCTGCACCAAATGTCATTTTTAAAGGAAAAAATCTCATTTAAAACTGCTTGCGGGTTTAATGTAATGTCGGGTCCTGGCAATATGGATGAAAATCAGTGAGACAAACGGCATGGGTACCCCCAGTCCATTACCAGGCCCTTTGGGTCTTGTATGGATATTAAGGGGAACCCCGCACCCAAATTAAAATAAGGAAAGGTGTGGGGCCACCAGGCCCTATATACTCTGAACAGCAGTATACAGGATGTAGGTTTGTTGTTAAGTAGAATCTCTTTGTAATTTTGAACGGGTACATTTTTAACGTGTTTAGCTCCAGCCAAAAAATCTTTTTTAAGCTTTTTGGAAAACATAGGGAAGGGTTATCACCCCTGTGACATTTGTTTTGCTGTCTTTCCTCCTCTTCAGAAGATTTCACCTCACTTTTTGTCCCAATGGATTGGAAAGCATCAGTGGAAAGGAGAAATGTTTTTCCCATATTAACTCTTACAGGAGAGAATTTCCCTTCCTAGGGGTAGATTTATTCTCACTTCCTGTTGTCTCCTTCCGTTTGCAAGTAGGAGTCGTTTGTAAGTTAGTTGTTTGAAAGTAGGGTCCTGCCCTATATACTCAGCAGAAATTTGGGCCTTAGGTGTTGCTGTGGCCACAACACTGTAAGCCCTCACAGGGCTCTGCTGTGAAATATTAGATCAAGAATTGTAATTACATGCCCCTGTTGAACAGGAGCTGAAAAATTAGGCCTTAGGCACTGGTGCTGGTGCCACAACACTGCAACCCCTCACAGACACTCTAGTTGGAATGCAGGAACGAGCCCTGCTGCAAAGTATTGCATCAAAAATTGTAATTACACGCCCCTGTTAAACAAGGGCTGAAAAATTGGGCCTTAGGCACTGGTGCTGGTGCCACAACACTGCAACCCCTCACAGACACTCTAGTTGGAATGCAGGAACGAGCCCTGCTGCAAAGTATTACATCAAAAATCGTAATTACACGCCCCTGTTAAACAGGGGCTGAAAAATTGTGCCTTAGGCACTGGTGGTGGCACCCAGAACCAAAAATGTTCTTACAAGCTATCAGCGTGATGATTGAGGAGGAAGAGGATAATTACTCAGGGATAGTCACTCAGCATCAGCATAGGCAGTCTTTGAAGGGATCTGAGATTTCAAAAAAAATTATTCGGTTACATCAGCATCAGGTGCTTGGTAGCTGGTGGTGATCCAAGACTCATTCATTTTTATGAAGGTCAGTCGATCGACCGAGTCAGTGGACAGACGCACCCTGTGATCGGTTACCACGCCTCCAGCAGCACTGAATGTGCGTTCCGAAAGAACGCTGGATGCAGGACAGGCCAGTAGCTCAATTGCATACTGTGCAAGCTCTGGCCAGTGATCCATCCTAAAGACCCAGTAACCCAGAGGATTTTCGGTGGGAAAGGTGTCCAAGTCTGATCTTGCCCCTAGGTATTCCTGCACCATGTAAAACAGACGCTGGCGATGGTTGCTGGAACCGATCATACCTTGGGGCTGCGGACCAAAAAATTGTCTGAACGCATCGGTCAGACGGCCACCTTCTCCACCGCTCCTTCTTTGACTGACCGAAGCCTCAGCAACACGTTGTCCAGAAACAGGAGTTTGTAACCTCCCAGTCTCTGGGAACGCGTTGCACAGACCTTTCTGCAAGGCCTCCCGAAGATGTTTCATCCTCTGCTCCCTCTGCGATGGCAAGATAAGGTCCGCAACCTTACCCTTGTAACGTGGATCAAGGAGGGTTGCCAGCCAGTATTGGTCCTTCTCCTTGATACCACGAATACGAGGATCCTTACGCAGGCTTTGCAGGATCAGGGAGGCCATGCAGCGTAGGTTTGCTGAGGCATTCGGTCCGGAGTCCTCTGGGTCACTAAGGACGACATGGTCCGCAGCCACCTCCTCCCAGCCACGTACAAGTCCATGTGTTTCTTGGGACTGATCCCTTAAAGACTGCTGCTGATGCTGAGTGCCAGGCTCCACCTCCATACTGACACAATCTTCCTCCTCCTCCTCCTCCTCTTCCTCCTCGTCCTCTTCCTGTGTGATCGGCGGGCACGCAGGAACACTGTCTGGATAAAGGGGACCTTGAGAGCTAAGGAATTCCTCCTCTTCCTGCCTCTGTTCTGCCTCAAGTGCCCTGTCCATTATTCCACGCAGCGTGTGCTCCAACAGGTGGACAAGGGGGACAGTGTCACTGATGCATGCACTGTCACTGCTCACCATCCTCGTGGCCTCCTCAAATGGTGACAGGACAGTGCATGCATCCCTGATCATGGCCCACTGGCGTGGGGAAAAAAAAACAAGCTCCCCTGACCCTGTCCTGGTGCCATAGTCGCACAGGTACTCATTGATGGCCCTCTGCTGCGTGTGCAGCCGCTGCAGCATGGCCAACGTTGAGTTCCACCTGGTGGGCATGTCACAGATTAGGCGGTTCTTGGGCAGGTTAAACTCCTTTTGGAGGTCCGTCAGCCGAGCACTGGCATTATATGACCGGCGGAAATGCACACAGACTTTCCTGGCCTGCCTCAGGACATCCTGTAAGCCCGGGTACCTGCCCAAGAACCGCTGCACCACCAAGTTAAGGACGTGAGCCAAACAGGGCACATGGGTCATTTGTCCCTGTCGGAGGGCAGAGAGGAGGTTGGTGCCATTGTCGCAAACCACCATTCCTGCCTTAAGTTGGCGTGGCGTCAACCACCTCTGAACCTGCCCCTGCAGAGCTGACAGAACCTCTGCCCCAGTGTGGCTCCTGTCCCCCAAGCACACCAGCTCAAGCACCGCATGGCATCTTTTGGCCTGCGTACTTGCGTAGCCCCTTGAACGACTACGGAGCACCGCTGGTTCCGAGGAAGAGGCCATGGAGGAAGAAGAAGAGGAGGGGGTGGAGGAGAGAGGTGTGTCACAATCATTAGCATTTTGGAGGCGTGGTGGCGGAACAACCTCCAACACTACTGCACCTTGTCCTGCATCCTTCCCAGCTGCCAGCAGAGTCACCCAATGCGCCGTGAAACTTAGGTAACGTCCCTGTCCATGCCTGCTGGACCATGAGTCAGCGGTAATATGCACCTTACCGCTGACCGCCCTGTCCAGCGAGGCATGGACATTGCCTTCCACATGCTGGTAGAGAGCCGGAATCGCCTTCCGTGAGAAAAAGTGGCGTTTGGGTACCTGCCACTGAGGAACCGCACATTCCACAAACTCACGGAAGGGGGCAGAGTCTACCAACTGAAAAGGCAGCAGTTGAAGTGCTAGCAATTTTGCCAAGCTAGCATTCAACCGTTGGGCATGTGGATGGCTGGGAGCAAACTTCTTTCGGCGGTGCAGCAGCTGGGGCAGGGAAATTTGCCTGGTACAATCTGACGTCGGTGTACCAAAATCAGATTGCCCACAAGTACGTGGCTGTGACACACCTAATTCTACACCTTCATTCCTCTCAGTGCAGGTCTCAGAGAGGACTGAAGGTCTAGTGGGGTTGGAAATCTCAGCTGATGAGGAGCAAGCAGAGGTCCTCTTTGTTCTTTGGTGTGGGTCTTTTAGATACGCTTGCCAACGAACTGCATGGCAGGTCAACATATGTCTGGTCAAGCATGTGGTACCCAAGCGGGAGATGTTTTGGCCACGCGAGATACGCTTGAGACATATGTTGCAAATAGCAGCGGTGAGATCTGATGCACTCGTCTCAAAAAAGGCCCACACCAAAGAACTTTTTGAATAACGCGCAGAGACTGCAGCGCCCTGCACATGTGGAGCTTTGGGGTGTGATGCAGTCAATGTGCTGCCCTTAGGCTGGCCCCTGGAGGGCATCCTGCCTCGTTGGTGATGTGCCGCCTCCTCCTCCTCCTCCTCCTCCTCTCTCCTATCAGGCACCCACGTTGAGTCAGTGACCTCATCATCCCCTCCCTCCTCATCACTGGAGCAAACCTGGCAGTATGCTGCAGCAGGGGGAGCATGACTGCCAGATTGCTGTCCTTCTTGGGCACCCCCTCTGTCCGTGCTCGTGTTACTGCCTTCATCGAGCTCAGTATCATCATCAGAGCCTTCCAAACGCTGGGCATCCTCCTGGAGCATGTACCCAACACTGTGGTCAAACAGTTCGAGGGACTCCTCAGGAGGACATGGTGGGGCTAGGGAAGGAGTCACTGATGACATTGAGCCGAGGGAAGAGGCCGCTGCTTTGCCAAAGTACCCTGGGCATGGGTGAGAGAGGATGAGGAGGATGAGGACGGCTTGGTCATCCACTCGACCAAGTCTTCCGCATGTTGCGGCTCAACATGGCCAGCTGCCGAAAAAAAGGCCAAGCGTGTCCCATGGCCACGTGCTGATGAGGATGCACCGTCTCCACGACCAGCACTAGACACAGAGCCTGCTTTCCCTCTCTTATTGGCTTGTGACTGTCTGCCTCTCCTTCTTGGCCTTCCAGACATACTAATGGCCTGTAGCTGCACTAAGCTGGGATATATATATATATATATATATATATATATATATATGTACTGATACTGCAGCTAGCAAAATCAACTGCCTGCCTGTAGTATGAGAACACCACCAACCTTCTACAGGTAGCTTTAGCTGAACACTGTGAGGTGGACGCACCCCACTAACTTGTAGGTTTAGCAGAACACTGTGAGCAGGACGCACTGCACTAACTGTAAATAGTCTAGCTGCCTGACTGTGGTACTAATAGGATCAAAAGAACACCAGCAATTTTCTTCAGGTAGCTGTATTTACTGTAACAAGACAAGCCTGCCTGTCAGTAAGAAGATAACAGAAACGGATCTAGCTGAACACTGTGAGCAGGACGCACCCCACTAGCTTGTAGGTTTAGCTGAACACTGTGAGGTGGACGCACCCCACTAACTTGTAGGTTTAGCTGAACACTGTGAGCAGGACGCACCCCACTAACTTGTAGGTTTAGCAGAACACTGTGAGCAGGACGCACTGCACTAACTGTAAATAGTCTAGCTGTCTGACTGTGGTACTAATAGGATCAAAAGAACATCAGTAATTTTCTTTAAAATACTGTAACAAGACAAGCCTGCCTGTCAGTAAGAAGATAACAGGAACGGATCTAGCTGAACACTGTGAGCAGGACGCACCCCACTAGCTTGTATGTTTAGCTGAACACTGTGAGGTGGACGCACCCCACTAACTTGTAGGTTTAGCTGAACACTGTGAGCAGGACGCACCCACTAACTTGTAGGTTTAGCAGAACACTGTGAGCAGGACGCACTGCACTAACTGTAAATAGTCTAGCTGCCTGACTGTGGTACTAATAGGATCAAAAGAACAGCAGCAATTTTCTTCAGGTAGCTGTATTTACTGTAACAAGACAAGCCTGCCTGTCAGTAAGAAGATAACAGAAACGGATCTAGCTGAACACTGTGAGCAGGACGCACCCCACTAGCTTGTAGGTTTAGCTGAACACTGTGAGGTGGACGCACCCCACTAACTTGTAGGTTTAGCTGAACACTGTGAGCAGGACGCACCCCACTTACTTGTAGGTTTAGCAGAACACTGTGGGCAGGACGCACTGCACTAACTGTAAATAGTCTAGCTGCCTGACTGTGGTACTAATAGGATCAAAAGAACACCAGTAATTTTCTTCAAAATACTGTAACAAGACAAGCCTGCCTGTCAGTAGGAATATAACAGGAACGGATCTAGCTGAACACTGTGAGCAGGACGCACTGCACTAAATGTAAATAGTCTAGAAGATAACAGGAACGGATCTAGCTAAACTGAATACAGTGTATATATATATATATATATATATATATATATATGCAACACCTGGGATGCATATATATACACAATACACTTTAAGTGCAGCTAACTGACTGACTGTCCTGCCTAATCTAGCTAACTCAAATGAAATGACACTGTCTCTCTCTCTCTCTAAGCACACCGGAACACACTGCACAGGGCCGCTGTGCAGGCGGCCTTATATAGTGTGGGGCGTGTACTAAATCCCCTGAGCCATAATTGGCCAAAGCCTCCTTGGCTTTGGCCAATTATGGCTCTCTGTTAAGGCGGCGCTGTGATTGGCCAAGCATGCTTGGTCATAGTGCATGCTTGGCCAATCATCAGCAAGCAATGCACTGCGATGCCGCAGTGAATTATGGGCCGTGACGCGCCACACGAATTTGGCGCGAACGGCCCATATCGTTCGCAATTCGGCGAACGATCGAACAGCCGATGTTCGAGTCGAACATGGGTTCGACTCGAACACGAAGCTCATCCCTAGTGTGGAGTTAGTTTAAAGTTAGTTTGGAGTTTGTTTAAAGTCAGTGTGGAGTTTGTTTAAAGTTAGTGTGGAGTTTGTTTAAAGTTAGTGTGAAGTTAGTTTAAAGTTAGTGTGGAGTTAATTTAAAGTTAGTGTGCAGTTAGTCTGGAGTTAGTTTAAAGTTAGTGTGGAGTTAGTGTGAAGTAAGTTTAAAGTTAGTGTGGAGTTAGTGTTTAGTTAGTTTAAAGTTAGTGCGGAGTTAGTTTAAAGTTAGTGTGGAGTTAGTTTAGAGTTAGTGTGGAGTTAGTTTAAAGTTAGTGTGGAGTTAGTTTAAAGTTAGTGTGGAGTTTGTTTAAAGTCAGTGTGGAGTTTGTTTAAAGTTAGTGTGAAGTTAGTTTAAAGTTAGTGTGGAGTTAGTTTAAAGTTAGTGTGGATTTAATTTAAAGTTAGTGTGCAGTTAGTCTGGAGTTAGTTTAAAGTTAGTGTGGAGTTAGTTTAAAGTTAGCGTGGAGTTAGTGTTGAGTTAGTTTAAAGTTAGTGTGGAGTTAGTTTGGAGTTTGTTTAAAGTTAGTGTGGAGTTTGTTTAAAGTTAGTGTGGAGTTTGTTTAAAGTTAGTGTGGAGTTAATTTAAAGTTAGTGTGGATTTAGTTTAAAGTTAGTGTGGAGTTAGTTTAAAGTTAGTGTGGAGTTAATGTGAAGTTAGTTTAAAGTTAGTGTGGAGTTAGTGTGGAGTTAGTTTAAAGTTAGTATGGAGTTAGTGTTGAGTTACTTTAAAGTTAGTGTTGAGTTACTTTAAAGTTAGTGTGGATTTAGTTTAAAGTTAGTGTGGAGTTAGTGTTGAGTTAGTTTAAAGTTATTGTGGAGTTCATTTAAAGTTAGTGTGGAGTTAGTTTAAAGTTAGTGTGGAGTTAGTGTTGAGTTAGTTTAAAGTTAGTATGGAGTTTGTTTAAAGTTAGTATGGAGTTAGTTTAAAGTTACTGTGGAGTTAGTGTGGAGTTAGTTTATAGTTAGTATGGCGTTAGTTTAAAGTTAGTGTTGAGTTAGTGTGGAGTTAGTTTATAGTTAGTATGGAGTTAGTTTAAAGTTAGTGTGGAGTTAGTGTGAAGTAAGTTTAAAGTTAGTGTGGAGTTAGTGTTTAGTTAGTTTAAAGTTAGTGCGGAGTTAGTTTAAAGTTAGTGTGGAGTTAGTTTAGAGTTAGTGTGGAGTTAGTTTAAAGTTAGTGTGGAGTTTGTTTAAAGTCAGTGTGGAGTTTGTTTAAAGTTAGTGTGGAGTTTGTTTAAAGTTAGTGTGAAGTTAGTTTAAAGTTAGTGTGGAGTTAATTTAAAGTTAGTGTGCAGTTAGTCTGGAGTTAGTTTAAAGTTAGTGTGGAGTTAGTGTGAAGTAAGTTTAAAGTTAGTGTGGAGTTAGTGTTTAGTTAGTTTAAAGTTAGTGCAGAGTTAGTTTAAAGTTAGTGTGGAGTTAGTTTAGAGTTAGTGTGGAGTTAGTTTAAAGTTAGTGTGGAGTTAGTTTAAAGTTAGTGTGGAGTTTGTTTAAAGTCAGTGTGGAGTTTGTTTAAAGTTAGCGTGGAGTTTGTTTAAAGTTAGTGTGAAGTTAGTTTAAAGTTAGTGTGGAGTTAATTTAAAGTTAGTGTGCAGTTAGTGTGGAGTTAGTTTAAAGTTAGTGTGGAGTTAGTTTAAAGTTAGTGTGGAGTTAGTTTAAAGTTAGCGTGGAGTTAGTGTTGAGTTAGTTTAAAGTTAGTGTGGAGTTAGTTTGGAGTTTGTTTAAAGTTAGTGTGGAGTTTGTTTAAAGTTAGTGTGGAGTTAGTGTGGAGTAAGTTTAAAGTTAGTGTGGAGTTAGTTTAAAGTTAGTATGGAGTTTGTTTAAAGTTAGTATGGAGTTAGTTTAAAGTTACTGTGGAGTTAGTGTGGAGTTAGTTTATAGTTAGTATGGCGTTAGTTTAAAGTTAGTGTTGAGTTAGTGTGGAGTTAGTTTATAGTTAGTATGGAGTTAGTTTAAAGTTAGTGTGGAGTTAGTGTGGAGTTAGTGTGAAGTAAGTTTAAAGTTAGTGTGGAGTTAGTGTTTAGTTAGTTTAAAGTTAGTGTGGAGTTAGTTTAAAGTTAGTGTGGAGTTAGTTTAAAGTTAGTGTGGAGTTAGTTTAAAGTTAGTGTGGAGTTAGTTCAAAGTCAGTGTGGAGTTTGTTTAAAGTTAGTGTGGAGTTTGTTTAAAGTTAGTGTGGAGTTAGTCTGGAGTTAGTTTAAAGTTAGTGTGGAGTTAGTTTAAAGTTAGCGTGGAGTTAGTGTTGAGCTAGTTTAAAGTTAGTGTGGAGTTAGTTTGGAGTTTGTCTAAAGTTAGTGTGGAGTTTGTTTAAAGTTAGTGTGGAGTTAATTTAAAGTTAGTGTGGAGTTAGTGTGGAGTAAGTTTAAAGTTAGTGTGGAGTTAGTTTAAAGTTAGTGTGGAGTTAGTTTAAAGTTAGTATGGAGTTTGTTTAAAGTTAGTATGGAGTTAGTTTAAAGTTACTGTGGAGTTAGTGTGGAGTTAGTTTATAGTTAGTATGGCGTTAGTTTAAAGTTAGTGTTGAGTTAGTGTGGAGTTAGTTTATAGTTAGTATGGAGTTAGTTTAAAGTTAGTGTGGAGTTAGTGTGGAGTTAGTGTGAAGTAAGTTTAAAGTTAGTGTGGAGTTAGTGTTTAGTTAGTTTAAAGTTAGTGCGGAGTTAGTTTAAAGTTAGTGTGGAGTTAGTTTAGAGTTAGTGTGGAGTTAGTTTAAAGTTAGTGTGGAGTTAGTTTAAAGTTAGTGTGGAGTTAGTTCAAAGTCAGTGTGGAGTTTGTTTAAAGTTAGTGTGGAGTTTGTTTAAAGTTAGTGTGAAGTTAGTTTAAAGTTAGTGTGGAGTTAGTCTGGAGTTAGTTTAAAGTTAGTGTGGAGTTAGTTTAAAGTTAGTGTGGAGTTAGTTTAAAGTTAGCGTGGAGTTAGTGTTGAGCTAGTTTAAAGTTAGTGTGGAGTTAGTTTGGAGTTTGTTTAAAGTTAGTGTGGAGTTTGTTTAAAGTTAGTGTGGAGTTAATTTAAAGTTAGTGTGGAGTTAGTGTGGAGTAAGTTTAAAGTTAGTGTGGAGTTAGTTTAAAGTTAGTGTGGAGTTAGTTTAAAGTTAGTGTGGAGTTAGTTTAAAGTTAGCGTGGAGTTAGTGTTGAGTTAGTTTATAGTTAGTATGGAGTTAGTTTAAAGTTAGTGTGGAGTTAGTATAAAGTTAGTTTTGAGTTAGTGTGGAGTTAGATTAAAGTTAGTTTAGAGTTAGTGTGGAGTAAGTTTAAAGTTAGTGTGGAGTTAGTTTAAAGTTAGTTTGGAATTAATGTGGAATTAGTTTAAAGTTAGTGTAGAGTTAGTTTAAAGTTAGTGTGTCCTGGGAGATGTTTGTTATCAATCCAGGAGGCAATTGGCATAGTTGGGCCGTAGCATTGCATTTTATCAAAACTGGAAATGACGCGATGCAAGGCAAGGCGGCAGCCAGTGCCATTTTTAAAAAGGGAAACCAGGCTTTTGTTGCCATGGTTACCAAAACTTTTTAAACACAATGATGGGCGGTGGGGGTTTCGGCTGGAACATCTGATTACATACAGAGCCCGGGAGACAGCACAGCCTTTACTAATCATTTATAAAAGTGTACTATGATGGGGGCCTTTTTGATGGGGCAGTTTTGATGGGGGCAGTATGATGGGGCAATTTTGATGGGGGCAGTTTTGATGGGGGTAGTTTTGATGGGGCAAATTTGATGGGGGCAGTATGATGGGGTAATTTTGATGGGGGCAGTATGATGGGGCAGTTAAATGGGGCATTTTGATGGGGCGATTTGACGGGGCAGTTTTGATGGGGCAATTTTGATATGGCAGTATGATGGGGCAATTTGATGGGGCAGTATGATGGGGCAATGTTGATGGGGCACTTTTGATGGGGGCAGTATGATTTGAAAATTTGGGGGCAATTTGAAGGGGCAATTTTGATGGGGGCAGCATGATGGGGCTATTTTGATGGGGGCAGTATGATGGGGCAATTTTGATGGGGGCAGCATGATGGGGCTATTTTGATGGGGGCAGTATGATGGGGCAATTTTGATGAAGCAGTATGATGGGGGCAATTTTGATCGGGGCAGTTTTGATGGGGGCAGTATTGATGGGGCTATTTTGATGGGGCAGTTTTGATGCGGGCAATTTTTATGGGACTGTATGATGGGGCAGTTTTGATGGGGCAATTTTGATGGGGGCCGTATAATGGGGCAATTTGATGGGGGGAATTTTGATGGGGCAATATGATGGGGGAGTTTTGATGGGAGTTTTGATGGGGCATGTTTGATGGACGGGCAATTTTGATGGGGCAATTTTTATGGGGGCAGTTTTGATGGGGCAATTTTGATGGGAGCAGTATCATGGGGCAATTTGATGGGGCAGTATGATGGGGCAATTTTGATTGGGGGCAGTTTTGATGGGGCAATTTTGATGGGGGCAGTATGACAGTATGAGGGGTCAATTTAAATGGGGCAGTATGATGGGGCAAATTTGATGGGGGCCTTTTTGATGGGGCAGTTTTGGTGGGGCAATGTTGATGGGGGCAGTATGATGGGGCAATTTTGATGGGCTCAATTTTAATGGGGCAGTATGATGGGGCTATTTTGATGGGGGCAGTTTTGAGGGAGCAATTTTGATGGGGGCAGTATGATGGGGCAGTATAATGGGGGCAATTTTGATGGGGCAAAATTGATGGGGCAGTTATGATGGGGGCATTTTTGATGGTTGCAGTATGATGGGGCAATTTTGATGGAGGCAATTTTGATTGAGGCATTTTTGATAGGGAAGTTTGATGGGGCAATTTTGATGGGGGCAGTATGATGGGGCAGTATAATGGGGGCAATTTTGATGGGGGCAAAATTGATGGGGCAATTATGATGGGGGCAGTTTTGATGGTGGCAGTATGATGGGGCAATTTTGATGGAGGCAATTTTGATTGAGGCATTTTTGATGGGGCAGTTTGATGGGGCAATTTTGATGGGGCAGTTTTGATGGGGGCAGTTTTAATGGGGTAATTTTGATGGGGCAGTATGAGGGGGCAGTTAGAGTTTTAGAGTTAGTGTGGAGTTAGTTTAAAGTTAATGTGGAGTTAGTTTAAAGTTAGTGTGGAGTTAGTTTAGAGTTAGTGTGGAGTTAGTGTGGAGTTAGTTGAAAGTTTGGAGTTAGTGTGGAGTTAGTTTAAAGTTAGTGTGGAGTTAGGTTAAAGTTAGTGTGGAGTTAGTTTAAAGTTAGTGTGAAGTTAGTGTGGAGTTAGTTTAAAGTTAGTGTGGAGTTAGTGTTGAGTTAGTTTAAAGTTAATGTGGAGTTAGTGATGAGTTAGCTTAAAGTTAGTGTGGAGTTAGTGTGGAGTTAGTGTGGAGTTAGTGTGGAGTTAGTTTAAAGTTAGTGTGGAGTTAGTGTGGAGTTAGTGTGGAGTTAGTTTAAAGTTAGTGTGGAGTTAGTGTGGAGTTAGTGTGGAGTTAGTTTAAAGTTAGTGTGGAGTTAGTGTTGAGTTAGTTTAAAGGTAGTGTGGAGTTAGTGTGGAATTAGTTTAAAGTTAGTGTGGAGTTAGTGTGAAGTTAGTTGAAAGTTAGAGTGGAGTTAGTGTGGAGTTAGTTTAAAGTTAGTGTGGAGTTAGTGTTGAGTTAGTCTAAAAGTAGCGTGGAGTTAGTGTGGCATTAGTTTAACGTTAGTGTGGAGTTAGTGTGGAGTTAGTTTAAAGTTAGTGTGGAGTTAGTTTAGAGTCAGTGAAGATTTAGTTTATAGTTAGTGTGGAGTTAGTTTAAAGTTAGTGTGGAGTTAGTGTGGAGTTAGTGTTGAGTTAGTTTAAAGGTAGTGTGGAGTTAGTGTGGAGTTAGTGTGGAGTTAGTGTGGAGTTAGTTTAAAGGTAGTGTGGAGTTAGTGTAAAGTTAGTGTGGAGTTAGTGTTGAGTTAGTTTAAAGGTAGTGTGGAGTTAGTGTGGAGTTAGTTTAAAGTTAGTGTGGAGTTAGTTTAAAGTTAGTGTGGAGTTAGTGTGAAGTTAGTGTGGAGTTAGTTTAAAGTTAGTATGGAGTTAGTATGGAGTTAGTTTAAAGTTAGTGTGGAGTTAGTGTGGAGTTAGTATGGAGTTAGTTTAAAGTTAGTGTGGAGTTAGTGTGGAGTTAGTTTAAAGTTAGTGTGGAGTTAGTGTGGAGTTAGTTTAAAGTTAATGTGGAGTTAGTTTAAAGTTAGTGCGGAGTTAGTGTGGAGTTAGTGTGGAGTTAGTTTAAAGTTAGTGTGGAGTTAGTTTAAAAGTACTGTGGAGTTAGTTTAAAGGTAGTGTGGAGTTAGTGTGGAGTTAGTTTAAAGTTAGTGTGGAGTTAGTTTAAAAGTACTGTGGAGTTAGTTTAAAGGTAGTGTGGAGTTAGTGTGGAGTTAGTTTGGAGTTAGTGTGGAATTAGTTTAAAGTTCGTGTGGAGTTAGTTTAAAGTTAGTGTGTCCTGGGAGATGTTTGTTATCAATCCCAAGAGGCAATAGGCATGGTTGGGCCATAGCATCGCATTATTTCAAAACTGGAAATGACGCGATGCAAGGCAAGGCGGCAGCCAGTGCCATTTTTTTAAAAGGGCAACCAGGCTTTTGTTGCCATGGTTACTAAAGCTTTTTAAACACAATGATGGGCGGTGGGGGTTTCGGCTGGAATATCTTAGCTCTGATTACATACAGAGCCCGGGGGACAGCACAGCCTTTACTAATCATTTATAAAAGTGTACTATGATGGGGGCATTTTTGATGGGGCAGTTTTGATGGGGCAGTATGATGGGGCAATTTGACGGGGCAGTTTTGATGGGGCAATTTTGATGGTGGCAGTATGATGGGGCAATTTGATGGGGGCAGTATGATGGGGCAATTTTGATGGGGGCAGTTTTGATGGGGCAGTTTTTATGGGGGCATTATGATTTGCAAATTTGGGGGCAATTTGAAGGGGCGATTTTGATGGGGGCAGTATGATGGGGCAATTTTGATGGGGGAAGTATGATGGGGCAGTTTTGATTGGGCAATTTTGATAAAGCAGTATGATGGGGCAGTTTTGATGGGGGCAGTATTGATGGGGCAATTTTGATGGGGGCAATTTTGATGGGACAGTATGATGGGGGCAGTTTTGATGGGGGCAGTTTTGATGGGGCAATTTTGATGGTTACAGTATAATGGGGCAATTTTGATGGGGGGAATTTTGATGGGGCAGTATGATGGGGGCAATTTGATGGGGCAGTTTTGATGGGAGTTTTGATGGGGGCAGTTTTCATGGCGGGCAATTTTGATGGGAAGCAATTTTGATGGAGCAATTTTTATGGGGGCAGTTTTGATGGGGTAATTTTAATGGGGCAGTATGATGGGGCAATTTTGATGGGGCAATTTTGATGGGGGCAGTATGACAGTATGAGGGGGCAATTGTAATGGGGCAGTATAATGGGGCAAATTTGATGGGGGCAGTTTTTAGGGGGCAATTTTGATGGGGCAGTTTTCATGGGGCAATGTTGATGGGGCAGTTTTGATGGGGCAATTTTGATAGGGGCAGTATGATGGGGCAATTCTAATGGGGTCAATTTTAATGGGGCAGTATGATGGGGGCAATTTTGATGGGGGCAGTTTAGATGGGGCAATTTTGATGGGGCAGATTTGATGGGGCAATTTTAATGGGGCAGTTTTGATGGGGCAATTTTGATGAGGGCAGTATGATGGGGCAGTATAATGGGGGTAATTTTGATGGGGCAAAATTGAAGGGGCAGTTATGGGGCAGTTATTATGGGGCAGTTATTATGGGGCAGTTTTGATGGTGGCAGTATGATGGGGCAATTTTGATGGAGGCAATTTTGATGGGGCAGTTTTGATAGGGCAGTATGATGGGGCAATTTTGACGGGGCAATGTTGATGGGGCAGTTTTGATGGGGGCAATTTTGATGGGGCAGTATGATGGGGCAGCTTTGATGGATGCAGTATGATGGGGAAATTTTAATGGGGGCAGTATGATGGGGCGATTTTGATGGGGGCAGTTCTGATGGGGCAATTTTGATGGGGGCAGTTTTGATTGGGCAGTTTTAAAGGGGGCAATTTTGATTGGGGCAGTATGATGGGGCAATTTGATGGGGGCAGTTTTGATGGGGCAGTTTTGATAGGGCAGTATGATGGGGCAATGTTGATGGGGCAGTTTTGATGGGGGCAATTTTGATGGGGCAGTATGATGGGGCAGGTTTGATGGGGGCAGTATGATGGGGAAATTTTAATGGGGGCAGTATGATGGGGCGATTTTGATGGGGGCAGTTCTGATGGGGCAATTTTGATGGGGGCAGTTTTGATCGGGCAGTTTTAAAGGGGGCAATTTTAATTGGGGCAGTATGATGGGGCAATTTGATGGGGGCAGTTTTTAGGGGGGCAGTTTTGATGGGGGCAATTTTGATGGTGGCAGTATGATGGGGCAGTTTTGATGGGGCAGTTTTGATGGTGGCAGTATGAGGGGGCAGTTTTGATGGGGGCAATTTTGATGGGGGCAGTATGACAGTATGAGGGGGCAATTTAAATGGGGCAGTATGATGGGAGCAAATTTGATGGGGGCAGTTTTTATGGGGCAATTTTGATGGGGCAGTTTTCATGGGGCAATATTAATGGGGGCAGTTTTGATGGGGCAATTTTGATGGGGGCAGTATGATGGGGCAATTTTGATGGGGTCAATTTTAATGGGGCAGTATGCTGGGGGCAATTTTGATGGGGCAATTTTGATGGGGGCAGTTTTGATGGGGCAATTTTGATGGGGCAGTATGATGGGGCAGTATAATGGGGGTAATTTTGATGGGGGCAAAATTGAAGGGGCAGTTATGATGGGGGCAGTTTTGATGGTGGCAGTATGATGGGGCAATTTTGATGGAGGCAATTTTGATGCGGCAGTTTTGATGGGGGCAATTTTGATGGGGGCAATGTTGATGGGGCAGTTTTGATGGGGGCAGTTTTGATGGGGGCGATTTTGATGGGGCAGTATGATGGGGCAGTTTTGATGGGGCAGTTTTGATGGGGCAATTTTGATGGGGGCAGTATGATGGGGAAATTTTACTTGGGGCAGTATGATGGGGCAATTTTGATGGGGGCAGTTCTGATGGGGCAATTTTGATGGGGGCAGTTTTGATGGGGCAGTTTTAAAGGGGGCAATTTTGATGGGGGCAGTTTTGATTGGGCAATTTTGATGGGGGTAGAATGATGGGGCAATTTGATGGGGGCAGTATGATGGGGCAGTTTTGATGGTGGCAGTATGAGGGGGCAGTTTTGATGGGGGCAATTTTGATGGAGCAGTATGATCGTACAGTTTTGATGGGGCAATTTGGATGGTGGCAGTATGATGGTGCAATTTTGATGGGGGCAATTTGATGGGGGCAGTATGATTGTGCAGTTTTGATGGTGCAGTTTTGATGGGGCAATTCCTGAAAAAGTTTACTTTTAATTACTTTTTTAAAAGATGCTAATTGTAAATTATATCTCTTGTTTCTGTGCATATATATATATATATATATATATATATATATATATATATATATATATACATAACAAGATATTATATATAGACAAAGACACAGAAACAAGGGATATCATTTACAATTCGCATCTTTTAAAAACAAATTACCTTTTGCAGGAGCTTTTTATATTTCTAGACTTATAATCTTTGTAAATGTAGATAAACTTCCGGGTTCCTGGTGGGGGAAGAGAGGTTTCCATAGCTAAGGGGCGGCAACTGCCTCTGACACTGCTGTTGCTATGGAAACCCGACCTACAATCTATTACACTGCTCGTGCTGCTCTGAGCATGTGCGAGATCAGGGGGTGCATGCTGGGAATACAGGAATACAGGAAGAGATACAGTCTGGCTTCAGATGCCCACACATGAGATGGCCGCGGCCTGCTGGGACTTACAAAAGTAAGAAATCAGTGGTGCAAAAATACAAAACAGACCTTAGTTTACATCATACCTTTACTAGAATACATTAAGCATGGGGATTATAGGGGTATTTTTATCTAAAAAGTAAAATTTGCGTCCGGAACACTGCTTTAAAGTTAGTGTGGAGTTAGTTTAAAGTTAGTGTGGAGTTAGTTTAAAGTTAGTGTGGCATTAGTGTGGATTGGAAGAATTTTCCCCTAATGATCAGGGCACTTTTTACAATACACACTGCTCTGCTTTAAGTGGTAATTGCGCAGTTATGCAATGCTGTATGCAAACAAAATTTGTGTCCTTTTTTTTCCACAAATAGAGTTTTATTTTTGTAGTATTTCATTACCTCTGGGATTTTAATTCTTTGCGATATAAACGAAAAAAGACAGAAAATAGAAAAATTATATATCTAATTTTTGTTATAAAAAAAATCATATATAAATAAACTCAATTCTAGTCATACTTTTAGGCCAAAATGTATTCAGCCACATGTCTTGGGTAAAAAAAATGTCAATAAGCATATATTTATTGGTTTGCACAAAAGTTATAGCGTCTACAATCTAGGGAACATTTTCTGGAATTCACCCAGCCTTTAGTTTATGACTACCTATCTCATTTCTTGAGGTGCTAAAATAGCAGAGCAGTACATCCCATTTTTGTCACAACTGATTGAAAAATGACAAAAAAATTTTTTTTTAAACAAAGTTGTCACTGAAATTATATATTGCTCACACATGCCATGGGTATATGCAGAATTACACCTCAAAATACATTCTGCTGCTTCTCCTGAGTATGGGGATACCACATGTGTGAGACTTTTTGGGAGCCTAGCCATGTACAGGACCCTGAAAACCAATCACCACCTTCAGGATTTATAAGGGTGTACATTTTTTATTTCACTCCTCACTACCTATCATAGTTTTGGAGGCCTTGAAATGCCAAGATAGCACAAAACCCCCACAAACTACCCCATTCTGGAAAGTAGACACCCCAAGCTATTTGCTGAGAGGCATGTTGAGTATTTTGCAGATTTTGCAGATCTCGCTTTTTTGTCACAATGTTTTGAAAATTAAAAAAAAAATACTCACCATCCCTCTTAGAAAATACCTTGGGGTGTCTACTTTCCAAAATGGGGTAATTTTGGGGGGGGGGGGGGGGGTGCTATCTTGACATTTCATGGCCTCCAAAATTGATAGGTAGTGAGGAGTAAAATCACCATTTTACGCCCTTAGAAAACCTGAAGGCAGTGATTGGTTTTCGGGGTCCTGTACACAACTAGGCTCCCAAAAAGTCTCACACATGTGGTATCCCCAGACTCTGGAGAAGCAGCAGAATGTATTTTGGGGTGTAATTTCACATATACCCATGGCATGTTTGAGCAAGTACTCACACAGCCTGCAGGCATCCAGCAAAACTTGGACACAGGAATGAACGTCCAAACCCAGAGAAAACCTACAACACAGTTTTCTCCACTCAAAATAACATGTTGGAGCTACTCAAACTGCAGCATCATTTTTTTTATCCATTTCCTAATCTCACACAGTGACAGGGCATCGCACTGTAACACTGCCAATAGGACTTTTACTACCTGTGCTAAAACCGCCCACAGAGGCTGTCTACTGCAGTAGATGGAAAAACTAAGGCTGCTACCAATACACAAATTATAGCACATTGCACCTGTAATTACAGCTGCACATATTGCTCATTACTCACTAGCTTATTTACTCCAGGTGGGTCCTCATGGTCATTACCCAAACTATAATCTCTTGTCAGAACTCTTAAAGCTCAAGTGGAAATAAACTGCTACATTCACCAATTCAAATGACTGGCTTCACGTTTTTCAGATCTATGTAATGAACCCACATGTTCAATAAATTGACTTTCTCATTCTACTTTGTCTGCCAGCATTCTGATATAGTCTGTGATCAGCTTTGCACTGTAGTAGGAAATCTGTAAGTGGGGACATGACGTCACTCACTGGCTTTCCCTAAAACTAGTGTGGAGCGATCAGAAAAATCTGTATAAGGAGATTGTCGGGATACAGCACTATACTATGCTGTACATTGCTGTACTATTTAGTTACATTCCATTGAGTAACCCTCTTTGTTCACAGTTACATACGCCCAACAGTCTTTCTAATGCCCTGTACATACAACCAGTTTTGCCGTCTGAATAAACTCTGAAGGTTTTTACAACGGAGTTCCGATGGAATTCCGCTCAAGCTGTCTTGCATACACACGATAACACCAAATTCCGACTGTCCAAAACGCGGTGACGTACAACACGTACGACGGGACTAGAAAACTGAAGTTCAATAGCGAGTAGCCATTAGCTTCCGTCTCGTACTTGCTTCAGAGCATGCATCGTTTTTGGTGCGTCGGAACAGCATACAGACGAGCGTTTTTTCCGTCAGATATTCCGCTCGTGTGTACGCGGCATTAGGACTATTTTTTTTTTGTATCAGTAAAAACTGTACTCTATTTGCTAGCCTCTGATCCACCCCTATGCAGCCTCTTTTGTAATTTATTAGGGTGATTTTTCTTTCATTTTACATTTCTCCAATTTGTTTTCTACTAGGGTTAAAAAAAAATGTGTTTTTGTGGATTTAGTGTTTTCAGGGTTATATACTTTTTTGGACGGGGGGTAATTTAATTTGAATTTGTTTTACTAGAACCTTTATTAAGTTTAGGGTGTGCAATATACTCCTGCTGCTGGACAGTTGTTATCACAGTGCAGTGCATTAACTATTATGCACCTAAAGCCCCACATATTTATCCCCCATCACCATAGTTTTGTAAAAGCTAAATGCTTCATTCACGACCCAAAAAAATACTACAATGACAGGCAGGTCTAAAATGAGAAGCAGATGTGCTGCATGCGGAGGTAGTAGAGGGTAAGCAGACCCTGCAGGACACAGTGGTGGTAGGACCACACAAATTAGAGGTAGGGCACAATTGCCTTTTTTCCCCCCAAAGTTACCAATCAATACAGCCACAGCACAGCCAGCAGAGAATTGACTGGCATGCAAATTCTTCCACATCTACAGTACATCGTCCATTTAAAAACAAACAAAAAAACAAAAAAACAATTAGGCTATGCAGTGCAGTACTACAATAAAAAAAATGCTAACACATTTTTATTTTTAGCAAACTATAACTGCTTTTTTTTTAAGACACCTGTTGTGGCTGTTACTTTCACTAGTCAAAACAGGCTTTGTAACACGTGTTAAAAAAGAATGTGATGCTGCTAAAACTACCTCTGGAAATCATTTTTTAAAATGAAATTAATAGGATTGGGGTGCTAATGCTGTATGTAAAACAAGCTCATTGCAGAAGAAAAAAAATTACTTACACAGCCAAATATAAACTGTCAGAGCACACTGTCACTGAAGACATCCATGAATATTGTGCTGTAGGGAATCCTTCAAAACTATCAGCTGGAAGCCCCATAATGTTGTGTTTTATCGCCAGCTACCAGGGAGCAAAACAGCTATAATACTTGACTTCCAGTTGCCTGTTTGCTGCTAACCCAAAATGACCTGACTACACTCTTGCTAGCAGTCTGGCTAGACCTCTGCTTGGACTTGGCAATGCTTTTGCATGCTGCCTCCTCTCAGACCTGACTCTCATAACTGCCTCAAAACCTGAATACTCATGTTTGTAGCCTGGGGAACAGTCTCACCGTAACCTCTCTGTTCCAGCTACAACCTCGGTGGGCAATCCTGAAGGCTGCACCTTGGTGTTAGTTTACAGCAAAGTAAACCAGGAACACTAGGGTTCCTGGCTCATCTCCATAATCAAGAGCTCTGATGAAGGCCAACTGCCGCTAAGATTTTGCGCCCTATGTGAACTTGAAGAACATACCATGGGGCAATGTAGCAAGAATTTTCTCCACATTTGCAGATCAAATAGAGTGATTATTACAGTCACTTATGATTCACATAGTTGCATATTTTATAATTTTTGAAGGAGGTTTTGCATCAGTTCACACACTCTCTAAGACCCCTTTCACACTGGAGCATTTTGCAGGCGCTATAGTGTTAAAAATAGCATCTGCAAACCACCCCAAAACAGCTGCTCCATTCACTCCAGTGTGAAAGCCCAAGGACTTTCACACTGGAGCGGTGCGCTGGCAGGGCATCAGAAAAAGTCCTGCCAGCAGCTTCTTTGGAGCGGTGAAGGAGCGGTGAACTCACCGCTCCTCCACTCCTGCTCCCCACTGAAATCAATGGCATAGCGCTGCGATACTGCCAGAAAAACGCCCCGCTAGCGGCCGAATAGCACGCTAAAACGATGGTAAAGCGGCGATAAAAATAGCGCCGCTTTACCGCTGACGCCCGGGCCCCAGCAGTGTGAAAGGGGTCTGAGGGCTATAGTTTGTCCCAGCCCCAGTCAATGTTGCTTTTTCTTAACACTTTGGTCTGTATGTAAAGGCAGGGACTGATGTGAATGTACAATATATATGTAAAGAGCTGCGTAAATTGATGGCGCTATACAAGTACCTGTAATAAATAAATAAGTAAAGGCGGAGAAAAATATAAATATACGCATGTAAAATAATCAAATGAACTAATATGTTGGATAATACTACTGCAAGTATTAACTGCATGCAGCTATCAGAACAAATATATTTCATGATGGTGGTCTTTAATCACTTTTGGACCCTAATCGTAGGATATAGGCCTTTAAAAAACTTGCAAAGTTCCTAGGCATATCTTCTCTATTTTTCTCCTCAAAATGACAGCTTGGGATTGCTCTGTTTCACAGGTGGCTGCAACAGCTCCTGTACAAAATCAGCATTCCAAATGCCACTTAATGTTACATTATTTTTACTTTGTTTCATTTACTTTGGTTCATTGTTATGCAGGTCAAATGGATGGCCTTTGATCAGCATGACATCAGTTAAAGCAGTAATAGCTAACCTTGGCACCCCAGATGCTTTGGAACTACATTTCCCATGATGCTCATGCACTCTGCAGTATAGTTGAGCATCATGGGAAATGTAGTTCCAAAACATCTGGGGTGCCAAGGTTCGCCATGACTGAGTAAAGCAACCTTACAAGTAAAAAATAAATAAATAAACAAAAATGCGTTCTAATAAACCCATATTATCCCTAAGCAGTTCTAACTAATTCCTTTCTCCCCTCCTACTACATTTTTTTTTTTTAACCATTCATATTTTAAACTTTTTTTCATTTGTTCTAAATTTTCAGTGTCACATTAAAAATGCACAAAACTGGAAAACAAACGTGCCTTTGTAATTTTTTACCAAACATGTAATTTTATTGTCATTATAAACCGTAAACACTATTACATAAAGATTGCATATAGAATAAAATGAGTTATGCAAAATAATTTTGCCAAAAGTCTCATTTGCCATAACCCCCCCAACACTCACCCCCTCAAATCATTCTTTAAAATTTTTTAGTACTTTACCATGGCAAAGTTATTTCCAAATAACTAGGCCTACAACAGAAATGTTAGACCCCTTTCACACTGGGGTGGTTTTCAGATACTTTAGCACTGGAAATAGCCTCTGCTAAGCGCCTGAAAACTGCCTCCCATTCATTCAAGTGTGACTTTTCACACTGGGGCAGTGCGCTTGAGGGATGTTCCGAAAAAATCCTGCAAGCAGCATCTTTGGGCCGGGTTAGGAGTGCTTTTTTTAGCATTCCCAAAACTCCCTGCTCATTGAAATGAATGGGCATCGCTTCCGAAGCACCTGAAAAGTGATTCTGAAGCTCCGCAACACAGGAGTTTTTAACCCCTTCTTTGGGGGTCAAAATTCCCCGCAAGCTTAAATAGCGCTAAAGCAGCGCTAAAATGAGCAGCACTTTAGTGTTAATGCGGCCACGGCCCCAGTGTGAAAGGGGTCTAAAAGTTGCTATAGTCCATAAGGGGCTTATAGGTGTAAGAGCTGGAGTGATTTATCAAAGTCATTTACACACTTTATGGATTTGAACACATTTCAGCCATAGGGCTATTTATCCTGTTTACTTTGTCATCGTCATTTGATACTGAAGTAATAAATGTATAGCTTTTTTGGACAAATGAGGGTTTCTTTTGGTGGTATAGCATTTTAAGATTTTTTTTATACACACATATATATATATATATATATATATATATATATATATATATATATATATATATATATATATATATATATATAAATATGTTAATGGAAAAGTTTAAAATGGAAAAAAAAATAACTTTCTATACCAATTTGATCACTTATGCCGCGTACACACGACCGGACTTTCCGGCAGAAAAGGTCCGACGGAATCATTCCATCGGACATTCCAATCATGTGTGAGCTTCATCTGACTTTTTATTTCAAAAATTCTGACAGACCTAGAAATAGAAAATCTTTCCGACGGACTCAATTCCTATCTGAAAAAACGTTCATCTGTATGCTAGTCCGACGGACCAAAAACGACGCAAGGGCAGCTATTGGCTACTGGCTATTGAACTTCCTTTTTCTAGTCCCGTCGTATGTCATCGCGTTCTAAACGAACGCACTTTGGTGTGATCATGTGTAGGCAAGTCCGTTTCAGCGGAACTCTGTCGGAACTTCGTCGGAAAGACCGTCAGAGTCTACTCTGACGGAAAGTCCGGTCGTGTGTAATCAGCATAAGTTTTAAAACAACCCATATTTCTGACCCAAATTTGCAGATTTACAGTGCAAATTGCTGAAAATAATAAGTTAAAAGGCAACCAATAAAGGCTAATGAATGTTATATAAAAGTGCTTAGTTTCGGCTCCTTGATTAAAATTGCAACAACATATTACGATTACACACATACTGTAAGTGTGTAATTTTGTCATATGTTTACCTTCATAGGTGAGCAAAGTTAAAAATGTTTACATTTCTAATGCTTTTGGAAACAGGGAAGGAACAAAGAACACAGGATTTAACTTACTTTGTATTTACAACAGAAGATCATTGTCCACTCCATTCCTCCACATGTCCAAAACCAATAAAATACATTTTCTGAGAAGTTACGCATGCTTGCACTCACTTATTTATAACAAAAGAGGAGGCCTGTGGGACTTTAAATGAGGTCTATGACGTGTAGGTCAAAATTACCTCCATACCTAATTCTAAAGCGAAACAAGAAAGGGGTTGGGACTTTAAATGAAGCATGCAATTGGGAATGAGTAACGAACTGTAAATTGGTAAGAAAGTTTATTGCAAATAACCATTAGTATGGTCAGAACCAGTACACACATACATATAAGTATGATATTAATTTGATAGATATATACACACATATAAATTCATATACATACACATAAATGCAAGGGCACCGTATTTCATGGTGGCTCACACGTCAATTTCGAAAATCATGAATTGTTGATGACATAATAAAAAATAAGTATCTAGTAAGACATTCAGTCAGACAAATTATTGCACATATCTTGATGTTATTCTAAGTAGAAAATGCATTGTTGTAGCATCAGTAACTTGTTGTGTTTCGTGGTTAATTACCACTCATCAGGAGAAGATGTGGCCAGGGTGTCTAAAGAGTATAAACAATGAGTCAGACTAGGTGTAGGGATACAGAATATTTGAGGGGAAGTGGTATAACATCCACCCATACTCACAGGCTAATCATGAGTCTCGAGTGTGGCAACAGTCACTGGAGGTAGGTCCGGGTCATCGTCTAGCATGGGCGCTGAGGCGGCACACAAAGGCACAGCACCAGGGAACAGAAAAAGGGGAATGTGCAGGAAAGGTGTGGCTGAAAAGCCTTTTCCCATCAGAAAATCCATGGTGATGTGGGGTTGTTCGTCCCAAACATCTAAGAATAAATATAGAAGTAAATGTAAAATATGTATATTAGTATTGGAAAATTAGTTTGGATGTCTGATGAGGGAAAGACTCTGAATGGTCCTATAAAATAGTAAGTGTAAGATAAGAAGTGATATGATAATGGGTGTGTCAGAACCAATGTGGTAAACAAAACCAAGGATTTGGCTAAAGTAACATGTTGTATGTAGTGTCAAAATAGTGAAGGTGTTTACAAATAGTGAAGGGGTATTGTATAGGTGATCAAATACTGAACACCAGGATTGAAAAATTGTGAAAAACAAAAAGAAACAGATTACCAACAAAGTTACATGTGGAAAACTTTGTGCAGTTGTCCAGAAGTGCCAAACCAAAAATCAAATCTGTTCCCATGATGAGGAGTTATATACTCCACTCTGGCAAATAGTGTACCGCCAAAGTCACGCAGGCCAATAAGAGAGGGAAAGACGCAACAACTGAGCGGAAGATGCCCAACGTTTGGCGCCAAAACCCTCCCCCATATAGCCGCAGATGGATATGCACAAAGTGCTGGTACCACAAGGCGGATGTTGTCGACGCCTTGCGTCCAGCACCAGATGCGTGACGTCGATGCGCAGTGGGGAGTCCACCCGAGTCCTCAGCCAAAGGACAAAGAGGGAGGGGGCGGAAGCCAGGTGCGCCTCACAGCTCCCAAATGCCAGAGAAATCGCAACGCCAACACGCCGAGGAATGCTGGACCTTGGACTCACTTATTTAGCTCTTTGTTTTTTGTCCCGGTCACATCATTGCATAAAAATGCAGATACAGTCTTATTAGGTACTAGGATGTACACTGCCAAAATGTAATTGTTCCTCATTATCCACTGAATGGTTCAACCCAATTCCCCATTTCCACATTCTGCTGCTCTGTACAAGAATGTATGGAAGAGGCCCATCATCTATTCCAGCACTTAAGTAGTTAGTTCAAATAATGTGGGACAGGCCTTGCATAGCAGGGTACTTCCCAATCATGCCTGGGGCAGAGACGGGGAGGGGAAGAGCAGGATTGGTGACTAAGTAATCATGACACCCTGCCAGCACTTACATGTGGCTCTTCAATAACGTAATGCATATTTTCTTTTTAATGGTTGCTGTAAATTGAAATATAGAAACAAATATATTCTGAAATGAGGCACAGAAAAGAGCATATTACAAAGGGCATATGAAGTTCTCCTAGACAGTGCTATCTGGACATAGAGAACTGAAGATTATATACAGTATGTCTAATAGTCGCCTTATGATTGTTATAAGCATGAACTAATGTTCACAGGTGCAATGAAGCTGATGTTAGGTTAGGACTTCATACACCGTGACTGTTATTAAACAGTCCAAATTGTAATAACTGCCATTGATCCGCAGTGGAAGGCTATTAACAGGAGGCTGAAAGGCAATATCTCACCTCCTGACAGCCTGTTTTAATTGTGTGTAAATGCAGGGCAGTTGTGGTGTGGTCCCATTCACTTGAATTGGTCACGTTCAGTGGAGGTATTGCCTGCCATACACAGGTTTCATTTTTGCTGAGGCTTTGAAGCAAAGCAGTATGTGTACAGTGCCGAGTGGCTGCATGTTTTTCTTTAGGTGGGAGGTCCGTAAGTGGTAAAACCGTGGCTTCACCACCTGTTTTACTGCCCCCTGGAAGTCAAGAAGGCTTGAAAAAGTTTGATTGAAATTTGACAAAAATTTCCCCTAGAATGAACTGTTGTTCTTTGTTGAACTAGATGGACTTGTGTCTTTTTTCAACCTAACTAACTATGTAACTGTTAATCATTCATTAACAGTTTATTGATTGACTCATTTAGTGCAATTGATTTCTAAAACATACAGTACATTATTTTTAATCACAATGATTGCGATGTTTTATACAGTATTTGTCCAGCATTATGGCTAACTCAGACACACCATATGCCATGCTACTCCCTGCATTCCCCACTATTACACCAAATTGCTGAAGTAATGGAACAACTCTTCAGCACATTTCAATGTTTAGCCTCATCAGCTGTTGCAAAGTCCTATAATATGGACAAGATATAAATATATGAAAATACCGTGCTAAGCTAGTGTCAATAAGCAATAACAAATAAAAAAGAAAAATAAACAGTATTGACTGTGCTAAATATAGTGCCAAAAACTATCAATAATGAGACATAAATCAATCAAATCAATATAAAATAAAGTTCCAGAGTGCTAAGAGACATAATCACTTAATACAATAAAACAAACCAAAAACTGCATCAACCACTTGCCGACGCCATATAGCAAAATGACAGCGACAAAGTGGTTTCAATATCCTGACCGGACGTCATATGACATCCAGCAGGATAACAGCCGCCGCGCGCCCGTGGGGGCGAGCATCGCAGCGATCGGTGGTGCGGTGTGTCAGTCTGACACACCACTACACTGATCTCGGTAAAGAGTCTCTGACAGAGACTCTTTACTACGTGATCAGCCGTGTCCAATCATGGCTGATCACAGTGTAAACAGGATGAGCCGTTAATCGGCTTTTCCTCACTCGCGACTGTCAGACGCGGTTAGAGGAGAGCGATCAGCTGCTCTTCTCACAGGGGGGGTCTGTGCTGATTGATTATCAGTGCAACCCCTCCGAGGATGCCCACACTGGACCACCAGGGATGTCACTAGGACCACCAGGGACGACACTAGGATCACTAGGGATGTGTCCACCAGGTATGCCACCCTAGACCACCAGGGATGCAATCAGTGCCCACAATGAATGCCAATCAGTGCCCACAATGGATGCCAATCAGTGCCCACAATGGGCATCACTGATTGGCAAGCATTATTGTTTGGCACTGATTGGCATCCATCCGTACCATCAATTACTGTACATCAATGCCACCTATCAGTGCCCATCCATGCCCATCCATGCCACCTATCAGTGCCCATCTGTGCCACCTATCAGTGCCCATCTGTGCCACCTTTCAGTGCCCATTAGTGCCACCTATGTGTACCCATCAGTGCTGCATATCAGTGCCGCCTATCAGTACCCCATCAGTGCCGCATATTAGTGCCCATCATCAGTGCCCATCAGTGCCACCTCATCAGTGCCCATCAGTGAAGGAGAAAACTTACTTATTTACAAAGTTTTGAAACAGAAACCAAAAAAAAACTAATTTTTTTCAACATTTTCGGTCTTTTTTTATTTAGCAGAAAATAAAAATCCCAGAGGTGATCAAATACCACCAAAAGAAAGCTCTATTGGTGGGAACAAAATGATAAAAATTCAGTTTGGGTACAGTGTAGCATGACCGTGCAATTGTCATTCAAAGTGCAACAGCGCTGAAAGCTGAAAATTGGTCTGGGCAGGAAGGTGTATAAGTGCCTGGTATTGAAGTGGTTAAAGTCCATATAACATGTTTCAAATCTTGGTGTGATGATAAAGTGCTATAGTGCTAGTGAAAATCAATAACCAAATTCCATCCACAATTCGTCCACGGCTGTAGTAATACTCCACATGTGTTCAAGTGACACCACTCTTGTGCTCCTCCCCTGTGTAAGTATGCTCACCTCAGCGCATGTGACCTTGCAATTAAGCTTGGTCTAAACACGCCAGCGAACCAACTCTGGGTTCTCTGTAGATGGATCTGTGATATCCTATGCTGTCCAATGGTGTAGTCTCCACATGTATATGAGAAATGAGGACTGGATAGTGTGATACCATTTATAAAAAATACATACCGTATTTATCGGCGTATAACACGCACCGGCGTATAACACGCACCCCAATTTAGGAGGGAATTTTAAGGAAAAAAAACTTTTAGGAGGGAAGTTGAAGGGAAAAAAAACTTACATTTAAATGCCCATCATTGCAGCCTTGTCAGTGCAGCCTTGTCAGTGCAGCCTTGTCAGTGCAGCCTTGTCAGTGCAGCCATGTCAGTGCAGCCATGTCAGTGCAGCCTTCCCCAGTGCAGCCTTGTCAGTGCAGCCATGTCAGTGCAGCCATGTCAGTGCAGCCATGTCAGTGCAGACTTCCCCAGTGCAGCCTTGTCAGTGCAGCCATGTCAGTGCAGCCATGTCAGTGCAGACTTCCCCAGTGCAGCCTTGTCAGTGCAGCCATGTCAGTGCAGACTTCCCCAGTGCAGCCTTGTCAGTGCAGACTTCCCCAGTGCAGCCTTCCCCAGTGCAGCCTTCCCCAGTGCAGTCTTGTCCCAGTGCAGCCTTGCCCTAGTGATCCCAGCCATTCTGGGCTTCAAAATCGCCGATCGCGATTTGAAAATGGCGCCGCCGGCGCCGAAATACACAGAGCCGGTCCTCGGCTCTTTCCGGCGGCTCTCGTTCACTTTCGGCTCCACTCGTAGTCCCGAGCGGAGCTATCTGAACCTAGCCGAGTAGGTTCGGATAGCTCCGCTCGGGACAACGAGTGGAGCCGAAAGTGAACGAGAGCCGCCGGAAAGAGCCGAGGACGGGCTCTGTGTATTTCAGCGCCGGCGGCGCCATTTTCAAATCGCGGTCGGCGATTTTGAAAATGTGACAAGTCGGGATCGCAGGGGATCGGCGTATAACACGCACCTGCGATTTTCCCCTGGTTTTAAGGGGAAAAAAGTGCGTGTTATACGCCGATAAATACGGTATTTATTCAAACAAAAAGCCCCCATGCAGGGTACTCACATGGTGCAGGTGCTTCAGTGCACCACTCTGTGACAAGCATAAAAATGTTGAGATTTTGTGTCCCCTCGCTCAGCGAGGTCACTTAGCACTCTCGCACTTTATTTTATATTGATTTGATCGATTTTTTTTGCCACTATATTTAGCACAGTCAGTATTGTTTATTTTTATTTTTTATTTATTATTGCTTATTGACACTAGCTTTGCGCGGTATTTTCATATATTTGAATTGTTTATCATGGATGTATGGGACGTGATCAATACCAGCAGCTGAATATCTAGTCTCAGATTTAATACTTTGTGGTAGCTCACAAGATTTTTAGTTTATACATATGGACAACATATAGTATGTACATGTGAGATAAGGGTGCCTTCTATAGTTAAGAAGGGCAGACCAAACATTTGCCTTAATCACACAGCTGTTGCTAAACTCACATCATCTAAAAATTCTGAACTTTTTGGAATAGCTGCACTGAAACATATGCGTTTCAGATTAAAATTATTCTGAATAATGAATAATGCTCTGTATAATATAAAAACACTTTTTTTTTTCTTTTTATTACTGACGGGAAAATAAATGTTAACTGCCTGTAATCTGCAGTATGTTAACACATGTTAAATACATTTGGGTCTTTTTCCCACTATCCATTAGTGTACAGTAAAAAGCCCTTTGTTTGAAAATAAATGGAAAAACAATCAATAATAGCAATGTTAATAAAATGGAACTGAATAATATACTAGGTTTGCCAACTATATTGTACTGCTCGCTTAGTCTCATGCGCTGATGTTAATGTCAAGAGATAGTGCCCAAACAGCTCCAGACTCCAAGAAGTGTATATACCAGTGTTTTCTTTGCTCTTCACTATTAAAATATCACAACTGGAAACAGCTGCAAGTATTCCTTTTCAATATCTGTATAGAAACAACATATGACAAAGCACTTTGTTGTCTACATCAGTGTTTCTCAACCTTTTCTCAACATTTTGTCAGTCAAGGCACCCTTTAAAATTTATGCACAGTCTTGAAGCACCGCCTTCAAAAATGTAAAAAAAAAACTAGCAACATCCACAAGGAGACACCCAACATTAGAGGTGATTCATTCTTTCAAAGCAAATAACTTTTGCACACTGGTACTAACTAGTATTCCTATGTTTCTCTTCTCCCCCAATTCTCTCAGCTAATGTCACCCCAGTGCTGAGAGAGAGAGGCACAGGAGGGTCAAACAAGGATGCTGTGGAGGCAACAGACATCATTCTTATCAACTGATGACATCATTGGTTGTTAGGATGCCAGTGTCTAGAAAGTCGTAATGGTGCAAATAGAAAACCCGTAGCTTTGTGTAATTAAAAAGCAGGCTTGATCCAGCTGCTGGCTTGTATACAATTTTTGATCAAATTTTAGACATTTTTCCAAGGCACCCCTGAAGAAACCTCAATGCACCCTGGTTGAAAAAGTCTGGTCTACATCAACGACTGCCCCAAATAAGCTAATAGCATAAAGCTGAACTCTAGACAGATATATAAGACACAAATTCATGCTGTTCCATACTCCTCAGTACTTATATACAGTATCTCACAAAAGTTAGTACACCCCTCACATTCATGTGACAACACTGAAGAAATGACACTTTTCTACAATGTAAAGTACTGAGTGTACAGCTTGTATAACAGTGTAAATTTGCTGTCCCCTCAAAATAACTCAACACACAGCCATTAATGTCTAAACTGATGGCAAAAAAGTGAGTACACCTCTAAGTGAAAATGTCCAAATTGGGCCCAAAGTGTCAATATTTTGTGTGGCCACCATTATTTCCTAGAACTGCCTTAACCCTATTGGGCATGGAGTTCACCAGGGCTTCACAGGTTGCCACTGGAGTTCTCTTCCACTCCTCCATGACGACATCGCCGAGCTGGTGGATCTTAGAGACCTTGTGCTCCTCCACCTTCCATTTTAGGATGCCCCACAGATGCTTAATAGGGTTTAGGTCTGGAGACATGCTTGGTCAGTCCATCACCTTTACCCTCAGCTTTTTTAGCAAGGCAGTGCTCATCTTGGAGGTGTGTTTGGGGTCGTTATCAAGTTGGAATTTTGCCCTGCGTCCCAGTCTCCGAAGGGAGGGGCTCTGCTTCAGTATGTCACAGTACATGTTGGCATTCATGGTTCCCTCAATGAACTGAAGCTCCCCAGTGCTGGCAGCACTCATGCAGCCCCAGACCATGACATTCCCAGCACCATGCTTGACTGTAGGCAAGACACACTTGTCTTTGTATCTCTCATCTGGCTTCCATCACACACGCTTGATACCATCTGACCCAAATAAGTTTATCTTGGTCTCATCAGACCACAGGACATGGTTCCAGTAATCCATGTCCTTAGTCTGCTTGTCTTCAGCAAACTGTTTGTGGGCTTTCTTGTACATCATCTTTAGAAGAGGCTTCATTCTGGGATGACAGACATACAGACCAATTTGATGCAGTGTGCAGTGTATGGTCTGAGCACCGACAGGCTGACCCCCCACCCCTTCAAACTTTGAAGCAATGCTGGCAGAACTCAAATGTCTATTTCCCAAAGACAACCCTTGTATATGACGCTGAGCACATGCACTCAACTTCTTTGGTCGACCATGGCGAGGCCTGTTCTGAGTGGAACCTGTCCTGTTATACCACTCAATGGTCTTGACCACTGTGCAGCAGCTCAGTTTCAGGGTCTTGGCAATCTTCTTATAGCCTAGGCCATTTTTATGTAGAGCAACAATTCTTTTTTTTCAGATCCTCAAAGAGTTCTTTGCCATGAGGTGCCATGATGAACTTCTAGTGACCAGTATGAGAGAGTGAGAGTGAAAACAGCAAATTTTTACACACCTGCTCCCCATTCACACCCGAGACCTTGTAACACTAATGAGTCACATACATGACACCGAGGAGGGAAAATGGCTAATTGGGCCCAATTTAGACATTTTCACTTAGGGGTGTACTCCCTTTTGTTGCCAACAGTTTAGACATTAATGGCTGTGTGAGTTATTTTGAGGGGACAGCAAATTTACACTGTTATACAAGCTGTAAACTCACTACTTTACATTGTAGCAAAATGTCATTTCTTCAGTGCTGTCACATGAAAAGTTATAATAAAATATTTACAAAAATGTGAGGGGTGTGCTCACTTTCCTGAAAAAATATAGCAAATTACAAAATTAATATAGCATATTCAATTGCTACACAAGCCATGTTGTAATTTAATGTTATTAAAAATAACCTTTCCTTTTCAATCTGTACAGAGTTTTTGTACAGAAGTTCCCCAGAAATGTAATTTCCTGCTTGTGTGATTGGTTCACTGGTTTTCCCAGAAGCCTGCTCTCAGATACAAGTAACATTTTAGGCATCCACTGCAATAGGAATTATATTTTCGATGAGATACTCCCTAAGGGTTAATTACTTCTAAAGGGATGCAGACACTGCAACTTCCCTCACTAGAAGACAAGTGCATCAGCCAATTAGATTGAACACAGACATCTCCATTCAGAAACCAGACTTCCAAGGACATAGAATAACATAGAGTTTTTTTTTTTTTTAACAGAAACTGGTAGGACTCTGTTACAAAGTTTGTTAAAATCCTTGACATTTTTTTTTCTTTTTTTTTTACAAAAGTAGAGTTACTCTTTAAAGGTAAGGTACCCCACCATACCACATACAGTGCCTTGAAAAGGTATTCATACCCCTTGAAATTTTACACATTTTGTCACGTTACAATCCAAAATGTAAATGTCATTTATTGGGATTTTATGTGATAGACCCACACAAAGTGGCACATAATTGTGAAATGAAAGGAAAATGATAAATGTTTTAATTTTTTTTTTTTTTTTTACAAATTAATATATGAAAAATGTGGCGTGCATTTGTATTCAGCCCCCTTTACTCTGATACCCTAAAATCTAGTGGAACCAATTGCCTTCAGAATCACCTAATCAGTAAATAGAGTCCACCTATGTGTAATTTAATCTCAGTACAAATACAGCTGTTCTGTGAAGCCCTCAGAGGTTTGTTAGAGAACCTTCCTGAACAAACAGCATCATGAAGGCCAAGGAACACACTAGACAGGTCAGGGATAAAGATGTAGAGAAGTTTAAAGCAGGGTTAGGTTATAAAAAAATATCCCACGTTTTGAACATCTCACAGAGCACTGTTCAATCCACGATCTGAAAATAGAAAGAGTATGGCACAACTGCAAACCTACCAGGACATGGCTTTCCACCTAAACTGACAGGCTGGGCAAGGAGAGCATTAATCAGAAAAGCAGCCAAGAGGCCCATTGTAACTTTGAAGGAGCTGCAGAGATCCACAGCTCAGGTGGGAGAATCTGTCCACAGGACAACTATTAGCCGTACAATCCACAAATCTGGCTTTTATGGAAGAATGGCAAGAATGCTGTTCTGTTCTGGTCAGATGAGATCAAAATTAAAATTTTTATCCTAAAAGCAAAACACTGTGTGGCAGAAAAAATGAACACTGCACATCACTCTGAACACACCATCCCCACCGTGAACCATAGTGGTGGCAGCATCATGTTGCAGGGATTCTTTTCTTCAGCAGGGACAGGGAAGCTGGTCAGAGTTGATGGGAAGATAGAGTCTGCAAAAGACTTCACCTTCCAGCAGGACAACGACCCTAAATATACTGCCAGAGCTACAATGGAATGGTTTAGATCAAAGCATATTCATATGTTAGAATGGCCCAGTCAAAGTCCAGACCTAAATCCAATTGAGAATCTGTGGCAAGACTTGAAAATTGCTGTTCACAGATGCTCTCCATCCAATCTGAGCTATTTTGCAAAGAAAAATGGGCAAAAATGTCACTCTCTAGATGTGCAAAGCTGGTAGAGACATACCCAAAAAGACTTGCAGCTGTATTTGCAGCGAAAGGTGGTTCTAAAAAGTATTGACTCAGGGGGGCTGAATACAAATGCACGCCACACTTTTCACATATTTATTTGTAAAAAGTTGTGAAAACCATTTATCATTTTCCTTCCACTTCACAATTATGTGACACTTTGTGTTGGTCTATCACAAAAATCCCAACAAAATACATTTGCGTCTTTGGTTGTAACATGACAAAATGTGGAAAATATCCAGGGGTATGAATACTTTTTCAAGGCACCGTACATTTACCTTGCTACTGGCAATATAGTTTTGTAGCCATAAGACTAGAAAAGTCCATTCTCATTTGTGGGTAGTACTAGCTAGTAGCTACAAATAAATAAGAATGGACATCTCCGGGTGTGATGTTAGAGCTACATACTGATATTGATATTTTGATAATGTTGTCCATAAAGCATTCAGCTTTCTGCATAGCCTTGCAACTTTTGAGGTTGCCACAGTGGGTATTGCACCCCTATAAGTTATGCAACCATGTTTTATTTGGAACTTGTACCACCGTTATCCCTCCCTGACCTGCAGCAGCAAATGTCTTTTATCCCACACCCTTCTTAACTTATTGCTACTTTAACTAGCCCTTATGTCCTACTTTACAACCTTTATGACACTTAGGGGGTTATTTACGAAAGGAAAATCCACTTTGCACTGCAAGTGCACTTGAAAGTGCACTGAAAGTGCACTTGGAAGTGCAGTCGCTCTAAATCTAAGGGGTAGATCTGAAATGAGTGGAAGCTCTGCTGATTTTATCATCCAATCATGTGCAAGCTAAAATGCTGTTTTTTATTTTCCTTGCATGTCTCCCTCGGATCTACAGCGACTTTACTTTCAAGTGCCCTTGCAGTGCAAAGTGGATTTTCCTTTAGTAAATAACCCCCTTAGTGTTTGCACTGAGGTGGCTGACACTGCCAACTCCTTTGTCACCTATGAATCAATGGCACTGTTTGGCGATTACAGTACAATGTTGTGTCTTCTTTTCTATTCTTCTAGATTTTTTAAACTTTATTTCTCATCTGTCTATTCCCCCTTTCCTATTCCAATCTCTCCCAGCTCCCTTCTCCCTTGGAATGAATCACGTCGGAGCCAGCCCCCTACTGTGAACCGAACCCTTATTAGCATCCTAGTTACTATACACAATGCTTCTCAGTCTATAGTCACTCAATGTTTATGGTTTGGACACCCCTAAAAAATGGACCAAGGTCTTTCGCTATCTTTACTCTAAACAGGCCAACATCACTTGCATGCAAGAGACACACTTTTCCACATCAGCTTGTCCCAGATATTTTAGCACGGGCTACCCACAGGTTTTTACCGCAAATGGTCGCACTAAACAGTAAGGCACCTGTTTGGCTTTAAATGGTCTATCCCTTTTGCCTAAAAATTTTAGCCAGCCATATTATACCCCCAACCAGGGACAAATCAAATTTTTTCAGGAAAATTTTTTTGCTCATACAACAACACCAAAAAGGTACCCTTCTGTTGTATGGGAACTTGAACCTAGTGATTCACCTGACTCTGGATAGAAATACATTCACACCCATCCTTTCTCTCCTACATTTTCCCAGCCAACAGGCTATTCCAGTAATTGCTTAAATCTTTTGCCTTGGCAGACAGCTGGTGCAAAATGCACCGTAAGATACAAGATTTCTACCTTTACTCCAGGGGAATTTTCTGAAAGCAGTGGGCATGTGTGCAAGATCCTAAGTTGGGCCACCTGCCTGAGACAAAGAAAGTTTGGCAAGTGGAAATAAATGGGTCTGGGTTTTCATTGCACTAAATATTTGGTGTGGGACTCCCTATTTCTTCTATAGAGATCAGACCTTGCTTTCGTCTCAACCCTGATTTGTCTATTGGCAAACATTCAGCATCTTCTGTCATCTGAGAGGGAGAGCCCCCCCCCCTTTTTCTTTTCTTTCTCCACTGACCTTCTCTGATTCATACTTCCTTTTTCTGTGCATCCTCTATGTTATTGTCTCCCTGCAGTTTACCCATGTACAAATTGTTTTCTCTACATGTAAAACAAGAAAAATTGCTCAGAATTAAACCTTTATAATTGAGCATCAACAGCTCCTAGATATCATGAGCAGTATTATTATTACACAGGATTTATATAGCGGCAACAGTTTGTGCAGCGCTTTACAACATGGGGCAGACGGTACAGTTACAATACAATTCAATACAGGAGGGATCAGAGGGCCCTGCTTGTTAAAGCTTACAATTTTGAAGTGAGGGTCAAGTGGAACAAAAGGTAATAGTTGTGGGGGATGATCAGATCGAGAAAATGAAAATACAGTTGTTAGGTGTGGGTAGGATAGGCTTCTCTGAAGAGGAGGGTTTTCAGGACTCGTCTAAAAGCTAATAGATTAGGAGATAATTGGACAGATTGGGGTAAGGAGTTCTATAGGATTGGAGAGGCTCTGGAAAAGTCCTGGAGGCGAGCATGGGAAGAGGTGACGAGGGAGCTAGATAGCAGAAGGTCTTGAGAGGAATGAAGAGAACGAGTAGGTTGGTATTTTGATACTAGGTCAGTGTTGTAGCTGGGGGCAGAGTTGTGGATGGCTTTGTAAGTAGTTGTTAGTATTTTTAATTTAATTTGTTGGGTGAGCGGAAGCCAGTGGAGAAATTGACAGATAGGAGTAGCAGACACATAGTGATTAGTGAGGTGGATGAGTCTGGCAGCAAAATTCATGATGGATTGAAGGGGGGATCGACTATGTATAGGTAAGTCCATGAGGAGGGAGTTGCAGAAGTCGAGGCGAGAGATGACCAGGGAGTGAATTAAAAACTTTGTTGTGTCATTGGTTAGAAAGGGGCATATTTTGGAGATGTTGCAGAGGCTTAAAGGAGAGTTCAGAGTCCAGGACTAAACCTACGACCTTGGCGCGCGGGGATGGGCTTATAGTTGTGCTATCAATTTTGACAGAGAGATCGGGGGAAGAAGCACGTGAGGGAGGAAAAATTATAAGTTTGGTTTTAGATAGATTAAGTTTGAGGAAGCGGTGTGACATCCAGACTGATATATCTGATAGTAAATTAGTGATACGTGAGGCGACTGAAGGAGTGATCTGAGGGGTAGAGAAATATATTTGGGTGTTGTCAGCGTAGAGGTGGTATTGGAAGCCATGGAAGGCTATCAGCTGACCGGGGGAGGAGGTGTAGATTGAAAATAGGAGAGGTCCAAGAACAGAACCTTGGGGGACCCCAACAAAGAAAGGAAGAGGAGAGGAGGAAGAAGAATTGTAAGTAACGCTAAAGGTGCGGTTGGATAAGTAGGAAGAGAACCAGTGAAGAGTACAGTCAGAGACCAAAGGCGTGGAGTTTTTTGAGGAGGAGGGAGTGGTCAACTGCATCAAAGGCAGCAGAGAGGTCCAGGAGTAGGAGTACAGAATAGTGTCCATTGGTTTTGGCCATTAGTAGATCGTTTGTTCGTTTTAGGAGAGCAGTTTCTGTGAAGTGTTGATGGCCAAATACGGACTGAAGGGGATCAAGAAGGCTATTATCAGCAAGGTGGTCGCTCATTTGGTTGTAGACCAGACGTTCAAGGAGATTGGATAAAAAGGGAAACAAGGAGATGGGGCACAGGTTGTTAAGATTGGATGGGTCCAGTGAGGGCTTTTTAAGTATGGGGCTGACAAGTGCAGATTTTAGAGAGTTGGGGAAGATGTCAGAAAAGAGGGAGAGATTGAAGATGTGAGTTAAAGAGAGTATAGAGCCAGAGGGTGAACGTAGCATTTGCGAGAACAGGATCCAGGGGGCAGGTGGTAAGATGGACATTAGCATGTCATTTAGCAACTTTGTCTATAATGGTGAGGTTAAAAGAGGAAAGTAATGATTTTACCTGTGGGCATGAAGTGTAAAGCGTGGAGGGTATCTGAATAGTAGTGATCTCCTCGCGAATCTCCACAGGCTTACGCATCCGCCCTTTTACTTGTCTATGTTTATTGTTGCTGCCTAGTTCTATGGTATCCATTTGTACATTTTTCATATGGTGCTGTTTAATGTTTCTTCTTTTATGTTCTGTATCGCATTGATGAATTCCTTGAATACTAAATGAAGAATGTATTTAAAAAATACTGGGTGTGGCTTAAAGGGTCACAGAGTGCAGGGGTTCAAAAGTAAGTGATGCAAAGGTGCAGTAGTGACTCAGAGTTCAGTTGTCAGAAGTAAATGATACAAAGTTCAAGGGTCAGTAGTAAATGGTGCAAAGTTCAGGGGTCAGGAATAAGTGATGCAGAGTTCAGGGCTCAGTAGTGACGCAGAGTTTAGGTATCAGTAGAAAGTGACACAGAAGTCAGAGGTCAGGAGAAAGTGACTTAGTTATATTTTTTCTGAAATCAATTGCACCAAATGGGCAATTAGATCAATAAAGGATTCCTTTAATCAAAAAAGAGTATTTGGTCTTGTTAGAAAACCTTCAGGGAATTTGGTTCGAATTTTTTTTTTTATGTCGTTGTGGTGGCAAACAACCATTTTTAGGCCCTTCTTGATAAATGTAAAACAACCCTTAATGCCTGAACACAGTTTTGCAACTTTGATATGTTTTAGTAAAACAATACATACCATTGCAACTACTTAAGAGTATCCAGGTAAATTATACCCTGTTTTTTTTTTTTTTAGAACAAATTTGGATTTCATTTGGTGGTACACAGTAATGGATATCTCCTGATTTTTTTTATATAAAAGGAAAATTGGTACAAAATAGTAGAAAAAATTATGTTTAGCTGTATATTTCTTTTAATTACCATAATCTGCCACTAAAGAATAACCCAAAACAAATGATTCTACTGTCCTACAAAATATGTGTATATTATTTGTTGTTTGTACCCATAGTAGGGTACAGAAACAATAGTACATATTTTGCTTTTTCATCCAACATATAAATTGTAAAGGTTCTGTTATTTTTCAGAATTCTATATAAAATTATGTTGTTTTTAGGAGTGAACATTTCTCAAACAAAATGTCACTGAAACAATGTTTGCACATGCTTTCCTCTAAATTAGAAAAAACACTCCAGTGCTCAATACAAGATGCCCCAAGGACACTTAAGTATGTAATGCTTTCTCGGGTTCAGCCCTCCACAGATCAGGAAATCTTCAGTAAACTGCAAAAAACACACACAAGTATCTCCATTCCTCAGAGCTGAGGGAAAAGAAGTGAGTCTCCCGAAACGTGTTCGTTTCTGACCAGATGGTCCAATGATGGGACTCTTTGTCCATAACTGAAGCATCTAGATTACATGCCTACTGTTTTTACATGTTTGTGAGTATCCATTTGGTTGTGGCGTTAAAATAATCTGTTTGGCAGTAATGCATGAGGAGCTTGCGCCCTCTTGAGTGTTTTTTTATGCTTTCCACTAACACAGGAATCTTCAAACTACGGCCCTTTAGCTGTTGGGGAACTACACATCCCATGAGGCATTGTAAAACTCTGACATTCACAGACATGACTAGGCATGATGGGAATTGTAGTTCCTGAACAACTGAAGGGCCGTAGTTTGAAGACCCCTGCACTAACACAACATGAAAACAGATACTATTATTTTATTCTGGGAAGATGTAAAAAACTTGCTTTGCAATGTACACAGTTTTAGCTGCCCCCATTGTTTTAGAATAGTTTTGGTCAAATGTTGCACCCAGGCTACGTCAATAAAAGTCAACAATAGCTTTACCCTTTGACATATTTGACCTATGACATAAATGATACTACGGTGCCATCTAGAGTTTGGGTTTATAAATGCTTCTCTCACAGAAAGGAGATAAAGGGATATGTCTATAAGGAAATGGATACCCAAACATTCTAAATAAATGGCCAGCAGCATAAGCTGAAAGAGGGACTCCATCAGACCAAGGAAGGTCTGTACCAGAGGAACTCCATAAGACCATAGATGGCTGCGCAAGAGGGTACTTTACCTGGGGATGACACTAAATATATACTATGAGGTTTCCTGCAACTGCTTGAGTAGCCTGGAGTCCTGGTTGCCTATAGAGATTGTGAATCTGCCCTAAATGCAAGCCAAGTGTCTTTTTTGTGTATCCCTGTCAGGGCTGGGCTCAGCCCTTCCTTCTCTGAGCTGGCCGCTCAGCTGTCAGCTAATTGCCAGCTCCTATCTCTCCACAGTGACTCACCAGTTGATGATATCCTGCTCGTCAGTCCTGCTTACTTAAGCCGTCCAGCCCAGATGATCTCTGCCTTCGCCTTGGTCAACATCACAGAAACTTTCTCCTGCGCTGTTAAAAACTTACTTGGCTGACATTTCTTCTGGCTCCAGATCCTGCTTGCTGTTCCACTATGCTGATTTCTGGCTTCCTGACTTTCTGGCTTGTCTGATTATCCATTCCAGTTACCGAACTTTGGCTATGTTTTGACTACGTTTGTTCTTTTTACTTTTATTATTAAACAAGTGTAATTTAACTGTTCTTCTGTCTCGGTCTGATTTCATGGTTTATGACAATCCCTTTATCATCCCATTGTCAATGCTCATTTGCTGGGAAGGTTAGACAGTGTGTGCATGCATGTAGTACTTAGTACTTAGTATGTCTTGTATTGTTCTCCTATAATTAAAAGTAGTTTGTATATGCATCATTCTTGTTTAGAAAAGCACATTAATATACTACAGGGTTTTTAGTTTCCTTGCTTTACCACAAAGTAGCTGAAAAGAAAAACACTACTACGCTGGCAAATCCCAGCAAAATCCTAACTGATTTTGCAAGCTTTTCAGGCCTTTGGGTTAAGCCTTAACCCCTAGGCACTGATGGTATGCAAATATGCAGCCTCTCTGCGGGTGGGCCCAATTAGCAGACACAGCTGTGCCAAGAGCACAAGCCATGCACGTTCCAGGCACAGTTACAGGCGGCTAACAGAAAGCTCCCAATCACTTCTTGCGATCGAGAGCTCTCTGATCATGTGACCGCTGTGACAGCCAATCACAAAGGTCACATGATCTTAAACCCCACTTCCCGGCATCTGAAAACCATTAAAGGGGTCGGAGGGGCTGATGCAAAGGGGTTAAATATTTCTCTCACCAGTGCTCAGGTCCAGAACTTAAAAGGAAAGTTTCCCTTCCAGCTGGGAATACTCCCCTCTTCACTACCTGTAGATTTATCTTACGTCTTCCTATGAAGCACTCTATGCATCCAGCTATATCTCTTTCTTTCAGCACACAATATCCAATCTTGATTTCTAAAAGAAATGTTGAACATTTTGGCAAGGTAGAATAGCAGCTTTGAAGATGACCTTATGCCGTAAGTTATGCTACCCTTTCAGGGTGCTTTCTGTCTCTATGCCTCTTCATATACTTCAATGAGTAGTATCAACAATTATCTAGCTTGATTCAAAACCCAAAAACCCCTAAACATACTCTTTTGTAAAGTATAGGGGAGGAGTAGCGATTCCCCATATTATCAATTACTATCAGACAGCAAAATTAGCTCCATTAACCTCATACAATCCACCAATGCTCATTTATGGGTTAGTGCTGAAGCATATTTGTTGGCACCAATGGCGATAGATACTATTTTTTCGACTCCTTGCTTACCCAATTATCAGACACTCCCTAAAAATTTGGCACTCAATGAGATAGTTAGGCAGGTTGCTGTCCCCTTATACTAGTCTTGCAATTATAATGAACAGTCCTGAAGAATGAATATAAAGAACCTCACAGATTTACTTGGTGGATCAAGGCAGGACTGCGTAAGGTATATGATTTAAGGCTGGCAACTCAGCGTGCTCTTAAATAAAAGTAATTTATTTGCTACATGGGTAGCGGTACAAGGTATACTCTATGGAGCCTTCATCAAAGCATTGCTACTCTGTACCTGTACCCATGTAACAAATAAAGTACTTTTATTCAAGAGCACGCCAAGTTGCCAGCCTTTCCTGATTAAGATTAACATATTTGCTTCTTCACAGCTCCCTCTCTCTGCAATCTATGCATCACGCCCCTCCAGCGGAATTATTATTACTTGCAGATTACTGCGCACAATCTATCACTGACTCTTACCTTTTCGAACATATGTACCTCCATGACCCATTATCTAAAGCTATTATCTCTATGATCTATAGCTCCCTCCAGGAGGGTGATTTCCTACACCCACCTTATGTGGGCTTTTGGTAGCTCTTTAAAGTCATGGGATATGGGTCACGTAAAGTCTGGCAATTGCTGGCCATTCAGCTGCCTCGATCTGGCTATAGCCAGATTGAATCTCGAAAAGTTCAGCAGGGACTGGCTGAGATTCAGTGCATCTATGGGTGGAATGGTTGTACTGAAGTTGATCCACTGATCGATTTCAGTACAACCAGCCAGCTGGATTTTTTGCATGTGATTACTGCCGGCACATATATAACACAATAGCGCTGTGGGAGGGATTCCCCCATCAACACAGTCAGTGGAAGCAGAAAAGAAAATTGCATAATATATGGCTTGCTTTGGTGTACATAATTATAATCACAGATCTCTATAGATATATAAATTCCTCTTAACTACAGCACAATGTTCTGTTATTTGATACTTCTATACATTCACTTAGTGCTGATAGAAAAAAATTGAGATTGTGGCCGCTACAAAAATTTAAAAATTTAAAATTTAAAATCATGAAACTGGGGCTGTTGACAAATTTGCAAAATCTGAGACTGCCAGGTCTTGGAATCAGCATATGTTCAAAGAGAATGTGTTTGAGTGTGTTATTCCCCTCCCAAGCATCTGACTGGACATTATTCATCAATATAACTTTGTTTTTTTGGAAAGTTTTATTTCTTCTAATGTGATTAACTCAGTATAAGTCCAAGAAAAAGAACTGTAGAAACCAAAAGTAAGCTATAGCATAAGAATATTGTTCGGAGGAGCATGATTGTCTGTTTACGCTGTATAATAACAAGCATACATCATCACTAATTATTGCACTAGATTTACAGTTCAACTAAATCTGCATACCATGTATGCTGCCTAATTAGTTTTTGCTAATCATTATCTTTTCAAGCAGTAATCAATGCAGCCTTATTATGTATAGGGGCTAAATAGGAACATGAATTATGCAACTTTGCTACTTTATAATGACTAGATTAAGGATCAAGCAATGTTCTCTCTAGAGAGTGGTAATCAGAACAAGACAGCCAGTCAAGCACACAGTCACAACACTGACAAAGTTTAATCGCTTGCTAAACCTTGCAGCCAAGAAATCATATGCAAATAGAAATTACAATGCAAGTCCAGTAAAAATTCTAAAGAAAGAATTAGTCCTATACATTTATACTTTTACTTGTTCTGTGAACAAGCTTTGACCAGTGAAATTCCTAATAAAAATTCAGTGTACTTTTTGCTGAAGATTGCCAAGCTTCATCAAACACCAGAGAAAGGTCAAGGGTGCAGACAGGATCCAACCAATAAAAATCCCTTACATAAACATCAAGCTTTAGATTGCGCCAAAGTGTATGTTCATGCCTATTATAAAGCATTATAAATCATTCAAAAATATCAAATATAGCCCAATTACACCCAGTCTGGAACTATATCAGATAGTCTATAAGCACCCACTTACAGTAAAACCTTGGATTGCAAGCATAATTTGTTCCTGAACATGCTTGTAATCCAAAGCACTTGTATATCAAAGCAAATTTCCCCATAAGAAATAATGGAAACTCAGGATTCGTTCCACAACCATTTATTTATAGATCTTTCAATTTATAGTCCATATAAAAAGATTAAAGCAATGTGATAGGCTGTGTAACCATAAAATGTCCATCCGAAAAATGGCAGCCTCCACGAGGGGATTAGAAGCAAAATCCAGCAGGAGCTACAGAGCATAAAAGAAAAGAGAGGTGCCTCCAAGTGTAGAAATATGGTTACATTTAATGAAGGTACAACATTCAGCACATCCAAGTATGCAGGCATCCAGGGTAAAGCTGTCCACATAGACCATCCTCCTCACTGCCGGCTCTCACCGCTGTCAGTCTGAAATCGTGACCAGGAAGACTACCCTGCAGTAGAGCGATCTGAAAGTGAGGCTTGAAGCGGTCATGGAGTGCAGCATTTAGGAGATGACATTAATGGTGGAGGACAGTCTATGTGGACAGCTTTACCCCGGATACCTGCATACTTAGATGTGCCTGTTTTAATCATCAACCATGTGAGTTGCTAAATGTTGTACCTTCATTAAATGTAACCATATTGCTACACCTAGAGGCGCCTCTCTTCTTTTATACTCAGTTGTGACTTGACGCTACTTGTATATCAAGACATCGCTTGTTTATCTAGTCAAAATTTAATTAAAAATGTTGCTGGTCTTGCAAAATGCTCTCAAACCAAGTTACTCTCAAACCAAGGTTTTACTGTATATGGGGATTATTGCTTCTTCCAGCCCAAATAATTGTTTCACTAGTTTACCACCCTAGAGAACAGGTAAAACCAATTCACATGGTGATAAGCAAGTATAAAATTTAGCCCAATCTCCATTAAAGTGGAACTACACTCCTATTTAAAAAACAATGCTGGCAGGCAAGATTGTATTGCAGAAGAGTTTCTGTAGTTCTCTTCTGCAAAAAGCCTCTTCCAACAATTTTTTTTAAATGTTCGAACAATTTTTATTTATTTTTCAGAAATTTACAAGTAAGAAAATATTAGAACAGAGTAGTACACAATCATTATGTTGCACTAAATTAATATTATAAACAGAAAGCCACACAGGCTACCATTTAGCATAACAAGGCAAGTCGTTGGTTTGTATCAGCATTCAAAATGTGCACTAGAAATTACTGTCCCATGATTATTTCATCCCGGGACTAAATTTAGGGATACTAATATTTAGGAGAAAAACAACCCCAATGGTAAGCAGTAAGGGAGCAGAAGAGGAGCAGTGTCTAGTAAAAATAAGTGCGGGGAGCAGGTAAAGAAAAAACAAATGAGGAGAAAGTAGACGGGAATAAGGAAGAAAAATAAAAAGGGGGGAGATGGGGATTATGTTGGTAGTAAGAAATAATTAGGAGGAAAAGAGTTTGCCCCCCACCTCCAAGCGGTTGCCTCCTGGTCTAGCCAGGTGGCTCCAAATAGATGGTCAGAGATTGAGATGGGATTCTTATACCCTGCTCATCCTTGTTCTCTACTCTGGTCATCCTCTCTCCACCAAGATTTCAGACAACTTGACCTTTTGCCTAGCTTTGATACTGTTCACTTTGAAGATATGGGCATATGCTCCACTAGGTTCTCTCTCTCTCTTCGCCATGCCCCACTCTGTCTAATGTACTCTTTAATCTCCTTATTCCGGATAACATGTCTACTACCCGAATAGAACCCTGAGCTCTTGCCACATTGTCCCAGCTCTGTCACTTTGTACACCCAATCACACGCAGACTTCTGGTCTTCAAAGACCTTCAGGCTAACTATTATATTCCTAAACATATGTTCTACTCCTATCTCCAAGGTAAACATTCTTTTTCTGTATATTCCCCATCCCTGACACTGCCTAAGCCTACTACCTTGAAATATATATGTGCTCAGTGTCCGTAGCAATTGCACTTAATATCTTTCATATATAAAATACTCTATTAAGTACCCTCTCTCATCGAAAACTCACATAGGTACATACGGAAATGGCCATCTATCCTCCAACGTTCTATTTCTCTTTCTTCTTGGGATAAGATTTGGTCTTCCTCTTCTACAGTTTCTAGATGCATGATGCACAGAGAGACAGCTTTTAAAATTCAGATGGTTTGGTAAAGAAGGCCTGAAGTGTTACACCGAGCCTTTACTGTCCTCTCTGTGTTTGTGTAACAAATCAATGGGTACTCATTACCACATTTTTTGGTACTGTGAACGTATAACCCCTTTCCGGGAAAAGATAGTGTTTCTTCTTCAGCGGTTGATAGAAGTAACACTTCCGCTGGACCCGATACACTATCTCTTATGCCGCGTACACACGGTCGGACTTTTTGACAACAAAGGTCCGACGGTCTTACCGACGGACTGTGGACGGAGTTACGACGCACTTTCGACAGACTTTCTAACGACTGGACTTGCCTACACACAATCACACCAAAGTCCGACGGATTCGTACATGATAATGTACGACCGGACTAAAATAAGGAAGTTGATAGCCAGTTAGCCAATAGCTGCCCTAGCTGCCCTAGTGTCGTTTTTTGTCCATCAAATGAGTCCGTCGGAAAGATTTGAAGCATGTTCCAAATCTAAAGTCTGTCAGATTTTCAACCAAAAAAGGCCCGATGAAGCCCACACATGGTCGAATTGTCCGCCGGACTCGGTCCGCCGGACCAGTTCGGTCGAAAAGTCTACTTGTGTGTACGCGGCATTAGGTCTTCCCTTCTCTGATATAGGGAAGTTTCAAAATAAACCGGCCTCATTTATTTTATTAGCGGCTAAGAAAACTATCCTGGTACATTGGTCATCTTCTACGTCCCCTACTCAATCCCAACTCCTGTAAAACATCTCGGGGATTCGGAGAATGGAATATATGACTGACCTGGTGGGTGATACTGTGGCCCAGTTCAGCAAGATATGGGACCCCTGGGACAAATCTGAGTATAGTTATTATAGTTTTGGTGTATATTTTTAGTTCATTTTTAGTTTTTTTTGTTTTAAGTGGTGATATATATATATATATATATATATATATATATATATACGCCATATCTGTGATTATTCTATTCAGTGTTCATATATGTGCTATTCCATTCATTGGATCAATGATCTGCTTTGTGCACTATCGTTTTATTTATCTTTTCCCTGTGTAACGTCCTTTTTCACAAAACTGCAAACTTTGCATTTTGTTTTCTGAAAATCTTCAATAAACATATGGGTGGCTGCCAATTTCTTACATATCATGCACAAGTTAATGTGAGGTATATGCTCCTCAAAGGGGATATGAGTGAGTAAGCAAAATTCTGGTTTAGTTCCATCAACAGATCTAAGGAACATGAAAGCTGAAGGGTGCAGTAAATCATAAATTGAAAGTAGATTAGAGTGTAAACTTTTAGGAGAGTTCCATCGTGGAAAAACATGTTTTCTCTAGGAAAGAGGGAGATGTGGAATACTTGAATACTTAACATTATCCCATACCTTAAGGGAATGGGAAGTGATATGACCATAGGCACCTACTATAAGAGGGGGAAGCCATAAGAGTGTCTGAGATATTAAATTGACTTTCAGGCTCACCAAAAGAAAACATTCACTTGAACATGAGGGAGGGCCAATTGAGAAACCTGTGTGGCTTAGAAATAACTAACCATATAAGTATATAAGAGACACCAAGACCTCCCTGTAGTTTTGGTCTGAAGAGTGGTTGTCTAGTAACCTGTGTAGAATTGTAAATAAAAGTAAAAAATGTAACCTGAAAAGATTGCAGAATATGAAAAGCTACCTGTACTGAAGTATTCTCAAGTAAAATAACAGTTTGGGTAGGATGGTCATTTTAACAGCCGTAATCCTTCAAAGCTAAGAGATAGAGTAGATTTTCTGTTCCAGCAATAGTTCCTGAAGGTGGCATATTAAAGCTGGGTAACTGGCCTGAAATAATGTGTCATAAGAATTAGTTAAATAAACAGTTAAGTAAGGGAGTTTGTTGGGGGTCCAAGTAAATTTATGGTTGTCCTGAATGCCCTGGCATGGCTCAGGGGGAATATTTTTGATCCAACCCTAGATCCCTTACTGTTCACATACAGCCCCAAAATGATGCGAAACGTTGTAAGAGGTATAACAGATTGTGGGATATGAATGGAGATATGATTGGGTTTGCAAATAAAAGAAGAACAACGTTATCAGTGAACATGTGATGATAACTGGCTATTTCTATCCTGGTAACATTGGGGATTCGGGCAAGGAAAAGCCCCAGAGGCTCGATAGACAGCACAAAAAGAAGGGGATAAAGGGGGCAACCCTGCCTAGCTCCTCTTCAAATAGTGGAGGTATCTAATCTGAAACCCATGTCGCCTTACCATAATCTTCCTATCCTCCATACAGAGTGCTTTTCATTGTGGGAAGCAATAGTACAATTTTTATGAATAGAGTAGGGGGGTGGAAAGGGCGGGCATTGGAGGCATATTTGATTGACCTGTGACAGGTCCAGTGGCCTGTAATAAAGTGATTGTTAAGCTTTGATTATTTAAAAAAACAAAAAGCAAACATGTCATACCTCCATTGTGAAGCTCGTTTTGCACAGAGTGGCCCCGAACACCGTCTTCTGGGGTCCCTCGGCAGCTCTTGCGGCTCCTCCCCACATCAGATAACCCCCTAGGAGAAGCGCTCCATAGCAGCCGAATGTATGACTCGGCCCCGCCCCCGGCGCCCGTGTCATTGGATTTGATTGCCAGCAGTGGGAGCCAATGGCTGCGCTGCTATCAATCTATCCAATTAAGAGCCGAGAACCCTGGGCAGAGGGACAGCACGTCCCCACCGGGTGAAGTTCCAAGGCTCAGGTAAGTAAAATGGAGGGCTGGGGGGGCGGTCACTACCTGGTGTTTTTTCACCTTAATGCATAGGATGCATTAAGGTAAAAAAACACAAGGGTTTACAACCCCTTTAACTCCTACAGCACCAGAAGATCACAGCTCTGGGGGTATGGGAGGAGTGGAGGAATGAAGATTTAAATGAAGAGAGCAGCCACCAGATGAAAGGACACTTCTCATGCAATGTAAGTTCTGTCCCTTGTGCTGATTAAAAACTAAACTTAAGCTTTATCCTACTGAAACCGTATAAAAAGATTTCTAAAAAGAAAAGAGTGCATATTTGCTCAAAAGCCAGGAAATGGTTCAACACATTTTTACATTTCATATTAATCGCACATATAATTGTTCATAAAGAAGTTATTCCTGGGGGTGGCAAACCTTATCCATATCCGTGAAGCCTAACATCAAGCAGGGGTCATTTGTGGATGCATGAAAAAAAATATAAACTGCATGGTGAGCAACTGAATACCTCTTTTTACTTCTACTGCTTAGCCTATGATGTTTTTGCTTATTGTGGAGCACATTGTAAAATGTATATTTTCTTTATCCCAACCTTTCTCTGTTTATATTAGCAAAGAAATCCCTAGCCAATGTTGTTAGATTTGACATTATTTCAGTGAAATACACCTGCAGGCAATACTATGTGGACGAAGTACAGCTGTGAAGTGTAATGTTATCTTTGGTGCAGGTACACTTATATCATTAGTCCCCCTAGACCAAAATCCTAGTTTTATAGTTACCTGTCCCTGATCCGGTGAGATATTGCTGCCCAACAAGTCCTGTGTATGCGCTCTGCGCTCCCATTCATTTCTATGGTGCATTTGTCTAGAATACAAGCTCATAGTGATATGCGTAATAGGACTGAATATGAGTGCATAGTGCTTGCATTGGCTCACCCGGAAGGAATTAGACAAGCGGCCAACCGCTTGTTTCTGTGAATCTTTTTTGAATGAAAATCTGTCTTACTTTGATAAAAATCTCCTCTCCAGCAGTAAACTCTAATATCTTAGAACAGTGGACAGGGGCGTAACTAGAAATAGCAGGGCCCCATAGCAAAATGTTGTATGGGGCCCCCTGAAAACAGCCCCCCCCCCACAGCTGCCCTAGTGTCAATGCAGCGTGACCTGTGCCACATATAGCATGACCTGTGCACAATGCAGCATGACCTGTGCCCAATGCAGCGTGACCTGTGCCCCATACAGCATGACCTGTGCCCCATACAGCATGACCTGTGCCCAATGCAGTGTGACCTGTGCCCAATGCAGCATGACCTGTGCCCCATACAGCGTGACCTGTGCCCCATACAGCGTGACCTGTGCCCCATCTAGCGTGACCTGTGCCCAATGCAGCGTGACCTGTGCCCAATGCAGCGTGACCTGTGCCCTTATACAGCGTGACCTGTGCCCAATGCAGCGTGACCTGTGCCCAGTGCAGCGTTACCTGTGCCCCATGCAGCGTGACCTGTGCCCCATACATTGTGACCTGTGCCCCATACAGCGTGACCTGTGCCCAATGCAGCATGACCTGTGCCCAATGCAGAGTGACCTGTGCCCAATGCAGCGTGACCTGTGCCCCACACAAAGTGACCTGTGCCCAATGCAGCGTGACCTGTGCCCAATGCAGCGTGACCTCTGCCCCATACAGCGTGACCTGTGCCCATACAGCGTGACCTGTGCCCCATGCAGCGTGACCTGTGCCCAATGCAGGGTGACCTGTGCCCAATGCAGCGTGACCTGTGCCCAATGCAGCATAACCTGTGCCCCATACAGCGTGACCTGTGCCCCATACAGCGTGACCTGTGCCCAATGCAGTGTGACCTGTGCCCCATACAGCATGACATGTGCCCCATACAACATGACCTGTGCCCAATGCAGCGTGACCTGTGCCCCATACAGCGTGACCTGTACCCCATACAGCGTGACCTGTGCCCCATACAGCGTGACCTGTGCCCAATGCAGCGTGACCTGTGCCCAATGCAGCGTTGCCTGTGCCAAATACAGCCTGGTCTGCCTGTGCCCCATACAGCCTGGTCTGCCTGTGCCCCATACAGCCTCACCTGTGCAGAGGAAGAGGCAAGCCACCCGGATCAGCAGAGAGCGGGATTGCCCGCTGTAATAGCTTTCATTTGAATTTCCTGTCTTCCCGGGGCTCATCGTCACATAGCCCCACCTCTTGGCCTGCCGCCTTTGATGATGTCACACGTCCCGCATTGGATTGGCGTTCTGTCTATCAAAGGCGCCGGGCCAAGAGGTGGAGCTATGTGACGTGAGCCCCGGGAACACTGGAAGTTCTAATGAAAGCTATTACATCGGCCAATTCAGCTCTCTGCTGATCCGGGTGGCTTGCCTCTTCCTCTGCACAGGTGAGGCTGTATGGGGCACAGGCAGATCAGGCTGTATTGGGCACAGGCAACGCTGTATTGGGCACAGGTCACGCTGCATTGGGCACAGGTCACAGCTTGCCTCTTCCTCTTCTCTCTCTTCCTCTGGCTGGGAGACTGTGCCGGCGGTGCTCTCATCCTCACTGGGCCCCACTTGGCTGCGGGCCCCATAGCGCCTGCATGGGTCGCTATGGTGGTAGTTACGCCCCTGACTGTGGACAACTGTCTCAGTTGGCTGCCCATGATTATAGGTGCAGGGGTCACAAAGGCATCCTGGTTTGAGTATGTTTTTATGGTTAATTTGCTTGATAAATTTGCCACTGTAACTCTTAGGTTTCTAATCTATCTCACTGTTTCCCTTACCTCTAAAGTTTTGTTCAGTTTTCTTTCTTACTTAACAATATAAACACTTAAAATGCATGTTTGGGAAACCAAAAACATTAAGCCCGCTGTTACCGTTTATGTCTGGGAAGGTGGCATTAGGTGCTTGAAGTGGGTATCGTAGACGAAAATATGGCACTGTCAACTCTGGATGGATATCAAGGACCGGAGCACGATTTTCATCATCACAGGTACGACAAGCCCGAGTTATTCTACTTGACCCTTTAGGTGTTTGCCGATGGGAACCCCAACCTGCATAAAAAAAATTTTAAAAAGTTGGTTGATTCAGTGTTGCTCTATTGACACTCCCCATTTTTTTTCTTTACATCTTCTCACAATCTCCCAAATGGCAAGTGATAGTTTATGCACATATGAGAGTACTAGGTGTTCTGTAGAAATCTACTGCAACAAGTACTATTTAAAGTCTTATGTTAACATACAGTTAGATCCATATACAGTGCATTGAAAAAGTATTCATACTCCTTGAAATTTTCCACATTTTGTCATGTTACAACCAAAAACGTAAATGTATTTTATTGGGATTTTATGTGATAGACCAACACAAAGTAGCACATAATTGTGAAGTGGAAGGAAAACAATAATTGGTTTTTAAATATTTTTACAAATAAATATGTGAAAAGTGTGGCGTGCATTTGTATTCAGCCCACCTGAGTCAATACTTTGAAGAACCACGTTTTTGAGGATGTCTCTACCAATTTTGCACATCTAGAGTGAAATTTTTACCCACTCTTCTTTGCAAAATAGCTTAAGCTTGGCTGACACATGGTGAGTAGGTCTGGCTGCTGCCATGCTGTCTCTCCCCTGTCATGCCAGTGTGACGCTGGATGGGACCTGGCCGTTGGGCTCACCCTGCAGTTCCCCTTCAGTGACCTTTTCTCACCAGTCCCACATTGCACTCCATTTTTGGTTCATATCCCATTAGGGCCTACATGGGTAAATACATAGCAAGCTCTTGATTCATTCTTAAATTCCTCTATAACAAGCATTACCAATATTTCTTTACTCTAGTTTTCATTAATTTCTCCTGATTTCAGGAATCTCATCTCCTCTTCCCTATTCTTACTATATGGACACCCTATTTTTTCATTTTGTTCACTTTGTTGATATGCTCCACAATATCCTTCTATACTGTGGTGATGGGTCTACCCTATATGACATTTCTTTTTATTTATACCAATATGGTAACAAACCATTTACTTTATTGTATACAATACAGAAATCCCATCCACAGTTACATCAAGATTATTCTATACACACTTTTTTGGGGGGACTGCGTGTGTGCTCCTGATCCATGCTTGGGTCCTTTCCTCAGCTCCCGTGCTGGACATAATTATCTGGCTGACCTCCGGCAGGTAGTATCGCATGGCCTAGTATCAGCTCTTATGTGAGTACTTTCAGTTATGGCCGTTTATTTGTTCATCATCATCTTTAATCCCTCTACCCCTCCAGTCTGTTTTTATATCAAACTATAATGGTGATTTTTTTTTTTTATCCCCTTTTTAGTACATGGATGCACTCGCTCCTGATGAGTGGATAGAAGTCCACGAAACATCGTCAAGCTTATTTTGATGCATCCATTTTTCATATTTATGATTTCAGTTGGTTTTTATTCCTCTTCCTCTACCACCCTGACATTATATTATGCCTACTCCATTTGGGGGACTGTGATATATAATATTTACTTTCTGTGTCATGTTGGTGACTATCCTCAATATGTATGTTGATACTTTATATTTTATATGCCAATGTGCTATTATGCATTTATATGGGTTGATCCATGCCCTATCTTTGGTCTAATAAAGAATACAATTTTTTACATATGTATATGGTTTTGTCTGGCTCTACCCCACGCACCTCATCTAAAGTCCCCCCCTCCCCCCCTCTTTTTTGCAAAAGCAATCAGGGATGGAGGCAGAAAATCCCTGTTGCGCCTCATTTAAAGTCCCAAAAATATTCCCTTTTTTCTTTAAAATTGGATTTGGGTCTGGACTATGACTGGGCCATTCTAACACATGAATATGCTTTGATCTAAATCATTCCATTGTAACTCTGGCTGTATGTTTAAGGTCATTATCCTACTGGAAGGTGAACCTCCGCCCCAGTCTCAAGTCTTTTTCAGACTCTAACAGGTATTCTTCTAACATTTCCCTATATTTGGCTCAATCCATCTTTCCATCAACTCTGATCAGCTTCCCTATCCATGCTGAAGAAAAGCATCCCACAACATGATGATGCCACTGCCATATCTCATGATGGGGATGGTGTGTTCAGGGTGATGTGCAGTGTTCCTTTTCTGCCACACTAATGCCCTGTACACATGGTCGGACATTGTTCGGACATTCCGACAACAAAATCCATGGATTTTTTCCATCGGATGTTGGCTCAAACTTGTCTTGCATACAAGTTTGTCGGAAAATCTGAACGCGGTGACTTAAGATACGTACGTCGGGACTATAAACGGGGCAGTAGCAAATAGCTTTCATCTCTTTTCTGAGCATGTGTGGCACTTTGTGCGTCTGATTTGTGTACACACGATCGGAATTTAACCGATCGGATTTTGCTGTCGGAAAATTTTATAGCCTGTTCACAGACTTTGTGTGTCGGAAATTCCGACGGAAAAAGTCCGATGGAGCCCACACATGATCGGAATTTCTGACAACACAATCCAACTGCACTTTTTCTGTCGGAAAATCCGACCATGTGTACAGGGCAATAGCGTTTTGCTTTTAGGCCAAAAAGTTCAATTTTGGTCTCACCTGACCAGAACACCTTCTTACACATGTTTGCTGTGTCCCCCACATGGCTTCTCGCAAAATGCAAATGGGACTTCTCATGGCTTTCTTTCAACAATGGCTTTTTTTTGCCACTCTTCCATAAAGGCCAGATTTGTGGAGTGCATGACTAATAGTTGTCCTGTGGACAGATTCTCCCACCTGAGCTGTGGATCTCTGCAGCTCCTCCAGAGTTACCTCTTAGCTGCATCTCTGATTAATGCTCCCATTGCCCAGCCTGTCAGTTTAGGTGGAAAGCCATGTCTTGGTATGTTTGCAGTTGTGCCATACTCTTTCCATTTTCAGATTGTGGATTGAACAGTGCTCCGTGAGATGTTCGAAGCTTGGGATATTTTTTTAAAAACCTAACCCTGCTTTAAACTTCCCCACAACCTTACCCCTGACCTGTCTGGTGTTTTCCTTGGCCCTCATTATGCTGTTTGTTCACTAAGGTTCTCTAACAAACCTCTGAGGGCTGCAGAGAACAGCTGTATTTATACTGAGATTAAATTGCACACAGGTGGACTCTATTTACTAATTAGGTGATTTCTGAAGGCAATTGGTTCCACTAGATTTTAGTTAGGGGTATCAGAGCAATGGGGGCTGAATACAAATGCACTCCAGAGTTTTCAGATAGGAATTTATAAAAAATTTGAAAACCATTTATCATTTTCCTTTCACTTCACATGTATGTGCCACTTTGTGTTGGTCTATTAAATAAAATACATTTACCGATTTGGTTGTAACATGACAAAATGTGGAAAATTTCAAAGGGTATGAATACTTTTTCAAGGCACAGTATATTTGGACACGGGCACAATTTTCATACTTTTGGCTCTGTATGCCACCAGAAAAAAATTAAAATGAAACAATCCAAATTAATTTGAATGAATTTGAAGTGCAGACATTTAGCTTTAATTCAAGGGGTTGAACATAAATATAAAGCACACATTTTAGGAACAGTTCACCCATTTTCAGGGGCTCAAATGTAATTGGACAAATGAATATAATCATAAGTAAAATGTTAATTTTTAAAATTTTGCTGAGAATCCTTTACTGGCAATGACTGCCTAAAGTCTGGAACCCATGGACATTACCAAGGACTGGATTTCCTGCTTTATGATGCTTTGCCAGACTCTAACTGCAGCTGTCTTCAGTTGGTCTTTGATTGTGGGTGTTTCTGCCTTTAGTTTTACCTTCAGCAAGTGAAATGCATGCTCAATTGGGTTGAGATCAGGTGATTGACTTGGCCATTGCAGAATATTCCACTTCTTTTCCTTCAAAAGCTCCTGGGTTGCTTTTGCAGTGTGTTTTGGATCATTGTCCATCTGTACTGTGAAGAGCTGTCAAATCAAATTTGCTGCATTTGGCTGAATCTAGACTGACAGTATATCTCTAAACACTGCAGAATTCATCCGGCTGCTTCTGTCTTCTGTCACATCATCAATAAACACCAATGACTCAGTGCAACTGGAAGTTATGCATGCCCATGCCATCACTTTGCCTCCACCATGTTTTACAGATGAGGTCGTGTGCTTTGGATCATGAGCTGTTCCAAGCCCTCTCCACATGTTTTTCTTCCCGTCATTCTGGTACAGATTCATCTTAGTTTCATCCGTCCAAATATACTTTTCCAGAACTGGTCTGGCTTTATTAGATGTTTTTTGGAAAAATCTAATCTGGCTTTTCTACTCTTCAGACTTATGAATGGTTTGCACCTTGTGGGGTTGAACCCACTGTATTTGCTCTTGTTAAGTCTTCTCTTTATTGTAAACTTTGACAATGATACGCCCACCTCCTGGAGAGAGTCCTTCACTTGTCTGGATGTCGTGAATGGGTTGTTCTTTACCATAGAGAGGATCCTGTGATCATCTACCACTGTTGTCTTCTGTGGACGTCCAGGCCTTTTTATGTTGCTGAGCTCACCAGTGCGTTCTTCTTTTCTCAGAATGTACCAAACTGTTGATTTGGCCACTCCTAATGTTGCTATCGCTCTAATGGATTTGTTTTGTTTTTGAAGCCTTGCAATGGCCTGTTTCACTTGCATGGACAGCTCCTTTGAACACATGATGTAGGTTCACAGCAATAGATTCCAAATGCAAACTTAGAATCAACTCCAGACCTTTTACCTGCGTAATTGATGAAGAAATAATGAAGGAGTAGCCCACACCTGGCCATGAAACAGCTTTTGATTCAATTGTCCAATTACTTTTGGCCCCTCGAAAAAGGGGGGTGGCTATTCTTAAGAATTGCCATTCCTAAACCCTTCTCCGATATGGATGTACATACCCTCAAATTAAACCTGAGAGTGTGCACTTTTAGCCTATATCCATTATTTAACTATAGCTTCAATATGTTTTGGTAAATAGCTGAAAAAAACTAAAATTGTGCCTGTGTCCAAATATATATGGACCTAACTGTACATTGACAGAAGGTGGGTAGGATTAGCATTGAGCTAAATGGTTCAGTTCAAACCTAGATGACAAAGACTGCTTAGATGAAGTAAGGCAAAAGTTTAGTTGCCCTGAGATAGCATGAATGTACAAATGTAATATTCCCCATGCACACGTTCCTGAAAATGCCAGTAGTAATGCTGTGTGCTGTAATCCGTAAGTGTAGAAATGTCATCAGCACACCAAGGATTCCTCAAAAGGATCTAAAGCTTTATTCACATGGTCACACGGTACACATACGGCCATATGGATTTCTGGATTTTGCAAAAGCATTTGATACAGTCCCCCATAGACGCTTAAAGTGGATGTAAACCCACTCTCATCCTTTGTAAACTACTGCCATAGTGGTTATCTATAAGGATATACTGTAGATGCCTCCTGCATCTATCCCAGGGCCGTCTTTAATGTTGATTGGGCCCTGGGCAAACATTTTCTTGGGGCCCCCCTCCATTCTGAGACATAAAAAAAATAGCAGGTTGACTCAAAATCAGTTTACTGCAGCAGATCACGCAGCGATTGCAATTGTTTGCCAGAGGTTACAGCCTATCCTTACTGCTCACTGGCTGGTTTCTAGAGGTTACAACACATAATTTCTGCTTACCAATTGGTTGCTAGAGGTTAATGCACATTATTAGTGCTCACTGATTGGTTGCTAGGGGTTACAGCACATCATTACCACTTATTGATTGGTTGCAGGAGATTATAGCAGATCACTACTGTTCGCTGATCGGTTGCTGATCGTTAATGCACATCATTACCTCTCACTGAGCAGTGGATCAATCCCAAATAATTGAGCAAGTAAAGGGGCACATTAATACACATACTACAGGAGAGTGTCAGAGAGTGCAGACATACTACAGGAGAGGTTCAGAGACTGCGGACACACTGCATGAGAGGTTCAGAGACTGCGGACATACTGCAGGAGACAATCAGAGACTGCGGACATACTGCAGGAGATTACCAGAGACTGCGGACATACTGCAGGAGATTACCAGAGACTGAGGACATACTGCAGGAGACAATTAAAGACTGCAGACATTATACAGGTGATGGTCAGAGAACTTTCAGCAACAGCTTTACAGTTGAATAACACAGCTCAGGGCCAAACTCACTACATACATTCAGGTCTGTGGGCGGGGCTTTCACTCTCTGCTCTCACTACCACAGCCGGCAGCTCCACTGACGCTTTGTTGGGGGCCCACGTTACCCGTGAATTGGGGCCCTGATAACAACTTTGCAGAGTGCACAGAGGACTGTATTCCTGCACTACCTGGCTGAGGGGGGCAGGGCCGGGAGCTCCACTGACGCTCTGACCCCGCCCACGTGTAGCCTGTATACTCGCAACAGAGCGTCTGTAGCGAGAGCCAGTGATCGGAGTGGGAGCATCAGTGGAGCTCCCGACCCATCATGTGACCTCTGTCCACTGACGCTCCCACTCCGATCACTGGCTCTCGCTACAGACGCTCTGTTCTGAGTATACAGGCTGCATGTGGGCGGGGTCAGAGCGTCAGTGGAGATTCCGGCCCCGCCCCATCTCAGCTGGCTAGTGTGGGAATACATCCTCCCGTGTCCTCTGTGCACTCTGCAAAGCTGTCATCCTGGCCCCAATTCACGGGTAACGTGGGCCCCCCAACAAAGCGTCAGTGGAGCTGCCGGCTGTGGTAGTGAGAGCAGAGAGTGAAAGCCCCGCCCACAGACCTGAATGTATGTAGTGAGTTTGGCCCTGAGCTGTGTTATTCAACTGTAAAGCTGTTGCTGAAAGTTCTCTGACCATCACCTGTATAATGTCTGCATGGTAATGGTAAAAATTACAGTAGACACTTTGGGACAAGTCCTATATTTAAAAAAATAAATAAATAAATAAACATGTCCCGCGATGTAACTCCATATTCGATGACAGCGCCGATGACCCAAGAAAAAAAGCGAAAAAAAACGCGGAAAAACTCTGCCCCGATGGGAGGCATCCTGCGACTGCAGGCTTTTTGCAATGCCACCTGTTATATAGCTGATGGCGGGGAAACCCGGTGACGTAAACAGGTGACCCCGCCCCTTCTGACATCATGTGACGGCACGTAACGCCATAGGGGCCCGGGTCACTGGTTTACTCCAATCAGTAGCCGTCAATGCACTGCGATCTCGCAGTGCATTAAGGGTCTCACTGTTCATTATGAGGCGTTCCGCGGGCACTTGAATTTCCCACAAACGCCCCATAATGTTCGTTATACGGCGAATGGGCGAACACCCGATGTTATGTTCGACTCGATCATCAGGCTTATCCCTAGTAAGGACCAGCCAGGCCACATTCTGCGCCTCAAGACAGACGCTGTTGACATATCTGAGACCTGCTCCGCTATATGCTGCTGTTAAACACTGTGAGTGTTCCTGGTCGGGTGCCCTCCCACCGGATTTGTTGTGAATTGTTGGACTCTTCATTCATGTAAGTTTTGTTATCTGCACTATGCTGCACCTCCTCAAATATTGAAAATGTCAACAAATTCACTTTTAGAAATCTTTTCTTTAGTTATAGTGCTCAAGACATGGCCTCTAGTTTCAAAACTGCTCTGCTATTAAAGGGTTCTATATACAAGACATTTAAATGTATGTCCAGCCAAATGGGATGGAGTAACATTTAAATTAAAACTACATGTAAAACTTTTTGGATAGAGTAAGGCAGAGTTAGAACACCTGCCAGATTTTTTTTTTCACCATCTGTATCCTATCGCAGAGATTTCCCTTCACTTCCTGTCCCATAGACAAACAGGAAGTGAGAGGAAATCCCTGCAAATTAAAGAAATTCCTTGGGGACCCCTAGGTAACCAGAACTAACATATTCTGAAGCTTTTGGCTGGAATGGGGAAGAATGAAAGCACCTATCAGATCTTTACTGCTATCTGAGGTTCCATTAGAGAGGTCTTCTCTCAATTCCTATTCTGGTGACAACGGCTACATCAGACAAGAAGTGAGGGAAAATCTCCAACAGCATCACAGACAGAAATAACAACTGTGTTTTTAAAGTTTAATGTTTTTGCTGTCTTGGTCTCCCACTTTCTGTTGGGTGAAATCATTGACTGTGCCTGTAAGAGAGAGAAGATCCCTCTAACATAGTATTAGGTGGCAGTAAAATCCAATAATGGTTCTAATCCTACCCACTCCATCTAAAACTTAAAAACGTTTTCACTGTGCTCACTCTTTAAGAAAAAAAAGCACTAGGTGTATTAAAATGTAAGAATTATACCAGAATTCAAAAACAGTATTCTCCATTAAAGGAGAAGTATAGCCAAAACTCGTTTGGCTGTACTTCTCCTATGGATCCCAGGAGTGCAATTCGTTTTTCACTCCTGTGATCCGTTTTCAGCAGAGAGTCTGCCCTCTGATGATGTCACCGAAAGCAGCCAAGCACCGCATCATTGCAACAATAAAGTCTAGATCTGCCAGGTGCCTGAACTGACACCCCTATCAGCCTCTCAGCGAATAGTCTACAGCTCTCTGAGCTCTGAAAACCAAGTGATCAGCAGCATTCCATCACTCGATTTTCAGTGTAGAGGCGACGGGGAACAGATGCAGAAATGGACCGATGCTGTATCCGCCTAGGTAAGTATGATGGGGGGGATTCCTTTACTTCTCTTTTGAGTATCTTACACTATAATTCTACAAAAGCGTGCTCAAAATAACTAAGGCCTCATACACGATTGAGCTAAAAAATTCTGCTTTTACAGGCATTTGAGCATTTTTTTTTTTTATCTGCCTCTAAGCGCCCTCCATGTTAGCCTCTGTGTTCATGCACACTATAGGTGTTTACAGGGGTTAAGAGGCAGAAAAAAAAATTGCGTTCAGGAGAGGAGCTGTTGAGCATATAAAAATGCTCAAAAGCACCTAAACATGCATAGACCTGCTTTAACGCAGGGTGCTTTCATGCACATTAATACATCCTAATGGCAAGAATATATTAACATTCTAGCCAACATGCTGGAAATGTGAATTAGCATGCAAAAATGATGCAGCATTTTATCACATTTTTCTGCTGCTAAACTCCAGTAGGAGAAAAAGCGTCAAAAAGACTACAGTGTGCATGTGACCTAAGAGAGGTATAAAGCAATGAATGTGACATTCACCAAATATAACTGCAGGTAAATCTTCCAGATGCATGCATTTTAAATAACAGTGATTGGTTTACCTGCAGTAAAGATTTGATGAATGTCACATTCACTGCTTTATAAAATTGCCCCTATGTCATTTGTTCATTCTGAGAAAATTAAGCACCTTGGCTGCTATGTTTACTAAAAGGGTGAGATAGAGTATCATTTCACTGAAGGTTGTTTATGGCCTGATGGTGATTATCAGTAGGTGAAGAGAATGTTCTGGACCCAACAAATTAAGGGTTGGTTCACTCCAGGTGTGTTGTGTTGCGTTTATCAACGGAGGCCCAGTGTGAGAACACTGAGAAAACCAGTTTTCCATACAAGTTGGGCCTATTTCACACATGCAGACCGTTTGTCCATTTTTCATCAATTCGTTGACGGATAAAAAAAAGGACCTCAATGCATCTCTATGGAAAAACAAATGTAAACGGATGATCATCCATTTACATCTGCATCCGTGAACATCAGTTTTTTTTTAAAACGGATCAAGGCCCTATTTTTGTTCTGTTACAAAAAATAGGACAGATGAAAAACGGATGTAAACAGACAAACTGTGCATTTTTGTATCTGTTTATGCATTGGTAGTGGATGTAAATATAGTGATGTAAAAACTGATAAGCAACTGATGAGCAGCTGATGAGGAAATGATGAAAAACTGATGCAAAACTGCTGAAAACCTAATTTGTTTTTTTTCTTTGAATGTGTGAAAGGGGCCTTAAGCCTCGTACACATGATCAGATTTTCCGCAGACAAAACCTCAGACTTTTGTCCGAAGGTGTGTGCCTGGATTTTTTCTTGCATACAAGAGGCAAGGAATTGTCGGCCAAGAAATGCAAATGTAGTGACGTACTACATGGTTTTTCAGCTCTTTAGCGCCACCCTTTGGGCTCCTTCTGCTAATTTTGTGTTAGTAGAAGTTTGGTGACTGTTGATTTATGCTTTTTAGTTCGTGCTTTTCATTTCGTGCTTTTCAGTTTGTTTCTGAACGGCCATTCGTCAACCAGACATGTTGCGGAATCGGAGGAGATAACGTGTTATTTATTATTGGCCTTGGAGTTATTGCTTTGATCCAAGTCCAGTCCTGGAACAGGAAGAGGAGGATTTCTTGGACCAAAAATTGGTTGCTTTATTAATCGTGACCAATTATGTCATATGCTTTTGCTGTGGGAGCTCCAGGAAAATAATCCAGATGATTTTCGGAATTCTCTCTGGATGACGGACCCCTGCTTTCACCAACCCTTGGCATTGTTGACCCCCTATATTAAGAAGCAGGACACATGCATGAGGCTTTTATTTTATTTTTTGGTTGAATAATGATTTGATTTGGTGTATTTTCTATATTTTTGGATGCATAAAATGTACTTTTTGGTTCATTTCTATTGGCAGATAGCATGTCTAATTTTATTTGTTTTCTTTTTTTAATGCACAAAAAAAAATTGTGTAGAATAATACTTGGCTATGTGTTTGATTTCAAATGACAGTTTGGGAGTAGGCAGTTACATTTAAAAAAATACAATGTAATATTGACAAGGAACACCAACATAGTTGTATCTTTGATCTTAAAAAATACAGGATAATGGTGTTGTGGTAACTTGCCCAAAAAAAAAAAAAAAAAAAAAAGCATAATAATATTATTCTTGATATCACTAGAAAATAAAAGCCTTTTAAAATACATTTGCCATAAATCCATCAGTATCACCTGCAAAGCAGCTTCATTATTATCCAATTAAATAAAGAAGAAGAGAATGTGCACTGCATTTTGAGATTTCATAATTTCCTGCGTCATGAATGGTAATTCTCCATTATGAACGCTAGTTTGCAAGACCGACCTCTTCCAGCTCGTCCTTGCTTCCGAGCATGCATGTTTGTACTTTGGACTTTTGTCCGACGCACTTGTGTACACATGCTCGGAAAATCCGACAACAGACATCGCTGAAAATTTTAAAGCCTGCCATCCAACATTTGTCCGGGGAAAATCTGACAATTGTCATATGGAGCATACAAACGGTCAAATTTTCCGCCAACAGCCTGTCATCACACATTTCCCATCGGAAAATCCCATTGTGTATACAAGGCTTTAGTGTGCAATTTAAAAAAATGAGAATGTGATAATGCGAGCCTGCTGGTGTGAATGGACCCCTAGTGTTAAAAAAATTAAAGTGTAACTCCAGACAAAAGTATTTTGATTTGAACAGAGTGAGAAGGATTACCTCTGACATTGATTTCCCCTCACTTTTTGTGACAACATTGACAACATATCCCATGAGGAATTATTTCCTCTTTTTGGGTTTGTGATGGAAGTGAGACATGTGGGTACCTACTGTTTTAAGAATTCCATGTGCTGCCTACTGATCCCTTGGTCCATAAGGGTGTGCTTATAAATGCAAGCACCATAGTTAAACGTGGATAGCATACTCTATAGTGCATGTCTATGGACAGAATTTTGCAGCTCCTAGGTGTCACAAATACAGGTTTATTTTATTCTAAACAGTCATACAACCCTATACAGTGCCTTGAAAAAGTATTCATACCCCTTGAAGTTTTCCACATTTTGTCAAGTTTCAACCAAAAACTTAAATGTATTTTATTGGGATTTAATGTGATAGACCAACACAAAGTGGCACATAATTGTGAAGTGGAAGGAAAATGATAAATGGTTTTCAATTTTTTTTTACAAATAAATATCTGAAAAGTGTGGTGCACATTTGCATTCAGCCCCCTTTACTCTGCTACCCCTAACTAAAATCTAGCGCAACCAATTGCCTTCAGAAGTCACCTAATTAGTAAATAGAGTCCACCTATGTGTAATTTAGTCTCGGTATAAGTACAGCTGTTCTGTGAACCCCTTAGAGGTTTGTTAGAAAACGTTAGTGAACAAACAGCATAATGAGGGCCGAGGAACACACCAGACAGGTCAGGGATAAAGTTGTGGAGAAGTTTAAAGCAGGGTTAGGTTATAAAAAAATATCCCAAGCTTCGAACATCTCACGGAGCACTGTTCAATCCACGATCTGAAAATGGAAAGAGTATGGCACAACTGCAAACCTACCAAGACATGGCCGTCCACCTAAACTGACAGGCCGGGCAAGGAGAGCATTAATCAGAGAAGCAGCTGAGAGGCCCATGGTAACTCTGGACGAGCTAGGCAAGAAGAAAGCCATTGTTGAAAGAAAGCCATAAGAAGTCCTGTTTGCAGTTTCCGAGAAGCCATGTGGGGGACACAGCAAACATGTGTAAGAAGGTGCTCTGGTCAGATGAGACCAAAATGGAACTTTTTGGCCTAAAAGCAAAACTCTATGTGTGGCAGAAAACTAACACTGCACATCACCCCGAATACACCATCCTCACCGTAAAACATAGTGGTGACAGAATCATGTCAGGCGGATGCTTTTCTTCAGCAGGAACAGAAAAGCTGGTCAGAGTTGATGGAAAGATGGATGGAGCCAAATACAGGGCAATCTTAGAAAAATACCTGTTAGAGTCTGTAAAAGACTTGAGACTGGGGCAGAGGTTCACCTTCCAGCAGGACAACGACCCTAAACATACAGCCAGAGCTACAATGGAATTATTTAGATCAAAGCATATTCATGTGTTGGAATGGCCCAGTCAAAGTCCAGACCTAAATTCAATTGAGAATCTGTGGCAAGACTTGAAAATTGCTGTTTAGACATTCCCCATCCAATCTGACAGAGCTTGAGCTATTTTGCAAAGAAAAATGGGCAAAAACTTCACTCTCTAGATGTGCATAGCTGGTAAAGCCATACGCAAAAAGACATGCGGTTGTAATTGCAGGGAAAGGTGGTTCTACAAAGTATTAACTCAGGGGGGGCTGAATACAAAAGCACGTCACACTTTTCATTTCTTTATTTGTAAAGAATTTTGAAAATCATTTATCATTTTCCTTTTACTTCACAATTATGTGCCACTTTGTGTTGGTCTATCACATAAAATCTCAATAAAATACATTTACGTTTTTGGTTGTAACATGACAAAATGTGGAAAATTTCAAGGGTTATGAATACTTTTTTCAAGGCACTGTATATGCCAGTGTGCAAGAGTCCTATAATAAATGGCTTTTTAATATTAAGCTGTACCTGTATTATAAACCGGGGGCTCTGCCTGTGCAACCAGCCAAGGGAATAAAGGCATGCTTTGTGTGGCTCAATCCTCTACCCTAAAATATAGAGCATTACCCTTATTTCTGGGATTTATGATGAAATGGGAAACTTAAATACCCTTTGTTCTAAAAAGGCTCTGCTGTGCTTCATATTAGAGAAGAAATCTTATAGTGCATAAGAAAAATTCAATTCCCTGTTTAGATATGCTTGTGCCAAGTGATGTCATCCTAGTGGCACATACACCTTAGCCTGGGGTTTGCAAATATCATTTATATAGAAATTAGGAGCTCTTCATAGGTAATCATAATCAAGTCAATTTTTGACAGCTCACTTGTGCGGTATTTTAGATCTAGCTACAGATGACGTTATGCTTGCATATCACCTCTGCCCTCCCAAGCATCTATTTTTATTTTCCTCTCTGACTATACCATTGTATCATTCAAAGCATAATCTTATCTAGTATAATCACTTCAACATCCCTGATTCCTCCTCCACGCATTGACGCCTACACATGTACAGTACATGCCTTTCTGTCAGCTCTTATTAAGCAGGAAATTCATTGGAATAAAATGTGAAGTAAAAGTACACCCACTGCAACGACCTTAAAAATACATTACCTCAATGTATTTGCTCCTTTTTCATAAAAAATAATTTGCAACAAGCAAAACTGAATCAATACATTTTGTTATTTCATGTTAGAAAGGCGTTGCTGCACAATGACAAGGCTGTGAACAAATATGGCAAGTATGCAGTCAATCCGACATTTATAGCAAAATTGAAACACATTAGTACATATGCAGAGTGAACAGCCACTTACTTATGTCTGCTTTTAAAAAGAAATAAAACCTGTCTTAGAAAACATCCGGTTTTTGTAGACTTCAAACATAATAGCTCCTAAATACAATGCTGTATGATTCAGCATTGAATTTTCGTTATCGCTTTCCATCTATCAGAGAGACTTGTCTGGTACTATTGTGGCTTACTGTATATTTAAAGCATATCTAACCTCCAAAAAAATGGTATTGGTGGCTCTATTAGTTTTCACTTTCAAACTAAGAACATTTTCAACAAGTACAGAAAATACCTGTTGATCTTGCCAGAATTTCTGTGTCCTTGTCACTTCACGTGAACTGAAAAGAAAGCCACATCCTTATCTTTGTTGTGAAGCCTGCTAAGATGAACAAAGATTGTCGTGTTTGAAGTTCAGCCTGTGCAACCCTTCCAGGATCCAGTGGAGTATAAAGGACAGGAAGTGCATTATTTGCAGGATTATCAGGTGAAAATAAAGAGAAAAATTACCGAAAAGAAGAAAACTTTAGCTGACCATAGATGGTTTAAAATTTGGTCAATTCAGCAAGGACTGGCTGAATATCAATCCATCTATGGTCATTCCCACAAGAGAGAAGTTGATCTAACAATTGAAAACAGTTGAAAATCAGCCAATCAGCAGTCAGTGTATTCTGACAGCAGAGGAGTCCCCACTGTCAGAATAAAATGGCACAGTAGGGAAGATTCCTCCAACCAGCTTGAATGTGTGGATGGGGGAATCCATTTGTATTTTTTTTTTTTTTTTTTCTATCATCTGACTGGCCGATAAAAAAAAAAAAAGACCCATTTATGGCCAGCTAAATACAGAGATTACATCTAAGAACTGGAAAGCTGTAATATATTGCATTTTTGCCTGTGGGCTTAGATATGCTTTCAATCGTCTAAGATTTCCCCTCCCTTCCTATCGTTATGAAAAATAACCATCCATACAAACAAATGTTTTGGGAATTGATGTATTTCCTGAAAAGTATTGCACTTCTATGCATTGATGCCTAGTTATATATACAAAACTGAAAGTATTATATGACCTGTTTAACAAGCTTTTTAATGCAAGCTATGCCCTTTTTTTCAGACCATGGACCAGTTTATTATCAGCCTTCACTACAACAGCATTGAGGTCACTACTGGAAACCTATACTATAGTAGAATAGATCAGACAATCATAGGATCACATATGGTGAGCGCCAGAAGAACGGATTGAAATGTTGAAACAAGTGTAAATGATATACCCTGGTTTAAATTACTGAACTCACAAATAATAAAAGAAAAGGATTAGGGGTGTGGTAGGTTATTCGCATACCTTTCTCAGAATGTATTGCATGAATACAGTTTTCTGTACTCTCTAAAAATTGTACAGTATTAGTTTCACAGTCTTATCAGTTAATCATATGTAAGCATTTGTATCTCTGACACAGGCCCTTTTGCAAAGTGGGAAGAACAATTGTAATCTGAAACAAGTGCATGGGCCATGGAAAACATAGTAGAGGTTATAGCTTCTTGCAGAGTTGACCCAGTACAGTAGGCTGAAAAGCAAATACTGGCTGTTGGTTTTATATTGTAGAGTGCACAGGAAGTCGACTAAGTGCTGGTAAAGCACCACTTAAATACCATAGCAAGCACCCCCAGGTGCCTCCACATCAGTTCCATTTTCCTGGTTTCATAAAAGTCCCAAAACTTGGGCTCTGTATATTATGACCAGCTCCTTTGAGTGAGGGGCTACTCTGCTCCTCCCACACCTAACTCTTGGCCTTCATAGTGATGGGCCAATAGCTATGAGCAGAAGGCAGGAAGGGGCAGAGGACACTCAACATTTGCATACCACAGTAGCTCAGGTTTCAGGACTCCTGGGAAGCCCAATAGAAAAGCTAAACTAGTGGTCAAGGATCCGAAGATGCCTGTAATGTAATACTAGTAACAATCTTCCAGTAAATTACTTTGTAAATCAATACTCAGTGCTGTGCTAAGGTAAATCTACTACAAGAAGCCTTGACAAATTACTCATCCTTTTCATAAATCTGATTGAAAAATTAATAGCTGACGTAATTATGTGGACTGTTTATGGCATGTGAACAAGAGCTTTTGGTTGCTTTTTCATCCAATACAAGTCAAAGAGAATTGCAACAGCAGCTCAAGAGGAGGTCAAAAGCTGGTCAAAAGAGATCAGGAATCTCAGAAACATCTCAAATGCTAGATGAATACACCTGGATATATGCTGCACTTGACCTACATAAGCCCTTATAGTTATATTGCTGATTGGGTTTTTAAAGCTTTTTGACAAGGCCAGCAAACCTTTTGGAAACATTTAAACCAAATAAAGGGCAATAGATAGACATTTTAATAAACAATGAAGGTTGTTTCTTGATTTTACAGGTATTGTACAGGTGGTGTAACAACCAACAAAACAAGAAAAATCTCTTAAACAGGTTTGGAAATATACTGTAAGGGCAGCAGTGACTACAATGTGGTAAGTTGGCTTTAAATCAAATAAGTGGGTTATGAAACTATGAATTTTAGTAAACCAAAGTTAAAGCACATGGAGGGGGATTTACTTAAACTTGTGCACACAGAATCTGGTGTAGCTGTGCATAGTAACCAATCAGCTTCTTTCTTCAGCTTGTTCAATTAAGCTTTGGCCCTCAAAACCTAGAAGCTGATTGGTTACTATGCACAGCTGCACCAAATTATATGCGCACCAGTTTTAGTAAGTCTGCTCCACAGTCTTGTAGACTAGTTATGGGTAACTTTAAAGCATATCTAAAACCAAGAACAAAAATGTACGCTATTGAATCTTACAAGTACTTAGCTGTGACAGCTGCATTAATTTTTTTTTTTTAGGCTTTTTTCCCCTGAATTTGCAACTGGTGATCCTGCCAGTAACACACTTCATTTCCTAAAGTGGCAATGCCCACTTACTACGTACGCTATTTATGGAGAAGCAAAGTTATCCTCCTAGTACATTACAGTGGTAACTCTAACTATTCATAAAAATATACCCCTCCCTCTCTTCCTACCTATCCCACATACCCCATTAAAAATTGAGATCTGAGACCATTTAAATCAAGTCTGGTCACTTGATTCAGCAGCTCCATCTCCCCTGTGTAAAGAAGCTCTTGGCAATGGCTTCAAATTCCGGTGATGTCATCTATAGGCTCCTATGGCCTTCCGCTGTTGGTGTTCTTTCCACACCTCTACAACAGCTGCTCACTGACACAGGGTAACTGGAGCTGCTGGATCATGTGACTGGAACAGATCAAAAATAGGTAAGTACACATATCTTTTTTATACAGGGTATGCAGGATAGGAACGAGAAGTTTGAGTTAAGAATAGTTAGAGTTAGCCTATAGTTGTAGTGCAATTTAGTACACGTTGGCTGGTGCATTTGGGGTACCATTAAGAATGAATGGTGCCATGACCGCCAGGATAGATCTTGTTTTAATCTATTGCTAGAATGCACCGCATAGGTATAAACAGAATCTAAAGCCATTATGCCGTGTACTCTCATTTCGCCTACGCATGCTGATAGAACCCCCCCTACAACTGTGCTGCTGGCTGTATAAATATGCAGAGTGGGAATCTAGTGTGTGAGTTCTCCCGCTCCCCTGTTCTCCCTTCTCTTCACTTAACTCCTGCCACTGAAAGCTGTGTGAGTGCTAGGCCCTGCAGACAAAGCAGGTGTGTGTAGACCCAGCTCGTCCCCCAAGTGCTGTCTCCTTTGCTGTGAAAACAGGCAGTGTAAAATCCTTGCTCGATTCTCTGCACTCCCCCCTCCCTCCAGTCAGAGGGCAGAGGAATGAAAGCCAAAGAAACATAGAAAAGGACTGCTGTGCAGATCCCGTGGCCTATGAGATGTGTAGTTCATAAAAGGGAGCTGTACCATATTTGTCAATGGAAGCTAACAGGCTGTGGACTTCAATTCCCACAAATCTCTGCACCTGGAGATGGGGAGATTTTCCATTTTCCCATGCAAACTGAGAGAGATCAGGGCCAGTCCGGAGAGATGAGCAAAGAGTACAGACCTATTGTTGGGGTCTGTACCCTTTGCTCAGATTCAAGGAAGGGAGTTAAGCGGACCCGCTGCTGTGCCTGTCCATCTATATCCAAGAGAGAGGAAGGACTTGCTTCTGAGTCTGCCAAGCTGCCCAGAGACTGAACTAGAGGATGAGAATCGCTATGTTTCCAGGACTGGAGCTGAGAGACTGCACCCTGTGTGAGGATCTGGGACCTGACTTCTGGAACCTGTGGACCATCAAGCCTTTAAGACTAGACTAGGCACCTGCCAGGAGTGATGAGCTAAACTTTACATCTTAAACTCTCTCCACACAGTTAACACCATATAGTGCTATTACCCAGCCGCTTATCTACATTCACCGCTAACACTCTTAAAGGGACAGTGCACCACCTAAAAGAAGGGCCCCACCAAAAGCCAGCCAATGTTAACTAGTAAGTGCCAGGTACTTTCTGCCATCTTCAAGTGATACCTTATACACGAGGAACACATATTCTCAACTGTTGCTGGGGTTATATACATTGTGTGCACACATGGACCCTATTGGTATATTGAGATAGTTGACGCAGTTCTAGAGACTCTAATTGCACCTGTTATGGTTCAGTCTAATCTTGCTGCAGTTCTTTTGAGTGCTGGTTACTGGGCCATTGATCATTCATCCATTATAGTGCTCTTAAGTTGATATAATTATCTGTTCATTGATTTATGCCTCATTTAGTTGCATTGCCTTAATACATTTAATTAATTTACCTTCAAATTGCTTGTGGTCTATTTTGTGCGTTATTATACAGTGGTGGCTTACTAACTCTTAAATCACATAATTGTAAACGGGCTTTTAGTCTACAACCAAGAGCTGTGGTAGAACAGAGGATCCACCATAATCAGCGGCTCCTGCGGGGTAAGCGCTACATAGCCAAACCTTTCCTTTGAAACAAAAAAAATTATTTTAAATGTAAAAATGTCCATTCTTGACATGTGCAACCAGATTTCACTTGCTAATTTGTTCTGGACTAAATGCAATCATTTCACAATAAGGAAAGCAATATTCTCATAGCACACAATGAAAGACCCTTGGAATAGCTAAAACTCCTAGGTCAGCTAAGGTTTCACATTTTACAGTGAAAGGATATATGCAAGCTATGCTAGTTAAACAATTATTTAATGTCAGCAACATTTCTGTGTATACACAAATCAGCTCTGCAAACCCATGGTCGAATGCACAGAAAAAGTCCAATTTTTTTTATTCCTACTGCTAATGTATGGCTCTAGCAAAGATTAAATTAAGCCATTTTTCAAACTACAGCACAACAGCCTTTATCACATTCCCACTATAGCTGACATAAACACTCTTGTGCTTTTTATCATGTGTTGCTAAGCACAAAAGATAGATTACGTCATGTTCAAGTTCTAAAGCTGTAACATTCACATTAATTCTTATATCCATCTAGTCCTGCATTTCCAAACATTTGGAATTTAAGTGCTAGGCAAAAGCAGCCTTCAGTCTGGCATATGACCATGATATTAAAATGTGTTTTGAGCTTTACAAGAAAGCCCATGTGTTTGGCTATTGCCTAGAATAAAGAAATAATTTAAGAACCTAATAATGTACATCAAAACTGAAACAGTCTGGTTTTCAGAATTACAGATGATTAAAGAGAACCTGTGTGCAGGTTATGTACATTAAGGTATATACCTATTTTAAACAAGCACATTGAGGTAAAAAATACCTCATTCTGCTTCAAAAGTAGCTCCTGTACCTTTTGGAGCTCCAGGTGCCTGAATGCTCAAATGTGAAAAGGGACAATTTAAAAGCATGAGATTAGGCTTGTTGAGAGTTTTGGAGCTTTGATCTTCTAACAAAACGCTGAGATATTAATGAAGGCTTAGGATCCTTGAGAACAAATTGCTTCACATTACAATCAGCTAGAGAGGTCAGGCATGGATTTTTTTAAAGCTCCTTTGCCGTTTGTCAAGAATATATAAATAATTTAATGTACATAGTTTGGATAAAGGTGGACGAAGATAGCTTTAACAAAAAAAACTTTGATTCTCTGTCACAACATGCAAAATCTACCGGTATATTAGTTCACATTTGTTAGCACAGTGGTCATTTTACAAAGATGACTGAATATGTTCTAACAGTATTATGCAGTCCAAGTACATTTAATACAGACTGATCTGAACTGGGACTAAAATGTCCCCTTTTCTAATGTAATGAAGTTGAGAGGAATTATGCAGTGGACTTAGTTATAAGATGACAAGCGGCATTGACTCACTCTCTAACTCACGGATGACTAGTTACAATAGACAGCATTTACGCTTTTATCTTTCCACAGAATACGTGATTCTGGATAGAAGTTCCAATTTGAATTATTCAATGCTATTACCTATGGATAACAGTCTTACAAATTTCAAATGTGAAAGAAGCACTAGCCTTTACAGGGTAAATGTGGTAAATGATAATAAGAGAGACAGTTTTGGCAGAGAAAATGTGACTGATAGTTCCTAAAATGTAGCCAAATGGAGGAGTCTAAATAAGGACAGGTTGATTTTGTCCACAAAGGAAACAGCATGCAGTTGACGAAGGTTCCTATATACGCCATTACTGTTGAGGTAGAGTTTGAGGAGGACACATTGGGTAGTGCTGGTCCGGACCCGTCAGTGCCTAAACAGCTTGTGACCTCGAATCAGATTGCCATCTGACCTGAGAGACACTGGGACACAATCAAGTTATATTTTATGTTTGAGCAGACTGGAAATCTAACCTAGAAACTGAGAGTCAGTTCAGCAAACAGGCTGAGACTCAAAAAGTGTCTTCTGGTTGAAAGAACAGACAGAACTGTGCAACAAATGGCAATAACGCTGAAATATCTTCATTAGTGTGTTGGAATATCGTCTGAAAGACAAAATTTTGTTTTCTTGCTTCTAAATGCAATTTAGTGAGTGGACTGAATACTTGAAAGCTCTCCATTTGATGCTATTATTACTCTTTCTAATTAAGATACAGTGTATATATATATATATATATATATATATATATAAACACTGCTAAAATCAATTGTTAACTTTAACAAAAGTAATCAAACTCTGTGTGAGCGCCACTCAGTCCTACAGAACTGTGGACCCAGCCTGCCTAGGAGATGTGTAAAAGACAGTCTGTGGCTCCGTCACACAACAAGGCCAGGCATGGTGCGTGCTTCTCCTCTGGATCAACTATGGGTATAGGACTGTTTATATGAAGGTTTTCTACATGTGTTTTTTTTTATGTTGGTTGAAGTGGATGGACGTGTGTCTTTTTTCAACCTGATTAACTATACAGCTGGTGCTTATGCATCATAAATCAGTGAGCTGGCATGCGCTTTGTCAAGCGGAGGAGGAGGCAGGGGCAACCCAATATAATGTGAAATTGCCAAATTTTTCTACCACACTGCACCTGTGAAAGCACCCAGTCCAATCCGGTCTTCTTCCACATAGGTCGGAAACCTGGCCAGTAAGACAGGGGAGAACTACACTTCCTATTACTACACTAAAATTCTGTAAACACTACCCGAAAATCGGGCGTTCTGTTCATGTACGCCAAAAATTATGTAGCCTGCAAATCTGGATTTTTTCACCTGAAAAGTCTGAATCGACTGTCGAAAGGACTATACTAATGGACAGATAATCGGACGATCGGGCGTCCTATGAAAATTACCATGCGATTTTGGATCATGTGTACGGGCCTTTAGGCACACTAACGCACTGACCTCCACTACACTGCAATTATGCACTCTGTGCTACTACACCAACGTGCACTTCCTTACTTGCCACCATTGCACCAACACACTTTCTGCCAACATACGGACACATACTTCAGCACTCACCACCACTGTCCATAGTCATCCTGTTCAATGAACAGGCACACTTTTGCTAGTAACCTTGAAAAAGTAGTGGTGCTACCATCACTGTGCTACAGATAGGAGTTGGTTTACTAAAGGCAAATAGGCTGTTCGCTTAGCAAGGGAATTTGTCCCAGAGCTTAGTGAATGAGGTGAAACTCTGGTGACTGCCATCTAATCATGTGCAAGAAAAAAATGCAGTTATTTTTTTAATAATTTCCTTGCACGTGATTGGGTATTATTTGCAAAGTGAAACCTCAACACATTTGCTAAGGTCTTAGAGAAGTCAGCAGCCTATTCACCGTTAGTAAACCAATCCCATAGCCTGTGCAGAGAGTAGAGCTTGGAGGTCAGCAGAATTACCCACTACAGATTGCATGTAGAAAACTACTTGGGGTAGATACAAGGCCAGTCACTCCTAATAAGAAAAGAGCAGCTGTAACTGGTGTTTATTACATGAAACTCCTAAAAGGGGGGCAAAGTGCAGAAATGTTTTCATGCTGGATTACTGCACAGAACTGGATGAAATATATACAGGACACCAAGTTTCAAGTACAAATACATGTGGCTCTTGTATTTAAACACTATTTATTTAGCCCGGATTTCAAAATTAGAGGTTTCCTTTAATAACTTGCTTATGTATATAGTCTGTTTGCATTTATAAGATGTAAAAAATTCCAAATCTGTATTGTTACAAAAAGACTTCTTTAGACATATGCAAAGCATTATTTGATGGCACACATGGATATGTCTGGAAAATTTTTCAAAAGTTAATCAGCAATCACTGAAAAGGCATCAAAAACAGCAAATGAAAATTAGGTTATGCAGAGCTTGCTTAATCAACAATCCTGGAAAATGTGTACTGTAAGGTGAGTACCAGCATTAGAGCCAGCAATTTAACTGCAAAATGGCTTCAAGGCACATGCTTTTGCCAATAACAGTTTGAGTCTATAGTGTGTCTTGGAAAGACTTTGCTAAGAAAATCAAAACCACAGATGTACCAAAGAGGTAGTAATTTATGAAAAGAATCAGATAGAAATTGTATGATATTATAATTTATAGGTCACAGTAGTTTTTCTAACAAGCAATAAGTATCACAAGAGATTAAAAAAAACAAGCATAGAGTATTAGACTCCACAATCTTTAAAACTAAGCACATATCATCTAACCATATTCTTCTGTGAATCTTGGTGTGCTTTGTATATTTCTTCCATATCTGTGTAGTAAACCAGTGTGAAACTTTGCCTCTGTGCAGGAGCTTTCTGTAATACAGACCGGTCACTGCTACTCTCTCCTTGTGCAGAGTGACTGGTCTTGTCTCCACCCCCTCATGTAGTGTTCTGCAGGCAAGACAAAAACAATTCCATAGCTCAACTCACCAACCATTCTACTGACCAACCAAATTAGCCTGTCTAACCGTCTGTTAAAAGCAGGGGTTTAGTTAGCACACATTTGCAAACGCATGTGAAAGCTGCAAGGCCTCGTCAATGCACCCTGTACTGCTTGCTTTCCTAACACTACAAAATTTATAAGTGTCTCCACAGTGGAAGCACATGCATGGAATGGATTGGTGAGCAGACTGGTTGGTGAGTTGAGCTATGGAATTGTTTTTGTCTTACGTGTTCTGCAGGCAGCCTGTATTGGGTGGAGCTCTTGGACCCCTCCCACAACTCTGCTCTCTGCACAGGTTATGTACAGCATAATGATGAGCTCACTTCTACTTTTATACAATAATATCTGCGTTTGTAAAGGCATTTCGTGAAAAAAATAATATATGGTAGTTCCGCGCTATGGACCTAAGTATGAAAAAAAAAAAAAAAAAATTTATATATATATATATATATATATATATATATATATATATATATATATATATATATATATATATATATATATATATATATATATATATATATATATAAAAATATACACACACACATATACACATATATATACACACACACACACACACACACACATTCGTGCTCAAAATTTTGCATACCCCAGAAGAAATTGTGAATCTTTGGCATTAATATTGAAAATATGACTGATCATGCCAAAAAACTGTCTTTTATTTAAGGATAGCAATCACATGAAGCCATTTATTAACACATAGTTTTTTGGATCCTTTTTAAATCATAATGATAACAAAAATCACCCAAATGGCCCTGATAAAAAGTTTACATACCCTGGAATGTTTGGCCTTGGTACAGACACAGAAGGTGGCACACACAGGTTAAAATGGCAATTAAAGGTAATTTCCCACATTTATGCTTTTTTCTTCACAATTTCTGCCAGGGTATGCAAACTTTTGAGCACAAATATATATATATATATATATATATATATATATATATATATATATATATACACATACAGTATCTCACAAAAGTGAGTACACCCCTCACATTTTTGTAAATATTTTATTATATCTTTTCATGTGACATTACTGAAGAAATTACCCTTTGCTACAATGTAAAGTACTGAGTGTACAGCTTGTATAACAGTGTAAATTTGCTGTCCCCTCAAAATAACTCAACACAACAGCTGGCAACAAAAGTGAGTAAGTGAAAATGAAAATGAAAACTAAGTGAAAATGTCCAAATTGGGCCCAATTAGCCATTTTCCCTCCCCTGTGTCATGTGACTCGTAGGTCTCAGGTGTGAATGGGGAGCAGGTGTGTTAAATTTGGTGTTATCGCTCTGACTCTCTCATACTGGTCACTGGAAGTTCAACATGGCACCTCATGGCAAAGAACTGTCTAAGGATCTGAAAAAAAGAATTGTTGCTCTACATAAAGATGACCTAGGCTATAAGAAGATTGCCAAGACCCTGAAACTGAGCTCAGCACGGTGGCCATGACCATACAGTGATTTAACAGGAGAGGTTCCACTCAGAACAGGCCTCGCCATGGTCGACCAAAGAAGTTGAGTACACATGTTCAGCATCCTATCCAGAGGTTGTCTTTGGGAAATAGACATATTAGTGCTGCCAACATTGCTGCAGAGGTTTAAGGGGTTGGGGGTCAGCCTGTCAGTGCTCAGACCATACGCTGCACACTGCATCAAATTGGTCTGCATGGCTGTCATCCCAGAAGGAAGCCTCTTCTAAAGATGATGCACAAGAAAGCCTGCAAACAGTTTGCTGAAGACATGCAAACTAAGGACATAGATTACTGGAACCACGTCCTGTGGTCTGATGAGGCCAAGATAAACTTATTTGGTTCAGATGGTGTCAAGCGTGTGTGGCGGCAACCAGGTGAGGAAAAAAAGACAAATGTGTATTGCCTACAGTCAAGCATGGTGGTGGGAGTGTCATGATCTGGGGCTGCATGAGTGCTTCCGGCACTGGGGAGCTACAGTTCATTGAGGGAACCATGAATGCCAACATGTACTGTGACATACTGAAGCAGAGCATGATCCCCCTCCCTTTGGAAATTGGGCCGCAGGGCAGTATTCCAACATGATAATGACCCCAAACACACCTCAATGATGACCACTGCCTTGCCAAAGAAGCTGAGGGTAAAGGTGATGGACTGGGCAAGCATGTCTCTAGACCTAAACCCTATTGAGCATCTGTGGAGCATCCTCAAACGGAAAGTGGAGGAGCGCAAGGTCTCTCACATCCACCAGCTCGGTGATGTCTTCATGGAGGAGTGAAAGAGGACTCCAGTGGCAACCTGTGAAGCTCTGGTGAACTCCAAGCCCAAGAAGGTTAAGGCAGTGCTGGCAAATAATGGTGGCCAATATTGACATTTTGGGCCCAATATGGAGATTTTCACTTAGGGGTGCACTCATTTTTATTGCCAGCGGTTTAGACATTAATGACTGTGTGTTGAGTTATTTTGAGGGGACAGAAAATTTACAATGTTCTACAAGCTGTACACTCACTACTTTACATTGTAGCAAAGTGTAATTTCTTCAGTGTTGTCACATGAAAAAATATAATAAAATATATACAAAAATGTGAGGGGTATACATACTTTTGTGAGATACAGTATATATATATATATATATATATATATATATATATAGGAAACATAAACATCCAGATCTCTTAATTATATATACTGTATCTGTATACATGTATGTATATATATATTTTATTTATTTCAGGTACTTATATAGCGCCGTCAATTTACGCAGCGCTTTACATATTCATTGTACATTCACATCAGTCCCTACCCTCAAGGAGCTTACAATCTAAGGTCCCTAACTCACATTCATACATACTATGGACAATTTAGACAGGATCCAATTAACCTACCAGCATGTCTTTGGAGTGTGGGAGGAAACCGGAGTACCCGGAGAAAACCCACGCAGGCACAGGGAGAACATGCAAACTCCAGGCAGGTAGTGTCGTGGCTGGGATTCGAACCAGCGACCCTTCTTACTGCTACCCACTAGACCACTGTGAGATATATATATATATATATATATATATATATATATATATATATATATATATATATATATCTCACAGTGGTCTAGTGGGTAGCAGTAAGAAGGGTCGCTGGTTCGAATCCCAGCCACGACACTACCTGCCTGGAGTTTGCATGTTCTCCCTGTGCATGCGTGGGTTTCCTCCGGGTACTCCGGTTTCCTCCCACACTCCAAAGACATGCTGGTAGGTTAATTGGATCCTGTCTAGGTGCATTACAAATTGTGTAATTCATGTGAAAAATATATAAAAAATATTATTATATTTATATATTATTGTTAATCCATAAATAGTAAGTGTAGTAAGTGCTAAGTGTGTGATAAGATGTGCAAATGATATAGCAAACAACAGTAATAAACTACATTCAAAGAATGTGCCCATACTTATCATTCACATGCCACTACATAACAAAACAAAAGTAAATCAATCCCTTCGTGAGGTTTCATAAAGTCCATAAGTGGTCTGAAAAAAGTGACAAGTGATATGAAAACCACTAAAATTCATATAAAGTGAAAAAAGTGCTGACAAGTGTAGCAAGTAGGGATGAGCCCGATGTTCGAGTCGCACGTAAGTTCGACTCGCACATCGGGTGTTCGCATGTTCGCCGGACAGCAAACAATATGCGATGTTCGCGGCAAATTCGAAAGCTGCCGGAACACCGTTAAAATCTATGGGACACTAGCATGAAAATTCAAAAGTGCTAATTTTAAAGGCTTATATGCACGTTATTGTCATGCTTCGGGACCCGGGTCCTGTCCCAGGGGACATGTATCAATGCAAAAAGTTTTCTTTAAAACTGACATTTTTTTCTGGAGCAGTGATCTTTTTAATGCTTAAAGTGAAACAATAAAAATTAAAATTCCTTTAAATATTGTTCCTGGGGGGTGTCTATAGTATGCCTGTAAAGTGGCACATTTTTCCCGTGTTTAGAACAGTACCACAGCAAAATGACATTTCTAAAGGAAAAATTGTCATTTAAAACTGATCGCGGCTGTAATGAATTGTCGGGTCTCGGCAATATAGATACAGATAATTGAAAAAAAGAGCATGGGAACCCCCCGTCCATTACAAGGCCCTTTGGGTCTAGTATGAATATTAAGGGGAATCCCGAATGAAAATTTAAAAAAAAAGCGTGGGGGTTCCCTTAAAATCCATACCAGGCCCTTCAGGTCTGATATGGAAATTAAGGGGAATCCTGTGCCAAATTTAAAAAAAAATGGCGTAGGGGTCCCCCCCAAAATCCATACCAGACCTGGGGTCTGGTATCGATTTTAAGGGGAACCCTATGCCAAAATAAAAAAAAATGGCGTAGAGGTCCCCCCAAATTCCATACCAGACCCTTATCTGAGCACGCAACCTGGCAGGCCGCAGGAAAAGAGGGGGGATGAGAGAGCGCCCCCCCTCCTGAACCGTACAAGGCCACATGACCTCAACATGGGGGGGAGGACCTTGTCCCCATGTTGATGGGGACAAGGGCCTCATCCCCACAACCCTTGCCCGGTGGTTGTGGGGGTCTGCAGGCGGGGGGCTTATCGGAATCTGGAAGCCCCCTTTAACAAGGGGACACCCAGATCCCAGCCTCCCCCCTGTGTAAATTGGTAACGGGGTACAAATGCACCCCTACCATTTCACAAAAAAAGTGTCAAAATGGTAAAAAAAGACAAGAAACAGCTTGGGACAAGTCCTTTATTAAAAGATGAAAAAATAAAAATTTCCCACGGTTCATGCCGCCAGACGGACCGAAAAATGGAGGCAGGTCAGTTGCAGCTTTTTTTTTTCCTTTTTTTTCTTTTTTGGTCCATCGGGTGGCGTGAACTTACACAGTAACCCACTTGTGAGAGACAGTACCTAGCATAAGGAGAGGTTCCAGTCAAGCAGGGAAATCTCAGGGCAGGCATTCTCAACACTGGTGAACAGTATGGGAGCACGGAGCCAACACACAGTTTGCTGAAATCACCCCTTCATCAATGAACGCTACCCCCAGTAACTGAAGATATCCTCTGGTAGCACATCCTGTTATACACTGAGGCTGAATATTCACTGAATTGAGAGGGGAAGAGAAGGCTTGTTAGCCTGTCAGCTCCCACTGGGCCACAAAGGCCATGCAGAAAATCCTTTATAAATGTATACCCATGCATAAATACAGTATACGTAGATACCCTTATTTAAGTAACAATGGCCTGAGAAAGGAAGAGGTCCCTTTAACTAGAAACTAGATTTTTAGTCCTGTGGTGCTGAAAGTTCCTAGTATGGTGGTATCCATTGTCTTCTGCTAACAATGGTGGGGCCCATAAATATTACTGAGTACTGGTAAATCAATGAAGTTAAACAGTTAAGCTATCGTACTGCTCAAAGAAAAGGCCACCTGGTAACTGAGGTGTAAAGATGTGGAGAAGAACCAATGTGATCACAGTGTGATGATCGGTGTCCCAGCAATGCAGATCCACTGCCAAAGGTAACATGGCCGCAGGCAAGACTGCAACCTGTAGTCTCTCTCAAGGAGAATGGCAGACTTCCTGCATCCAGCCTGCGAGCCCACCACGTGCAGGTGAATATATCCCAGAATTCTTCTTGTTTGCCAGCTCTCTGGTATGTGTAGTTCAGTCAACACTCAGGAATACAGTATGAATTGGCTGTAAGACTACAGGACCCAAGATCCTCTGCTGCCCAGGAGAACTGACTCAACTCAAAAAGCCGTATTTTCAAAAAGGCACCACACTGCAGGCTGAGATGGGAACAGACATCCTTTTACTATGGGGAGGTTTGACACATGTGTTTTAGTGCATTGAATTTCAACACGGGCCCTAAACAATATAATCTGCCAAACAGATTTTTCCATTTTAAATGAGTATTGCTTAAGGCATTAGACAACTGATAATTATCAGACTCATTAGTCACGGCTTTACTAAATTCCAAATCAGCTCATTCTTAAAATATAAGTTAATTGTCCAAAAAAAAGGTTTTTTTTTAAATGTTGCAAGTCACAAAATATCTCTCAGTAAAGAAAAAAGAAACAGCGTCTTTAACACTTGCTAATGTCTATGATCATGAAAATGTTATTGCATAATGTAGTAAGAATAATCTTTAAAAAACAAGCACATTTTGTACAAAACAATTAAGGCATAATTATTGTTTCAGAAATTGTGCAATATTTATAATTCGCTAACAGATACAAAATTTCTATAGCACAATAACAGTCAGCACAAAAATACCTAAATAAATTGTGTTTGCAAATGCATGTAAAGCCACACTGCAACATCAAAGCACCTCTGCAAAGTATGGCCCCAAACTGTAAACTACCTGTCAGGAATCAGCATCTGGGAGACCAGGTATACACTATATTGTCAAAAGTATTGGGACACCTGCCTTTACACACACATGAACTTTAATGGCATCCCAGTCTTAGTCCGTAGGGTTCAACAGCTTGAACTCTTCTGGGAAGGCTGTCCACAAGGTTTAGGAGTGTGTCTATGGGAATGTTTGACCATTCTTCAAGAAGGACATTGGTGAGGTCAGGCACTGATGTTGGACAAGAAGGCCTGGCTCGTCACCTCCGCTCGAATTCATCCCAAAGGTGTTCTATCGGGTTGAGGTCAGGACCCTGTACAGGCCAGTCAAGTTCCCCCACCCCAAACTCGCTCATCCACACTATATTGCCAAAAGTATTTGGCCACCCCTCCAAATCATTTGGTGGAGGGGGGATTATGGTGTGGGGTTGTTTTTCAGGGGTTGTACTTGGCCCTTTAGTTCCAGTGAAGGAAATTCCTAAAGCATACCAAGACATTTTTGACAATTTCATGCTCTCAACTTTGTGGAAACAGTTTGAGGATGCCCCCTTCATGTTCCAACATGACTGCGCACCAGTGCACCAAACAAGGTCCACAAAGACACGAATGAGCAAGATGGGGTGAAGGAACTTGACTGGTCTGCACAGAGTCCTGACTCTCAACCTAATAGAACACCTTTGGGATAAATTAGAGCAGAGACTGTGAGCAAGGACTTCTCGTCCAACATCAGTGCCTGACCTCACTAATGCGCTTCTGGAAGAATGGTCAAACATTCCCATAGACAGACTCCTAAACCTTGTGGACAGCCTTCCCAGAAGAGTTGAAGCTGTTATAGCTGCAAAGGGTGGACCAACTCAATATTGAACCCTACGGACTAAGACTGGGATGCCATTAAAGTTCATGTGCGTATAAAGGCAGGCTACACCAAGAACACTGGGACCAGACCATGTGTATGTGTATATATATATATATATATATATATATATATATATATATATATATATATATATATATATATTATTATCTTTAAAATGAGATTTACTTACAGTGAACAATAACCACACACCAACAGCAATAACATGAGATGCATGAAAATCAAAACTGAACAACAAAATGCCTAACCAATAACCTAACAAACTAACTATATACACAATATACACAAATTTCATACAAACAAGGCAGGGGAAAACTTTAGCAGCAGGGAGCAATGGAGTGGGGCACTGGGTGCAGGGCAGGAGCAGGAGCAAGTGTAAGCATGAATGGCAACAGAGTCAAGGAGCAGCACGGTAAACAGAGCACAGGGCAAGAGCCACCAAAACACCACTGTGTGCTAGTGGGAGCACCCTTATATAGCCACCTAGCAGCTGAAAGCAGGTGGAGGTGATCATTAAAACCTGCTGGCTTCTGGGAGACACCTGCTGGTGGAGACTGGAACTGCAACTATCAGCCCTGAGAACCACAGATTCTGACACTACCTACCAACTTAACCCTTTAATACCTAAGCCTTTTTCTGACATGTGTTGCTTACAAGTTAAAATCTGTATTTTTTGCTAGAAAATTACTTAGAACCCCCAAACATTATATATATTTTTTTAGCAGAGACCCTAGAAAATAAAATGTCGATCATTGCAATATTTTATGTCACATGGTATTTGCACAGCTGTCTTTCAAACGCATTTTTTTTGGAAAAAAAATGCTTTCATGAATAAAAAAATAAATAAAAATAAAAACTTAGCCCAATTTTTTAATATAATGTGAAAGATAATGTTACGCCGCGTAAATAGATACTTAACATGTCATGCTTTGAAATTGCGCACACTCATGGAATGGCGACAAACTAGAGTACTCAAAAATCTCCATAGGCAATGCTTTAAAAATTGCTACAGGTTACCAGTTTAGAGTTACAGAGGAGGTCTTGCACTAGAACTGTTGCTTTCGCTCAAACGATTGCGGCAATACCTCACACTTGTGGCTTGAACACCGTTTACATTTGGGGGTGCAACTTACTTATGCGTTCGCTTCTGCAAGCGAGCACGGAGGGATGGGGCACTTTAAAAAAAAAAATGTTATTTAATTTTTCTTATTTTTACACTGTCACTTTAAAAAAAAAAAAATCTGATCATTTTTATTGCTGTCACAGGGAATGTTAACATCCCTTGTGACAGCAATAGGCAGTGACAGGTCCTCTTTATGGAGGGATCTGGGGTCTAAAAGACCCCAAACCCCTCCTTTGCACTTATAAGCATTCAAAACGCCAAGTTTGGGAGTTTTGAATGCTGTATTTTTTTAAAAAATTTGGCGCCTTTAATTCTTCAGTAAACTGGAAGTGATGTTCATGACATCGCTTCCGGGTTGCTAGATCCGCTCGGGCCACCTGGTGGGACGGGAGGGCCTGGGTGAGCCATGGAAGACAGGGGAGGGGGGTGTCCCACTCCCACTCCTTGGGATAACAGCCGAGCGGCTTTTACATAGTTACATAGTAGGTTAGGTCGAAAAAAGACACAAGTCCGTCAAATCCAACCTATGTGTGTGATTATATGTCAATATTACATTGTATATCCCTGTATGTTGCGGTCATTCAGGTGCTTATCTAAAGTTTCTTGAAACTGCCGATGCCACCCCGTTGAGACCACCGCCTGTGGAAGGGAATTCCACATCCTTGCCGCTGTTACAGTAAAGAACCCTCTACGTAGTTTAAGGTTAAACCTCTTTTCTTCTAATATTAATGAGTGGCCACGAGTCTTGTTAAACTCTCTTCCGCGAAAAAGTTTTATCCCTATTGTGGGGTCACCAGTACGGTATTGTATATTGAAATCATATCCCTTCTCAAGCATCTCTTCTCCAGAGAGAATAAGTTCAGTGCTCACAACCTTTCCTCATAACTAATATCCTCCAGTCCCTTTATTAGCTTTGTTGCCCTTCTTTGTACTCGCTCCATTTCCAGTACATCCTTCCTGAGGACTGGTGCCCAGAACTGGACAGCATACTCTAGCATAATTGCCAACATTGCAAAAAAAATATGTGGGACATTTTTTTGGCTGTAGGCGGAGCCGTACAATAATTAGGGGGCGGGGCATTGGTTTGTAGGCGTAGCTCAGCCAAAAACTACAAGTGCGGCGCGCAAAGAAAAATGGGCGTAGCTTACATGAAAGTGGGTGTGGCTTAAATGGGCGTGGTTCAATAGGGTGTGGTTAGAGTCTGCGATGAATGAGGGATGGAGAGGGAAAGGGGGAGAGGAAAAGAGGGAGAAGGAAAGGGGGAGAAGAGAATGATGGGACAGCAGCCTCAGATCCTACACAATAGAAATATGTGTATTCTAGAAAGTTTAACAATCAGCAGATAAAGATACTCCAAACCCCTGGTGTCAATCATCCCGGCACCATGGTTGTTATGGTGTCAGGATGATTGAAGAGCATTATTTCTATTATTACATTGTAATATAAAACCTCTCCTTATGCTAGGTACTGTCTCTCACAAGTGGGTTCCTGTGTAAGTTCACGCCACCCGATGAACCAAAAAAGAAAAAATAGAAAAAAAAAAGCTCTATTAGTGCAGCCCCCCTCAATTAGTGCAGCCCCCCTCAATTAGTGCAGCCCCCCCTCAATTAGTGCAGCCCCCCCTCAGTGCAGCCCCCCCTCAGTGCAGCCCCCCTGCTCAGTGCAGGAGCGGCCGGTGTGTTCTGCTGAGAAAGTTCCCCATGGCATGTAAGGACCCCCTGTACTGCGCAGGCGCAGCGCTTGCGCAGTACGGGGCTGGGGAACTTTTCGGCAAGACATGGCGCCGTCGCCGTATCTTCTGCTTCAGTGGAGAGGGGAGGGGTCGTGCAGCTAGCCCATTGGCTGCACGGATCGAGCCCCCTTCCTCTCTCCACTTACTCAACACTAGGGGGAAGATCGAGCGGCCGCCATTTTGCTGGAGCCAGCTTCTCCAAAAGAAAAAAAGCAACATTCCCGATTTTCCTTATGGAAAATCCCGATTCGGGACAGCCTCCAATCGGGACGAGGGTCCCAAAATCGGGACTGTCCCGGGAAAATCGGGATTGTCCCGGGAAAATCGGGACTGTTGGCAACTATGCTCTAGGTGCGAGAATTATCATTTTATCTCTGGAATGAATCCCCTTTTTAATGCATGCCAATATTCTGTTTGCTTTTTTTTTTTTTTTTTAGCCACATCGGTTGTTATCCCAAGAAAGCCAACCGTTTGCTTTAAAAAATGTTGTACCGGGGTGATGCGTGCAGCTGCGTGCGTCACCCCAGTACAACCGCTTCAATCTGAGGCCGCATATTTGCGTACAGTCGGCGTTCACGGGTTAAAGTGTATGTAAACCTTAATAATGCTTGGTTATAGCTGTGCTATAAGGGCAAAAAATATCCTATTTAGTGCGGGTTGAATGAAAAAAATAAAAGTGCAGATTACCACATCAACATACTTCGTGCTGCTGAGGGAATCCTCCAAGGAGTGCAATTGTGTTCTGCCGGTGGAGAGCCTTCCCCGCTGGCAGAATACAATGATCAGTGTTGTCAGTTATAGCTGAAGGCACTGATCATTTGGGAAAAACCTGCCAGACTGGTTGTACACAAGACGATCGAAAGATCAACTTGTGTACAACCAGCTAGCACATACATGGATCAAAATTCTGCAGGTCCCTGCTGAATCAGTCGAAATTTGATTGATGTATGGCCAGCTTAATTAGCTCTTTCAGATCTTATCTTGAACTACAGATCAATTAGTACTAATGTTGGGGACATAAGAAAAAGGGGCATGATTTAGTAGTTTGGGCAGGGCTGATACAACTCGGTCCACAAAAATGCTGTGTATTGTCTGCACACAACAAGACTAAAGCCTCGTACACATGGTACGATTGTTGGCCAACCGAGCATATGATTTTTGTCAAAAAAATCCTGTGCCAGGATCTTGTCTTGCATACTAACAGTACACAATTGTCATGCCACAAACACGAATGTAGTGATGTACTACGAGGAATTTCAGCTCTTGAGCGCCACCCTTTGTGCCCCTTCTGCTAATTTTGTGTTTGGTGAGCACTGATTCCGAGCGTGCGTGTTTGTACTTTCGACTTTTGTGTGACGGATTTGTGTACTGACCATAGGAAAATCTGACGTCAAACCGTTGTCCGCCGGAAATTCCTGTCACCCAACATTTGTTGGCCGAAAGTTGGACAACAATTGTCGAAAGGAGCGTACTAACGGAAAGATTTTAGGACAACAGTCTGTCAACAGACAATCCCCTGCCAACAATCGTACCGTGTGTACTAGGCTTTAAGGGTGGAGTGCATCTCTGTCACATAAACTTGTATTTTTCTGTACTTGTAGGATCTTCAATGGCAAAAACATGGGGAAATGTACATGTACAATAGAGATTACATACAGTATGTTTTTCCCTGACATACACTTTAATACATATAGCAGGGATATGCAATTGGCGGACCTCCAGCTGTTGCAGAACTACAAGTCCCATGAGGCATAGCAAGACTTACAGCCACAAGCATGACACCCAGAGGTAGAGGCATGATGGGACTTTTGCAACAGCTGGAGGTCAGCTAATTGCATATTGGTAGCCAACAAGCCCATACCTTGTTCAAGATGGCTGCCATTCTTTGCATTGTTGCATTCGGTGCAGCTTCACATTGGGGGTTTGTAGCTGCCTTGAAGTGGAACTTAACAGGATTTTAAAAAATTGCTAAGAGTTTTTTTTTCTTTTTTTAGCAGAATAGGCTTTACGTGTCTCCTGTCCTACTATCAGTTTGTAAAATACTATACACTACATGCTGTGTATGCCTCTGTAAAGATGCCTGGAATGCAGTTGGGTTCCAGGTATGATACACGCAAGAGATACATCAAAAGCAGGCGTGCAGTGGGAACAGATGGTCGATGTGGGAGCAGAAGATGCGGCAAAGAAGATAAGGGTGAAAAGAGCAGTGAGGGAAAGCTTTGATCTGTCACCACTGGAGGAAGAATAGTACAGTTTCGCTAAGCTAATCTGGGATTCTGGTGTGCTGCTTTTAACCTAAATGTAATAGCCTAATTGGGTAATTTGAGCTAAATGTTGCGCTAAGTGGCAAGTGTGGTTACACTTAGGGGTAGATTTACTAAACCTGGAGAGTGCAAAATCTGGTGCAGCGCTGCAAAGAAACCAATCAGCTTCCGTTTTGTTTTAGTCATAGGTTAATTGAACAAGCTGAAGTTAGAAGCTACCATGCACAAATGCACCAGATTTTGCACTCTCCAGTTTTAGTAAATCAACCCCTTAGTTTCCAGTTACATTTTGGGTGGATCCATCCTATATTTGCCTCTTGTGGCAGATACCATACTCTCAAACTCATGTAATGTCATCCTACATTTACCTCTTGAGGCACCATTCCATACTTTCACTCCCATACTCTCCATCTCTAATATATGTAAGGTTGGAGAAAGGACATTATATGAGTGTGGTTTCATTTACCTTTATGATCTACTTTGTGTATGTCTAAATATACCAATGGTATACCCTTATATGTGGACAATTGAGGCATCTCATATCTCCCCTTGTGGTCCCCACAAGAGAGGAGGTTTTTAGCTACGAGCTTGTGATATTCAGTGCACATCTGGCTTTAATGTATATAATGTAAGTTTAATTCAATTCTTCTGCTTATGTGGATAATTATATACCTAAAAATGAATGCTATATAAATTGTGCTTGTACATGGAATATTAATTATTGATGGTACGATATCACATACATTACCTCTGTCTAACTGACAAAACTTATTGGGAAACACGTAGAACTACAACACCCCCACTTCATGGATTGAACAGATATTATGCAGTTACTTTTATATTAGATCAGTATTATGTAAGAGGACTAGTCATACAACCTATTTGAATATAAACAGCAATGTCTTTATAGCAAGGGGTGGTGATTCAGAGGTATATTAGAATTCTGCAATATGGTGTTGCAAACATTTCTTTATATGCATGTAAAATATGATTTATTTTAGATTTACTAATAAGAAAATGTTTTTGATTTGTCCAATGTTGTTTTGGCACCTATAAAGTACCATTTATATGCCTAGCTTTGATTTAGACCCATTTAACACTGGTGCGATCCTTGCCCCAAAGAGCCCCCCCCCCCATGTTGAGGGCATGTGTCCTGGTATGGGGGTGGGGGGCTCTCACTCGTCCCCCCTCTTTCCTGACCTGCCAGGCTGCATGCTCGGATAAGGGTCTGGTATGGTATTTAGCTCTGAAACTGACAGTCCACACAAAGATACGGGCATAGAGCAGTAGGAAGAGTCTGCAGGAGCCTGACATTGCAGCTGTGATCCACTGATTGGGGGTGTGATTTTTTCGAAGACTACTCAGAAAAAAATAATAGATGCATGTTTTTTTTACCTGCAAAAACATGTGCATTTATTGTTTTTTTTAAACTCATCCTTTAAGCTGAGACAGTTGTCCTAGCATGCAGGGTAAGCCTAAATCACAAGAGTGCTGTTTATTCTTACATTTGCACAACTAACATCTCAGAAGACTGATCAATTTGTTTCCATCACATTAGTCTTAATTTGAGCTACTACACAAGAGATTTGCAATCACACAATGATTGCCTTCGTCCCATTGCAGCAAGTAGCAGTGACTAATCTCCACTCTTCCACAGGCTTGGGATTAGGAAATTATCTGCTTACCAAGTACACATTTATGAGATGTTTGGGTGATTTTTCCCCATTTCACCTCTTTGTTCTATTAATCTCTTGAGATTTACCTTTAAACAGTCTCCAAAACAGTTATGCCCCGTACACACGGTCGGACTTTGTTCGGACATTCCGACAACAAAATCCTAGGATTTTTTCCGACGGATGTTGGCTCAAACTTGTCTTGCATACACACGGTCACACAAAGTTGTCGGAAAATCCGATCGTTCTAAACGCGGTGACGTAAAACACGTATGTCGGGACTATAAACGGGGCAGTGGCCAATAGCTTTCATCTCTTTATTTATTCTGAGCATACGTGGCACTTTGTCCGTCGGATTTGTGTACACACGATCGGAATTTCCAACAACGGATTTTGTTGTCGGAAAATTTTATCTCCTGCTCTCCAACTTTGTGTGTCGGAAAATCCGATGGAAAATGTCCGATGGAGCCCACACACGGTCGGAATTTCCGACAACAGGCTCCGATCGGACATTTTCCATCGGAAAATCCGACCGTGTGTACGGGGCATTAAAGGTACCCTGTAATAAGAGAAATACAGGTCATTACTTACTTCTTTTAAAGAATGCATTTACTTATTTACTTTGTTACTGCCAAATACTAAATTGATATAAACATACATAAAAGTAAACGGAAAATTGTATACTCACTTTTCCGTAATTTTCCTTTTCTGACGCATCTTCATAGCAGCACACACTGGGTTGTGACTCAGCCCCCACAACCGGACAGGATTGTTTAACTATGAATTTGAAAGCGAGACACCCGCTTCATTCTCTATCTATCTAAAAAGGGCGGGATGCTGTGTGCTGCCATGAAGATGCATCAGAAAAGTAAAATTACAGAAAGGTGAGCATATAATTTTCCTTTTCCTGACGCATCATGGTAGCACACACTGGGAAATAACTCGCCAGTCAGGTGGTTGCAAAAAAAAAGTAGTATTTAACATGTAGCTGAAGAATTGGCCTGAATAACGGATCTTCTGAAATTTACCGTTGATAAGTGGGCCGAATCCACTCTATAGTGGGACATGAGTGTATGTCTGGATGACCAGGTCGCTGCCTTGCAGATTGTCTCTGGCGAAACCCTGCAATACGCTGCCCATGAAGTTTCCACTGCCCTGGTTGAGTGAACTTTAATGCCTTTGGGTACCGGAAGTTGTTGAATGGCATAGGTCTTCCTGATGGACTTGACTAGCCATAATATGATAGTGCGAGTTGATACCACGTGTCCTTTTCTGTTCCCATGAGGAATTACCAATGGATTGTCCGTTTTTCAAAAGGAGACTGTAGCCATCAGGTAACTGCTAATAGTGGATTTTATTTACTTATTTACTTTGCTACTTCCAGATACTGAATTGATATAAACATACAGCACAGAAAACAGAAAATTGTATACTCGCTTTTCTGTAATTTTCCTTTTCTGACGCATCTTCATGGCAGAACACACTGGGTTGTGACTCCGCCCCCACAACCGGACAGGATTATTTAACTATAAATTTGAAAGCGAGACACTCCGCTTCATTCTCTATCTTTTTAAAAAGGGCGGGATGCTGTGTGCTGCCATGAAGATGCGTCAGAATCGAAAATTACAGAAAGGTGCGTATACAATTTTCCGTTTACCTGACGCATCATGGTAGCACACACTGGGAAATAACTCGCCAGTCAGGTGGGTGCAAAAAAAAAGTACTATTTAACACGTAGCTGAAGAATTGGCCCGAATAAAGGATCTTCTGAAATTTACCGGTGATAATTGGGCCGAATCCACTCTATAGTGGGACATGAATGTATGTCTGGATGACCAGGTCGCTGCCTTGCAGATTGTCTCTGGCGAAACCCTGCAATACGCTGCCCATGAAGTTGCCACTGCCCTGGTTGAGTGAGCTTTATTGCCTTTGGGTACCGGAAGTTGTTGAATGGCATAGGTCTTCCTGATGGACTTGACTAGCCATAATATGATAGTGCGGGGTGATACCATGTGTCCTTTTCTGTTCCCATGAGGAATTACCAATGGATTGTCCGTTTTTCAAAAGGAGACTGTAGCCATCAGGTAACTGCTAATAGTGGATTTTATGTCTAAGGCATGTGGTTCTGCCTGATCGTTGGTAAAGATCGGAAGCTTGATGTCCTGATTGTAATGAAAAGATGTTACCACCTTTCTCAAGCTTTCTCAAGGTCTCAGTACCACCCTGTCTGGGTAAAAGGCCTTATAGGGTTCTGCTATCATTAATGCTTGAATTTCCAAAACTCTATTGGCTGAGGTAATGGTGATGAGAAAAGTTAGCTTTAGTGTTAAGTCCCACAGTGAGATATAGTCAGCCGGATGAAAAGGGGAATTTGAAATTGAGTTCAGAACTACTGACAAATCCCATGCTGAAAACGTTGGCCTTCTTGGAGGCCTGATCTTTAAGCACGTCCTCATAAATTGAATGATAAGAGGATGTGAGGCCCATCTGAAGCCCATTTTTGTAGATAATGCTGAAACTTGCACCTTTAGGGTACTTGAGCTTAGACCCTTAGCTAGGCCTGCTTGGAGAAATTGCATAATTTGTGGTGCCTCTGGCGATAGTGGGTTCCAGTTATTCTGCTGAGCCATAGATGAGAATCCTTCCCATATCCTACTGTAAGTGGTGTTAGTGGTACATTTCCTAGCGTGAAGTAATGTTGATACTACCTCCTGAGAACAACCTGGTTCTAGGAACCTATTCTTCTCAATCTCCATGTCATCAGGTGCGGTTTCTCCTGGGCCGGATGAAGGGACTGCCCTTAATAAAGTAGATCCTGAGTCACCGGGAGAGGTAGTGGATCTTCCAGACTGAGTTGCAATAGGGTCATGAACCAGGGTCTCCTCGGCCAAAAAGGGATTACTGCTATTACTGAAGCTGATGACCTCCTGAGCCTGGAGAGGAACCTCGCAATTAGTGGTGTCGGTGGAAATATGTATCCTAGTAGAAAGTTCCATGGGTGGAGAAGGCAGTCTACTCCCTCAGCTGATGGTTATGCTGCTCTCGACAGAAACCTCTGGCACTTGGCATTCGTAGATGTCGCTGCCAGATCGATATCCGAAATTCCCCAAGTTTTGATCAGGAAACTGAAGGCTTGGTGGTTCAGAGACCATTCGTTTGACAGGAACTCCCCGCTCAAACAGTCGGCCAGCAGGTTCTGTGCTGCCGGAAGGTACACAGCTCTCAGATCCGTTAGGGCGAACTTCCTCCAGTAATGTAATGCTTCTGCTACCTCCCAGTCTCTGAATGTACGCCACAGCCACTTTGTTGTCCATCCGAATTAAGACGTTCTTCCCCTTCAAGGATGGCTTGAAAAGCTGCTCTAAGCTTGAGAATATTCAACACTACCCCACCACCATATTGTCTGTTTCACATTCCTGTGAATGTAAATTGTGTGAAGCATTGATACTCCATTCCACTGACTGAGAAATTAGGTTTGTAGTATTCTCATGTGCCATCGCGCCCACTGGATCATTGGTAAAGTGGCAGACATGGAGCCCAGGATGCTCAGACAAGCTCTCGCTGGAAGGAACTTTGCTGTCATTAACTTCTTTATCTTCTGGATTAAGGGAATTACCTTTTCCTGGGCCGAAGGTTGCTCTTTTCCTAGTTAATTAACCAACCGAAGCTCTGGAGTGTCGTGAGTAATATACTCTGATGACGAATTAACGCTTCTCGGCTGTCAGCTAAAAGCAGAATGTTGCCCAGATAATGATGCAACCTCAGACCTTTTTCCCCTGATGGGGAATTAATGGGATTACTGAAAGTAGAATCTTGGTAAAGGTTCTGGGGCAGAAGAAATGCCGAATGGTAGGCACTGAAACTGAAAGTGCCTGTGGTTGACTGAGAAACAAAGGTATATTTGAAAGGCAGGGTGTATAGGCACTTGTAGGTAGGCGTCCGATAAATCTACAGATAGCATCCAATCTTCTAAGTTTATTGCTAACAGTATTGACTAGAGGCTTTCCACTTTGAAGGCTTCGATCTGGTTTCTTTTGTTAATACTTTTTAAATCCAACACTGCGCGCAAATCCCGTTTTCTTCTTTGCTAGGAATAGAGGGGAATAATTCCCCTTCCCTCTTTTGGGGTGTTAGGACCTCCAGGATTGCCCCCTTTTGTTTTAACTCTACCACATACTTGAGCAGTACTCTTCTCTTGTCTGGTGATGATGGCAGTCTGGTTGGCTGAAAGTGATTCCCGGGTAATCTGTTTATGAATCTCCATTTGTGACCAAAATTTATTGTGGAAAGTGTCCATGCGTCTTCTATGTGCTCCATCCAAACCTGTTAGAACTCCTTGAGACTGGCTCCCACCTGCAGAGGAAGGACAGGTGAACCTTCAAAAAGATTTCTGTTGTTTCCCTGTTGGGGTGGTCTTAGATTTTTGGAGCCTCAAAAAGAATGACTGTGTGTTTCTCCAGTTTCTTTTAAACTCTCTTCCAGGCCTATATGTCTTTACCTCTCTGTACCTTTCTGGGAGGTTGCACCTATAGGAAGGACCCTTCTGTGGTTTTGGTCTCCTGTCGGAAAAGGATCAGTCCTGATTTCCCTCCTGTCACCTTTAAAATCGCTGAATCCAATTTTGATCTCGAAAAGGTTAACTCCGTCATATGGGATTTTGCACCAATTAGTTTTTGATGCTGAGTCCACCACCCAGGGCTTAAGCCACAAGGCTCTCCTTGCCATAACCGATGCCAACATTGCTCTGGCAGAATATCTGATAATATCCACTGAAGCTTCAGTTCCTGAAGGGAGCTAATTATATTCTTCTGGTCTGTCCGCTCGTGTAGAGACTCCTCTATATTGGCAGACCATCCAGAAATCGCTCTACCAACCGCCGCTGTAGCAACTGCTGGCCTACAAGCACTGCCTGCCATAGAGTATGCTTTCTTCAAATCTAAATCAATCTTCTGGTCCAGTATGTCACGGAAGGTTACTGCATCCTCAACTGGTAAGGTGACGTGTCTTGCAAGTTGCATTAAAGAGGCATCAACAACAGGTGCATGGAACAGAGGATTTACATTAGGCTCCTTTAAAGGATACAGTTTTGCTAGTCTGTTGTTAAGGCTGGACCTCTTATCTGATCTCTCCCACTCATTCTTAATGAGGTCTTCCAATTCCTCTATGAAAGGAAAGGACTTCAGTTCCTTCTTCAAGTTGGGGAAATATTTTTGGACTTTGTGGGGAATTTCTTTAGTTTCTACCCACCCTATGGCCTCTTTCACTGATCTTGCAAAAGGTTCGACCAAGGTAAAGTTGGATTTTCGGATCTTCATTTTCTGAAGATGACTCCGGTTCTGTGGAAGGAATGCGAGCTGCGGATGTTGATGTGCTTGGACCTGCCTTATCTGTTTACCTACGTTTGCATCTGACTCTTTCTCCTTGGTTGCTTCATTGAAGCATGCATGGCAGGCTAGTTTCTCTGGCAAGGCTGGAGCGCCACACACCCAGCAAGCATTTGTTGCAGGGCGGGTGTGATAATCCTGTTGCGATGGGATGACGGTGACCTCTTATGGCGTGAGCGGCTGTGATGTGAGCGGCTGTGATATGAGTGGCGATGACGTGAGGAGGATCTTGATTGGCTTCTCCTAGATCTTCTATGGCTTGAGGCATGGCTCGAGCGACCTCTATGTCCGGAGTTTGCTGATCTTGACCAGGTAGGGCTGCCAAAAATCGCAGAGTTAGTGGTCATGCTCTCTTTTTTCTCTCTTCAATACTTACCAATACATGGAGGACACCTCTTACCTTACATGCTGACGGTGGTCTGCTTGGGCAGTGGCCTCCATGAGCAGTGAACATGAAATAGCACCTGAAAAAGGAGGTAGTATGGAAAGGAATACCAAAGGTTAGATCCAGGAAAGAGTACAAATACAAAAAACAGGAATGAACAGGGAGGAGGTAAATACCTGAGACTAAATGGCAGAAGGACGCCAGACTCCTGGGCAGCAGCAGTGTCCATAAACGCTACACTGACAGGAATACAGGGCTTTTTAAATCCACTGCCGCCGTTGTGGCGGAAGTGACTTCATCGCGCATGCAAAGAAGCGGTCCGCCGGCACCCGCTCCATCTTGGAAAAGGGCAGGAAGACCTGCCTGGCTACCTCACTTCCACCGACGCATGCGCAGAACGCGGCAGAGGATGCGGCTGCCATGTTGGAAAGAGATCTTTGTTGCCCAAGGAACTAAAGAGCCCAGAATGGCCAGGCGAAAAGGTAAAAAAAAGGAAAGTTTATAAAATCTTTGTGCTGGAAAAAGGTAGGAGGCCACTGCAAGTGTGTAAGCTTCTTTAAAGCTTGTAAATGCCAGAAAGATGTGCCCCTGAGACCACCGGATTGGGGTTCTCTCCATAAAAGCTCCTTTAGAGACTGTACAAGAGAGACTTCCATCGAGGAGAGGCTTAACCTGGTAAGAGATGCGATATCCATCCAATCTTGTCAGGTGAGGATAAAAAAGAGAATGAAGCGGGGTGTCTCTCTTTCAAATTTATAGTTAACCAATCCTGTCAGGTTGTGGGGGCGGAGTCACAACCCAGTGTGTGCTGCCATGATGCGTCAGGAAACATTAGTGACTTAGAAGCCACTGGATGAGCATGATAACCAGGGAACCAGTATATTCTGAAGGAGAGGTCAGCAATGGCACTAGCCATATTCCCTCAGTACAAGTTTTCTTTGGAATTAACCTGTCAAGATATAAGAAGCTTCAGGATACTGGCTTGTTTTTGAAGCTCCTGGGCTGTCATGAATGAATTGCTAAGTTGCAAAGCAAAGATGAGGAAGAAAGCCCCCAACTCGTACCTTCTAAAAAAGTCACCAATAGCAGCTCCTTTATTTTTGACAGGTTCTCCAATGAAAAAAACACCTCCTTAAACATATAAAACAGTATTTAACCTACTCCTAGTGTACAGTGCTCAAATCAAATGTCAGACTTGATTGCTGCAATGTGAGAAGAAGGAAAAAGTGAAAATTGCCCCACACCATCAAACACAAAGCTTATACAGGTTTTGCAGTCAGTAATTGCCTTGGCCATCCATACCCAGATCCCTTGCCAGTGCACCCTGAAGTCCTATATCAGTTGTGTGTTTCCAGGAAAGTAAAAATTGACACATGACCATAGCTCCCAACCAGAGGTGGCTCTAGGCCTTAGGCAAAACCTAGACATGAGGCCCAAACACGCCCATAATGGGAAAAATAATTAAATCGATAAAAAAATTAACTGTATAAATTGCATTAGGAACTTTAAAGTGCTGGTGTCAGTGTTCCCTTTCTCTGTGCTGGTGTCAGTGTTCTCTATCTCGGTACTGGTGTCAGTGTTCTCTATGTCAGTACTCTCTATTTCAGTGCTGGTGTCAGTGTTCTCTATGTCAGTGCTGGTGTCAGTGTTCTCTATGTCAGTGCTCTCTATCTCTGTGCTGGTGTCAGTCTTCTCTAGGTCAGTGCTGGTGTCAGTGGTCTCTATGTCAGTGCTGGTGTCAGTGTTCTCTATGTCAGTGCTCTCTATCTCGGTGCTGGTGTCAGTGTTCTCTATGTCAGCACTGGTGTCACTGTTCTCTATGTCAGTGCTGATGTCAGTGCTCTCTATCTCGGTGCTGGTGTCAGTGCTGGTGTCAGTGTTCTTTATGTCAGTGCTCTCTACCCCGGTGCTGGTGTCAGTGTTCTCTATGTCAGTGCTGGTGTCAGTGCTCTCTATGTCAGTGCTGGTGTCAGTGCTCTCTATCTCAGTGCTGGTGTTAGTGTTCTCTGTCAGTGCTGGTGTCAGTGTTCTCTATGACAGTGCTGGTGCCAGTGCTCTCTATCTTGGTGCTGGTGTCAGTGTTCTCTATGTCAACACTGGTGTCAGTGTTCTCTATGTCAGTGCTGGTGTCAGTGCTCTCTATCTCAGTGCTGGAGTCAGTGTTCTCTGTCAGTGCTGGTGTCAGTGTTCTCTATGTCAGTGCTCTCTATCTCGGTGCTGGTGTCAGTGTTCTCTATGTCAGTGCTGGTGTCAGTGTTCTCTATGTCAGTGCTGGTGTCAGTGCTCTTTATGTCAGTGCTGGCGTCAGTGCTCTCTATGTCGGTGCTGGTGTCAGTGTTCTCTGTCGGTGCTGGTGTCAGTGTTCTCTATGTCAGTGCTCTCTATCTCGGTGCTGGTGTCAGTGTTCATATGTCAGTGCTGGTGTCAGTGCTCTCTATGTCAGTGCTGGTGTCAGTGCTCTCTATCTCAGTGCTGGTGTTAGTGTTCTCTGTCAGTTCTGGTGTCAGTGTTCTCTATGACAGTGCTGGTGTCAGTGCTCTCTATCTTGGTGCTGGTGTCAGTGTTCTCTATGTCAGCACTGGTGTCAGTGTTCTCTATGTCAGTGCTGGTGTCAGTGCTCTCTATCTCGGTGCTGGTGTCAGTGTTCTCTGTCAGTGCTGGTGTCAGTGTTCTCTATGTCAGTGCTCTCTATCTCGGTGCTGGTGTCAGTGTTCATATGTCAGTGCTGGTGTCAGTGCTCTCTATGTCAGTGCTGGTGTCAGTGCTCTCTATCTCAGTGCTGGTGTTAGTGTTCTCTGTCAGTGCTGGTGTCAGTGTTCTCTATGTCAGTGCTGGTGTCAGTGTTCTCTATGTCAGTGCTGGTGTCAGTGCTCTCTATGTCAGTGCTGGCGTCAGTGTTCTCTATGTCAGTGCTGGCGTCAGTGCTCTCTATGTCGGTGCTGGTGTCAGTGTTCTCTGTCAGTGCTGGTGTCAGTGTTCTCTATGTCAGTGCTCTCTATCTCGGTGCTGGTGTCAGTGTTCATATGTCAGTGCTGGTGTCAGTGCTCTCTATGTCAGTGCTGGTGTCAGTGCTCTCTATCTCAGTGCTGGTGTTAGTGTTCTCTGTCAGTGCTGGTGTCAGTGTTCTCTATGACAGTGCTGGTGTCAGTGCTCTCTATCTTGGTGCTGGTGTCAGTGTTCTCTATGTCAGCACTGGTGTCAGTGTTCTCTATGACAGTGCTGGTGTCAGTGCTCTCTATCTTGGTGCTGGTGTCATTGTTCTCTATGTCAGCACTGGTGTCAGTGTTCTCTATGTCAGTGCTGGTGTCAGTGCTCTCTATCTCGGTGCTGGTGTCAGTGTTCTCTGTCAGTGCTGGTGTCAGTGTTCTCTATGTCAGTGCTCTCTATCTCGGTGCTGGTGTCAGTGTTCTCTATGTCAGTGCTGGTGTCAGTGTTCTCTATGTCAGTGCTCTCTATCTCGGTGCTGGTGTCAGTGTTCTCTATGTCAGTGCTGGTGTCAGTGTTCTCTATGTCAGTGCTGGTGTCAGTGTTCTCTATGTCAGTGCTGGTGTCAGTGCTCTCTATGTCAGTGCTGGCGTCAGTGCTCTCTATGTCGGTGCTGGTGTCAGTTTTCTCTGTCAGTGCTGGTGTCAGTGTTCTCTATGTCAATGCTCCCTATCTCAGTGCTGGTGTTAGTGTTCATATGTCAGTGCTGGTGTCAGTGTTCATATGTCAGTGCTGGTGTCAGTGTTCATATGTCAGTGCTGGTGTCAGTGCTCTCTATCTCAGTGCTGGTGTTAGTGAAGGAGATAGCAACGGAGAAGCCAAACAGCAGGCATTGCCAGTGCAGGATGAAGAGCACCCAGCCCACCATGGCTGAGGATCAGCACTGGACTGGGCTGGGACATCCCGAACCCACAGTGGAGCCCTGTATAGGTGAGGTTAATGGCTGGGTGGAGGGAGGGGTCAGGGGCTGTCATTCATAGGTTGGCACACTGGCACAGGACTGAGCTGCCTTGACTGTGGCACTGATTATCCGGAAGAAGGGAGTGGAGGGTATGGGGCAGGGGGTGGAAATAAAGGCAAGTGGTTGTGGCTGAGGGATGCTGGAGGAGCAGGGATGAGGGGTTGGCTCTCTCTGATGATAGTGGTGGCTGACTGCAGAAGGGGTTGTGGCATGGTAGATGTGCCTCTCCCTGCAGCTGGAGCCCCGAATCCCAAAACCCCCGCACTGATTGACAGCCCCAGGGCGGCCTGGACACCTCTTCAGCTCTTCTCTCTTCCCTCCCCCTTCTATCGGCTCCAGTACAGCCCTGGTGAGGCTTCCTCCCCGGCGGGACCCTCCTCTCCCCCTCTGCTTACCAGTCAGGCTCAGGATGACTCCTCCGGGTGTGCCGGGATCACTCAGTGGAGCACTTCAGTGGGAGGTGAGGGGGGGGGGGCGATCTGCGGCTCCGGAGCAGCGGGAATATTTGTATTGTCGTTTTGCTCCGGCTGCTGTAATGAGTCGTCTCCCCTTCTCCTCCCCCGGACAACACAGTGCTTGCCACGCCTTCTCCCCAAGACACAGCCACGGCTCCTTCTTCTCTCTCCACGGAGCTCACAGGAAGCTCTGCTGGCCGAGTGGCCGGAGCACCGCAGCGGCATTGTCAGCAGAGGTGGCTCTGCAATTAGGCAAATTAGGTGATTGCGAGGCCCCTGAGAGTGCGGGGCCTTAGGCCACCGCCTAATTTGCCTAATTAGAGAGCCACCTCTACTCCCAACTGTCCCTCATTTGAAGGGACTGCTCCTCTTGAGACCAAATCCCTCTGACCCTCGAGCAGCATCAGTTGTCCCTCCATTTGGTCTGATGTGTAAATCTCTATACAAAATGTACTACCATTTACCATTTAATACCAAACAAAATGTTACTACCAAAAGTAATATGCTGCACTAAACTTTTTATCCAACCTATGTATTACTGCATTTGTTATTTTGAAAAGCTGATATGAAAGAAAAATAGGAGGTTATAAAAAAAAAACGTGTGGTTTAGTCGATCATTTTCTGCATATGAGATCCTTGTGGTCCATGTTAATGGGACCGTGGTATTGGCTTGTCCTTTGCCCACATACTGTACTAAAAAATGTCCTTTATCGCTTCAGAACGGTGGAAGGGAAACTGCAGGTGGCACTCAACCACAGCAGCAATGCAGAAGGAAAGGAAGTCATGGGGAACAGGGTATCTCGAGTCCAGTGGCGGCTGGTGCTCCATTTTTTGGGGTAGATAGGTTGGTAAGTAGGTCGGTCGGCCGCACCCCCCCCCCCCCCTGGTCGCTCGATTGTCATCAGCCCATCCAGCCCCACACTTACTCGATCTGGGTCATGGGCAGCGCTTCCTCCTCATTGGCATCACCCAGCATCTCCTCCTCTACCTCACAGCGGCTTCCCCTGCATCTTCTCCTCCTCCTCCTCGGCAGCCAAAACGATTGCTTTTCCTCTAAGCCAATATTATTTTGCTATTGTCACGCAACTGGGTGAGCTCAGGGCGTAGTGCTCTGTGCCCCGAGCCCACCCTTTTTTGAAGCCAATTAGAGCTTCTGGCTCTAATCACTGTGGCAGAGTCTATTTAAGACCCTGGCCCCTGGGTTTGGCGCACTTTAGGCGAGTGGGTAGAGTGGGGAAAAGTACAGCGTCTGTAAGGGATAACACTAGCTATAGGGAAAGGTTCCTGACAAGAAGGGAAAGGATAGGGTTGCATCTCTCTTCCTGATTGGGCATAAGAGGGCCAGGCCGCATTCTGCCCCCTCTCAACAGATGCTGACGGTTCTACTGGAACTTACTTCCTCACGTTATTTGGAACTGTGAGTGTGCCCCGTTGGGTAGCTGTCTCAACGGGACATATTTCTGCTGCGGCTCCGGTGCGAATTTGTGCGTCTTTTGGTCCGTTTCAGGTCCGAACTCAGCCAAAACAGTTGTGAACTGTTGCTGTATTACTTCAATACAAACTTTATATTGCACCAGACTTTGTGAATTCTTTCCTTCGCATCACGCTGCACCTCACCTACACTTGCCCCTCTCATCATTGTCAGTCAAAAACTAGGGGCCCCACTTGCAGGTTTCTCGTGTGCGATCTAGTTGGATAACATTAAGTAGTAGTACAAGGCTCAAAAATTAAAGTCCTGAGCTACTAGCCAGGTCTTAAGGGTTACTCACCACCAGTTGCCCCATCCAACCCTACCCCGCCCCTAATTCCGCCCCTAAACATGCCCCCATAAATTATCTCTTGAAATTACACTTAAATTTGTTATGCAGTATTAAGTTACAAAAATAAATATTAACAACAACTTTATCAGTGCCCATCAGTGCAGCCTCACCTGTGCTCATCAATGCAGCCTCACTTGTGCCCAACAATGCAGCCTACCTGTGTCCATCAATGCCGCTTCACCTTTGCCCAACAATGCAGCCTACCTGTGCCCATCAATGCAGTCTACCGGTGCCCATCAATGCAGCCTACCTGTGCCCATCAATGCAGACTACCTGAGTCCATCAATGCAGCCTACCTGTGTCCATTAATGCAGCCCACCTGTGTCCATCAATGCAGCCCACCTGTGCAGGGGAAGAGAGGAGGGGAAGAGGATTGCCGGATGGTTCATCAGAGCGCTGAGGAACATCACTGTAACAGCTTTCATTTGAATTGCTGAGTGTTCCCGCTGCTCGCTGTCACATACAGCCCTGCCTCCTGGCCCGGGTACTTTGATACTCATCACACATCCCAGCATTGGATGGGTGACCTGTCTATCAAATTACCCGGGCCAGGAGGTGGGGATGTGTGTGACAGCGAGGGCGGGGAACACTCCGCAATTTTTAATGAAAGCTGGTACAGCGATGTTCCTCTGCGCTCCTATGATCCGGCCGCCTTCTTTCCTCTCTCTTCCCTGGGGCGATCGCTGGGATAATGGCTCCTATTCAACCCCACCTGCCGGCAGAGCCCCCCGGCACCCAGGCAGCCTACGCACGCCAGCCCTCATTTTCCACTCTTGTGAGTAGGCGAGTGGAAAACTTAAGGGCTGTAGTAGTACATATCGGTCGCTGGATGGAGATGACCATCACTACTGTACATTCCATGTACATAGGTTGCACCACAATTTTTTACAAACTGACAGCTGAAAGAAGATGAGCTTTCAAGAGACAAACTGTAATGTGAACCTGATGTGTATGGTTTATGTACTTTAAGTTATTATTCGGGACGTTAACACAGTATTTTCCCTGTCTTTAACCACGTGCCGACCGCCTCACGCCGATGTACGTCGGCAGAATGGCACGGGCAGGCAGAATCACGTACCTGTACGTGATCAGCCTCCCGCGGGTGGGGGTCTGATCGGACCCCCCCCGGTGCCAGAGGCGGCCGGCATTTGTTCGCGGGCGATGAGAGGTGGGGGGGAGGCCATCCATTCATGGCCACCCCCTCCCGATCGCTCCCGGCGAATGAAATCCTTCCTCTGCCTCTGTAATGTAAACAGAGGGAGAGGTCTTTTCGTTCCGGCGCCGAGGAGAGAAGACATCAATGTAAGTTACACCAAACACTACACTTCCAGTAGAACACGCCAGGCACACTTTTCACCCCCCATCACCCCCCGATCACCCCCCCTGTACCCCCTGTCACACTGACACCAATAGCAGTTTTTTTTTTTGCATTGGTGTCAGTTTGTGACAGTTATAAGTGTTAGGGCAGTTAGGGTTAGCCCCCTTTAGGTCCAGGGTACCCCCCTTTAGGTCCAGGGTACCCCCCTAAACCCCCTAATAAAGGTTAACCCCGTGATCACCCTCCGTCGCCAGTGTCACTAAGCGATCATTTTTCTGATCGTTGTATTAGTGACACAGGTGACGCTAGTTAGGGAGGTAAGTAGGTTCGCTGTCAGTGTTTTATAGTGACAGGGACCCCCATATACTATCGCATAAAGGTTTTAACCCCTTGATTGCGCCCTAGTTAACCCTTTCACCAGCGATCACCGTATAAGTGTTACAGGTGACGCTGGTTAGTTAGTTTGTTTTTTATAGTTTTATAGTTTATTATAGTTTTAGGGCACCCGCCGTTTATTACCTTATAAAGGTTTAACCCCCTAATTGCCCGGCGGTGATATAAGTTACGTTTTTAGGGTCAGATAAGGTCTGCGTCGCCCCAGGCAGCGTCAGGTTAGTGCCAGTACCGCTAACACCCACGCACACAGCACACACCTCCCTTAGTGCTATAGTATCTGAACGGATCGATATCTGATCCGATCAGATCTATACTCCCCAGCAGTTTAGGGTTCCCATAAACGCAGTGTTAGCAGGATCAGCCCAGATACCTGGTAGCACCTGCATTTTGCCCCTCGGCCCAGCCCTGCCTAGCTCATCCAAGTGCAGTATCGATCGATCACTGACACTTACAAAACACTAAGCACACATAACTGCAGCGTTCGCAGAGTCAGGCCTGATCCCTGCGATTGCTAACAGTTTTTTGGTAGCGTTTTGAATCAGTCGCTAACAGTCAGGAGCTTTTTTGCCTGTGAGTCTCACTAGTGTACCCCTAAATTTAGAGCCCAAAATGGCAAATCGAAGGTACACTAGTGAAGAGGCCTACACGTTTCTGAGCATGACAGATAGTGAAGAGGAAGTCACTCATCTGTCAGATTCAGGCTCAGAATATGATCCTGTAGAGGACAGCGGCTCCATGACAGATAGCTCTGATGACGGAGTTATGGTCCCTGCTAAGGTCAGGCGTACCAGACCCCAATCTTCTTCTTCTGTCCTTGAAGTGCAAGAACCGCAGGTCCCTCGTATGGAGCAGAGAAGTACTAGCGCCGCTATTCCTTCTGGTGAACTGGCAAGCACCAGCGGCCTAGTACACCCTGGTCGTATATCCAGCACTGCAGTATCACGTGGTGATGTGACGAGTCCCATAAGTGCAGTTCAAGCTGGCGAGGTGGCAAGCACTAGTAGTGTCCGGCTGCCACCAAGAAGACGAACACATCGAGCCCATAGTGCCCTTCCTGCTGCATTCGCCAATCCGAATTGGGAACCCACCACTTCTGCAGCACCCGTACTTCCCCCATTCACTGGCCAACCCGGAATTCAGGTGGAAACAGTTGATTTTACGCCACTGGATTTTTATTCGCTGTTTTTCACCGAAAATCTCTATAGATCTATTGTGGACCAAAGCAATTTATACGCTGATCCCCAGTCCTCCCTTGCCAGAGATTGGAGAATAATTACGGTCTCCGAATTTAAGATCTTTCTGGGCCTTTCCCTCAACATGGGCATAAATAAAAAGAGTGAGTTGTGGTCATATTGGTCCACTGACCCAATTTACCATATGCCCGTGTTCTCTGCTTCCATGGCCAGGACACGATACGAGCAGATTTTGCGGTTCATACACTTCAATGACAATGAACTCTGTCATCCTCGTGGAGACCCTGGATACGATTGGCTCTACAAAATTCGGTCCCTCGTAAACCACTTCAACCAACGTTTTGCAGACTTGTTTACTCCCCATCAAGTTGTCTGCGTTGATGAGTCCCTGATTAAATTTTCTGGCTGCTTGTCATTCAAACAGTACCTTCCCAGCAAGCGTGCCAGATACGGGCTCAAGATGTATAAGCTCTGTGACAGGGCCACAGGCTATACATGTAGATTTATGGTTTACGAGGGCAAAGATAGTCATGAAGAGCTGACAAACTGCCCTGACTACATAGGAAGCGCTGGCAAGATAGTGTGGGACTTGGTGTCACCCTTATTCAGGAAAGGGGTACCACTTGTACGTGGACAATTATTACACGAGCGTGCCACTTTTTAGTCATCTTTTTGATCATCAGATTGGAGCATGTGGCACCGTGCGACCTAATCGCCGGGGCTTTCCCCAACGGCTTGTAGATTCCCGTCTTAGGCTGGGGGAGAGAGCCTGCTTGCAGTGTAATAATTTGCTCGCTATGAAGTGGAGGGACAATAAGAATGTTTTCGTTCTTACCTCCCTTCATGCAGACACGACGGCCCCAAATTACTACGGCGACTGGTGTTGTGGAGAAACCCCTCTGTGTCCACGAATATAACCAAAATATGGGAGGGGTGGACCTCAACGACCAGTTGTTGGCGCCGTACCTAGTTGCCCGTAAGGCCAGATGCTGGTACAAAAAAGTGTCTGTTTATTTATTTCAATTGGCTTTGCTGAACGCTCATGTGCTATACAGAGCTTCAGGACGGACTGGATCCTTCCTTAAATTCCAGGAAGAGATCGTCAGAGCCCTTCTGTTTCCAGACGGTGCTCCACCTCACCTTCCCCAACCAAATGCAGTAAGCCGGCTGCATGAGAGGCATTTTCCTTATGTCCTCTCGAGTACCCCTACCCAACGAGCCCTCCAAAGAAGATGTTGTGTCTGTAGCAAGCACGGATTTAGGCGTGACACCCGTTATTATTGTCCCTCCTGTCCTGACAATCCTGGTCTATGCATTGGTGAATGTTTTGAACGCTACCATACACTAGTTGAGTTTTAGCGTAGGGTACAGCATTGCACAGACTAGGACACACTTTCACAGGGTCTCCCAAGATGCCATCGCATTTTGAGAGACCCAAACCTGGTACCAGTTACAAAAAAGTTAAAGTTACTAAAAAAAGTGTAAAATAAATAAATAAAAAAAAATAAAATAAAAAAAAATAAAAACACAAAAAAAATATAAAGTAAAAAAAACAAAAAAAGTTGTTGTCGTTTTATTGTTCTCTCTCTCTCTATTCTCTCTCTATTGTTCTGCTCTTTTTTACTGTATTCTATTCTGCAATGTTTTATTGTTATTATGTTTTACCATGTTTGCTTTTCAGATATGCAATTTTTTTATACTTTACTGTTTACTGTGTTTTGTTGGTAACCATTTTTTTGTTTTCAGGTACGCCATTTAGCTGCAGAGTGGATTTATTTATCTTGACAGCAACAGCATTTGCTCCCACGATACATAAAGCCGTGACTCCAGCGCTGTCGGAGGTGATTTGACCACCACAGTTACATACTTCAGCATATATGCCGAAGCATGGGGGCAGCAGTGGGTGGAGGAGCAATTTGCTCCTGCCTTTTGTGGGAGGATGCCCCTATGCTTCGGCATATATATATATATATATATATATATATATATATATATATATATATATATATATATATATATATATATATATATATATTAGGCACAGGTTGCGTTAAATGTTTTATTTTTTACTATGTTTTTTTTGTATTTGCTTTGCAGGTATGGTAAGTCTTCCTGTTATACTGTAATTTTACTTTGTTTTATTGTTAACCATCATTTGCTTAGCAGGTACGCCATTCAGTTGCAGCATGGATTTATTTATCTTGACAGCAACAGCGTTTGCTCCCACGATACATAAAGCCGTGACTCCAGCGCTGTCGGAGGTGATTTCACCACCACAGTTACATACTTCAGCATATATGCTGAAGCGTGGGGGCAGCAGAGGGTGGAAGAGCGATTTGCTCCTAACTTTTTGCGGGAGGATGCCCCCATGCTTCGGCATATATATACGGTGCATGTATGCCCATCATTAGAAGTGGGTGGATGAAGGGAGGTATTCTAATGGTGGGCATACCCACCGATCAATCTCTTTTTTTCGTTCAGCCCACAGGCTGCATGAAAATTAAGTTTACAATATATGCCCAACAAGGACCAGCAACGTACTGGTATGTTGCTGGACTTTGAGTGGTTATACCAGAATGATGCCTGCAGGTTTAGGTATCATCTTGGTATCATTCTTTTCAGCCGGCAGTCGGCTTTCATGTAAAAGCAATCCTAGCAGCTAATTAGCCTCTAGACTGCTTTTACAAGCAGTGGGAGGGAATCCCCCCCCACCGTCTTCCATGTTTTTCTCTGGCTCTCCTGTCCCAACAGGGAACCTGAGAATGCAGCCAGTGATACAGCCAGCTGACCATAGAGGTGGTCAGAGACCAGAGTGGCTCCAAACATCTTTATGGCCTAAGAAACCAGAAGCTACTGACACGTACCTCGTATGTGAGCCTGACGTGCAGAGGGAGACCTCTCGTACAGCCCTGGTTCCCAGATCACTGGAGTTGAGGACAGTGACCGTAGGAGCACAGTGGGGTATGAGTGCCTGGTGGATTCTCTGGAACTGGAGATGATGTCCACTGGGAGACACTGGAACTGACTGGAGTGCCGGGTGCAGGTAAGCTGGATACAAGTCAGCAGGTAAGCCGGATGCAGGTCAGCAGGGTGCAGGTGAGCTGGATGCAGGTCAGCAGGATGCAGGTAAGCTGGATGCAGGTCAGCAGGATGCAGGTAAGCTGGATGCAGGTCAGCAGGCTGCAGGTGAGCTGGATGCAGGTCAGCAGGCTGCAGGTGTGCTGGATGCAGGTCAGCAGGATGCAGGTGAGCTGGATGCAGGTCAGCGGGCTGCAGGTAAGCTGGATGCAGGTCAGCAGGCTGCAGGTGAGCTGGATGCAGGTCAGCAGGGTGCACACAGCAGGCAGAAGCAAGGTCAGACAAGCCGGGTCATACACAGTGGATCAGTTCAACAGATTCGGCAGGCAAGGAATAGTCAAGTTCAGGCTGGTTTCTGGTAACAGGAGATCAGACAGGCAGGTAAACAGAATCAGAGTCAGGGAAAGCCAAGGTTCAGGATTGGAAACAGCAGCGTGGTCAGAGAGCCAGGTCAGGTGATCGGATGCTGATTACAGGAACAGGTCACAGGTGAAGCTGCAGATCAAACAGCAAGTGCTGAATTGTGGAAGCCCCTCTTAAAGGCCACTGGGCGCCAAAGCCGAATCACTGTGCGTGCGATCTCTGCGATCGGCACATGCGCATTGGCGCACGCCTGTTCGTTACTGGGAACCTGTTGGTGGGGATGCGCCTGAGCCCTGTTGCAGGTCTGGAAGTAGTATGTCCATGACATTGCCCCCCCCCCTTAAGGGCAACCTCCGGGTGCCCAAAAGAGCTCATTTCTGAGGATGTCTGCGGAAGAAGGCCTGGATCAGTTCTTGGGCATGCACATTTTGCTTAGGTTCCCATGAGTTCTCCTCTGGTCCATAGCCCTTCCATTTGATTAAAAATTGAAGTTGGTTACCTCTTCTCCTGCAGTCTACGACAGCCTCCACCTCATACTCCTCGTCCTTATTAATAATAACGGGTCCGGGTGGCCCCGTTCCTCTGTCCGGGAAAGGGTCGGGTACTGTGGGTTTAAGCAGAGACACGTGAAACACCGGGTGCACTTTGAGCGACTCAGGCAAGGTAAGTTCATAGGAGACCTCATTCAATTTCCTTTTAACTGGGAAAGGGCCAATGAATCTGGGTGCCAGCTTCTTTGAAGGGCAAGCCATCTTGAGGTTGGTGGTAGATAACCACACCTGATCACCTGGTTGGAGACGTAATTCACCTCTTCTCTTCCTGTCATAAAGCCTCTTGTTGGTTGCCTGCGCCTTGGCCATAGCTTCTTGCAACAACTTGTTGTTGCGACCCAGGAACTCGACAGTGCTTTGTACTGCTGGAACAGGAGATTCTGGAATAATGTTAGGCAGGAAGACAGGATGGAACCCATAGTTCGCAAAGAACGGTGACTGACCTGTGGCTGAATGGCTGGCATTGTTGAAAGCAAATTCCGCTAAAGGCAACAGTGCTACCCAATCATCTTGGACAAATGAGGTAAAGCAACGGATGTACTGTTCCAGGGTTTGGTTCATCCTTTCAGTTTGTCCGTTAGTCTGGGGGTGGAAAGCAGATGACATGGAAAGTTCAATTTTCAGAATTTGGCATAGTGACCTCCAGAAGCGGGAGGTGAACTGGACTCCCCTGTCAGATACAATGTTGGTTGGTACCCCGTGCAGCCTTACGATCTCCCTGATGAACACCCGGGCGGTTTCCAAAGCAGACGGCGTACTCTTTAGGGGTATGAAGTGGGCCATCTTAGACAGACGGTCAACCACTACAAAGATAGCTGTATGTCCTTCAGAAGGGGGTAGTTCCACTACAAAGTCCATGGCAATCATGCTCCAGGGTCTGTCAGGAATTGGTAGTGGTCTGAGGAGGCCCCAGGACTTGGTCCTGGCAGACTTGCTTTGGGTACAGATGACACATGACTTAACATAGTCCTTGCAATCTTCCTCAAGCTTCGGCCACCAAAACATGCGCTGGATTAGTTCACGAGTCTTGTGAACCCCAAAATGTCCGGCCAGCGGGTGGTCGTGACACAGGCTCAACACTTCTGTCCGGCAACTTTCTGGCACAAAAATTTTGCTGTCCTTCCAAAGCATCCCATCCCTGGGTATCAAGATTGATCCTGGAGGACCGGACACCCCCTCTGAGGCTTGTTTTAGACCGGACATCAGGTCTGTCTGGAAAAGCAGAAAGTTGCCCTCAGATAAGATGGTGTCCGGAACTGAAGTTTCTTTGGGGTCATCGTACATCCGAGAGAGAGCGTCAGGCTTGATGTTCTTTGATCCTGGCCGGTAGGTGATGTGAAATGAAAATCTGGAAAAGAATAACGTCCATCGTGCCTGACGCGGCTTCAAACGTTTGGCAGTTCGTAAATATTCCAGATTTTTATGATCCGTGTAGATAAGTATGGGATGTGCCGCTCCCTCTAGCAGGTATCGCCATTCTTCGAGTGTGGCTTTAATGGCCAAAAGTTCACGGTCCCCCACATCGTATTTCTTCTCTCCAGGCGAAAGCTTCCGAGAGAAGAAAGCTATGGGGTGCATGAGATCCTTGAGTCCTTGGCGCTGAGAAATAACTGCCCCCACAGCTGTTTCTGAGGCATCAACCTCGAGTAGGTAAGGAAGAGAGGGATCCGGATGGCTCAAGATGGGGGCAGAGGTAAAGAGTCCCTTTAGGGTAGAGAAGGCAGCTTGAGCCTGGGGATTCCACTGGAATCGGACGTTTTGTCTTGTTAGCTGGGTGATCGGAGAGATAATTGCAGAAAATCCTGTAAAGAACCTTCTGTAAAAATTGGCGAAGCCAACAAAACGTTGCACCCCCTTTTTATCTGAGGGTGCAGGCCAGTCCAGAACAGCTGTGACTTTTTGTGGGTCCATCTTGAACCCTTCTGTGGAAATTACCAGGCCCAGAAATTGGATACTCTGCCGCTCAAATTCGCATTTTTCTGGTTTGGCGTATAAGCCATGCTGACGGAGTCGGCAGAGTACCATCTTGACGTGTTTCCGGTGCTGATCCAAGGATGAGGAAAAGATCAGGATATCGTCTAAGTAGGCTATGACGAAAATGTCCAGATAATCTCTGAAGATATCATTTATCAGGTGCTGGAAGGTAGCAGGGGCATTACACAGGCCGAAGGGCATCACCAGATATTCATAATGGCCAAACCTGGTACGGAAGGCCGTTTTCCACTCGTCCCCTGCACGAATGCGAACCAAATTGTAGGCCCCACGAAGATCGAGTTTGGTGAACACAACAGTAGTTCTTAATCTTTGAAAAAGCTCAGGTACCAGGGGTAAGGGATACCGGTTCTTGACCGTGACCTTGTTCAGCTCCCGGTAGTCCACACAGGGACGCAATGAGTGGTCCTTCTTCTCCACAAAAAATATCCCTGCCCCAGCTGGAGAGGTGGATGGCCGGATGAACCCCCTCTTAAGGTTTTCGTCAACATATTCCTTTAAAACCTCCAACTCCCGCTCAGACAGAGGGAAAATTCGCCCAAAGGGGATTTCAGCTCCGGGCAGTAACTCAATCGGGCAATCGTAGGAACGATGAGGAGGAAGTGTCTCTGCCCCTCGTTTACTAAAAACGTCTAAGAACTTGTGATACTGTTCAGGTACTGCTGAGCGTAATTCTGAGTCAGCTCCCAGGCACAGCAAAGGACCAGATATCTTGGAAGGTAAGGGCAGACAATGTTCTTGACAGTAGAGGGACTGAAACCTGATTTCTCCGGAGCCCCAGTCAATTTGTGGGTTGTGGGCCTGAAGCCACGGTAGACCCAAGATGATCGGGAACAGAGGGGAAGCAATAGCATCAAACTTAAGCAATTCCTTGTGGTTCGAGACAGTAATTACAGGCAGTGGGGGAGTCTCTTGAGTCACCTGGCCAGATTTAATACGGGATCCATCTGCCAAGAAAACAGAAAGTCCTTGAGCCCTGTGCTGGAGTGGAATGCGTTGTTGGTTGGCAAAGTTCAAATCAATAAAACAACTGCATGCACCAGAGTCTATTATTGCAGTAACAGACACAGTCTTTCCAGAAAACTGAAGGGTGATGGGAATAGCCAGGTGAGTAGAGAGAGCTGGGTGACTGTGTGGTGGGATGGATGAAGATCTACGGTACTTGGCAGGACACGAATGTACATAATGGCCTGGTCTCCCGCAGTACAAGCACAGGTTGAGCTGTTGCCGACATAGACGTTCCTCGGCAGACAATGCGGGTCTCACTAGTCCGACCTGCCCAGATTTCTGAAAGTCCGGTATTAGTTTGGTTGGTGCAGGATTAACTGGGACCAGTCTAAGGGGAACAGGACGAGAGGTCGTAGGCACTTGGGGTAACATCCAAGTTGGTTGAGTCTGCTGGGTCACCCTCTTCATCCAGCGTTCCCGAAGACGACGGTCTATCTGAATAGTTAGGGTCATCAAGGATTCCAGGGAATTTGGTACACCGACCCGAGCCAGTTCATCCTTTAGTCCTTCTGACAAGCCTAGGCGAAACTGGTGCCGTAAAGCTGCATGGTTCCACTGGGTATCCGCGCTCCAGCGTCTAAAGTCCATTATATAATCTTCGACCACTCTGCGGCCCTGCTGGAGCGTGCTAAGAGCAGCTTCGGCAGTGGAAGTTCGTTGGGGGTCATCATATAAGAGTGACATTGCGTCAAAGAAGGATGACAAAGAGTCCAGAGAAACATGGTATTCTTCCAGCAGGTGATGAGCCCAGGCTTGTGGATCTCCCAGCAGAAGTGAGACAACAAACCCCACCTTGGTGTTTTCCCGCGAAAAGGTTAAGGGTAGTAAGGAAAAGTACAGCTCACATGCATTACGGAAAGTCCGAAACTTGCTTCGATCCCCAGAAAACTTCTCCGGAATTGGGACCCTGGGTTCTGGAGATAACATCATTACAGGGAGTGCGGGGGAAGCCTCTGATGACAACCCACTGGAAGAAGGGTTTGTAATACTCGTCCGGGACTGCACTTGTCTCACCAGGTGTTCATAGCTGTCCTGAAGCGATTTCACCTCTTGAGTGAGGACGGAGAGTAATTGGCAGATTTCATCAGTAGCAGAGGTCCCTCTTGCAGGCTCAGGCATGGCTGTTTGATACTGACACGTACCTCGTATGTGAGCCTGACGTGCAGAGGGAGACCTCTCGTACAGCCCTGGTTCCCAGATCACTGGAGTTGAGGACAGTGACCGTAGGAGCACAGTGGGGTATGAGTGCCTGGTGGATTCTCTGGAACTGGAGATGATGTCCACTGGGAGACACTGGAACTGACTGGAGTGCCGGGTGCAGGTAAGCTGGATACAAGTCAGCAGGTAAGCCGGATGCAGGTCAGCAGGGTGCAGGTGAGCTGGATGCAGGTCAGCAGGATGCAGGTAAGCTGGATGCAGGTCAGCAGGATGCAGGTAAGCTGGATGCAGGTCAGCAGGATGCAGGTAAGCTGGATGCAGGTCAGCAGGCTGCAGGTGAGCTGGATGCAGGTCAGCAGGCTGCAGGTGAGCTGGATGCAGGTCAGCGGGCTGCAGGTAAGCTGGATGCAGGTCAGCAGGCTGCAGGTGAGCTGGATGCAGGTCAGTAGGATGCAGGTAAGCTGGATGCAGGTCAGCAGGGTGCACACAGCAGGCAGAAGCAAGGTCAGACAAGCCGGGTCATACACAGTGGATCAGTTCAACAGATTCGGCAGGCAAGGAATAGTCAAGTTCGGGCTGGTTTCTGGTAACAGGAGATCAGACAGGCAGGTAAACAGAATCAGAGTCAGGGAAAGCCAAGGTTCAGGATTGGAGACAGCAGCGTGGTCAGAGAGCCAGGTCAGGTGATCGGATGCTGATTACAGGAACAGGTCACAGGTGAAGCTGCAGATCAAACAGCAAGTGCTGAATTGTGGAAGCCCCTCTTAAAGGCCACTGGGCGCCAAAGCCGAATCACTGTGCGTGCGATCTCTGCGATCAGCACATGCGCATTGGCGCACGCCTGTTCGTTACTGGGAACCTGTTGGTGGGGATGCACCTGAGCCCTGTTGCGGGTCTGGAAGTAGTATGTCTATGACAGCTACGAGCATTTCATGACTTAGATTTCGCTGGATGTAAACAGCGCCATTGGGAAATTGGGAAAGCATTTTATCACACCGATCTTGGTGTGGTCAGATGCTTTGAGGGCAGAGGAGAGATTTAGGGTCTAATAGACCCCAGTTTTTTCAAAAAAGAGTACCTGTCACTACCTATTGCTATCATAGGGGATATTTACATTCCCTGAGATAACAATAAAAATGATTAAAAAAAAATAAAAATGAAAGGAACAGTTTAAAAATAAGATAAAAAAGAAAAAAAAATAATAAAGAAAAAAAAAAAAAAAAAAAGCACCCCTGTCCCCCCTGCTCTCGCGCAAAGGCGAACGCAAGCGTCGATCTGTCCTCAAATGTAAACAGCAATTGCACCATGCATGTGAGGTGTCACCGCAAACGTCAGATCGAGGGCAGTAATTTTAGCAGTAGACCTCCTCTGTAAATCTAAAGTGGTAACCTGTAAAGGCTTTTAAAGGCTTTTAAAAATGTATTTAGTTTGTCGCCACTGCACGTTTGTGCGTAATTTTAAAGCATGTAATGTTTGGTATCCATGTACTCGGCCTAAGATCATCTTTTTTATTTCATCAAACATTTGGGCAATATAGTGTGTTTTAGTGCATTAAAATTTAAAAAAGTGTGTTTTTTCCCAAAAAAATGCATTTGAAAAATCGCTGCGCAAATACTGTGTGAAAAAAAAATTAAACACCCACCATTTTAATCTGTAGGTCATTTGCTTTAAAAAATATATAATGTTTGGGGGTTCAAAGTAATTTTCTTGCAGAAAAAAAATATTTTTTCATGTAAACAAAAAGTGTCAGAAAGGGCTTTGTCTTCAAGTGGTTAGAAGAGTAGGTGATGTGTGACATAAGCTTCTAAATCTTGTGCATAAAATGCCAGGACAGTTCAACTCCCCCCCAAATGACCCCATTTTGGAAAGTAGACACCAAAAGCTATTTGCTGAGAGGCATGTAGAGTCCATGGAATATTTTATATTGTGACACAAGTTGCGGGAAAAAGACACATTTTTTTTTTTTTTTTGCACAAAGTTGTCACTAAATGATATATTGCTCAAACATGCCATGGGAATATGTGAAATTACACCCCAAAATACATGCTGTTGCTTCTCCTGAGTATGGGGATACCACATGTGTGAGACTTTTTGGGAGCCTAGCCGCATACGGGACCCCGAAAACCAAGCACCGCCTTCAGGCTTTCTAAGGGCGTAAATTTTTTATTTCACTCTTCACTGCCTATCACAGTTTCGGAGGCCATGGAATGCCCAGGTGGCACAAAACCCCCCCAAATGACCCCATTTTGGAAAGTAGACACCCCAATGTATTTGCTGAGAGGTATAGTGAGTATTTTGCAGACCTTTCTTCATTTTCAAAAACAAATGAGAGCTGCAAAATACTCACCATGCCTCTCAGCAAATAGCTTGGGGTGTCTACTTTCCAAAATGGGGTCATTTGGGGGGGTTTTGTGCTATCTTGGCATTTTATGGCCTTCGAAACTGTGATAGGTAGTGAGGAGTGAATCAAAAATTTACGCCCTTAGAAATCCTGAAGGCGGTGATTGGTTTTCGGGGCCCCGTACGCGGATGGGCTCCCAAAAAGTCCCACACATGTGGTATCCACGTACTCAGGAGAAGCAGCAGAATGTATTTTGGGGTGTAATTCCACATATGCCCACGGCATGTTTGAGCAATATATCATTTAGTGACAACTTTGTGCAAAAAAAAAAAAAAATTGTCACTTTCCCGCAACTTGTGTCAAAATATAAAATATTCCATGGACTCAACATGCCTCTCAGCAAATAGCTTGGGATGTCTACTTTCCAAAATGGGGTCATTTGGGGGGGGGGTTTGTGCCATCTGGGCATTTTATGGCCTTCAAAACTGTGATAGGTAGTGAGGAGTGAAATCAAAACTTTACGCCCTTAGAAATCCTGAAGGTGGTGCTTTGTTTTCGGGGCCCCGTGCGCGGCTAGGCTCCCAAAAAGTCCCACACATGTGGTATTCCCGTACTCAGGAGAATCAGCAGAATGTATTTTGTGGTGCAATTCCACATATGCCCATGGCCTGTGTGAGCAATATGTTGCCTTATGGGATTATGTGAAATCTCCATTAATCACTGTAAAATATTGCAATTAGAAATATATTTCAGTTAGAGGGAAATATATTTAAAATACTGAGTGTTGTGTTGGTGTTATTGTAATTAGTTCAACTTCAAAGGTTGGCCTTTTGTTCTCCCTGATAACATCTTCCCTGGGTAGTAAACAACAGCCTTCTTTGACTCATCCAATCAGGCTGTGCCCAATATACATTTACTAGGTACAGTGACCAATTAGGGAGAATTATATTAGCCACACTACAGAAAGGGGGGGGGGGGGTATAATGCTTTGTGACCAAGCTAACTCACTCTCTGGTGTGGGAACAGACAGCAGTCACCATGGGCTGACCTGAAGTTAACAGGTAATCTAATATACTTGTATTTTATACTGTACTGTAAATATGGGTGTCGTGGGTAATTTGTAAATACCATGTAAGCCAGGTGGCCTACACTGTACATTGTGTTGTAAATACTGTCGGGTGTGTACTTTGTATAGATTATGTAACCCTATTAATAAATGTGTATTGCGGAACAAACTACCTCTTTGTTGTAAGATCTCTCAGATCTAGATATGTATATGTCCATACTACTACAATGATTGAGGTGTATGCACAAAATACAGAACTAGTCAACAAATATATCATTTAGTGATAACTTTGTGCAAATAAAAAAAAATTGGTCACTTTCCCGCAACTTGTGTCAAAATATAAAATATTCCATGGACTCAACATGCCTCTCAGCAAATAGCTTGGGGTGTCTACTTTCCAAAATGGGGTCATTTGGGGGGGGGGGGTTTGTGCCATCTTGGCATTTTATGGCCTTCAAAACTGTGATAGGTAGTGAGGAGTGAAATAAAAAATGTACGCCCTTAGAAATCCTGAAGGCGGTGCTTGGTTTCGGGGCCCCGTACGCGGCCAGGCTCCCAAAAAGTCCCACACATGTGGTATCCTCATACTCAGGAGAAACAGCAGAATGTATTTTGGGGTGCAATTCCACATATGCCCATGGCCTGTGTGAGCAATATATCATTTAATGACAACTTTGTGCAAAAAAAAAAAAAATTGGTCACTTTCCCGCAACTTGTGTCAAAATATAAAATATTCCATGGACTCAACATGCCTCTCATCAAATAGCTTGGGGTGTCTACTTTCCAAAATGGGGTCATTTGGGGGGGTTTTGTGCCATCTTGGCATTTTATGGCCTTCAAAACTGTGATAGGTAGTGAGGAATGAAATCAAAAATTCACACCCTTAGAAATCCTGAAGGTGGTGCTTAGTTTTTGGGGCTAGGCTCCCAAAAAGTCCCACACATGTGGTATCCCCATACTCAGGAGAAGCAGCTAAATGTATTTTGGGGTGCAATTCCACATATGCCCATGGCCTGTGTGAGCAATATATCATTTAGTAACAACTTTTTGTAAATTTTTTTTTTTGTCATTATTCAATCACTTGGGACAAAAAAAATTAATATTCAATGGGCTCAACATGCCTCTCAGCAATTTCCTTGGGGTGTCTACTTTCCAAAATGGGGTCGTTTTGGGGGTTTTGTACTGCCCTGCCATTTTAGCGCCTCAAGAAATGACATAGGCAGTCATAAATTAAAGGCTGTGTAAATTCCAGAAAATGTACCTTAGTTTGTAGGCACTATAACTTTTGCACAAACCAATAAATATACACTTATTGACATTTTTTTTACCAAAGACATGTGGCCGAATACATTTTGGCCTAAATGTATGACTAAAATTGAGTTTATTGGATTTTTTTTATAACAAAAAGTAGAAAATATCATTTTTTTTCAAAATTTTCGGTCTTTTTCCGTTTATAGCACAAAAAATAAAAACGGCAGAGGTGATCAAATACCATCAAAAGAAAGCTCTATTTGTGGGAAGAAAAGGACGCAAATTTTGTTTGGGTACAGCATTGCATGACCGCGCAATTAGCAGTTAAAGTGACGCAGTGCCAAATTGTAAAAAGTGCTCTGGTCAGGAAGGGGGTAAATCCTTTCGGGGCTGAAGTGGTTAATGTAAAGTTTTCGTTTCTTTGAGTTGATTCACTTTTTCTATCTTTTGTAAACAATTTAAGAAAGCTTCAATTTTCTTTCAAGATCAGATAAATATTATTTTGATCCTTAGGCTGGTGCCTACTCTGCCTATTTGGTATTCCAGCACTGGGAAGCAGGGGAGCACAGGCACGTTGAGCATTGTCTGCCTACAGTACCTACTGTCAAATTAACCTATTACTATTTGTAATATTGGAAAATGCATTTCTGTCGAAAATCCAATCAGATTTCCTATTATGACTGTACAAATTGCCAAATTCAACAGTGAAGACATCATGAAGATGGTAGCAACTATAAACCTACCTGTTTGATAACACTGATATAAAATACTCTTGAACATTTTTTAGAAAAAAGTTTAAATTTTTACGGCACACCATCCATACATTTTCTGTATGACAGTGCCTGTGTCAAAGAGTATTGGGCTTTTGTCTTAGCACTAGTTTGACAGGTGCATTTCACCTGTAGTTGATATCCTTCTGACCTGCATTTGACCTGCTTTAGGCAGGTTTCGCACTCCCAAAAACTGATGGTAACTTGTGGGGGCTGGTGCTCAATATTTTGTGAGGGGGCAGCAAACAAACCTGCCCCCCTCTCCCGCCGCCACCAGCGCCACCCCCCTCATTCGCACCGATGCCGACGCCACTCGCCCCCACCACGGGGGGACGGACGGGAAGGTGGAGACCTTACCTTAGGAGATGTCTAGCAGGCTCTCTAGAAGTGCGGCTGATTCAGTGCTCCATGGTGAGGTGGAGGCTGATCCAGGCTGTTGTAGGACCCAAGGCAGGAGCGTCTCTGCAGCGGCGTCCCTGACCTGTCAGGCTGCTCCGGTGCGGTCGGCAAAGTTTGGCCTCGGTACTCACTCTGCTGCGGCCAACACACCCTCCTCTCCTGGCCAGGGCTTCTGACTTGAGTTGCTTCTCCTCACGGCCCGCTTCCTGATTGGCCATGAGGAGAAGCAGGAACACATTAGCAAATATCAATTTGCTAATGTCACACAAGTGGGTGGACTCAGGCGCATTGCTCTGCTCCCCGAGCCCACCCTTTTTTTAACCCAATTAGAGCCTCAGGCTCTAACCACGTGCTTCAAAAAACAAACCCATTGGAAGCCATGCGTCCGGTGCCCTGCATGTAGATTAGGGGCCTGGCGCATGGATTAGGGAGGGTGGTGCCCCTGCACCATATATGGATGGGCCGCCACTGGTAACACCTGCTTGAAGTAAACAAAAGCCCGTTGACACATGTCCTTAGGCCTCATTCACCTGGGCCATTGTCATCTGCGTGGGATGCACAGCTGCTCTATGTAGCCACATGCAGACGGCCTGTGTTTTGATCCACGCATTGGTCCCACATGATTATACAGTCGGGATGTGCTTGGAGTTGCATGAAGGTCCGTGGAGCCATCCGTGTATCATTTTTTTTTAACAGGCTGTCTGCATGGAACACCTATGCATCCAACACTAATGAAGACGGACATTTGCACGGGTATACAGATCAGTACACCTGTGCATGAAGCCTAAATGTAATTTGTGGCTTAGGACCACAGTTAAAACCCAAGAATTTGTGCAATGTAATGCACTGGCGTTCACATCTGGCTTATTTAAAATTCAAGGTGCAAGGTACAAACTACGAAAACCCTTAGAAACCAATCCATATGCATCTTTCATTAAATTGACCCGAATAATTATACATCATCAAATGAAAATGTAAAAATACGGAAAAAACACAAGTTTGCCATAAAGTGCCTCATTCTAGCTATTATTGTCATGGGGCAGAAAGATAAACCTTTAAATTTTACTTGTGCATTCTGTAACCATGACTTTCAGCAAAACAGTATGCATACAGGCACAGTTTATCCTTAGTGGATTTTCAATAAAGAGTCTTTGAGCTGCAGGGACTGAGACTGTGTTTGGAATAGAAGGCTTACTGTTTCAGGACTGTCCTGGGTAGCAGAAAACAATTATATATAGTTGAATGTAGAATATTTTTAGGTTAATTTTTTTCGGTGTGCGAAGTTACATTGCTACAAAGACCTGTAGTCATTAGTGCAGAACAGTTAAAAGAGGAGCGATTGTTTGAAGTTAGTTGAATGTATTAGACCTTGTGAGTTAATTTATAGTGTGAGCTGCTAGCACCCAGCACATTCCCATATACTCATGTGTGCTAAAGCATTAAGCCATAATGTGCCACGCTATCCTAAATAGATGACTTATACCACACAACACAATAAAAATCTCATAACCATTCCTCAGGGGAATCCCCCTGAGAAAGCCACGTGAACATGTGGCGTAACGTGTAGGGGAGGGGCAACTGATGTCACAATTCTCTGTGTTTACCACGAGTGGTAAACAATTCTGCATAGCTGTATTGCTGATATACGCTATTGGCGTTTGCACTTCTTTGTATATAAATGTGGTGTTCTATAAGCACCTTTTTAATGTGAGAGTGTAAATTTGGTAGAGTGGGAATAAAGGATAGTGTTTTTTTTTTAATTATAAGCACTATTGTTTGGTAATTTTCTTTTTTTCCATGGAAACGGCTTCCATGATTTAAACTTGGTATGAGGATATATAACGGAGTACAGTGGAAGAAGGAAAGGTGGAGGATCCCATTCATTTATACATCTGTCCCTGAGGGACACAAGAACTTTTTTACTATACTTCATTGTAAGGTCACATGATTCCAGGTAAGAGCACACCCGGTGGAGGGGAAGCACACTGATTACTGGATTATGAGCTCTTCATGGGGGTATTAAGAGAAGATATATGTATGAAAAAATGTACATTTTTTTTGGACTGCACATATTTAATATTAGAATTTAAAGAACTTCATGTGTTTTGTGATTTTGGACACCTATACTGTAGATTCTGGACTATGTTTCTCATATTTTTTTGGGTTATGAGATTTTTTATTGTGTTGTATGATAGAAGTCATCTATTTAGGATAGCGTGGCAGATTATGGTTTAATTAATTTAAAGTGATTGTAAGGCTTTGTTTTTTGTTTTTTAAATAACAAACATGTCATACTTACCTCCACTGTGCAGTTCATTTAGCACAGAGTGGCTCTGATCCTCGACTTCTGGGGTCCCCCGGCGACGCTGGTAGCTCCTCTCTGCATCATATAACCCCCTGGGAGAAGCGCTCTCACGGGGGGGGTTACCTTGCAGGTTCGCTCCAGAGTCCAGCATTTTGCGTCCAAAGACTCAGAATGCTGGACTCGGTCCCGCCCCCCCAGCGCCCGAGTCATTGGATTTGAATGACAGAAGTGGGAGCCAATGGCTGTGCTGCTATCAATCTATCCAATCAAGACAACGGGCAGAGGGGAAGGGCGCGTCTCCGGCGTGGGAATTACAGGACTCAGGTGAGTAAAACGGGGGCTGGTGGGCCGGTCAGTGGCAGAAGTTTTTTCACCTTAATGCATAGGATGCATTAAGGTGAAAAAACATGAGGGTTTACAACCCCCTTAAGTTAGGCTTTGCTGCTGAGCCCAGCTGCATGTTCCTGGATGTTTCAGTATTGTCATGATTGCTCATTTGATGTTGTCATATTGTCAGAACAGCTGCTTGTTGCCTGCATATCATCAGAATTTTTGGTTTGTTACTATCATATAGTCTAAATTGCCTCTTTATTCCCCACATATGGTCTTTATAGCCTATTTGTTCCCTATGTATGCTACCAATTGCTCATTTGTAGTCCATGTGTAGTGATGCTTTTTTAGGGAATGATATTATTCTATAATTGAATCCCTTGCAGGCCTGTCACTATTAAACCGCAGCACTTTTGTATGCTGTCTGCTTTTAAACCATTGCATGTTTTTCAGGAGTGAGCTCCATGTTTATCTATACTGTAGGTACCATCCCTTGCCTGCCCTCCCCATTCTAAGGTCCACCAACTTTGGGAAATTTGCAGGTAAGACGATGGAGTTTGACAAACAAATATTGATTAAAATGCCTAGCAACTGAACAGTAAGGACCGCAAACTTCACTTGACCATTTATGATAAACAACAACACACATCGATAACTTACAGAAGACTCAAATTCAAGTTACTCTGCAAATGTATTAAATGAAAACAAATGCAGTAAGTTAGATGAACATGGAGTTTGCCAAACAAATATGGAGTAAAATGCCTAGTGACTGAACAGCAAGGACCGTAAACTTCACTTCACCATTTATGATCAACAGCGACACACATCGATAACTTACAGAAGACTCATATTCAAGTTACTCTGCAAATTTAATAAATTAATACAAATACAGTAAGTTAGAACATCCCTCAATAATTTGCCTGTCTCGAAGCAGATGAAAATTCAGATATTATTACGGCTAGGAACAGATGCACAGTGAATGCAAGTTATTAGACTGGAAGAGGTAGTAGAGGCAATAGAGGGAAAATATATTGTTTATGACAGCGGGAATCCCTGGACTATATAAAGGTTTATGCATTTTACAAGACTTTCTCCTCAAATCTTAGCCTGAATTTGTCTACGTGATAAAATGCAATAAAATAAAATGCAGGGAACTCCCGGCTCCCTGGCACAGTTTAACGTCACACACACAATTTTTCTGAAATTTACAAAAGAGGCTGCACTAAAGGCATTAAAGAGGCACTTCAATCAAAAACTCCAATATATATTTTCAGGAAACAGCCTAATCTACAGTATACAGTATATAGGTTTATTTTATCAGTGCAGTCAGTCGTTGATTCTATCAGTGTTTTTCATGTTATATTATATACTTGACATCTTATTCTTTTAAGGTACAACTATATTTTTAGGTAGGCTCAGCTCTACCTCCTGAGTAGTGATGAGTTAATGTTCAGCACAATCTGGCCTGAATCAGTGGGAAACCGTCACATGATAGCAGGCTACCAGCCAATCAGCTGTGGTCTTGGAATCTCCTGCCCTGAAGACACATGTAATATAGGGACAGAGATGCTGGTGACACCAGTGGTCTAATATGGCCAACACGACCATATCTGGATAAAGTTATTGACCAGCTATGGCCATGTTAGGTCAATGATGTTACCAGCTTTCCGCTCCTTTGTTATGTGTGGCTGCAGGGTGGGAAATTCCATGGCTGCAGCTTAATCTGGCAAGAAATTGATCAAAATTTATCTGGTTCAGAAGGGAACAGCTACATTTCAATCAGTTTATGGCCATTCCAGTTCGCAAGGAGTAGACCTAGTGATCAACTCCTCTCAAATAGGAATGTTGGAAAATTTGCATTCAATCAGCGCTACAGCTAATTAGCTGAAGTGATGATCAGTGTATTCTGAAAGTGGAGTACCCTCTGTCAGAATATAATAATACAGTGGGGAGGATTCATTCATCCACCTCAATGTGTGGATGAGGGAATTTATTTGGCTGATCTGGCTAGCTGATCAAAAAAAAAAACAAGAAACATCTTTAACCAGCCTAACTGGGCCAACAACTTGCTATCATGTGACAATTCCCTGCAGCTTAAGTCTGGCCCGATGTTAGGTAAGTCTGTCACTTGCGTGTCTCTTGCCAGGCCGTAGAGATCTTGAACCACCCCTTTCCTCGCACTATAAATGTTCATGGGAGATCCTAGCTTTAATGCATGGAAATAGTTCACACTGTTCTGCTTGGGGGGGAGTACAGCTTTTACTTCTCCGGGTATTTTAGAGCCGAAGATTATTGTGTTGGCCCTGATCAGGTCGGGAAGTAAACTGCTATTTTCAACTATCAGATATATGATGCATATGGACATTCTTGCTGCAGAGAGTAGGAGGAAGGGCTGGTGGTGCTTTATGTTCCTTGCATCTCTAGGTGCAGCTCACTTTTAATATGATCAAGGAATGATAAAAAGCAAAACATCTCTAGATTGAGATAATTCTATTTGTGCAAGTAACCTTTCTGATTTCCTGTTACCTTTTGATGTCAGTGGTATACTAATGGAGCACATGTGACAAATGACGACCTTTAAAAGCAATAGAATTACAAGCAGAGATTATTTATATAAAACCAGAGAATGGCAGGTAAATGTGATATATGAAGGATACAGTATATTCAGCATTTACATTTGAATATGTGTGTTATTACATTATAAAATGGGAAAAAACTACTACATTTACAGTAATATAGTTAGATAATAGGGGAGGTGATATGTTGTGTTTTCTTTATCTTCAAAAATGCTAGAGTAATAACATTGGAGAAGTGGACGGTGTTGATGTTGGTAAAATGAATATGTGTTAATGTATAGCTGCCTGCTCATAGTGTTGGCATTCTGGTTAAAAACTTGTGCTTCATCTACTTCATCCCAGGATCAAGAAAGTACAACCAAGAGAAGAGAATGGACGGCAGGTCGGCATTACTAAAGCGAGAAACAGGTCAGAGAAGGGTTAGATCTTGGTAGTTTAGTGGTGAAGGGGCGTAGTACTTACCTTATTGGAAGTTGAAGGTCAGATGGGCAGGGATGCTGGATGTTCATTCCGGAAAGTTCAGGAGAAGAGGAAACTTCCCGTGCCACGCAGTTTTGTGTCTTTATTTAGGTTAATGGACCAAGGTTGATGAATCCTTTAGTCAAGAAGAAACAGTAAACGTCCTATATGCTACTGTGTGTTTTGGTAATCATTTTGCCGCTGTCCCATTCAAAGTCAGATCTCTTAAAATAAGGGTTTGTATGGCAGGGGAATATGCACCAAACACCCAGGAGTTGGGGTCCAAAGTGAGACATTAGTAGGTACATTTAAAACACATACCACGTGGGGCGTGGCCATTGACCGGGATGTGAGGACGCGAGTTGCTTGAGCTCTGTCCGTGCCACACTTATCCTCACCTGATCCTGCAGACCCGTCCGCTCTTCAGGGGCCCCTTCTGCCTTCACAGCTTCAAGGGATCCTAGGGCCCACCAGGCGATGGTCAAATATGGCCTGCCTATGGAGGATGGCCCAGGATTCATGCCGCCGATGCTGCCATGCGGGCAGAAGCAAGGTGGTGCCGGCCAGCATTCTACACACAGACACAGCCAGCCTTCCTCTGTGGCGCAGCAGCTCTCAGGGAAGGGCGAGTCACAGTGCCCCCCCCCCCGCTTCTAGCCATGAGGATCCCCTCCTATTCTCCCCTGCTGAGGACACAGATCCTGCTACCCCTCCCTAATGCAGGGAATGCTGACATAGGCCCTGTAGAACCGACCCTGGCACAGATTATGGAGGCCCTTCAGCACAGTCATGCTTCCCTCACCACACAAATGGACTCCATTAAAACTGACTTATCCTTCCTAAAACAGCATGTGCACAACCTCCGCCACAGAGTGTCTAATGCTGAACAATGTATTGGAGAGCTGGAAGATGAGACACATCCCTTGCAGGCCTCTGTTAGAGCTACCTCAGGGTTACCATGCTGACAAGCTTACTGACATGGAAGACCGCCTGAGGTGTAATAATTTGCGCTTTCCAGGGTTCCCGAAGGATTCGGAGGGAAGGGTCCCTGAGACTTTTATGGAAAGATAGCTGACTTCCACTTTTGGCACCTCCACTTTTTTACCACTGTTCGACATTGAACATCTCATAGAGTTCCTTTACGCCCCTTGCCCTCTGGGGTCCCACTGTGCCATGCTTATTAAACTGCTGCACTTCAGGACAGAGAAGCGGTTCTCAGGGCTGCCGAGAGAAAGGCCCGAGAGAAAGGCCATGTAGTTTTTTTTTTATATGGTCTTTTTTCTTGTTTTTCTCATGCATACTTACCGGCCTATTCGGCCATCTTGGTATCCTGTTCGTATCCGCAGAGGTCACATTGCTCTCTACGACATACAAACAATGCATATTTCCTTGTACCTCTCGGGGTATACAGATCTATGCAGCATGGTTGATTCTACTGTTCTATGAGCGATGTGTGCTGATGACTATGCTTAATACTTGCTTATGGCTACATTATGCCTGATTTCTTGGAATGTTAGGGGGCTTAGTGAAACGATCTCTGATGTTTGAATATCTGACCAGGCATAATCCGCATGTGATCCTTCTCCAGAAAACCCATCTCCAGGGCTCTTACTGTGTCAGTAGCCAGCACATGTAGTCTTGACTCCTCAGGCATTCTGAAATCTTATGGACATGCTGAAGGTAGTGGTGCATGACTCGACTTTAAAGTGGTAGTAAACTGCTGTTTTTTTGGGTTTTATTGTTTGTTTTTTTAAATCCTGCAAGGCAATGCCATAATGTTCTAGCAAGCATCGCATACTAGCGTATTATGTGAAATTTACCTTAAAACGAAGCCCTCGAGCCGAGCACTATCACCGCTGAAGGCACTTCCATCTTTTCCCAGTCTCTCTTCTGGGTTCGCAGACTCTGGCTGTGTGAGTGGCTGGAGCCGCAATGACATCATTTCTGCACGCTGGAGCCACTGTTCACGGCACAGGATTCTGAAGGAACGGCATGCTTCAGAGCGCATGCACTGGTAACGTCAACGGCTGCATCAAAAGTAAATATCTCCTAAACAGTGCACATCTAGGAGATATATACTGTAGCTATAGGTAAGCCTTACTATAGGCTTACCTATAGATAAAAGTCATGCATGGGAGTTTACTCCCACTTTAAGAAACTCTGGTAAGGATTTTGAGTATAAAAATGTGGGAGTAGATAATCCATGCTAATGCTAAATACTGAAATGCCATTTACATTATTAAAAGTTGAACTGAGCAAATGATGTGTGAGCTATTGCAGACATACAGTATATTATCAAGTTTCTATCTACTACAATTTGTACTGTTTTATTGTGATACTTAGCAACTATACCTTATGCAGCGTACACATGAGTGGACTTTTTGACTGGACTGGTCTGACGGACCGAGTCCGGCGGACAATCCAATCGTTTGTGGGCTTCATCGGACCTTCAGCGGACTTTTCCAGACGAAAATCTGACGGACCTTAGATTTGAAACATGCTTCAAATCTTTCCGACAGACTCGAGTGCGGTCAAAAAATAAGTTCGTCTGTATGCTAGTCCGACGGAAGAAAATTCCGGCAGCTATTGGATACTGGCTATCAACTTCCTTATTATAGTCCGGTCATACGCCATCACGTACGAATCCGTCAGACTTTGGTGTGATCGTGTGTAGGCAAGTCCGGTCATTCAAAAGTCTGTCGGAAGTCTGTCAAAAGTCTGACGAAAGTCCGCCGGAATGGCTGTCGGACTTTTGTTGCCGAAAAGTCCGCTCGTGTGTACGCGGCCTTACATATCACTAAAAGTTAGATATCTATGTGAATATCTCCAAATTCAATTTAGAATGAATAATTACATTAGTCATGCGTGTGCAAAAAATATTGTGGGATATGCCTCATTTTTTGTGATGGTGTCATCTCAGCAGTCATTTGCTGTCATCTGAAATACAGTGGTAAATTTTTTTTGGGGGGTTAACATAGAGAGTTAAAGGGATAGTTTTTTAAATAATGTCTGTGCGACTTTGGAGCAGATTTCCCCTAACTTCCTGTTCTAACACCTTTACCCTGGACAGGAAATTAAGGGAACTTATGCAGTTAGGAGACAGACAACAATAGACATCTGACAGAGGTACTACCCTTCTGCTCTATAGAACTGTCACATTGGAAAGTTTTCCCCTGACGTCCTTTACCTGTCAATATCCCCTCACTTTCTGTTCTGTTGTACAACTATCAGTGATACAGAGGCTCTATCTCTTTCACACTCAATCAAAATAAATAAATAAATAAATAAATAAATAAAAGTAAAAAAAAATAAAATAAGAAGAAAAAAGATTATTTTTTTCTTGAGTTGGTCTTTCTTGTCACTTACCATTTCCTATTGTAAAACAAATCATTTGCTCAGTGAAATATACTATAGTTTTCTGCTAACTACCTTATCACTTTGGTTTTTGAGCTTTACACAACTGTGACACTTACTCAAATAGTGATGTATGCTGGACAGTTCTTTTACGCTTTACTTAAATGAAAAATGTAGCCAGCCAACATGCGTGTCCCTATAAAGAAATGCATGGATTACAATGTGTGTGGCCAGCTTAGTGGTGGTTATCCAGTGGGGTAATAACATATCACACTTAATGCACACTCTGTATATTCCAGATCCATTGGAGTGGTTATATGATAACAAGATACCACTGTACTGTACAGTAAGTGTTTATACTATATCCTCATAACATAGGAGTTGAAAACCGTGTATAGGCCATTTAGTCTAAGATTAACTATGTAAACACTAACATGTTCCTTTATCCTACAGTGACATGCTATTGCATTCAGGGCTAAACATATATTTCCATCATTTTGCCCATTTTGAGTCAGGTATGTAGTATATGTTCCCCTTATTCATTGTTAGTTACTAAATATAATAAAAAACACTCACACATTGTGCTTGAAAACAATACTGAATATTTAACTCGGTTTCACACTGGTGCAGCTTTGAAATCATGCTACTTCAGTGCAATCTCAAAGCCGCACATTTCATTTTCATTGCTGCTTGTGACTTCATTTAACAGAAGTCTATGTAAGTTGCAATTAAATAGGTAAAAAGCAGTGCAGGAACCTATTTCATAACCGCTGCGACATGATTTGTGCCGATATGAATGGTTCCATTGCTGGCAAGGCAGTGCGACTCGTCATGCGATTTGGAACTGTCAAGTCGCATGACAAGTGGCACTGGTGTGAACGGGGGGCTTAGAATAGCAGTATATTCAGAATATTGTTGAATAGGAGCATTGTAAACGTGAAGGCTGTAAAATAGTCCCCATTACATTATGACCTTAAAGCAGAACTCTGGGCACAAACACTTTCATTTTAATGTAATCCTCAGTAGCCACAAAAGGTATTAATCCACTTTTGTGAGCAGCAAATGTTTTTGAAAACCCAGATATTACTTAGTGAAAGTAGCAGAGACATCATCACTGTGCTGCACATATTCTGGGCCCATTAGGCAGAAAATGACAGGATGAGGTGGAGACAAGACCAGTCACCTTGCACAAGGAGAGAGAGCAGCAGTGACCGGTCTTTATTACAGGAAGCTCCTGCACAGAGGTTAAAGTGTCACACTGGATTACTGCACAGACCAAGAAGAAATACACAAAGCACTCCAAGATTCAAGTAGAAATACACATCTCCTGTATTTAGGGTTTAACTTTAATATATTACTAATGCCAAGGCAAGCACTTGGCTAAAGTTTAAAGAGTAACTCCACTTTTTCTGAGAAAAAAACATTCCTCTCTGAGTGATCTACTGTATTTACATTGAGGCCTAGCTTTTGTTATTTTGTTATTTTGAAGAAAAATCTGTTTTTTGTCTGTGTCCATCCCTTTAGATGTGTTTTCCCTTTGGAACCATCTCACATTTTTGTTGCAGGGGATGCCTGAAATCTGACTTGTATCTTAGTGTAGACTTCTGGGAAAATCAATGAACCAATCACACAAGTAGGAAATTACATTTTGGGGGGGTCTTACACCATCTGCATACAGAACACCTACAGGTGGCCATGTTGCATTGCATTTTACAGGAAATTACAGCGTTGCAGATTGAAAAGAATAGGTAATTTTTAATAACATTCAATTACAATTGTATACAGTATATTATTTTTTTATTAGCTATTTTTTTCCCACTCAGGTGGAGTTACCCTTTAATTATGAAGAACAGATTTTTTTTTTAAAGTCCAGATGGCTATTCTCCTGTCTGCTTTCTTTTTGTGCACCTGGATCCTGACTTGCGTGATGTCTCCTCATGATGTCATAGTGCCAGCTCCTCCTCAATTTTAGTCTACACTCTAGGGACATAGGCTGATTGTGCAAGCTTCAACACATCATGCTGTAGTCTAAAATGGTCACTGGCATCCAAGGGTGACAAAGTATGTCATTTGCAGGCACACCAGGTGAAAAAGGAATGGAAGCATTACAAAAGGAAAACTTATGCAGCCAGCAGATCTAGACTCTAGAGAGACTGATAAGCTCTTGACAGTATATGACATTTTTTCTTTTCTTTTTTGAGATACACATACATTTGTTCTGGGTTTTTTTGGTCTTTGATTTATATAAGATATATTCCTTTGTTCAGCAGGTATGCTGTTTCCTCCTATTTTTACTTTTTGGCTGTGGGACAATTTCCTGTTGGTTCTTTTTAAATTGAATCATATGGGATATACATACTTTCTCTTTATTTTGGATTTTATGATTCCCCTTGAGCCACAGGACTATCCCTATATATTTAGTAGATACCACATTTCTTTCAGGTGGTTGGAAAACTCGATTAAACCTAACATGTATGTTCCTGGTAAAGCAGGGTGTCCTGTGAAACATGCAGTCTAATCTAGGTCATCTTGATTATCATATGTGACACTGTTATGGATCACCCTATACCTACACTATTGTGATTATCACACACGACTACTGCTTTTAATGTACCCATGAGAATTGTAAATAAAGTCTCTTTTGTCTTTAATCAACCTTGTTTTTCTTTTGGCATATTCAAAGTCCCATTTACAGTAAAGTATTCATACCCCTTGAAATTTCCCTCATTTTGTCATGTTACAACCAAAAATGTAAATGTATTTTATTGGGATTTTATGTGATAGACCAGTGATGGCGAACTTTGGCACCCCAGTTGTTTTGGAACTACATTTCCCATGATGCACAGCTACACTGCAGAGTGCATAAGCATCATGGGAAATGTAGTTCCAAAACATCTGGGGTGTTAAGGTTTGCCATTACTGTGATATACCAACACAAAGTGGCACATAATTGTGAAGTGGAAGAAAAATGATAAATGGTTTTCAATTTTTTTTTACAAAAAAATATGTGAAAAGTGTGGCGTGCATTTGTATTCAGCCCCTTTTACTCTGATACTCCTAACTAAAATCTAGTCAAACCAATTGCTTTCAGAAGTCACCTAATTAGTAAATAGAGTTTGCCTGTGTGTAATTTAATCTCAATATAATTACAGCTGTTCTGTGAAGCCCTTAGAGGTGTGTTAGAGAACCCTAGTGAACAAACAAGGAACACACCAGCCAGGTCAGGGATAAAGTTGTAGAGAGACATTTAAAGCAGGGTTAGGTTATAAAAAAATATTCAAAGCTTTTAACATTTCACGAAGCACTGTTCAATCCATGATCCGAAAATGCAAAGAGTATGGCACAACTGCAAATGCACCAAGACATGACTGTCCACCTATGCTGACAGGTCGGGCGAGGAGAGAATTAATCACAGAAGCAGCCAAGAGGCCCATGGTAACTCTGGAGGAGCTGCAGAGCTCCACAGCTCAGGTGGGAGAATCTGTCCACAGGACAACTATTAGTCATGCACTCCACAAATCTGGTCTTTATGGAAGAGTGGCAAGAAGAAAGCCATTGTTGAAAGAAAGCAATAGGAAGTCCCGTCTTCAGTTTGCAAGAAGCCTTGTGGGGGACACAGCAAACATGTGGAAGGTGCTCTGGTTAGATGAGACCAAAATTGAACTTTTTGGCCTTAAAGCAAAACGCTAACTTGGAGGAAAACTAACACTGCAGATCACCCTGGACACACAATCCCCACCTTGAAACATGATGGTAGCAGCATCATGTTGTAGGGATGCTTTTCTTCAGCAGGGACAGGGAAGCTGGTCAGAGTTGATGGGAAGATGGTTAGAGCCAAATACAGGACAATCTTAGAAAAAAATATGTTGGAGTCTGCAAAAGACTTGAGACTGGGGCAGAAATTCACCTTCCAGCAGGACAACGACCCTAAAAATACAGCCAGAGCTACAATGGAATGGTTTAGATCAAAGCATATTCATGTGTTGGAATGGTCCAGTCAAAGTGCAGACCTAAATCCAATTGAGAATCTGTGTCAAGACTTGAAAATTGCTGTTTAGAGATGCTCTAAATCCAATATGAAAGAGCTTGAGCTGTTTTTCAAAGAAGAATGGGCAAACATTTCACTCTCTAGATGTGCAATGCTGGTAGAGACATACCCAAAAAGACTTGCAGCTGTAATTGCAGCGATAGGTGGTTCTACAAAGTATTGACTCAGGGGAGTTGAATACAAATGCACGCCACACTTTTCAGATATTTGTAAAAAATATTGAAAACCATTTACCATTTTCCTTCCACTTCACAAATATGTGCCACTTTGTGTTAGTCTATTACAAAAAATCCCAATAAAATACATTTACGTTTTTGGTTGTAACATGACAAAATGTGGAAAATTTCAAGGGGTATGAATAGTTTTTCAAGGCACTGTATCTATCTGGTTTTCTTTATATGAAATTTTGGTTTACGGGTTTAGGTTTACTTTAAAGGGGTTGTAAAGGCAGAAAGTTTTTTTTTATCTGAATGTATTCTATGCTTTAAGATAAAAAAGCCTTCTGTGTGTAACAGCCACCCCAGCACTCCCTAACACTTACCTGAGGTCCCTCTCTGTCCAGTGATGTCCACGAGTGTCTCAGCCATCCAAGATTATCCCTCCTGATTGGCTAAGACAAAGCAGAGGCGCCATTTGCTGTCAGCTAGCCAATCAGGGGAGAGAGGGGACGGAGCCATGCCAGCTCCCTCATCCTTGACAGGCCCCCCAAATAATGTATTATTTACTTGCTCAATTGGTTGTCCTTTTGGGGCTGTAAAGTGTAAGATTTTAGAAGGTAGGGTTTGCAGACAAATCTTTTTTGGTGCTGCCAGATAATTGAGCATTTCAGTATCCCTTTTCTCGCCATCATTGAGTATCCCTGGTATCTTCTATGATGTAACCGTTTACAAAAGATGATACAAGGAATTTGGGGGGAGTTGAGAAGGCCCTGGGCAGGTGACATAGGGCAGGCTATTTTCACCTATCTCTAGGTGCTGCTCCTCCCATAGACAGGTACCTTTTGTACCTAGTTTGTACCTTTAGCAGAAAGTAGAGAAAATGTCATCAAGAAATGTCATCAGCACACCGAGGATTCCTCAAAAAGGTCCAAAGCTTTAAATTTTGTGGTCACTTGGTAAACATACGCCAAGGTTTCAGAGCCACGTGGCTCAAAAACGTTGCTGTATGTTTACCATGTGACCACAAAAATAAAGCTTTGGAACCTTTTGAGGAATCCTTGGTGTGCTGGTGAAATTTTTTTCACTTTGATTGTCCACAGTTTCTAGCCTATGGTCACTACCGCATCCAGAATTACTGAATAGCCATTTTCTTGAACGTGTGAGTGGGAAATATTGCATTTGGATTTAGCAGAAATCTGATACAAGTCCTGTTTTAGTATACATTTTCCAGATATTACAATTACTCTTGCTTTTTGGTAATAGCTCTAAGATCCTTGTAGGATTCTTCTAGATGCCTGATTGTTATGCTGACCTACTAGCTTTATGACTTTTTTGACCACTGACTGACTGTTAAGTACGTCAATCAGGAAAGACAGATAAAGGTCAAGGGTCCTTGTCAAAATATTTGATCCTGCTATTTACCAGTAGTGGTATCCCCATGTTTCTTTTAGGACATGTATTCATTGGGGTAGCTTGATCATACTGATGTAGCAGTCTCCCCGACCTCCAGAGGCCTAGTGGATACCCCCAGAGTCAGGGAGAGCTCCTTAGGGTGCAGGTTACTAGGAATGGTGGGTGTTGTGTAAGGTGGAAAGATGGGCACCAGTAATTTTTAAAAATGGACAAAGATAAAACTAGACAAACAGCAATACAGAAAAAGGACCTTTAAGCTGAATGCAGCGATCTGTATCTTGTAGCAACTGCTGTCTCCTATGGCAACAACTTCACTCACAGTATCCCACTGTAGATCCTCAAGCTTAGCTCCCAGCTACCTGCTGTACTTCTCAAGCTTCACTCACAGCTACCCGCTGTATTCTTCAAGCTTCACCCACCGTTACCCGCTGGGTTCCTCAGACTCACAGCCACCCACTGGATCCCTCAAGCTTTACTCACAGCTTCCCGCTGTACTTCTCTTCAAGCTTTGATTACAGCTACCCGCTGTACTCCTTCAAGCTTTACTCACAGCTACCCTTGGTCTTGGATGAGTTCTCTCCTGAAGTTTTCCCAACACTTCACAGTCCCTGGCTGATGAAGAGTCTGCTCTGGTACTCCTTCAAAACTCCATCCCTTTGACACCTGTCTCCGGCAATAAGAGTGGTTGACCCTCAGGCAACTTCTTCTCCTATGCCTCCTGGCAATGACCAGGCCCCCCTTCGGGCTGAGCCCTTTTACACGTGGCTAGGCCTCAGGCTTCTGGCCTACACCTCTGCTGTTGCTCCACACACACCTACCCAGGCCACAGTCCAGGTGGAAAGAAACCTGATCACCTGACTCTCTCCAAATAAATAGACTATCCCAGCAGTTTCAGCAGCCAAAGAAACTCCTGCTGATTGGCTGAGAAAAGCATATTCACTCATAACCTGCATTCACTGTAATCTATCATTCTAATGCCAAAGGCAACAGTGCCACCTATTGACAGAATAGAGAAATCACAGTTAAACTCAAGCTTAGGAAAAAAAACATTTGATCAAGACTACAAATTAGCCAGGCTAGTTAACACCTAGCACAACTAAATTTACTAGCAGCCCCATTTAGGACAAGGGTGCTACACTGATCATACAGTGCCTTGCAAAAGTATTCATCCCCTTGGCTTTTTACCTATTTTGTGACATTACAGCTTTTAGTTCAAAGTTTTTCTAATCTGAATTTTATGTGATGGATCAGAACACAATAGTCTAAGTTGGTCAAGTAAAATTAGAAAAATATATACATAAAACTATTTTTCAGAATTAAAAAAATGATAATTGGCATGTGCGTATGTATTCACCCCCTTTGTTATGAAGCCCATAAAAAGCTCTGGTGCAACCAATTACCGTCAGAAGTCACATAATTAGTGAAATGATGTCCACCTGTGTGCAATCTAAGTGTCACATGATCTGTCATTACATATACACACCTTTTTGAAAGGCCCCAGAGGCTGCAACACCTAAGCAAGAGGCACCACTAACCAAACACTGCCATAAAGACCAAGGAAATCTCCAAACAAGTAAGGGACAATGTTGTTGAAAAGTACAAGTCAGGGTTAGGTTATAAAAAAAATATACAAATCTTTGATGATCCCTAGGACCACCATCAAATCTATCATAACCAAATGGAAAGAACATGGCACAACAGCAAACCTGCCAAGAGACGGCCGCACACCAAAACTCATGGACCCAGCAAGGAGGGCATTAATCAGAGAGGCAACACAGAGACCTAAGGTAACCCTGGAGGAGCTGCAGAGTTCCACAGCAGAGACTGGAGTATCTGTACACAGGACGACAATAAGCCGTACGCTCCATAGGGTTGGGCTTTATGGCAGAGTGGCCAGAAGAAAGCCATTACTTTCAGCAAAAAACAAAATGGCACGTTTTGAGTTTGCAAAAAGGCATGTGGGAGACTCCCAAAAGGTATGGAGAAAGGTACTCTGTTCTGATGAGACTAATATTAGTCTTGATCACCCAAAGAACACCATCTCCACGGTGAAACATGGTGGCGGCAGCATCATGCTGTGGGGATGTTTTTCAGCAGTCGGGACTGGGAAACTGGTCAGAGTTGAGGAAAAGATAGACGGTGTTAAATACAGGGATATTCTTGAGCAAAACCTGTATCACACTGTGTGTGATTTGAGGCTAGGATGGAGGTTCACCTTCCAGCAGGACAATGACCCCAAACCCACTGCTAAAGCAACACTTGAGTGGTTTAAGGGGGAACATGTAAATGTGTTGGAATGGCCTAGTCAAAGCCCAGACCTCAATCCAATAGAAAATCTGTGGTTAGACTTAAAGATTGCTGTTCACAAGTGCAAACCATCCAACTTTGAAGGAGCTGGAGCAGTTTTGCAAGGAGGAATGGGCAAAATCCCAGTGGTAAGATGTGGCAAGCTCATAGAGACTTATCCAAAGCGACTTGGAGCTCTGATAGCTGCAAAAGGTGGCTCTACAGAGTATTGACTTTAGGGGGGTGAATAGTTACAGTATGCACATTGACTTTTTATGTTATTTTGTCCTATTTGTTGTTTGCTTCACAATAAAAAAAACCAAACATCTTCAAAGTTGTGGGCATGTTCTGTAAGTTAAATGATGCAAATCCTTAAACAATCCATGTTAATCCCAGGTTGTGAGGCAACAAAAACACAAAAAATGCCAAGGGGGTGAATACTTTTGCAAGGCACTGTACAAACATTCAAAGCAATACAAATCTGCAAGTAACCGCAGTATTCTACAAACAAAACATTAGAAATATTTAATATTCCCAAGTTTTGGGTTGCTCTTGCATTACATACAAAGGGTTGTAGTGTGTGGAGGGAGCTGGAGGCATTTGACACACCCCAAAGTGTGTCAGATGAGAAGATTTTGTTGGCACCTTTGTTCTGTAAGAGAGTGAAGCTTCCAGGAATGCATGGTAGAACAGGTATGAATAAACAGAATTTTGCAAGCCAAGGAGGACAGCCTCAGATACATAGACATAACAATAGAGAAGCTATCACAGGGTGGCCCTATATTGAGGATTGTGTATTTTAAAATGCATATATCACATGTTTTATATGTGCTACCATTGATCCCAAGCTTGAGGCAAGCCACACTGAAAATACAGAATGCGGGTTAAAAAAAAGCAGCACTCCAAAGCACACATTATAGGTCAGAAGAAAACGCCACAATAACTTCCTGCGCTTGTTGATTACTGGATACAACGACAATGTGCTATTTCATGTAGCTGAAATGCTGGGAATCTCAGAAATCCTACAGGTGAAATCCCACAGAGATTTAAGGTTATCAGATTCCAGCCATCATTGAAATAGAAACTTCTGGGTGCTCTGACCATCTAAAAGACCTCTAGTCATGAACAACAATGCAGTAACAATCATTTTAACAAAAGGCAGGGATCGTTATAATAAATACTGAATATTTCATCTACAAACAAGTCTGCCATCTGATGCAGTTTGCCTTTGGAAAATTCTAGCTAGCTTACTTTAAACAATAGACAATGTAAGATAGATTACAAAGTATAATAAATCCATAGGTGTGGTTTATTTTTGTTTTTTTTGTACACCCAATTGCCTTTTTCGCCTGACAAGAAATTAATATAACCCAACACACACCCTCTAAGCTGCAGTCTATTACATATCACACAAGATAGCTAGCTGCTAATAGATATGTTTTGGATTATGACATATTTTTTACATTCATGTCATAAAACTACAGATCAGTTGTGTGTGATTTGTGTTTCTTTAATTATCCATCTTATTGTTCATACTCTGTTAAAGAAGAAAAAAAAAAAAGCAATTCTTGAGCTGTACTCCAGAAGCCGAGAAGGAAGAACTGAAACAGATTGGATACAGTGAATTCGATTTTTATAAATATAGTGCTTTATAAAAATACACCTGAGGTTACCATGGAAACTGCTTCTTCTGTATGAAAAGAACTCCACTTACTCGCTAGTTGTTGAGCCACCTGTTTTTATATACATTTATTTTCAGATTTCTTTCATTATTAATATGATTTCATAGAAGGAGGTGGCATTTTGTGTCAGCGTTTTACTATGTGAAATATAGGGTTATTGCTACAGTTTACACAGGGCACTTTGAAGTGCCTTGTACAGCAAGATTGGTGTTTTGTGCAACAGCGAGATTGGTGTGTTTAAGTGGCATGGTCAGATACTGATTGACCTTACAGCTACATTCTACATGGCACTGTACTGATATGGTAGTCTTTCCTTGATTAGTCAGCTCAGCGTTCAGGCCCCTGTTGATGTCAGATAGTGGGTAATACATGGGTTTATTAATGTAAACCCAGGGGAATAGCCCCTACTGTAGACCATTTTGAAAAAAATACCCATCATTTACATTAAAACCTAAAACTGCATCCCAATATACCATCCATATCTGCAGATACTTTTTGTTGCCAGAATTTGCATACATATAAGATTTTATATGCATTGATGTTAAAGTACAGTCATATTAGGTTTCATTTGACAGCTACAGTCAGTCAGACACAATGCATGCCAATAGATTGCCCCCTTCAGCTATAGAAATGTCCCAAACTGATGTAACTTCTCCTTCTCCAGCCAGATTAGTTCTCCCTTTGTTACACCCACTCTTTTACCACAATCCATTCTTAGTGGCCACAATGAACATAGGAACCATCTCATTCCCTACTCTTCTTATACCTTTAACAGCTATATTTTACAAACAAAGACACAATCATCCAAACCCCCACCACCTTTAAGTAGTCAAGCAAAACAGAGAGCACGCCATCCACTCCTACAGCAATAAACTGCCAGCCAGAACTGACCCTTTGGAACAGCTACATAAAGCCACAGAAACTGACAGCCCCTTAGATACAGCCTCAAATACCCAGCTCACAACCCTTTTTCACAGTCATAGACACCAACCTGCACTAACAGTCAAGAACACTGTATTCTTAACCAATCCCCACCACCATGTATTTACAATTTAGGACCAGTCTTCCCTCAAGCACGCACAAATATGCTCCCAGGCCAGTCCTTTGTATGCTCGTCGAAAAAAAAAAAAAACCTTACATATATTTTATATGCATGAAAGGGTGTTTCTAAGAACCATTAGCAACACAAGGAAATCTGCCAGAAATATTCACACCTTACTTTGGTGTGTACGTAAAAACTATTCTACATGTGTAATTTCTTATTAGTGATCCTCCCTGCTGAAAGGCTTTCAGGTGATAGCCAGGCCAGTCCTTTGTATGCTCGTCGAAAAAAAAAAAAAAAACCTTACATATATTTTATATGCATGAAAGGGTGTTTCTAAGAACCATTAGCAACACAAGGAAATCTGCCAGAAATATTCACACCTTACTTTGGTGTGTACGTAATAACTATTCTACATGTGTAATTTCTTATTAGTGATCCTCCCTGCTGAAAGGCTTTCAGGTGATAGCTCCAAAGTTCTTGTTGATGCCTGACTGCTATGCTGACCTACTGGTTTCAATACTTTCTGAGCCACTGACTGACTGCCAAGTATGTCATTCAGGAAAGTCATACAAAAGTCAGGGCTCAGGGGTCCTTTTTCTCGATTAGATACAAACAGTGTTCAAGTGGAAAAACGGATATAATCTTGCTACAGGGAAACTTTGGAATACGTCTTTTCCAGATAAATGTTCTCTTTTGTTGTTGTGATTGTATTACACGGTATCCATGGCTTTGCTGCTTCCTCTAGACTGGGAATCTTTATAAAACACTATGGGGGTTATTTACTAAAGGAACGTCCACTTTGCACTGCAAGTGCACTTGGAAGTAAAGTCGCTGTAGATCCGAGGGGGGCATGCAAAGAAAATAAAAAACAGCATTTTATCGATGATAAAATCAGCAGAGCTTCCACTCATTTCAGATCTACCCCTTAGATTTAGAGTGACTGCACTTCTAAGTGCACTTTCAGTGCAAAGTGGATTTGCCTTTTGTAAATAACCCCCTATATCACAAAGTGCACAAGCATTATGTGACACCTTCATAAAACCTTTAATAAAAAGAGTAAAAACTTGTATTCCCAAAGATTTTTTTACAAACATTCTCATAACATCCAGGAGGAGTTTTGCTCAACATTCTGTGAACGGGAGAAATCCCTATAGTACAGCCTGATGGAAAGCATGCAGCTTCTGTATCTAGCGTACATTACCACTGACCAATTTCAAGGGCAGACCCTCTTCATCAGAGCTCTGACAAAGTGGGTCCGCCCTTACACATGTGCTGTGGGAGCACTGAGGGGAACCAGGCATTTGACACACCCAGAAGTGTGATAGATGTTAACAAGCTGCCAGGATGCTTTATTGTTTGAAGAAAGCCAAATTTGTATTTGCCGTCTGCTGGAGAGGTAAGTGTTTAGTGTCTGCTGTTGCAGGAACAAGGCTTTAGATGCACTAACAATCAAGAACACCACATCTTTAACCAATCCCCAAGTAACAGAGCCACTTTAAAGGTGTCATGTCCAAGATTCCTAAACTCAGGCTTTCCCCCTTCTTCTCGTCCCCTAACCCCATTCCCTCCCTCTCCTTACCACAGGGGTAGGCAACCTCTGCTCTCCAGCTGTGGTGAAACTACAAATCCCATCATGCCTCTGCCTCTAGGAGTCATGACTGTGATTGTCAGGGTCTTGCAATGTCTCATGGGACTTGTAGTTTCACCACAGCTGGAGGGCTGAGGTTGCCTACCCCTGCCTTGCCTCATTCCCTTTAAATTCTTCCTCAACAAATTTACTCTCTTTTCTCATTTCTATAAAGTGTAATGTCTATAAACCTCAAAATCAATAAATGTACTTCTCTGCTTAGGGTTCAAACTGTATTAACCACTGAATTAAGAAGGTCTTTTCTGCTTAGATATCCCACAAAGCCATTTGACTTTCATGAATGCTTTTCATCAAGTGTTTGACATAACCTTTATCTCATTTTCAATAGTTTCCATTAACATTTTTTGGAAAGCCAATACACAATTAGAATTCAAGTTATTGGATTCTACAGTAGACGTACAGTGGGGAAAATATTTATTTGATCCCCTGCAGATTTTGTAAGTTTGCCCACTTACAAAGAAATGCAGGGTCTATAATTTTTCTCATAGGTGTATTTTAAATATACACCTATGATAAACACCTATCTCTAGCACTCTAGCATTAGAGGTGTATTTTAAATGATAGAGACGGGATATCAACCAAAAATCCATAAAAAAACACATGATACAAATGTTCTAAATTGAGTTTGACTAAAATAAGTATTTGAACCCCAAGCAAAACATTACTTAGTACTTGGTGGAGAAACCCTTGTCAGCAAGCACAGAGGTAAGGCGATTCTTGTAGTTGATTACCAGGTTTGAACATAATGGAAGGATTCCCCCAAGGGTTTTTTAGCAGCTAGGTATTCTAATCAAGAAAGTTTATATAGTTTATAATATTGTAAAATCTTTATTGGACAATAAAAGGTAAAGGATGGAAATAGCATTTAAAATATGAATTCTGGCTACAATCATGTTGCATTACAGCTGTCAATTATTACACAGTACAACTATCAATTGACAGTACATTACAAAAATGATATCCACACGAACACCCCAACGTGTTTCAATCACTTCAAAAACAAGATTGATATAATCCGTGATGAAATCTCCACTCTGTAGGTATCTCCCCTAGCTAAGACCCCATGTCAACAGGTACAACTGACACTCCCCCTATTCAAATCTGCTACTACAGACGAAGTTGCTAAACTCCTTTCTATCGCCCACCTAACCACCTGTCCCCTGGACCCTATTCCCTTTCAAATGCTACGGTCGTCCTCTGACCCCATCCTGCACTCTCTAACCCACATCTTCAATCTCTCCCTCACCTCTGGCATCTTCCCCAATGCTCTAAAACATGCACTGGTCACTCCCATACTTAAAAAGCCGTCCTTGGACCCTACCAATCTTAATAACCTACGCCCTATCTCCTTGCTCCCCTTTTCCTCTAAACTACTTGAGCGCCTGGTTTACAACCAACTGAGTGACTACCTCATTAAAAACAACCTTTTTGATCCCCTTCAATCTGGATTTCGCCCTCAACACTCCACAGAAACTGCTCTTTTAAGACTCACAAATGACCTACTAACTGCAAAAACCAACGGACACTATTCTGTACTCCTACTTCTGGATCTTTCAGCTGCCTTTGACATGGTTGACCACCCCCTCCTCCTCAAAAAAGTTTACTCCCTTGGTCTCCGTGACTGTGCTCTTCAGTGGCTCTCATCCTACCTATCCCAACGCACCTTCAGTGTCACTTACAATTCTACTTCCTCCACTCCTCTTCCCTTCTCTGTTGGGGTCCCCCAAGGTTCTGTTCTTGGACCTCTTTTATTTTCAATCTACACCTCTTCCCTGGGTCAGCTGATCAACATCAATATCATTTCTATGCTGACAACACACAAATCTATCTCTCCACCCCTCAACTCACTCCATCAGTCTCCTCACGCCTCACTAACTTACTAACCGACATATCTGTATGGATGTCACACCACTTCCTCAAACTCAACTTGTCCAAAACCGACCTTATAATATATCCTCCCCCACGTGCCTCTTCCCCTGACTTCTCTGTCAAGAGCAATGGCAAAACCATCCACCCGTCCCCACATGTCAGGGTGCTAGGTGTTATCCTGGATTCTGAACTCTCCTTTCGGCCCCACATTCAATCACTTTCCAAAGCTTGCCGCCTCAACCTCCGCAACATCTCTAAACTACGTCCCTTTCTAACCAATGAAACCACAAAGCTCCTGATTCACTCCCTGGTTATCTCTCGCCTCAACTACTGCAACTCCCTCCTCATTGGCTTACCTTTAAATAGACTATCCCACTTCAGTCCATCATGAATGCTGCTGCCAGACTCATCCACCTTACAAACCGCTCAGTGTCTGCTACCCCTCTCTGTCAATCCCTCCATTGGCTACCACTCACCCAACGAATTAAATTCAAAATACTAACAATAAGTTACAAAGCCATCCACAACTCTGCCCCCAGCTACATCACTAACCTAGTCTCAAAATACCAACCTAATCGCCATCTCCGTTCCTCCCAAGACCTCCTGCTCTCTAGCTCCCTCATCACCTCCTCCCATATCCGCCTCCAGGACTTCTCCCGAGCCTCGCCCATCCTTTGGAATTCCCTACCCCAATCCGTCAGACTGTCTCCAAATTTATCCACCTTTAGGCGATCCCTGAAAACTTTCCTCTTCAGAGAAGCCTATCCTGCCTTCATCTAACAACTGCACTATTTTCTCCATTAGCTCATCCCCCACAGCTATTACCCTTTTGTATAACTTGACCCTCCCTCCTAGATTGTAAGCTCTAACAAGCAGGGCTCTGATTCCCCCCCTGTATTGAATTGTATTGTACTTGTACTGTCTGCCCTAATGTTGTAAAGCGTTGCGTAAACTGTGGGCGCTATATAAATCCTGTATAATAATAATAATAATAATAATAACTTATTCGGTCATAGTTTCGTCAGGGTTTTTTTGGCTCTAAAAGGATATATCAAAACATCCACATGTTCAATACCTCATATTCTGTGAGCATTTGTGCATGTGATATATTAGTAAATTGATAATTACCGCTCAGGAAATGGAACTCTACCCTATAGCCATAAATTGTTTAAAAAGATGCAATTATTTGGGGTGTGCAGCCCCCTAGACTCTCGGATATGCGTTTTTCTATTCTACACCAGGTTTGCACATATCTCAGGAGGGATAATGGTCCACGCATCTTTACGGATCTTCTCTAAATCCTTAAGGTTTCTTGGCTGTCGCTTGGCAACACAAAGTTTCACCTCCCTCCATAAATTTTCTATAGGATTAAGGTCTGGAGACTGGCTAGGCCACTCCATGACCTTAATGCGCTTCTTCTTGAGCCACTCCTTTGTTGCCTTTGTGGTATGTTTGGGTCATTGTCATGCTGGAAGTTTTTGCTGAGGGAAGAAGTTTCTCATCTAAGATTTTACAATACATGGCCCAGTCCATTGGCCCCTCAATGCGGCAAAGTCAGCCTGTACCTTTAGCAGAGAAGAAGGCCTAAAGCATAATGTTTCCACCTCTGCCCACTTGACTGAAATGGTGTTCTTAGGGTCATAGTCGGTATTTTTCTTCCTCCAAACACGGAGAGTTGAGTTAATGCCAAGGAGCTCAATTTTGGTCTCATCTGACGACAGCACTTTCTCCCAATCCTTCTCTGAATCATTTAGCTGTTTATTGGCAAACTTCAGACAGGCCTGTACATGCGCATTCTTGAGGAGGGGGACTTGCCGTGTTTGGAGGAAGAAAAATGGACGGGGTATTGTAAAATCTTGGAAGAGAACCTTCTTCCCTCAGCCAGAACACTGAAGATGGGTCATGGATGGGTCTTCCAGCATAACAATGACCCAAAACATACTGCCAAGGCAACAAAGGAGTCTCCAGACCTCAATCCTATAGAAAATTTATGGAGGGAGCTGAAGCTTCGAATTGCCAAGCAACAGTCAAGAAACCTTAGGGATTTAGAGAAGATCTCTAAAGAAGATCTGTAAAGAAGAGTGGATCAAAATCCCTCCTGAGATGTGTGTAAACCTGGTAACCAACTACAAGAAACGTCTTACCTCTGTGCTTGCCAAGTACTAAGTCATGTTTTGCTTGGGGATCAAATACTTATTTTACTCTCTGAACTGCAACTCAATTTATAACATTTGTATCATGTGTTTTTTCTGGAATTTTGGTTGGTATTCTGTCTCTATCATTTAAAAAAATACACCTATGATGAAAATTACAGACAAGGGGTGGCCCGTCCATTAAGGGCGGCCTTGCAGGATGCCGGATGCATGGATTCCAATGGGGGGGAGTTTTGAAGCACCTGATTAGAGACAGAGGCTCTGGTAGGCTTCGAAATAGGGTGGGCTCGGTGCGCAGAGCACTGCGAACTAAGCCCACCCAGGCGTGTTACAATAGCGAATGAATATTTGATTGTTTGCTGCCCCCCCAAAAGAAAAACACCAGCCGCCACTGTTATAGATCCAACATTTATTTGTAAGTGGGCAAACTTACAAAATCTGCAGGGGATCAAATATTCATGTCCCCCACTGTATATACTGTAATTTTGAGATGCATGAGAACAATATACCAGTCAGCTCTGGGGTAGAATGAGGAGGTTAGAACTTCCCTAGATCACAACATCTGGTTTGACACTCTTTATATATTTTTGCTAGTATGAGGTAGACTGAGATAAATAAAAATTGTGCGAAGTGTGTTCCCATCATATACATTCTCTAAGGAAAAGAAGAGAAAGTATGATATTTTGGGTGAAGGGGAATAGTGGGAGTACACAGGAGGTGCTGGAAACCCCAAAACACCCTTCCAATTATGTTTTTTTCTATAGGATGGATAGACTCTCTGTAGAGAGTGAAGTGTGAGCATGGTGGATCCATTGGATGTAAATCTTATCTTTATGTACTGCTGATACTTGTTAAACTGTTCTTGAAAATCCAAACAAAATGAATGAATGAGAAAAAAATTCTACAAAACAAAAAAAAGTTTCTTTTAATAACTTCCAACTTCCAACACTTGATCTAAAAGGTGTGATTCTTAGTAGAATTGTTTTAGTGTTATAAAAATATAGGTACATTTGGCGCATACTGCAAATGTGTGAAATCTTAGTGGGAAGGTAAAAATGTGTCCAGATATAGAATTTCTCCTTTCGTGCACAAGTAGTTTATCAAATAAACCTGTCCCCAAGAGAGGTCAGAATTTGCATAATAAGGCATCAGAGTTTCAGAGTTCCCACGGGGATTTTCAAGGTACGTGCTGGCAACTCTGTTCATGTATGTTACCAGTAGGCGGGTTTACTTTAAAGCCTAACTTTTCTTTTCGGTTTTCCTTGTGAAGGACTGAGATTTTGTTTGGTGATACCAGAACAAGGTGAGCAGTTGTCACTGACAACTGGAAAGCACTGGTAGCAATACAAATATTGCTAAGTTTTAACCCTTACCATTTTAATTTATTTTTTTCTGTGTCCCCATTGGAAAACTTTTCTACAACATCCTGTCCAAATAGAAAATGTAAGGGGACACATCGCTATCATAGACATAGACAACAATAAATACAGACAAAGGCTCTAACTCTTCCCCATTCAAAACAAAATGATTTGGCTAGAGTTGGGCTTTAGATAGCAGTACTGTCCATACAAGAATATTTGCTCACTGCAGACAGACAGCAACTATCAATCTTGGAGGCACAGACTAGAGAATAAAAGCGGAATATTTTTTTGTCACTTTGTCAATAAAAAATGAATTATTCTACTGTTACATATTAACAAAGCAAATACACATTTCAAAAATGTAGGTGATCATTGGTTAAGTACATTTCTTAATCTGAAATTAGTAGCACTTTAATCTCAGTCACCTCAGGTGAACCTTTTGGAGAAAATCTATTACAGGAATTATATAGTCCCCTGGTGCCCAACATATAGCCTACCACTGACCAGTGTATGGCATGCTGGCTATGCTTCTAGTTTTTCTGTGTATCTGTGTATCTCATTCCCTTTGTATTAGGGCCCTTTCACACTTGGGTAGTTTGCAGGTGCTATTGCGCTAATAATAGCGTCTGCAAACCGACCCGAAACAGCCACTGCTGTCTCTCCAGTGTGAAACCCCCGAGGGCTTTCACGCTGGAGCGGTGCGCTAGCAGGACGGGAAAAAAAGTCCTGCTAGCAGCATCTTCGGAGCGTTGAAGGAGCGGAGTGTATACCGCTCCTGCCCATTGAAATCAATGGGACAGCGCGGCTATAACGCTGGCAAAGCGCCTCTGCAGAGGCACTTTGCTGTGGTTTTTAACCCTTTTTTGGCCGCTAGCGGGGCGTAAAATCACCCCCCGCTAGCAGGCCGAATACCGACGGTAAAGCGCGTTTTACCGCCGACGCCGCCCCGGCCCCAGTGTGAAAGGGACCTTAGTGAACATTCACTTTTTTGAGTAGTGTGCAGGGCAGGATGCAGTTTTCTGTTCCTTTTTTCCTCCACTCTTTAAGGTTGCTATATGGAATAGAATCTCTTTCTTTTTTTGTGTTTCCATTTTTTGTTTTTAAACAATTTTTTGAACAGGAGATTTTATTGGTCTGAAGTTGCAACAGCTGAGTCTGATTTTAATGAGATGCACTTGTGCTGTCATGTGATTTATGTGTTATAAATGTGCTTGTAGTTTCTGCAACTTCTGTGGTTTTGACAAAGCACTTCTATGGTGTGAAACGCGTCAACCTACCTGCATTTCCCCTGCCTGAACCCATCCAGTGCTTTTAATATTATGCTTCAATAAAGACTTTATGCTTTAGTTTCTGTGTGGGTGTGCTGCTGATCCGAAGATTCTCTGTTCCATGCCCTGCTGACTGTTGGGCACCAGGTAAACAATGGCTCCTGTTACAAACATTGAAATGTGTCGAAAGGCTTCCAGTGTGCAGGCTGCCAAACCTTCCTTGCGCTCTGGCTCCTGAACTGCTGGCCACATCCCAGCAACAGGGACAATATGTAATAAGCAGTATAAGCTCAAACCTCAAGCTCCCAGATGCAGGGGGGGAGCAGTCACCTGTGAAGCCCCAATCACAAATACTGTCAGGAGGTGACCTGCCTGTGTAGGGCAACACACTGCAGTGCAAGGTATGTGCGCTGTGCAGCAGTATAGGTGCGGTCTACAGGCCAGGACAAGTTACAATTTTGGTATGGCTGAATATATTTTATTGAGCCGTATGACATCAACGTGGGGATTCCCTTTCTTGTTAGTCTTTTTTTTTTTTTCTTACATGCTTTTTTTTTAAACTTTTTATCCAGTGCCAATGTACCAATTCAAATTATGGTGATATACAATACTGTATATAGCAATAGAATTAATGGTGTACTGTGAAAAAGTAAGCACACCCTCGGCCTCAGAAACTGGTATTGCCTCCTTTAGCAGAAATGACTTCTAGTAGACGTTTTTAATAACTGCCCACCAGTTTATGAAATGGATTCTGTAGAAATCTTTGGTCAATCAAAATTCCTTCAGTTGCAAATGTGTTCTCTTGTGTGAACTGCCCATTTAGAATCCCCACAGTATTTCAATATGATTCAAATCAGGTTTTTAACTAGGCTAGTCCATAACCCTCCATTTCTTATTTTTGAGCCCATTCTTGGTGGATTTGCTAGTGTGTTTCTGGTCACTTTGAGTTTAAAAATCAATTTCCAGTGCAACTTAAAGGAGTTGTAGAGGCAGAAGGTTTTTTTTTTTTATCTTAATGCATTCTTTGCATTAAGATAATAAACCTTCTGTGTGCAGCAGCCCCCCAAATTACTTACTTGAGCCCTGACTCTCTCCAGCGATGTCTACACTCCTCCTGATTAGCTGAGACACAGCAGCGGTGCCATTGCCTCCCACGGCTGTCAATCAAAGTCAGTCAGCCAATCAGGGGAGAGAGGAGGCGGGGCCAGGTTGGGGATCTGTGTCAGAATGGACACACGGAGCTGTGTCTCTGCTCCAGTGCCCCATAGGAAGCTGCTGACTGTGGGGGCACTCGATAGCAGGGAGGGGCCAGGAGCAGCAAAGAGGGACCCGAGAAGAGGAGGATTCAGGCTGCTTTGTGCAAAACCAACTGCACAGAGCAGGTAAGTATAAAAAGTTTGTTATTTTTATTTTATTTTTTAAATGGGACTTTACAATCACTTTAAACTTTTGGACAGATGGCCTCACATTTCAATCAAACACATCAACATTTTGATATGATGGAGAATTTATACTACCTCAATTACTGCAAGCTGCCAAAGCACTCATACAGCAAAACAACTCCAAACCATAACATTCCATCACCATGCTTCACAGCATGAGGCTCTTCTCCTGAAATGCTGTATTTGGCTTGAACCAAACATGCCCACTGTAACTGTGGCCAAACAACTGGTCTTTGCTTTTATGTTCAATGACAAACTGTAGCTGCGCTCTAAAGTTTTTTGTTGGCATACCTCTCATGCAGGTTAAATTGGCCCGACTTTGTAGATGCATGCACTTTGACACCAACTGTTCCAAGAGTTAACTGCAGATCTTGCAGTAATAACTTAAGTTAACCGCTTGCCAACCGCCGCACAAACATTTACGTCGGCAGAATGGCACGGACAGGCAAATGGGCGTACAGGTACGTCCCTTTAAATTTGCCGCCGTGTGGTTGCGTGCGTGCTCCCGGCAGCGCGCGTAGCCCTGCCTCGAGCTCCGTGAGTGTGATCGCGGGTCCCGCGGACTCGATGTCCACAGGGATACCCGCGATCATCTTATGGAGAGGAAGAACGGGGAAATGCTGATGTAAACAAGCATTTCCCGATTCTGCCTAGTGACACTGACACTGATCACAGCTCCCTGTAATCAAGAGTGGTGATCAGTGTCATGTCACATGTAGCCCATCCCCCCCACAGTTAGAATCACTCCCTAGGACACACTTAACCCCTGCAGTGCCCCCTAGTGATTTACCCCTTCACTGCCAGTCACATTTACACAGTAATCAGTGCATTTTAATTGCACTAATCGCTGTATAAATGTGAATGATCCCAAAATAGCGCCAAAAGTGTCTGATGTGTCCGCCATAATGTCGCAGTCACGATAAAGATCTCAGATCGCCGCCATTACTAGTAAAAAAAAAAAAAATTAATAAAAATGCCATAAAACTATCCCCTATTTTGTAGATGCTATAACTTTTGCGCAAACCAATCAATAATTGCTTATTGCGATTTTTTTTACCAAAAATATGTAGAAGAATACATATCAGCCTAAACTGAGGAAAAAAACATTTTTATATATTTTTTGGGGACAATTATTATTATTATAACAAAAAATAAAAAATATTGCGTTTTTTCAAAATTGTGGCTCTTTTTTTATTAATAGCGCAAAAAATAAAAACTGCAGAGGTAATCAAATACCACCAAAAGAAAACTCTATGTGTGGGAGAAAAAAAGGACATCAATTTGGTTTGATAGCCACGTCGCACGACCACGCAATTGTCAGTTAAAGCGACGCAGTACCGAATCGCGCAAAACGCTCTGGTCTTTGGGCAGCCAAATGGTCCGGGGCTGAAGGGGTTAATAAAGATGCAAGCTTTTAAAGATGCCTTAGCTCTCATCTTGAGGCTTTATACCATTCTACAAATCCCAATTGTTTAAATCTTTAGGAAGGGATCTAAGGCATAACAAAAGTTTGCATATTTGGTTTTTAACTGGGCTAGTCCATAATCTACCTGCTAAATACCTGAGAGGCTTACCACACTCCAAAAGCCATGCATCCCTATCGTGTACCCAGCATGTAGCAAACAATTGAATCGGACTGAATTTTTAGTGGGCTACCTTCCTCTACTTGGACTCGAAGGGGAAGTGTCAAAAAGCCTATGGAATACCTGTTATACCTGAAGGGTTCCACATGTACTGTCACTTTAAGGCTGGCTCCACCCAGGAGTCATGACAAGGGTCAAGGGACATAGTAGCCATTTTAGAAGACACTAACATAAAAAATAAAAAAGTGCTAATTTTAAAGGCTTATATGCAAGTTATTGTCATAAAAAGTGTTTGGGGACCCAGATCCTGCCCCAGGGGGCATGTATCAATGCAAAAAAAAGTTTTAAAAACAGACGTTTTTTCAGGAGCAGTGATTTTAATAATGCTTTAAGTTAAACAATAAAAATGAAATATTCCTGTAAATACCGTGCCTGGGGGTGTCTATAGTATGCCTGTAAAGTGGCGCAGTTTTCCCGTGTTTAGAATAGTATCACAGCAAAATGACATTTCTAAAGGAAAAAAGTCACTTAAAACTGATTGCGGCTATAATGAATTGTTGATTCTCGGCAATATAGATAAAACTCATTGAAAAAAAACGGCGTGGGTTCTCCCCCCAGTCCATTACCAGGCCCTTTGGGTTTGGTATGAATATTAAGGAGAACCCCTAACCAAAAATTTAAAAAAATATTGCGTGGGGGTCCCCCCCTTTTTTTGCATTGATACATGTCCCCTGGGGCAGGACCCAGGTCCCCAAACACTTTTTATGACAATAGCTTGCATATAAGCCTTTAAAATGAGCACTTTTGATTTTTCGTGTCCTTTAGACTTTAACGGTGTTTGTTTGTTCATCCAAATTTTTTTCCTGTTTGGATGTTCTAGTGCGAGCCGAACCGAGGGGTGTTTGGCTTATCCTTATTCCAAACCAGATACCCCACACTCCAAAACCCATGTGTACCCAAAAAATATGATCGCACTAAATGTAGTTTATTTTATAAGTACTTTCAAAATATGTAAACCATATAGTTATCTACAATTGTTGTACCAGGAATAACAGAAATTAGGTAAATGTTCACAAAACCTGTCTAATGAGCATAAAAGGAAGCCGCTTTGTGTGAGCTCTGTAGTGACTACAACAATGCCTTCATGACCATGTCTCTCCCCTTGTGAGAACCATAAGATGTGGCTTGTCTTCCAAATCAAAAGAAATGTAACGTCAGAGAGCCAGCCTGATGTTCTAAGACTGATCCAGAATGCCTACGGGCATGTAGCAAAACGCTAATTTCATTAAGAAATTCTATTTTATGATTTGTTTTTGGGCTCATCAGTTTTTGCTTGAGGAACAAAGTATATGAGGTCTTTTAAATTCCCAGCAGCAATCAGCGTCATTATTCTAACAGTGGAATTTAGACATCCTGCCAGAAGGTCCTAGCTTCACAGGGGAGGGATCATCAACATTCCATCAAACATCACATACAAAATCAGTGTAATTAACAGCTGTATTAGATAAAGAACACAATATTCAATTCTGTCATTATGTCATCATCTTTCCGGTGACCTTTCAGACCATTATGGGTAATTATAGATTCCTAATTTAGCACTTCTATATGATAACACCCACAACAAAACGGGTTACAAAACATACCAAGAGTGAAACCAGAAATCTACAAAAAGATAACGCACAGATTCACAATTTTTTCAAGCAATGAAACCAGGAAGCTAGATAGATATTCATGTGAAGAATATATTGGTTTAAACCTTAATGAAGGGGTATTTCTACAAGTTAAAAATCTTTATTAAATCCCTTAGGAGACCCAGTGCACTGAACACCATTAACATTCATGTAGTGGTTCAAAAATAAAATGAATTTATTATTCTGCCAATGCTGTGCTGTAACTTCACCCCTGTATGAAATTGAATTTATGCACTTTCCTGTGGGGTAGTTACAGCATAGATCTGGCTCCCCACCCCATCTCTAAGCTGACTGTTCGTTCAGTATTATGAATGATTACTTGGAATTGTGGGGCTATGTGATAGAGCTGCAAGCTTTAAGTAAACATACAGATTACAGGCAGATGGATCCCACAGCCCTGACAGCACTGACTGTTTATTCATTATACCAAAAGTTCATTCAGTACTGTGGGGCTGTTTAATAATCTGTAGGCGCAGTGGATGTTTAATCCTAGCCCAGCAACTCTCTCACATAGCCCTGCCAGCAGTGACTGTTCATTCATAAAAGTAAACCGTCAGTCAGCGCTGGGGGGCTGTATGATAGAGCTGCCTGCAGATACATTACACAGCCTCCTTTCAGTGCTGGTTGCTCATTTACTCTTTTGAATGGACAGTCAGCGCTCATGTAAATGAATTTGCTGACCCTGCTTCCCGGTGTGCTGAATGGCGACGCTTGTATCCAGAGTGCCTCTGCTGCCAGAGGAGAGTGCTGTCAATCAACCCTCATTAAGTATTTGTTTCCTTACTAGCAGGGCAGTCAGAAAGGTGGTGGGGGAAGGGGGGCAAGTTAACAAAACACAAGTAGAGAGGCGCCTCTGGATGCAGTATTTAGGAAATAAAACTTTTAATAATAGATGTAGATCAACTCACATTTTTGTAGGAATAAACAGGCATGGTATTAATAATACAGTGATGCATCCCAGAGTCCTAGGCAGTATGGAATCCTTGCTGACAACTGTGAGATCTTCCAGCAGATGGAGGACGCCAGCTCCAGAGAGCGTCCTCAGAGCAAGGCGTGGAATGCCCAGGACAGCTTGCTGCAGACAGATGATGTCATCAAAGCTGGACGTGTTTAGAGAGCATGCGCACTTGGTGATGTAAGCAAGTCGCGCTCCTTTGTCAGCAGATGGAGGGGGGCAAGTTGTCTGACCACACTGCTGGGGGGAGTTGTAAGTTTGCAAGTTGTGTGACCACACTGCTCTGCAACCGGAGGACATGCATTTGGTCCCTTACAGGGATTTTTTTTAAGTTAAAATGATACTCCCCTACAACCCCATTTAGTGATGACCAGCAATCGTTTGGGAGTTTTGGAGCGATAGCAGTAAGTCAGCAGTCACAAAGAAATCATTTTCATATCATATTTATCTGTACTTACCTATTGAATTTTTTTGTTAGGAAAAATTTGCCGTGTATTTAGTGTTCTTTCCCTTATCTGGTCTTTACTGCTGGGGGTCTCTTCTTGCCCCTGTGTCTGCCCAGAAGGTAGCTTTGCCCATCTTCACATATTTGCATTGGCTTGGACATAACTTTCAGGCTCAAGTATGTAGAATAAACCAATACAAAATGCAATAATGTTAACTGTTTCGTCTTTGCTACATTATAGGTGGGTATATGAACCTTAATTGAGCTCTTTTCATTGTATTTAGTGCACTGTTACATTTCCATTCAATCCTGAGGATGCAGAGTTTATCCGTGAAACTTGTTCAGAATTAAAAAGAAAAGACGCTTTGCCAAGGGCTTCATTCATTGGATTGTACATTATACGAGTATACCATATACAAATTTGCTAAAAGTAATATAGGCCATTGCTGGTATTATGCATTCATTCTTTTCGGAATGAATGTAGTCAAATGATTTTTTTTAAATTCTACAATAATGTTATGGTGTTTTAAGATCCATGTCTATATAGTTTTTAACTAATATGTAAAAATAAAGCATTGCTATGTTATTTTTATACAGCGTTGCTGTCCCCATATATACCTGTAAAGTCCAATTATCAGCAGAATTTTTTTTCTCTTATGGGATTCTAAAACACATATATAATATACTTAGATGGGCCCTTTTTAAAGTATAACTTGTAATGATATTTCTTCTTTAAATTATTTTTTATTGCCCAATTCAATCTCTGCAGTTGGGCTTGAAGTGCATTTTAAATACAATATAAGCAGATTTCTGGAGCTTGTCTTGCAGATAAAACTGAGCTGTGAAAGTATAGAAGCAATGCATCATACCTACCCAGGCCGTGTATCCAGTGTGTATAGATACCTTGCTGCAGGTAATCTGAATTGTGCACATATCGGACCCTACAAAATTACAGGCTAGGCATTCTCAACTATATTTACTGTGAGGTTCTTAAAAGAGACACTATCACCAAAATATGAGCCTAACAGCAATATATATTTAGATAGTATTATAACTGTATTTGTAATATTTGCATTATTTTTTATTGCATTTTAGTTTTAATAAAAGTTTGTGTTTTATGATAGATCACTCAAGTAGCATACTGTGGGTCTTAATGTGAAAACTTTGTGTCCAGTTTTACAGTGCTTGGCTTGCCACCAGAATTTCCCTTTTAAGTGTGTTGTGAAAAGGCAGTAGGACCACCATACTGTATCTAGATCATGTGGTATTAAGGTCTAAAATGATACAGCCAATAGCAAGGTTATTAAGAAAATGTCTGGTCAGCCTTTCTCAACCTTTTCAGCACTGAGGACCCCTTAAAATAACATTCCAGTCTCAGGTAATCCTTGCTAAAAATGACTACATCAACAACTCATGATACATTAGTGTGATTTTCAGTGGGAAGAATGCTCCTTACATTTGTGGACATTGGCAAGAGTTACCCCCTTACAGATAGCTAAAAAGATCAATGGTGTCAGTGGGAACTTATCAGGGGGGCAGAAATTGTTCATTGCTCAAGGAACCCCTTGCAACCTCTGGAAGAACCCTAAGGTTCTATGGAACCCTGGTTGAGAGACCCTGGTCTAGACAAAAGGGATTTCTATAAAACTTAAGCAAAGTATCAACTTACAAACTGCAATCAAAATTTACTGAAACTGTCCTTTATACCCTCTGTAAAAACCCTGTGATTTTAGGATTTGTTTCTAGTATGAGAGTCATTTCTCATACGAACGTTTCCGAGTTCTTATTTTTTTTAACAACATATCTTTTTAGACTCTATAAAGACTGTGCTTGCATTTGTGAAACCACACAGTGAAAAGCACACAGTCACCAGCAATTCAGATTTGGTGTATTATTTTCACTGTCAAAGAGGAGTTGGAGAGGCATTCATTCAGTGTCCTTAATCTAAATGTGTTTTAATTTTATTTTTATGTAGAGTATATAACTACCATCTAGAGAACAAAGGACAATTAAATCAACTTTGTGTTCTCAAGAAAATAGAAAAAACATTCTACAATATTGCAGCTCCAACTCCCTGGCTGATAGACCATCTATATAATCCTTTATTGCTTATGGCATATTAAGAGGTACCAATCTTGTAAAGCTTGCCTCATGGTTTATTTAGACTCAACATAAGCAATTGCATTGATTGTAAGCAATTTATTATTTTATACAAATGCAGTAGTGTTAAAGAAAAGGCTTTTGTCAAATCCTGGCACCCTTGTCTTTAAACTTGCAGCCTCTATGATGCATGTTGAAAAGATATGATTCAAGCAGTTTTCAAGCTACGTAGTGGGGGACCCTTTCCACTTTCCCATCTTACTGAGAAAGGGGGAAAATGCCCACTCAGTTTTCCAGTATCAGATTTTAAACTCAAAGCCTGAGACAAAAGAAAGTGTATTGTACTCTGGGAATAAAAAGCTGAATATTAAGGGCGTTATGCTATGCAGAAAGGTGGAGCAGTAGGAAGTGTAGAACTTGCCTTAGGAGGCATAGCATGCTTGGGAAGAGAAAAAAAATATTAGACATTTATATAACTTATTTCCTTCTAAAGATCTATTATTTTCAAAACTTGAGCAGAAGGAGGGTGCTACTACCCAATATCATCAGAAGATTGTTTAGAGCTATGTGTGACTAAAAGGCAGTCGCACAACTGCAGTAGCAATCATGAGAAAAGATGGTCCACAACTCCTTGCTCTAATTTATGGATTCTCCATAAAAGTGACACACAGCAGATGTAAACGCTTTTCAGCCTTGCCTTTTATTTTGTGTAATCCACTGTTTTCTTTCATAATTAACAGATACCACAACGCAGAATAATATTGCTAATGTTGCTACGTCATTTATTGTTGACACTGTTTTATTCTTTCTATATATGTAGATTAGGTTAAACACTTTTCTATTATTTTGCACTAAACAATATATTCCAGTTGATGCACCTGTTTGTTAGGTAATACATGTCCCAAATGCCGGGCGTCTAGAAATTAGCAGACAAACTCCACCTAGTGGATGAATTTAGACAATCACTGTAAATGGTTTGGAGAGGTGCTGAAATGCAGTGTAAGCTGTAAGCCAAAAGCCACATAAACTCAATAATATTATATCTACACAAAGTTGTTTCTAGAACAATAGAGGGAAGAATGGATGCAATTGTAATGTTGCTGGATTAAAGTGTAAAAATATTCCAGTTACACAGAAAGAGATAAAATACTATGGGGGGGGGGGGGGGGGATTTATGTAGACATGTGCACACTGAAATATTTCGTTTCGGAATTTCGTTTTCGTCCAAAAAATACATTTATTTAGTTACTCCCGAAATTCGTTTTTATTTATTTCGGTTTTCGTTAAAAATTGCATTAGTTCGAAAATCCTAATTAAGGTCGAATCTGTCATTGAATGCTTATGGTGTCTGTCGAATGTTCAAAGAAGATTCGACGGAGCAGCTAAACTGTGCGACGCCATATAGTTTACCTGCTCCGTCGAATCTTCTTAGAACTTTCAACAGACACCATAAGCCAAAGTACTGTGTACTTAGTTCTAGCTATTTTACTGCTCCTCCTCTTTGGTTACAATCAGCCAATAACATTCATCATCATCATTATTTTTATTTATCTTTCCTCCCCTATGTCGAATCTTTCCTCCCCTACGTCGAATCTTTCCTCCCCTACGTCGAATCTTTCCTCCCCTACGTCGAATCTTTTCTCTCTACGTCGAATCTTTCCTCCCCTACGTCGAATCTTTCCTCTCTACGTCGAATCTTTTCTCTCTATGTAGAATAATCTTGGACTAATAGAGCTAAGGTTAGGCACATTCGACCACAGGTTTGATGGACAGATTGTTATTGTCATCATCTTGTCGAATCTCCTATCTATATCAAACTGTTGTAGCAACGAAAACGAAAAAAAAGCATTTGTTTATGTCGGACCTTTCGTTTTTCGGACTCTGCACTTTCGTTATCGTTTGTTAAAACGATAACGAAAATACCTGAAATTCGGACGAAAATGCATTCGGACGAAAACGAATGCACATGTCTAAAAACTAGGGCAGACAGAATCTAGAGCAGTTGTGCAATACAACCAATCAGCTTCAATCTTCAGCTTGTTTGGTCACGCTTCGAAAATGAAAGCTAGAAGCTGATTGGCTGCCATGCATAGCTGCTCCAGATTTTGTCTGTTCCAATTGCGATAAATTCCCCTCTAATAACTATAAATCTCAAAAAATAATGATAATTGAAGCCTTAAAAATGCTAACATTTCCCTTTGGAGGAAAAAAATAAAGCAAATTCCCCAAAAGATGAAAGAAATGTATTTATATATAAGAGCTGCACAATTCTGGATAAAATGGGAATCACAATTTTTTGCTTAGAATAAAGATAAAGTAACATCATCTTTCACAGTACACACAAAAAAATAAAAATCGGGATAACTTTACTGTTTAGTTTTTTTTTTAAATTCATTGACGTGTATTTTTTCCCAAAATATTGCATTTGAAAGACCACTGCACAAATATATATATATATATATATATATATATATATATATATATATATATATATTATATATATATATATATATATATATATATATATATATATATATATATATATATAAAATTAAAGGATAGAAGCGGGACTTTGTATGAGGCATGTTGGTGGATGTGTCTACTTGGGGATATGCTATGGTAAGATGTCTGGGGTGGGTCCTGTACACAATAATAATATCCACAGAGAATATTACAAGGTAATAATGGTATAAAAGTTTAATCACATAGATCCTAGAATCAAATACAATCGTGAATGGACACGTTTTAGGCCACAATTGAGCATGTTATAGACAGTATATTTACAGACATAATTCAAATACTGATTGTACAGTTGCAGGAGAGAATACATTGTACAGTAATTTAATATGTGCATCAATAGTTATTAACTCTACGCGTTTCTTGGCTTATAACCAATCATCAGGAGTCCAATGCAATTTGGTTGCATTAAAACAATAAACGTCTGTTAGTATATGGACATAAATATGGAGCAAAGATACAGTGGAGATGTAGATTTCTAATATACTCACAAATAATGCATTGGTCGATAGTGACTCATACACTAGAGTGCAGCATTGGTTTGGGTCTACTAAGTCTCCCCTGGGGTTGAGGCAGAGAGCGCGCCCCAAGAAACCGTTGGCCACGGCTATCAAATTGGCCAAAGCACCCAAAGGGGCCAATGGGGAGGGGGGTTATTATTGAGTTTGGAGAAGTGGGGAGGGGGTTATTGTTGAGGGTGGAGAGGCGGGAGGGGGGTTATTATAACGGGGGGTGAAGAAATGGGGAGGGGGTTATTGTTGAGGGTGGAGAGGTGGGGAGGGGGGTTATTATTGAGGGTGGAGAGGCGGGAAGGGGGTTTATTGTTGAGGGTGGAAAGGCGGGGAGGGCCAACGGCCAGGGTTGTCGGGAAGAGGCCCTTGTCCTCATCCACATTGGGAGAAGGTGCTTTGGGGTGGGCGCCCCCCTGCCCCAAAGCACCCACCCCCCATGTTGAGGGCATGCGGCCTGGTACGGTTCAGGAGGGGGGCGCTCGCTCATCCCCACCCCCTTTCCTGACCGTCCGGGCTGCGTGCTCGGATAAGGGTCTGGTATGGATTTGGGGGGACCCCCACGCCGTTTTTTCAGCATAGGGGGTTTCCCCTTAAAATCCATACCAGGCCCAAGGGCCTGGTATGCTCTTGGAGGGGGAACCCATGCCGGTTTTTTATTTAAAATTTGGTGCAGAGTTCCCCCTCAAGATTCATACCAAACACAGTGGCTGGTATTGGTGGGGATCCAAGTCGGATCCCCGCTCATTGAAAGTCGGACCCATGTCGGCTTCTAGTCGCAGGGCAAAGTCGGATCCAAAGTAGGACGGCTGTCGTGTCGCACCAGTGTGAACCCAGCCTAATGCATCCTATGCATTAAGGTGAAAAAACACCTGGCAATCATCGGCCCCCTAGCCCCCCTGTTTTACTTACCTGAGCCCTTCATCTCTTCGACGGGGATGCGCTGTCTCTCTCTCCAAGGGGTCCTGGCTCTTGATTGGATAGATTGATAGCAGCACAGCCATTGGTTCCCGCTGCTGTCAATCAAATCCAATGGCGCGGGCGCCGGGGGCGGGGCTGAGTCCGGCATTCGTGTCTATGGACGCAAATGCTGGACTCGGAAGCGCGTCCGCAAGGTAGCCCCCTCGGGGAGGCACTTCTCCGAGGGGGTTATCAGATGTGGGGCGGAGCCACGAGAGCCGCCGGGGGACCCCAGAAGAGCAGGTTTGGGGCCACTCTGTGCAAAAGGAGGTGCACAGTGGAGGTAAGTATGATATGTTTGTTATTTAAAATTTTAAAAAACTAACCCTTACAATCACTTTAAGCTTTGACAAAAAAACAAATGTAGCGCTGGTAGATTTTTTATCTACCGCTGGTAAGTAAATTTAGTGGGTCGCTTATTATAGGAAGTTAGATTTGCCTCTGTTCCAGCTTGGCTGAAGTTGCATGCAGTTCCGCATTGTGCCTGTGGGTGTCGTTGTCACCATCGGCAGGTGTTGAAAAAGCAATGTGTTGAAGCGAATGAGTGTTCCTCTGTCCCGGAGATAACTCGGTGGAGGTGGTCCTCCGAGTTGCATTCTGGGAGAGGGTATTTATGGGACAGACGCCATGTTTTAGGGTTCGTTTTCAGCCACCTGCTGGCCCTCCTGGCCGATAGGTATGCACTAGGAATACCACCTCGTGGTCCTCCGGAACGGAGGCCCACGTCACTGCGGTGTGTGGGTGGGCCCAGAAGCCTGTCTGGGGCCTACCACAGCAGCGGAGAAATGGTCCTGAGCTGTCTTTCCTGAGTAAAGAAGCTGGACAACCGAGAAGATCCCAGGGGAGGACCCGTCGTGGAAGGATCATGCAGAGTGCTGGTCTGGAGAGGGGCCTGGTGACTCGGTTGGAGGACGCATTCCGAAGTAATCTTACAGTATAGTACTGCCGGGTTGGCTTAAAGGTTCAAGTACTGTATCTGACTTTCACCACAAACCAATACATCCTGTGGCAGAGGATCGTACAGGTTTTATTCCGGATAAGTCTGTGGCAGAGACTTTTGTTCGTGCTATGTGCTGGCTGCTAGGCAAGTGAGAGATGTCTATCCAGACGGGCAAATTACAAAGAATATTGCTGAAGAAATACAACAGAAAGGTATCTGAGCTTCCCTGCAGCTTTCCTGCTACCTCTTTCCTGCTACTTTCATGGTTTATTCTATTAAAGCATTGGAAAACCTACTCAAGTGTTTGGTGCTTATATCGTCCAGAGGTAAACTCAATGGAACCCTAGACCCGGTGCCAGTGAAACAGAGGTATCGAAAGTGAAGGTAACAAGCCCGCTTAAACCAGCAGCTCCACCGAGAGTTATTGCTACACAAACAAAAAAAAACTGGAAGCTGATTGATTTCTATGCAGAGCTGTACCAGATTTTAGACTCTGCAATTTTGGTAAATCAACCCCTCTGAGTCCAATGGGTCTCAATGCAGGGGTTGATATCAATTGTTTCACAGGTAATTAGTCATTTTTGTTTTTATGGTATAGTAGTCAATCATATTAACTAGTTATGTTTTATCAGTATATTGGGTGATTTTTTTATATACAGGTGTTAATATATGGGTGGTAACTTGGGGGTTATGTGATAACATGTGTCAATTTATGTACATCATGGAGGTTATGACATAACCATGTCATATAGATAATATCGGACGCCCCTTAGGATGGTGGTCAGGATCCAGTTTGCCCCCTTGCATTGGTGGTCAGTATTTTCAGGTTTTAGGTTTCAGTTTTTTTTTCTGTTCCATTGGCCATTATACTTGTTATCTTTCCAGTATCTTGGAAAATCTTTAATCAGTAGGGTATCCCTTTGCTCTACCAAAATTATGAGCAAATATCTTACTAATTTGGCCCAAAAGGGAAACAATACCCCTACTAATAATAATGACTACTACCAATACTACTAGTAATAATAATTCTAATACTACTCGTATTACTATAATAATACTAATATTACTAGTATTACTACTAATAATAACCTGAATATCTACCAATCTTGAAGGAAACCCTGTTCCGGATTTCACAATTGGCAGTCATGTAATCAGATGACATTGGCTGTTTCCTTCAGCAAGGGCCCTGTGACCAAATGCCTTATCGTTTGGTCAACTGGCATCCTAGAGAAGCAGACGGAGTAGGAGAGTGTGTGTGCCATTTCAGTTTAGGTCTGCTCTATGGTTGACTTTTCAATGTTCTCCATGTTGGGTTGGGAAGCTGGGGAAGAAGGATCATAGGCATACAGTATCAATCACAGCTTTAATGCTGCGAGGCAGGTTCATTTTTGACATTGCATAGCGTATCATGAATTTAATGTTTCATTTTACTGTTTGAGTTTATTGAGCTATTCAACTAGCCACATTATTTCAAACACTATGCTTGGGAGGCAATTGGTAAGCATAAAGAACTGTCCCCTATTCAAGTCCATTTGGAAGAGGCCTCAGAATGATGAACAAGGGGGCCTACTGTAGATTGATTGTTTTGACTTAAATACAATCCATTTTCTTTACCTAAAGAGGTTTTACTAATGGTGTGAAGGAAAATACCGAAGGAAAAAGTGTGGCTGCCGAGCTGCTTGTTGATGTTGGCATGCAAAGAAGAATAAAGAAAACAAATAATTGTGTGCTTTGGCTACACAATGACCCTCATAACAAACTGCCTTTACAGTAGGCCTCTTTAACAGCAGTTCCACAAAAACTGACAGCTTGAAAATGTTAACTACGTTGCCTACAGGGATATTTTTGAACAGAGAGTTGTTGCTATATGCCAAGTGAAAGCTCTGCTGGTCTCCACTGTTACCGTCTGGGAGTGTTTACTTTCTGGGCTTTCAGAACGTTATTACATCTGTAATTGACTTGCTAATTGAATCTGCATAAGACTTGCATATTGAGATCTTCAGCTCACCTACAGCGCGTCCTGAAATGAGCCGACAGTCAGTTTTATGCTCAATTAATTAGAGCAGACTAGCAGTACATAAATCACAAGTCAACAGAACTTCAACACATTTAACATACTGTATCAGTTTAATTGCAATCACATATTGATGGTTTGTTTGCTCAGATTTTTACTTTCTGTTAAAACTGTCATATACCTCTCGTCAAATAAATGGCACGTATTTACAGGATTGACTTCCATACCCAGGAGGTCCTGGCTTTAGAGTGAGAGGAATCTCCCAAACTAGAACTCAAACAGTATTTCAAAAAAATAAATACATAAATAAAAAGAGACATATTCTAATCTTTTTCCACTGTTAAAAAAATGTTATTTCATGTATGTGTCTTCATTGGAGCCATCAACTATGTTAGTGGTGATTATTAGTAGAATTGGAATTAAGGCTAATACTCCTTAACTACAGCACAAATAAAACCAAGGCGCCTCATTGCTGTACAGGGACATGAATGAAATGTCACTTTTGTGCACTTAAAGGTAAAGCAAATAAAGTTTGTACAAAAAATAAGGAGCTGTGTGATGCGGTAAAACACGCATCGCACTGCCCCTTCCTCCCCCTGGCTCACTGCAGCCAGAATAGAGCATTGGAACAGGAAAAGGTTTGACCGCACTCACAGGTTTGAAGCAAAAGTGAAGACTTTATTGAAGATTAAAATCATCAGACAACATCGTAGACATCATGACATCAATGCAGACCTGGCAGAGACTGACACGTTTCACGAATTGGAATTCGCTTAGTCATAATCTCTCTCAGATTATGATTAAGCGAATTCCAATTCGTGAAACGCGTTAATCTCTGCCAGGTCTGCATTGATGTCATGATGTCATGATGTCTACGATGTTGTCTGATGATTTTTATCTTCAATAAAGTCTTCACTTTTGCTTCAAACCTATGAGTGCGGTCAAACCTTTTCCTAGTCCAGTGGCTCCTATCGAGATTGCGGACTGGACCTGCACCGTGAGGTTGAAGCGTGGGATTGCTCTCACCTGGAGCGGCTTGGCTTTGCTTTCTACTAGATGGAATGGAGCATTGCCCGCACACTAAACTGCTTCAGTTTTTTACCTTAACGCTTAGCGACCGCCCCGTGCAGATATACTGTGGAAGGGCGGCTGCTCTGTGCCAGATCATGTACTTAGTAGGTGATCTGCCAATTCCAGGTCTGGGGTGCGCGCAGGCTGCCTGCGACCTGCTCCCACTGCGAATGGACACAGCGGTAGCCAATCAGTGGGTCTGGTGGGACCTGCCGATCGTTCATGAAAAGGCATGTATGTAAACAAGGCAGACTGATGTTCTGTGAGAGGGGAACACATTTAACCCTTTGATCGCCCCTGATGTTAACCCCTTCTCTGCCAGTGTCATTAGTACAGTAACAGTGCATATTTTTTAGCACTGGTCCCTAAAAAGTGTCAAAAGTGTCAGTTATGTGTCCAATTTGTCCAGTGCAATATCGCTATAAGTCGCTGATCACCACCATTACTAGTAATCAATAAATAAATAAAAATATACCATAGTTTGTAGCTGCTATAACTTTTGCGCAAACCAATCAATATACATGTGCTGGGATTTTTTTTTACCAAAAATATGTAGCAAAATACATAATGGCCTAAATTATTGAAGAAATTCGATTTTTTAAATTTTTTCGTTTGGAATGTTTTATAGCAGAAAGTAAAAAGATTGTTTTTTTTTTTCAAAATTGACGGTCTTTTTTTGTATATAAAAACCAAAGAGGTGATCAAATACAACCAAAATAAAGCTCTATTTGTGGGAAAAAAGGACATACATTTTATTTGGGTACGCCCACGCAATTGTCAGTTAAAGTAACGCAGTGATGTATCTCAAAAAATTGCCTGGTCATGAAGGGGGGTAAACCTTCCTGATCTGAAGTGGTTAATGCATTATCTGCATTAAAGTAAAAATCTTGAAAAAGTCACGTGGCAGTGACGTAACGCGTAGGAGGAGCCTGTGACGTCCCCAGCATCTGCAGTGTGTAAGTAAGCGGTGGTGAATGAAGCGCCTCACCGCCGAGCTCTGCTACAGCTGATCAATACAAACGCGATTTTACTTAGGAGAGTATGTGAGTGAAACGTCTTTAATCTGATACATAGCATCCAATGGTTGTTTAATCTCTGCGCAATGGATATATAAATTTTGTCTTTGCATGTCCGGGATTTGAGTGGAGGAGCGGAGTACAACTAAAATTAAAGAAGAAGGAATAGAAGTGAAAGTAAAAACTTTTTTTGACACTATTTGATCTCAATTTTGTTACACTATAACTGGCACTGATTGGTCCTGTTATAAACACCTGATGGACTTTGAGCACCTTACATGAAGGATTTTTTAGGAAAAGGAATTTATTTTGCACATTTGTATTTATTTTTATTTGGTAAATTTCAAGTGGCTTATACCCTTATATATATGTATTTATTATTTTTATAAGCAGCAGATATGTTTGAGAGCACGTGTATATTATATTAGGTTTTATCACTCACGCATTTTTATGAGCACATCACGTTTATAACGGAGGGATAAGCTTGATTTATATTCTACTTTATACTTTATCAGAAGAATTTTTAGATTATATAGAGCATTTGGAGGTGTTTTAGAAGAATTTTTATAATTCATCACTAATTATAATGGGAATATGAGGATAATATTAGCGCAATTAACTACCATACTATTTATTGACTCTCCTCTCTCTCCCTTCTCACTGGACATGGAGGCAGTCAAATCCAGTGAGAAGCGGTGCGGGGGATGGTGGTGGGGCATTCAGCAGCCTCGAGACGGTATCTGCAGTGTAATGCCCCGTACACACGGTCGGATTTTCCGATGGAAAATGTCCGATCGGAGCGTGTTGTCGGAAATTCCGACCGTGTGTGGGCTCCATCGGACATTTTCCATCGGATTTTCCGACACACAAAGTTGGACAGCAGGAGATAAAATTATCCGACAACAAAATCCGTTGTCGGAAATTCCGATCGTGTGTACACAAATCCGACCGACAAAGTGCCACGCATGCTCAGAATAAATAAAGAGATGTAAGCTATTGGCCACTGCCCCGTTTATAGTCCCGACGTACGTGTTTTACGTCACCACGTTCAGAACGATCGGATTTTCCGACAACTTTGTGTGACCGTGTGTATGCAAGACAAGTTTGAGCCAACATCCGTCGGAAAAAATCCTAGGATTTTGTTGTCGGAATGTCCGAACAAAGTCCGACCATGTGTACGCCCTATGAACCCCCTGGCCTGTTATGGGGGCAGGCAGAGAGGAGGAGGAGGAGTGAGGAGGAGGAGCGAAGAGTATAATCACAGCGGGAGTGAGCCGCTGGTGCCGAGCATTTGTGCCCGCTACCCGGAAGTGCAGGATCATATATATATATATATATATATATATATATATATATACACAGTGCCGATCCTGACCTCCCTGGGGCCCTAAGCAAAATTCTGCTAAGGGGCCCTCTACCTGACCCGTGATGCCATGAGCATAGGTCCCCAGAGAGCCTCCCTACTTACATCAGGGTCCCCAGAGAGTCTCTCCCTACATCAGGGTCCCCAGAGAGCCTCTCCTTACATCAGGGTCCTAGAGAGCCTCCCCCTACATTAGGGTTCCCAGAGAGCCTCCCCCTTACATAGGGGTTCCCAGAGAGCCTCCCCTTACATCAGGGTCCCCAGAGAGCCTCCCCTTACATCAGGGTCCCCAGAAAGCCCCTCCTTACATCAGGATCCCCAGAGAGCATCCCCTTACATCAGGGTCCCTAGAGAGCCCCCCTTAAATCAGTGTCCTCAGAGAGTCTCCCCCTACATCAGGATCCCCAGAGAGCCTCCACCTACATTAGGGTCCCCAAAGAGCCTCCCCTTACATCAGGGTCCCCAGAGAGCCTCCCCTTACATCAGGGTCCCCAGAAAGCCCCTCCTTACATCAGGGTCCCCAGAGAGCCCCCCTTACATCAGTGTCCTCAGAGAGCCCCTCCTTACATCAGGGTCCCCGGAGAGTCTCCCCCTACATCAGGGTCCCCAGAGAGCCTCCCCTTACATCAGGGTCCCCAGAGATCCTCCCCTTACATCAGGATCCCCAGAGAGTCTGCCCCTACATTATGGTCCCCAGAGAGTCCCCCCTTACATCAAAGTCCACACAGAGGTCCCCCTTACATCAGAGTCCACACAGAGGTCCCCCTTACATCAGAGTCCACACAGAGGTCCCCCTTACATCAGAGTCCGCACAGAGGTTTCCCCTTACATCAGAGTCCGCACAGAAGTTCCCGCTTACATCAGAGTCCGCACAGAGGTTCCCGCTTACATCAGAGTCCGCACAGAGGCCCCTTCTTACATCAGAGTCCGCACAGAGGCCCCTTCTTACATCAGAGTCCACACAGAGGCCCCCCCCTTACAACAGAGTCCGCACAGAGGCCCCCCTTACATTAGAGTCCACACAGAGGTCCCCCTTACACCAGAGTCTGCACAGAGGCCCCCCTTACATCAGAGTCTGCACAGAATTTCCACTTACACTGTAAGGGGGAGCTCTGTGGACTCTAATGTAAAGGGGAATCCTGATTTAAGGGGGGATCTGATGTAAGGGGTGTTCTGGGAACCTTGATTTAAGGGGGAATGCTGTGACTCTGGTGTAAAGGGGGTCTCTGCTCACCAAAGCCTGCCCCCCCTCCCCTCACTTATCAAAGTCCACAGAGCACCCCTTAAAATCATTTTATACACTGGGTGGCAGGAGAGAGGGTGAGCTTACTCACCACAGGATGGAGGCTGAGGAGCAGATTGTCTGCAGCTTTTATTTTTTGGGTTCAAACATGCCCGGGAACTGGAAGTGTGGGTGGGGCAGACCCAGGAGGAGGAGGAGCTGATGAGCCCTATCCCTTCTCATGTCCGTGCGGAGAGAGGAGGGGATGTCATTGTCAGTGCTGGTGTGCTCTGAGGCTGAGCTGTGTGTGAGAGACACACAGCTCAGCCATGCAGGCGCAGCCATCTCTAGCAGGCATATTCCTACCGCTCCGCTGCAGCTCTGCAAACACAGCATTTGGAAGCGGCGGCAGGTGGCTTTGCATAGTGTCACTGGCCCCTCATTACCCAGACATGAGTGCAGCCTTTTTACAAAGCATCAGAGCGGCCCGGGGGAAGATTGCCACCCTACCCCCCGGCTCAGCCCGCTCCTGGTCTTGAGGGCCCCCCCACAGTGGCGGGGCCCTACGCAGTTTGCTTAGTAAGCGTATAGAGCGGATCGCTCTGTATATACATGTGATCCTGTGCACAGCGGACGCCCTGTAGCAGTATATTTGCTATAGGGCGGTCAGCAAGTGGTTAAACAATGACAAGGGAAAGAGGCACATAGAGAGCACAAGGCATATGGTTACAAGGCAGGAAGCTTTAATAACACTTTAAAGAGATTAGGAGGCATTTTGAAATATTCCATAAAAGAATATATTACTTAAATGGGTATGTCTTGCAAAAGCATATCATTTAAATTAGGTATTGAGCTAAACTCTCCTACTAAGGACCTTTTACTGAAAGGCCTGCATATATTGTAAGAGCAGAGTTAGGCCACTACCAATGTTTATAGTGCAAATCCCCAAAACTGCTGCTCAAAGAGAAGAACAATCACCACATAAAGTTTTGATTGTACAGACTGACAAATCCTGCAACCGATTAACAGCCCTTCATAAAACTGTATGTACAGTATACTCCAGCTTTTATCCGTTCATCCCCAGAAAACTACTGCCATTTCTACACAATGCCATTTCTGTGCCTGTACAAATGACCACTTCATTGTGGACCATAGTTTCTACAAAAATAAATTCTGATTCATTTCTTTAGAAATAGGGGGGGTTGATATGATTCCCAAAGAGTATTTGATATATAGGGGTCATTTCTATTTTATACAACCTAAATTATCCAATTTTAAAGTGATCTTAACCTTTTTGATATTTGAATTGGCATACACTCTGCAGAGTGTGCATTGCCCAGTCCTAATTATCAGCATGTGGTTAAAATTTCAAGAACCTGGCAGAGCACTTTAGTGCTCTTGTAGAATGAGAGGAAAGTTAATTCTCTTTTAATAAAGAATAGAAGGCTGAAGGTTTTTTTTGTTTTTTTTTTCTAAAATAGGGAGGCAAAAAAGGGAAAACACAGAACCCAATATTCTGAAAAAGAGAACACCTTCAAGCAGCTCAGTGTGGACACAGCAGTCACTGTGAAAAAGTAGATAGACAAGAGCTGATAATCTTACTAAAAACTGTCAAACTTATTTTATTGGTCTAATAGTATGCCAAAAATAAATCGCAGTTCCATTACATGACAACCAGATGCTATAAACCTTCCATACTTAGGTATTTGTACAATATGCTTTTACGGTCATGGTAAGATAAGATGCCCCTTTGCCATACTTGTTCATGTAATTTACACTTAGAGGTTAGGCAGATATAAATATTTGATGTTCGACGAAAAATACTAGTGGAATAATGCCTATAAAAAATCATCATTCTCCACAGAGACAGTTGTACTTTTGCCTTGGATACGGTCTCACACAAGCACAAAACGATTACCAGACCAATGATCTTTTTTTGATGGTGTAGATGCAGCCAATAATATTTTTTTGAGCCTACTTGAAAAAGTTTCAGAATAAAAACTTTTCTATGTGCCCTTTTCCTGTTTAAAGCTTCTGTACGCTTTAGTGATATCAAATTAGCAGACCTTTCAAAACTAACAAGGCTTGGTATACCATTCAAAATCAATGAATGGTATCCACTATGTAGTCATGGTACATATCCACCTAAATACACGTCAGATGATGAACCAGTGGTCAGAGAAGCGCAATGTACATTTTGCAGTATTAGTACTGGATCTACTTGTAGTGAAACCAGATCAAGAAGGCCAGAGTGGGTAAAGCTTAAAGCAGTTGTAAAGGTTGTTTTTATTATTATAATGTTTTTTACATACATGTTATACTTACTCTGTGCAGTGGTTTTGCACAGGGCAGCTTTCTCAAACCATCTCTTCTGGGTTCTCGCCGATGCCCTTGGCTCCCCCTCTTCTGCATGTGCCCGAATTGCAAGCTTTTTGCTATGAGAGCAGAAGTACAGGTTTTCTCCTGAGCTGGGCTGTGTGCATCAACAGAAACAGTGCAGCTCGGTCTTGGTCCTGCCCCCCCCCCCCGCTCCCCCCCACATTATTTGACTGACAGCAGGAGTCAATGGCTCAATTTGGTTTGTTGCAGGCTGCTGCCTAGTAAGTGAGCTAGGAATTTTTGTTTGTTTTTTGACATGCATCGCCCTTGCATGTGCTCTTTGCTGCAAAGGCTAGTTACAGGTTGTACAAAATGTAAAAGGAAGGGGATGGAACATCACTGAAAAATATATGGATAAATAAGTAGTACACCGCCGATTCAAAAAATATATAAGGATAAATAAGTAGTATATGGAAAAATATATGGATAAATAAGTAGTACACCGCCGACTGGGTGGGGTTCCTGGAGCCAAAACTACCATGGATACAGAGAAGTGTAACCTGAGCTCAGAGGAGTAAAGGTTATAAAAGGGCTTCATTTAGAATCACTCTGCAGCACGAGTACAAAAATGTATTGATACAAAAATCTTGGTAATCGCCAAAAGAACACATAAATCAGAAACCTTCACCATACCATGATTAAAACATTCGTGACAACGTTGTCAAGATGATTAAAAACAGCCCGGCACATTAGCAACTGGCACACAATGGCGAACACACGTTCGCAGTGCCGAACGTGCATACACAAAACATGCTAATCACCAGTGTTTGCTGGCCTTTATAAGGACTCCAGTTGCTCTCATAAATCGCTGGATTATCGCAAGCTCTGTATCCTGTGTTCTTGTGTTTCTTGCTCCTGTTTGATTACCTGTTACCGACCCGGTTTACCCTGACCTACTCTGGCTTCTCTCCTGGCTCTGAACCTGGATTGTTTCACGGAGCTGCTCTTGCCTGTTCCAGATTGACTTCCTGTGTTTGACCCCGGCTTAAACACAACTATACTTCCTGCCTCTACTTCTGACTGCCTTCCTGTGTTTGACCCCCGGCCTGGCTTCTGACGTTGTCTCTGCCTTTCCATCTGTCAAAATCCGCCAGTAACCCCAGAGAATCATTGGCTGTGACCACCTTCTCTGCTCCTGGGTGTCTGCTTCTGGAAACATCAGACAGCTTCACCGGCAGTCAACCCGTGCATATCTGGGCATACCACCCTCTGTCTCCAACTCCAGGGGTACTCTGCACTAAGCTGCAAGGGGAGCCCTCTCGTCACCTCGCCTCCAGCCTGGTACGAGACACATACAATCACACCAGGGGGGCTAGCATAAATGACCAGTGAGTGAGGCTAGTTATAGCATCAGATGACACTCAGTACCTGGACAGGTATATAAAGAAAAAGGAGTTTGTCCATAAACATGGGGCAAATTGGGGGGTGAAGAATGGTCAGAGTCCGAGGATACAGACCAGCGTGGAAGTTACACTTCAATAATGGCAGTAATTGAAGAGCGGCATCAAGTTGTTTAAAATCATTTGGAGATGCAAATGCAATGGGCTCATGCAGTCATGGTAGTCTGTATACTGCCAGGATGACATGGATAGAAAGAGCAACAGGCATTGGATCTCAAGCCATTAGCGGCATGTCACACAGCAATACTGCAGTTCAAGATATGTAGTGTTATTGCAGGACCTCGCTGTCCCATGCAGAGATCTCACCCACAGCACAGAAAATGGTGGTTGCCATTTGTTTGTACTGTTGGTGAATTGGTGAGGGAACGCACTGGATCCTTCGCTGCCACTGTGCTATTGCTGGGTGTCCCTCCAGGCATGCCCTTAATCTATCTATTATTATATATGTGCTCCAACTTGGGAGACTCTCAAAATTATAGAGTTAGGACTGCAGTACACTGGGGTGCGTTGACATGGCTGCCAATTTCCCAGTGATAATTATACTCTATTTCTGCACCTTTGAACCTTTTCAAATCTGGCAATACTCCAATCTAATTTTGACCAGTATATTAAAGCCCAACCACAGCAAAAAAAACTAAATCCACCACCCTAGCAATACCCCCTCTCCACCCCAAAAAATGCAAGGGTTGTTGATGAATTAAACATTTTTGAACCCTTAACCACTGCTCCTTCCCTTCTAAATTGGTTAGGCTTTTATTTTTGTCTGCATCATTACTAAGGACATAATACTCATGTCCCAGTAACCATAGCCATCAAGATAGGAAATGAGTACACAGACAGCAATAGAGTATACACCTAAAAGAGGGTCTAAACCTTGCTCACTTTGCCTAAAACTAAAAAAAGAACAGTTTCGGCTGGAGTTTTAGTTTACACACAAAAAATATGTACAGTATTTATCAACGTGTGCACACCATATACTTACTTTAATCTTGTTAACTCAGGTAATAGATTTATTTGTTAAACATGCATGAACTAAACCTGACACAACAATGAAGCAGGACAAATCTGGTTCCAGGAAAACACAGATTAAATTATTTCTATTACAGCCCAAGTCTTGTTAGGAATGTTGGGAGTTATGTTTATATCATCATGATGCTACGTATTGTTATGTTGGGAGTGTTGTACTATCATCTTTGTTCATGGCCGTTTACAAAAAATACGCTCCTACCTGTCCACCATAAATTTATTGACAATTTATTGTACAATTCAGTCCACCATAAATTTATTGACTCAGATTTAGATATAGGAAAAACTGGAGAACATCCCAAGCTCTGGAAAATTCAAACTGCTTACTACAGGGTCTATGTATAAACACAAAAATACAGTAGGGGTGATACTTGCCTTACTGGAGGAGACTTTACCATACAAGCAGACTGGGCTGCCTGAGATATTTTAGCAGTAGATTGTTCAAACTGTGATAGCATAGGTCAGTGGTCTTCAAATTGGCCCTTTGCTAGCCTTAATCTGGCCCTTGGGGTACAATTACTCCTAATGTTATTAGGCACTATTCCTCCCATGCGGCATCCAGGCAGTGGCGTTGCTACAGGGGTGCGGACCACACCCGAATGATACCTGCCAGAGGAATGACACCAGGGGCAGCCCGGGACCGTTCGGTGACAGGGGAGCAAAGCGGAAGCTGGAGGCAGCAGTGGTGGCAGGCTCCGATTCCGGAAGCAACTCACTTGGCATAGCAGGTCGGAGTGCTGAGTGTAGTTTTTTCTAGTGAAGCTAGTGAGGGGGGGAGCACTGTGGCAGGCAAACAGTGGGGGGGAGCACTGTGGCAGACTAGTGAAGTGCTAGCCAGCCCTAGTGATGCCACTGCATCCAGGAGGTGGGTGTTAAACCTGGGCGCCATATACAGGGGGTCCCCTACTTACAAACATCCGACTTACAAACGACTCCTACTTACAAACGGAGGGAGACAACAGGAAGTGAGAGGAAATCTACCACTAGGAAGGGAAATTCACTCCTGTAAGAGTTAATATGGGTAAAAGGTGTCTCCACTGATGCTTTATCACCTATCCTTATTTCCCTATTAACCCCAAATTTTTAAAATCCAATTGTCATTGGGACAGAAAGTGAGGTGAAATCTTCTGAACAGGGGCACAGACAGCAAAACAAATGTTACAGGGGTGATAACCCTTCCCTATGCTATCTACAAAACTTAAAAATAGATTTTTTGGCTGGAGCTACACTTAAAAAATTTACCTGTTCCGACTTACAAACAGATTCAACTTAAGAACAAACCTACAGTCCCTATCTTGTTTGTAACCCGGGGACCCCCTGTATATGTGCTCTTGTGTTTGTGCTGGGAGCATGCCACACACTGCGCTCCTAGCACAGAGACCAGGCTATTGCCGAATCAGGTGACTCCTGTTTCCCGGTCATCAGATTGCTGTGATAGCCTCTGATTGGCTATCACAATGATCAGTTTCTGTGCAGCCCACCCATGTGTTTTCTTTCTCTTCTGAATAGAGAGACAGATACATTGTATCTTTCTTTCTTAGCAGAAAAGAAAGGTGTAAGCAAACAAAAATGTGTAAAAAAATAATAATAAAAGGTTTGATCTAGAGAAAAGGGAAAAATGGTCTGGTGTCACCCGAAAAGCACCTCCATCCCAATACATACAACAAAACACAAAAATGGAAATAGAGACCTCTCTGCTACTTCCATCCCATTTCACGTGGTAGCTTCACTAGCTACAGTTGATATTCTCTATGGATATTGGGAGATCCTTGGGAACACACACTCACTTCCTAGCCATGCCTGCCCCCGGTTGCGCTCTGTTGGTTCTGGGTTTTTCTTGCCTCCTCAGCTTCCGAGCTGGACGCATATTGCTGCTGCCTCTGGCTATTCAGCATTTGGTAATCTGACCCAGCCGTTGATGTAATACACACACATCTACCCCTGATAAAGCGAGCATGGTCTCGCGAAACGCGTAGGGTCACTTTTTATGCCTGTGTATATTGCTATGTATATCTATACTGCTATACGTGTAATGATACTGTTTTACACTGTATGTATCAGCTGACCGGCTTGCCAATTTTTCTTGTTCATGTATGTATGACAATTTTTAATTACTTAATTACTTTGATACTGTATTTACGTGTCATGTGACTGGCTAATTGCATTCACCTCATTTAAAGTCCCGGAGCGACTTTTTGTGAAAGGTTTGATCAATGTCAGGGTTAGTGTTAGGGTTAAGGTAAGGGTCAAAGGTCAAGGCTGGTACAAAAGTAGGATTTTAAAAAAACTGCATTTTTAAAATTAGTATCAGTGCCAGTGTGCTTTAGGTAGGATAAAATACTATGGGTACAACCAACTAACATACACTTATATGATATCGCTGTGATCGTCTTCAGCAGGAGAATTTTTGTTGGGTTATTGGTGGTAAGTTATGGTAATAGCAAGAAATATACAGCTAATTTTAAAGAAAATGTTTTTACTATATTTTTCCTTTAATAAAATTAAATTAGGAGATATCCGTTACCATTTAGCACCAAATGAAAGTCCAATTTGTCCTGAAAAAATTGTATAATTCACCTGGATACACAAATTAAATGTTATTTGATTAGAGAGAATATGGACTTTTATTTTGAGCAAACAAAGTGCATGATTCTTTCTACATTAAAGCCTAAATTTAGTAAAAAAAAAATCAGCACAAGGAGTGTTACAATCAATACAAAGGGGTTGATTTACTAAAACTGGAGAGTGCAAAATCATGGTGCAGCTGTGCATGGTAGCCAATCAACTTCTAACTTCATCTTGTTCAATTAAGTCTTGACACAAATAAAATGGAAGCTGATTGGTTTCTTTGCAGAGCTGCACCAGATTTTGCACTAGATTTAGTAAATCACCCCCAAAGTGTCCCTTGTGCTGCTAGGTGTGGTTTTAGCTGAAGGACCTGTCATATGAACTTGTAAAGTATACCGACTATGCCTGCCCTTTCCGTCCCCCTTCTTTATTCGTAGAAGCTGTGCTATAGCTTCCATGATACAATCTATGAATGAAGGGTGGGTAGATAAATGAAAGGTCAACCTCCTCCATTCATAGATCATGTTTCATTCATAGAAGCTACAGTATAGTTTCTATGAATAGAGGAGGGGGCAGAAAGGGTGGGCATAGTCGTCACACTTGATGGGTGCATTTGACAGGTCCCTCGGCTCCTATTAACCACTGGAAATTTACAGCTGCGTGGGTAAGAGGACTAAAGAACTAAAGATTTTAATTAAAATCTTAGCCAGCAGCACAAGGGATACTTCTGCCTGATTGTAATTAACACCCCTGTGCTGATTTAATTTTAAAAAATTGACAAAACTTAGGTTTTCACATCAAACACCTCACATAATTCACCCCATTCCATAACTGACTTTAGTTTGCCATTTTCCTTTTGCTTGGATTGTAAAAATAAAGGGAAAATCCATTAATGAATACATTGTTGAACATGTCAAAACAACTCGCACTTTGCTTTAAATTTGTTTAAATCTGAATAATTGTACATTCCTAAGATCATTCTTATTAATTTTCCTCAGGAAGCAATCTGTCAGTAGGTGCTTGTTTTATTCCTGACCTCAGTAGCTATCTTCTGTACATTTCTATTATTAACATTCCTGATATTCGGAGGTTTAGCTTCCTGCGCAGTTTGCTGTGTAGACGTAAAGAGCGACGCACTGAAACGGTCACAGGGTGCAGGTTTATCATCAACAATTTCCTAAACACTCCTGTACATTTTCCACATGGAAAGTAGGAATGGTCCCTGGGATATGAAAGCACATGGCCTGACATCTGCATTGAAGACATTTTCTAGTAGTTAGACATTCTATTTATGTGGGTTGTATTATTTAAACGGAACAACTCATTTTATAGTACCTGTCTGACATTTCCCTTATTGAAGGATGAAACTATTTCAGACTCCCCAGCAGAAGTAGAGCAGGGTAAAATAAATTAGTAAAGAGCACTGAAAAAGACTCCCACTCTTTAAAATACACTAAATACACGGTTGGTATTTATGAAAAGAGCAATGTTAACATTGATCGTATTATCGTCAGCAATTGTTAGTATTAAAAAGGTCTTGCTTTGCGTTATCTGCCACTCCAGATTAGTTTGTTATTTATACTGTCGTGATTATGTAGGGCACACGGCACTATGGTTGTTCATCATGTAAGGGGAAAGTCTACTGAGTACACAGACCCTTGACATTCATTGAAGACTTTGGGAATGTTTGAGAGAAACTCGGAGCTGCAAGTGAAAGCATTCAGTGATCTTACCTGAAAGTGGTATTAACCACTTCAATACCAGGCACTTAGACACCTTCCCGCCCAGCCCAATTTTCACCTTTCAGTGCTGTTGCAATTTGAATGACAATTGCGCGATCATGCTACACTGTACCCAAACAAATTTTTTATCATTTTGTTCCCACAAATAGAGCTTTCTTTTGGTGGTATTTGATCACCTCTGCGGTTTTTATTTTTTGCGCAACAAATAAAAAAAGACCGAAAATTTCGAAAAAAAACAAGTTTTTCTTTGTTTCTGTTAAATTTTTTTGTAAATAAGTACGCTTTCTCCTTCAATAATGGGCACTGATATGGCTGCACTGATGGGCACTGATACGGCGGCACTGATGGGCACCGATGAGGTGGCACCAATGAGGTGGCACTGATGAGGTGGCACTAACGGGCACTGATGATGGGCACTGATAGGCGGCACTGATGGGCACTGATAGGTGGCACTGATGGGCACTGATAGGTGGCACTGGTATGCGGCACTGATGGGCACTCATAGGTGGCACCGATGGGCACACATAGGCGGCACTGATGGGCACTCGTAGGTGGCATTGACTGGTATATATGGGTGGCACTGATGGGTACTTATGTGTGGCACTGATGTGTGGCACTGATGGGCACTGATAGGTGGGCACTGATGGGCACAGATGGGCACAGATGGGCACTGACAGGTGGCACCTATGGGCAATGACAGTTGACACAGATGGGCAATGACAGGTGGCACTGAAAAAAGCATTGCTGGGCAGATCTGGGCATTGCTGGGCAGATCATGGATATAATAGTGCCAATCAGTGCCCATTTGTGGGCACTGATTGGCACAGATTGGGCACATGTGGATGGCCATGGGGTACATACCTGGCCATCCACGTTGCCCCTTCCCTGGTGGTCCTAGTGGCATCCCTGGTGGTCCAATGTGGTGATCTGAGGGGGGGCTGCGCTGATAAACAATCAGCGCAGACCCCCCCTGCCAGGAGAGCCGCCGATCGGCTCTCCTCTACTTGCGTCTGTCAGACGCGAGTGAGGAAGAGCCGATCAACGGCTCTTCCTATTGACAGCGTGATCAGCCGTGATTGGACACGGCTGATCACGTGGTAAAGAGCCTCCGCCGGAGGCTTTTTACCAAGATCAGTGTAGCGGTGTGTCAGACTGACACGCCGCTCCACCGATCGCCGCGATGCGCGCCCCCGGGGGCGCGCTGCGGCATGTTATCCTGCTGGACGTCATATGACGTCCAGTCAGGATAACACAACCACTTCCCGGACGTCAATCCGCTATAGGGCGGGCGGGAAGTGGTTAAACACGAAACCAAAAATTTAATATATTGCAGTTTACGAATCATTACATGTGCTGGTTGCATTTGTTTTCTTTTTTTTTTTACCTCTGTTTTCACCTGTGATCTGGCCAGTGACACACCTCTTGTATTATGCCACGTACACACGAGCGGACTTTTCAGCATCAAAGGTCCGACAGTCTTTCCGACAGACTTTTGACAGAGTTACGACGGACTTTCAGACGACCGGACTTGCCCCCCACGAACGGACTAAAGTCCGTTGGTTTGAACGTGATGACGTACGAACGGGACTAAAATAAGGAAGTTCATAGCCAGTAGCCAATAGCTGCCCTTGCGTCCTTTTTTGTCCATCTGACTAACATACAGATGAACGGATTTTTCGACCGGACTCAAGTCTGTCGGAAAGATTTGAAACATGTTCCAAATCTAAAGTCCGTCTGATTTTCAACAGAAAAAGTCCGCTGAAGGTCATATGAAGCCCACACATGGTCGGATTGTCCAACGGATTCGTTCTGTCGGACCAGTCCGGTCGAAAAGTCTGGTCATGTGTACACGGCATTAGAGTGCCCCCACTCTGGAGGAAGGAGCACATTGGGTACCTTTGGACAGTAGCAGTGATAGTCTGGGGTAGGGGAGTGTTAGATATACACCCAACAATTTAAAGCCTAACTCCAGGTTTTTCTTGCATAATATTGTGGATCACTGTAACATTTGATGAGATTCACTGCACATTTTGGAGTTTGTTTTCTGATGCTGGAACACCTTGCTCGATACTGGGTGGAGCCTATTCTCTAATCATCATTCCACCTGTGGTGAACCCCATTGAGGTTACTCCCTCACGATTGCCTGTTTGACCCACGTGCTGTATGGTCCCTGTGTCCACCGTTTCTGGTAACCGTGCCAACCTTATCATTTTTCCATTGCACCATTAAGATCAAGTCTTATCATCTTGAACAGCACAAGATAGACTCTTACACATTTGTTTATTTGTTTATTATTTTTCAAGATGGACTGTTTTAGGATGTTCACTCATTCATTTTGAAAACTCACTTTGAACAACTTTTTGATGTTTTTATTGAACAATTTGTTGATGTTTTTAATTTTACTTAATAACAGCACTTTATATTTAGATTAGTTGTTCATTCACCAAACACCTTTTGTTCACTATTGAGCACCACACTATTGTTTTGTTTATATTTTAATACTTTATAAGCAGTTACAGCAAACAATTTTTTTCTTTTGGGATAAGGGTTTTTTATGCAGCCATCACATCTAAAAATTGGTAATATGCAATATAATAAAAGTTTGCTTTTGGGTTTAATACCGTTTTAAAGCTGAACTCCAGGCAAATTTTAAATAAACACATTATTGAAGCTATTCATTAATACACTTGTGTTTCTTAAATGCAAGCAGTGTAAAGCCGGCCATAGACAGTTGGAATCTTGGCTGGTTCAACAGAAACCGGACAAGATTTGAACCATGTATGTGCAGGTTGAATGTACCCAAGTTGATCGATCAATCACCTTGGGTACAACCAGCCTGCTGGATTTTACATGCGATTATTGCACGCGGCTTTTATAGCTGCTAGTAATAATCACTGTGTTCTCCCTGTGGGGGCGGCTTTCCCTGTCCCCCATTGGGAGAACACAATGGCTCAGCGGGAGGGATTCCCCTGTCAACACTGTCCGTGGTTGCAGGAAAGAAATGTGCTCCTTCTATGGCTAGCGTTAGTGTCTATATCTAATTTGGTATTAGCCTCTGCTGTGGTAGAATTCAGACTAGGAGAGGGACAAACAGCAAAAAGAGCGAAGCAGTTGTACTGCCATGCTCATGTGCTAACAAAGAACATGCTGATAGATGGAGAGATGAGCTTTTATCAGTCTGCTGTTTCTTCTTGACTGTCCAGTCACAGACTAGGGGAGGAGCCAGACCTGTAAGTGTGACAGCAGAGAAATATCAGGTCTCCTGCCCTCCCAGAAATGACTGTATATCAGAGCTTTTTAAAACTTACAACTGATGGACAGGAATACAACTCATTTGGCAGCTGAGACCATTTCCATGTAGATGTATTTTATCTGAGCATTTAGCCTTTCAGCTTGAGCTTAACTTTAATCTTAGTGTAGCACCAACCCCCTAAGGGCCGCTGGAAGATTACTGTCCCCAAAGGTTGCCCTGACCCTGCAAGCCTCTGGACACCTCTGACACCCTGGTTTGGACATATTTCAAAGACTACAACTGCAAAAGACACCAGACTGTAGGAAAGCAAATGAAAATTTTACTAAGGATTCTTAAGTCAACAGAGAGAAAAGTGTCAACACAGATATTTTTCCAATTTCAAAGTTTAGTATTAGCAAGTATACTAAACATATACAATGCAAGAGAAATCACAATAAATCAACGATAATAGCCAATAGGCCAATGACAGCTGATCACGTGATGTAAACAAAAGATTGGTAATCTGCTTTTTTTCTGCTCACACTGACAGCGTGAGCAGAAGAAAAAGCAGATCACTGGCATGTGTCAGAGGGACAGCGGTCCTGAAGAGGGTGAGACATTACCCGAGTATCTGTGCCCACCTGTGCCACCTGCCACTGTACACCAGTGCCACCTGCCAGTGCATAGCAATGCCGCCAATCAGTGCCCACCAGTGCCAACTACCAATGCCCATCAGTGCTGCCAATCAGTGCCCATCAGTGCCTCATCATCAGTGCCACCTAACAGTGCTGCCTATCGGTGTCTCCTAGCAGTGCCTATCAGTGCCACCCATCAGTGCCCATCAGTGCCACCTATCAGTGCCCTTTAGTGCCACCTATCAGTGCCCTTCAATGCCACCTATCAATGTCCTTCAGTGCCACCCATCTGTTCTACCCATCAATGCCACCTCTCAGTGCCCATCAGTGCCGCCTCATCAGTGCCCATCAGTGCCACATATCAGTTCCCATCAGTGCCCCCTTATCAGTGCCCATCAGTGCAACCTTTCAGCGTCCATCAGTGCAGCCTCATCAGCGCACATCAATGAAGGAGGAAAATTACCTGTTTGGAAAATTTTTAAACAAACTATAAAACTGTTTTATTTTTTCAAACTTTTCGGTCTTTTTTTTTTTACCAAAAAAGAAAACAAACAGCAGTGATTAAATACCACCAGAAGAAAGCTCTATTTGTGGGGGAAAAAATTATAAAAATTTCATTTGTGTGCAATGTTGCATGACCGCGCAATTGTCATTCAAAGAGTGACAGCACTGAAAGCTGAAAATTGGCCTGGGCAGAAAGAGGGTTTAAGTGCCCAGTAAGCAAGTGGGTAGCCTCCCTGATGATTTTCCCAAGTGTGGCTCGGGGTTAAATTTCAGCACCATTAGCGGTAACCCCAAGCCACACTCGGGATTGCATTGCAGGATCCTGGTGTGGTGTTACTTACCTTGTCCCCGGGATCCTGCAATGTCCCCCCGCTGTGTCTGCGTTCTCTGTCTCCTCCGAAGCCTCTCTGTGCCAGGCTCCATTCCCTGCGAGGAGCGTTGCGACGCGGCAAATTAAAAAAAAATTCATACAGTACTGTAATCTTACAGATTACAGTACTGTATGAAATCATTTCACATTCCTTTTGTCCCTAATGCTTTGTCCAATGCCCTGCATGCAGTTTTATATGATATATACTGTTCTTTCTGTCTGGAAATTTGAGATTGTCCATAGCAACCAAAAAGTGTCCCTTTACGTCAAAAGTGGCTTTAGACCAGCTAGAAAACAGCGATAGTAAATTAGAACACTTGCAGAATTGAGTGATAGTGAATTGTGGGGAAATTTTTTTTTTTTATTATTATATTATTATTTTTTTAAATTATTTATATTTATTTATTATATTATAATTTATGTTTTTGTGTTTCAAACTTCATCATACCCGGGATATCTACTAGACTCTTGGTGGACAGATTTAAGTGTATTATTGTTAAGAATTACAGGCCTACAATATAAAACGCCAAATTTCCATGCAAAATAATTGTACCGCTTTCAGCACCTAAAATCCGAAATAATCATACCGCCAGGGAGGTTAAGACAGTAGTAGGGTGGTAGTAGGGTATCCTGAAAAATTGGTCTAATTCGTCTTAATTATGCTACTTGTTTGGTTTCCTTTATAGAAGAAGCAACTGCCGTCACAGATTATCTCTTAATCCTTGGGGAAGAAGCTGTGTTGGCCTGTGCAGAGCAACTTTATGATGGTAGCCTTGAAAGTAAAAATCTATTCTTTTGTAGAGCTGGACACAATACTCATTTTCCTGTACAAGTGGGACTTAAACTGTGTAGAAAGTATGAAAATTCCTTCTTTGACAATAGAAATGCAATAAGGCTAGTTAAGGACAGTTTGAAAAGTGAATTGATGTTTAAAACTCTCGCCTCTTCTACAAAAGCCCAACACTGTGGCCATCTACACCAGGACACAATGAAAGCAAGAATGCTATTAATATACAGTGTAAAACATATCAGAAGAAGACAGGTTTACTTTAATTATATGTATTTGGCTGCATTTACAAACAAAATAGCTATTGTATTTATGTCATAAGACAGAATAAAAGCAAGATGTAAAGTGTTCTTGGCAGCCAAAGAAAATGCTAAATAGATGACAGTTGTATCTTAACACCAAAAGGAACAAAGCTGTCACAAAAAGCAGACTCATCCAACAAACTGTTCTAGGCTGTACTGATAGATCACATGGTTTAATGAACAAAACTGTACATTCTGCAAAGAGCAGGAAACAAGAATCTACCCATTCACATATTACTAGATTGTAGTTGTCATTATACAGTATCTCTTTGTCTATATTTGTCTATATAAAGCATATCCAGGCAATACTTTTTGGTAAAAATGTCAATCTAAAAGACGTTGAATAGCTTCTTTTATTATTTATATTTAGTAGTTAAGACACTACAGGAAGTGATAGTAAATCTAATCAGAATGATGGTAATATACTGTTTTAGAGAACTGTCAGCCATAATATTTTGGAATTCCCATCACTTTCTATCTTGATGACAATGGTCACCAGAACAAATAGAGAGGGTGAATTTCCCCAGCTTGGACAAAGATAGCACAAAAGTTTAACAGGTGTTCTAACCCTTCCCTACTCTAAAACAGGAAGGTATGGCTACAAATACACTTCCCAGCTCCAACCTCACCCTTCCTACTGAAAGGAAATGTATGATGCAGAAACTGTAAAGTGAACGTATAATGGTTATTGCTTGATTTTGTCTTACTATTTTTGAAAGCTAATATTTCAGCCCCGGAAGGATTTGCCCCATTCCTGACCAGGCCATTTTTTGCGATTTGGCACTGCGTTGATTTAACTGACAACTGCGCGATCGTGCGACGTTGTGCCTAAACAAAATTGATGGCCTTTTTTCCCCACAAATAGAGCTTTCTTTTGGTGGTATTTGATCACCTCTGCGGTTTTTATTTTTTGCACTATAAACAAAAAAAGAGCGACAATTTTGAAAAAAACACAAAGGGGTTGATTTACTAAAGGCAAATCCACTTTGTACTACAAGTGCACTGCAAGTTCACTTGGAAGTGCACCTAGAAGTGCAGTCCCTGTAGATCCGAGGAGGATATGCAAGGACAATAAAAAACAGCATTTTTGCTTGTACATGATTGGATGATAAAATCAGCAGAGCTTCCCCTCATTTCAGATCTTCCCCTCAGATTTACAGCAACTGCACTTCAAAGTGCACTTTCAAGTGTACTTGCAGTACACTTGTAGTGCAAAGTGGATTTACCTTTAGTAAATCAACCCCAATATTTTGTACTTTTTGCTATAATAAATATCCCAAATTAAAAAAAAAAAATCTCCTCAGTTTAGGCTGATATGTATTCTTCTACATATTTTTGGTAAAAAAAAATCGCAATAAGCATATAATGATTGCGTTGCGCAAAAGTTATAGCGTCTACAAAATAGTGGATAGATTTATGGCATTTTTATTATTATTTTTTTTTACTAGTAATGACGGTGATCAGCGATTTTTTTTCATGAGTGCGACATTGCAGCGGACAGATCGGACACTTTTTTGGGACCAGTGACATTTATACAGCAATCAGAGCTAAAAATAGCCACTGATTACTGTATAAATGTCACTGGCAGGGAGGGGGTTACCACTAGGGGACGATCAGGGGGTTAACTGTGTTCCCTAGGTGTGTTCTAACTGTGTGGGGGGATGGGACTGACTAGGGGAGGAGACCGATCGGTGTTCCTACTTAGGAGCACACAATCTGTCTCTACTCCCCTAAGAGAACCAGGATTTGTGTGTTTACACACACAAATCTCGGTTCTCGCTCTGTCACGAGTGATCGCAGGTGACCGTCGGTCATCGCGCCCGCCGGGCATGCGCATCGGCTCCGGGGACACGCTAAAGCATCTTAAAGAGCCGACGTACAGCTACGATGGCTCGTGCAGGGGAGCCAACCTACCGCAGTACAACTGCGCCGGCTAGTCCGGAAGTGATTAATTATGAAAAGAACAGGGCTTTATACATGAAAACCCAAAACTGACTGCCTTTTTGAAGACAATAAGATTTGTCTGACAGTAAATAGAATATAAAGAATCTTTTACATCATACTGTATTTACTATTTGAAGACCACAGGTGGCAAGTTATGTAAAACATCGATTTATATATAAAATTTATAAAAAAAACTAATTTTATTTTTAACCCTGCCAGACGCAAGGATATGTTTGTCTTCATTATCCAGTGTGTGCAATCTGACTCCCCTGCTAATCAAGTCTGTATCGTAATAGAAGCTGTAATCTAACCCTTCAGAATGCCGGTGCTCTTCCTTACAGCTTGCCATCTGTTGGTAATGGTGAACAAGAAATATGCATATCCAATACTTAGTGGATTCAAAACACATTATTTTTGTCCTGAACAAATTAAGGAAAATATTTTTAGAAAAACTATACATTTCGTTTAATTGTGCAGGTTCCCAAGTCTGTTGCTTTTAGTGCTTCAATTAAAATGTAGAAACAAAAAGGATAATGACAGTAGATGTAGCAAGAATGAGAGATGGGGCTGAAAATATATAAAGTCGATATTCTGCTGGCAATATTTCAGTAAAAACCCCAAAACATTCATGTACATGTGGATGTATAGAAAATAACCAAATTGTGTACCATATGTTACTGTATATCAAAAGGCCAAGGCTGGACAAATCCTTCAGGTCACTATGAAACCCAGAAAATGTCCCCTGGTCACTCTACATACATTTTTCCACACTGGCAAATTGCCACACTTATGCCGCGTACACACGATCGGGATTTTGGTCGGAAAAAGATACGATGGCTTTTCCGACGGGATTCCGCTCAAGCTTTCCTTGCATATACACGGTCACACAAAAGTTCGCTAAACTTTCGACCGTCAAGAACGCGGTGACTTACAACACTACGATGAGCCGAAAAAATGAAGTTCAATGCTTCTGAGCATGCGTCGAATTGTTTCCGAGCATGCGTAGGAATTTTGCGCGTCGGAATTGCTACAGACGACCGCATTTTCGGATAGGAACTTTTTCCGACCGAAAAATTGAGAACCTGCTCTCAATCTTTTGCTGGCTGGAATTCGGCCAGCAAAAGTCTGATGGAGCATACACACAATCGCATTTTCCGACCAAAAGCTCTCATCGGTCTTTTGCTGGCCAAATTTCCGATCGTGTGTACGCGGCATAAGTGCATTGCCAGGAAGCAAGAAGAATCAGGCATTAAAAAGCATTTTTTAAATGTTTATGAATTTGTCTGCTTATGGTATAATAAAAAATACAAGGTGCATATAATTTTAGTACGCAAAAAACTGACAAACGCTAAAACTACAAGTTCTGGTCAAACTGCCCCCTGGTCATACAAATACAAAATAAAAGCACTTACAGGGTGTTCATTGACTAAGGGGTAGTTTACATTAGCATTAACCCTCTGAGGAGTGCTCTGTCTTTTTCTGCCCCCCCCCCAACTGTAAGTGCAAATGGGCCCTATAAGTGACACTTTTATCGTTAGAGTCATTTTAAGCACCAGAATGGCCCTAATTATCTATGACTAGCAAAACGCCAGACACACATTATTTACTTCTAGATGTCAGATTGGTAATTTTTACAGGCTGCAATCTTTACAGTAGGATTAAAGTGTATGCATTGCCAAATGTTTCTTTCAAGTTTAGATATGGTAGGTAAGGGATAGAACCCTTGTCAAGTTTGTATTGCTGTCTGTTGTCCTTGTGACAATTGCCAGTGAGAGAAAAAAATGATGATAAATCCAAAAATTCTGGTGTTCTCACCAGAACCAAGGGAGGGGGGAAAACCTGGAGACACCTGCTGTGACAGCTGTCTAAGGAGAAATTCCTCCCACTATTGACTGTCCATTGCTGGCCGTATGATTTTTAGGTCGCTCTTTTGTTTTTCCCAGCATAATCCAATGTGTAGGTTTAACTTTGTTTTTTTCACTCTAAGTTTTTCTGGGTGTCAAATCTAGGCACACGATGAATGTCTACAGTGTAAGTTAATTTCATCAAAATGCCTCTTAGAGTAAGAATATTGTTTCCAACTAGAAGATAAACATAGTAATGTAGTAGATAAATCCTATGATGAGCTACACTTGTAGATTTATGAGAAATGTCATGGCAAGAACAATGTAATTGTTCACTTTTTGTTGTTATAGTATGTTTTACACCCTATTTATGGCACCTGCGTGGGAAGCTCTGGGACTTTTTTGACAGCTGTGACTGGGGGATAGAGGTGTAGCCAGCGTGGCTACGGTAAGAGATGCAGCTGAAAATAATTTTTACTGAAATAAGCATGATTGGGGCTTATAAGGCATAACACCGAGTTCATGTAAATAGAAGTTCTTCCTTCTCTATATTTGTAGAACTATTTAAAGCATTCTTCAGCCAACTAAGTCTGTAGTGAAGTCACAGCATTATAGATCAGTGACTTATGCCTTGTTTCCACTGACCGGATCGGTTCGGTACGGTACGCTATTTTGGGTGTTTCCATTATGAAAGCAGCCCATACAACCGAACCGAACCGCTCCATTCAGGGTCCTGCTTCAGATGTGGGGCCATAGAAAATGGAACGGTTCGGTTAGGGCGGAGCTACGATACATTCCACTGATTGGCTGACAGAAAACCCACTGCTGTGCTATGCTGAGGCATTTTTTCTAAACCCTGTATGGCCCCTTGTGGTCGCACTTGCAGTAGAAATGCTCACCAGAATAGACCGGACCATTGTAGGCCATTGAAACTGTACCGATCCGAACCGAACCGCAAAGTGGAAACGAGGCATTAGTGATACAGGTGCTACTACTGTGTAGTCTTATTTTCTAGGAGAGGTCAACAGGCCCTGAGAGCTCAGTTAAACCCTTTGATACCAGCGTAACACATATACTGTATGCAGTGTCACAATGGTGGACTTTCTTCTGCATGCCAGCATTTGGGCTGGAATTGGGCTCCACAGTGCTCTCCTAGCATGAAACCGAACTGTTTAGGTCTCATACTTATGATCGGGAGCTGAGGGGATTGGCTATCACAGTGATCTCTCAGTAAAACCTGCTACTCTATTCTCTTTCTCCTTCTGAATGAATAGAAAAGGTACAATTCAGTGGAGTTTATCAAAACTGGAGCAGAAAAAATCTAAAGCAGCTGTGCATGGCAAGCAATCAGCTTCTATCTTTTCCTTTTTAAAGCCTAACTTAACAACAAGCTGAAGACTGAAGCTGAATGGGTGCCATGCACAGCTGCTCCAGATTCTGTTTGTTCCAGTTTTGATAAATCCCTCATTCTTGTGTGCAAATAAATAAGGTTAATATAGATCAGTGCTTGATCTAGGATAGTGTCAAGGTCAAAGTTAATAGTCAGGGTATCAGCTCAAATCAAAGTCAATGGCACCCTTTCCTTAACCGTCAACAATACAAATGACGCATGACAAGGCTGTCCCCTATACCCCCTTTATTTTTATCGTCATCCTGGAACCTTTCTGGCTTAAGATTAGAGCAAATTCAAATATCACTGGCACAATCTTTGGCACATCCATGCCGCAAAAAGTAGTAGCCTATGCAGATTACCTGCTATTTTTTTACCACAAATCTGACCATTCCCCTTCCCAATCTGCTAGCAGAATTCTCTTTCTTCATGCCCCTCTTGAATTTCCAAATTAACTACCAAAAATCTGAGGTCTCGGCTACATCCCTTTCTGCCAGGACAATTCAGCATTTATAAGAACATTTTACCGCGGTGGTCACCCTACCGCTACCTCCCATCCTATGCCTAATTAAAAAAAGGCCTCCTTCCTTGGCATAGAAGCCAGTTTTCCTGGTTTGGATGGTGTAGTAATTAAAAAATGAAGTATTCTAGTGTGCATACTGTCTGCTACAAACTTTGAAGGAACACATTCCTACGTCATTCCTGAAGTCATTAAACCATACATTTGATCAATTTTTATGGGCCCATAAACCATCAACACTAAAATGGTCCATTCTCAGACTTTGTAAGGGTCAAAGGCGGGATTGCTTTATCAGATATTTAGCTGTATCATGCAGTCTGTCATCTAACTGGAGCAATAGACTGGAGCTGTAACAGCCAGATAAAACTATGGGTGGTAGTAAAATAGGCCTTTACAAATATCCAGTTGAGGTCACTCTCATGGTGCCTGGATTGTATCTCTATTTTGGTCAAATCCCACACTAACATAGGCACTATGTGGGTCATATGTAAAAAAAAATCTCTAGAAGAGACATTTCCCCCCTACCTTCTACCTTCTATCTTTTTCCTAATCCTTGGAAATCCCTCCTTCCCGCTTGGTATAGAAGATCACCAATTACAGGAACTAATTCAAGATGGGGGTCTTTAGGGCCCATACCTTTATCACAACACACCAATGGCTCATAGTAGTAAAATTACTTGCCTAACTCATCTTAGGTTCTGAAAAAGGTTATGGTTATTCTATTTTCTCCCCTCAGTACCACCAGCTACCTATTCTGCTAGACCTCTTACATGGTTCAAAAAAGAATGCAAACAACAAGACCCTCTTAGACTTACAATCTCTATTATGTACAGCTTACTATTACTACGTCTAATTCACTGCCTGGCGCCTTCGTCCCTCCTTACATAGAAAAATGGAAATGAAATTTCAGGAATCTGACTTACACCATGGTACAGGACACCAAAAACCTTGCACTACATGTACCCAATGACATCTGATTCATGCTGGGAATGTGGCACAGCCCCAGAAAATATTTTGCATATTTTCTTGGTCTTGCCTCATCCTACAGTCCTTCTTAGACAGAAGAATGTAGTATCTTGCAAACATTTACCAATTACCCCTACCAAATGACCCGGTCTTTTTTCTACTGTACCATAATATCATCCATAAAAAAAGGTTATAAGATATCTATTCTCCCTCACTTGAGAAGACCTTATAGCATCTGATAGAGGCACCCATGACAAATTGCAAAGCTTGGTTTTATTGAAATTCTGAAACTACACTAGAATATGAAGCCATATGTATGCTAAATCTTAGACAGGGTTACCAGACCCTTCCCGAGGGAGAAGGGGGGATAGGGGAGAGGTGGCCTTCCATATCCTCTGAACTTTCTCCTCTTTTCCTTTTTGGACCTTCCTACTCTTATTTTCTTTTTTTCCTCACAAGCTCATCTCATAACCTTCAAAATATTTAATGCAGTGGTTAAAGAGGAACTGCAGTCTGCTCACATAATTTGTAATAAGAACATCTTTGCCATTCTGAAGCTTCCCTCCAACCACTTTGCATATTATTTTATATATACTGTGATTCTGTACTTGCCAAATATGCTGCAGAAATCTCCATCCACTGAGTCTGGTTGCATGCATTTTAATTGTGAGCATCTGAAGCTGCTGCCTGTTCACTTCCTGTTCACTTCCTGGATTTACACAGACACACAGAGGCACACCTCCAGCTCTGCATCTTTCATTGGCCCTCTTATGACTCATCCCCCCTCCCTTCCTGGCAAACTCTCATAAGAGTGTGAGAGAGAGATCTGTGCACGATGTCATAAGCCTAGCCTAATGAGCAGACAAGTTACAGGAAGTGGGCTGTATAAGGTATTTACTGGCAGAAAAAAAATGTTTTACTATCCAAAGTTAAAACAGCAAGGGCAGAAGATTTAATAGATGGAAAGTTGAAAAAATGACTGAACGTCTGCTTTAACCTCCCTGGCGCTATTCCCGAGTCTGGCTTGGGGTGGAATTTCAGAACCAAATGGGGTAACCCCGAGCCAGACTTGGGATCATATCGCAGGATCCAGAAAGAGCTTACTTATCTTGTCCACTGGATCCTGCGATGTCTCCCCGCACTGTGAGTGGCTCGTCCTCCACTCGATTCATCACAGAGCCGGGCTCCGTTCCCTGCGATCATTGCAACGCACGGGGACGGAGAACCACGCCAAATTCAAAAAGTGAAACACACACAATACATACAGTATACTGTAATCTTACAGATTACAGTACTGTATGAAATTATTTCACATCTCTTTTGTCCCTAGTGGTTTGTCCAATGCCCTGATTGCAGTTTTATATTATAAAAACTGTTCTTTCTGCCTGGAAACTGGAGATTGTCCATAGCAACCAAAACCGTCCCTTTTTACATCAAAAGTGGTTTTAGACCAGCTAGAAAACAGCGATAATAAATTAGAATCACTCGCAGAATTGAGCGATAGTGATTAGTGGGGAGATCCGTCATCAAACACTGAAAAGTAATGACAGCGACAATTCTGCAACTGAACAAATTTCAGTGTTTTTGATTTGATTACATTATTGAATAATTTTTATTATTATTATATTAATATTTGTTATAATTATTTATAGTTATTATATTATAATTTATAATTTCACGTTTCAAACTTTATCATACCCAGATGTCTACTAGACTCTTGTTTGGACAGATTTAAGTGAGTTATTCCCTTTCATGACTAAGCCTATTTTTGAAATTTGGTGTTTACAAGTTAAAATCTGTATTTTTTGCTAGAAAATTACTTAGAGTTCCCAAACATTATATATATTTTTTTAACAGAGAATCTAGAGAATAAAATGGCGATTGTTGCAATATTTTTTATCACACGGTATTTGTGCAGCGGTGTTTTAAATGCAAATTTTTGGAAAAGTGACATTTTCATGAATTTTAAAAAATCCAAACAGTAAAGTTACCCCAATTTTTTTGTATAATGTGAAAGATGATGTTACGCCAAGTAAATAGATACCAAACATGTCACCCTTTATAATTGCACGCACTCGTGGAATGGCGACAAACTACGGTACCTATGAATTTCCATAGGCGACGCTTTAAAAATTTTTTACGGTTACCAGGTTTGAGCTACAGAGGAGGTCTAGGGCTAGAATTATTGCTCTCACTCTGACAATCGTGGCGATACCTCACATGTGTGGTTTGAACACCGTTTACATATGCGGGCGCGACTTCCGTATGCGTTTTCTTCGCTGCGCGAGCTCGCGGGGACAGGGGCACTTTAAAAAATTTTTTTTTATTTATTTATTTTATTTATTTTTTTACTTTATAAATTGTGTTTAAAAATTTTTTTTTTTTTTTTTTACTTTTATTTCTGTCACAAGGAATGTAAACATCCCTTGTGACAGTAATAGGTGGTGACAGGTACTCTTTATGGAGGGATGGGGGGTCTAAAAGACCCCCCATCCCTCCTTTACACTTCAAAGTATTCAGATCGCCGAAAACGGCGATTCTGAATACTGTGTACTTTTTTAAATTCGGCGCCATTGGCAGCCGAGTAAACGGGAAGTGACGTCATGACGTCGCTTCCACGTTTACAACGAGAAGGCTGGAACGAAGCCGCTCACAGCTTCGTTCCAGCCCGCCCCCAGCCGCCGAAGGCAGCCGAATGGACACCGGGCCTCCCGATCGCACGGGAGGCCCGGTAACAGCGGCGGGAGGCGGCGGGAGGGGGGGATGTCCCCTCCCGCTCCTCCGGTATAACAACCGAGCGGCTTTTAGCCGCATCGGTTGTTATACACGGGTAGCCGATCGCCCGCTGTAAACAACGGTACCGGGATGATGCCTGCAGCTGCAGGCATCATCCCGGTATAACCCCGGAAAGCCGAGTACGCATATCTGCGTACGGTCGGCGGGAAGGGGATAAGAATTACAGGCCTACAATATAAAACGCCAAATTTCCATGCAAAATAATTGTACCACTTTCAGCATCAAAAATATGAAATAATCATACCGCCAGGAAGGTTAACATGGTTTCATAGACACTTTCTTGATCTGGTCTTTTCCAAGGCCAGTAAGCTCCTACTGCAAGATTTCTTTATAGAGAAAACTAAGGTACTATGTACTAGTAAATGCACTAAGGTGTGACATGCAGGTTTTATTGCAGATGTATTTTACCCACAAATATGTAACATAACCATGTTGTATTCATGATCTCTGTAACCTCACCCACTGTATGAAACTTCAATATAAATAAGGAATGTAAAAAAAGATCATGGTCAGGTTCCAAGGTCAGGGTTAGTGTGTTTTAGGTAGGATTGAAAAAAATAATTAGGGCTAGTGTTAATGCCAGTATGTTTAGGTACAAACTGTACTGTTTCTTGGCCCTACTACAGGTACAAACAACACATAAAGTTGCAAAACTGAATTTTTGAAAGCGACACTAAACTCCAGTTTAAAAATAACTATTCAAGTATGTATTCTTTACTCAAAAATAGCGCATTCCATTTCTCTCAACCTCCTCCAAATTCCATTTTTTGTCTGTGATCTGACTTCCTCTTAGAGGGTGGCTATGTTCATTCTCCGTGGTCCCACTGTATGTAAGAATGTAGCCAACCTCTCTTGCTCACTTCCAAGATAGTCTAGGGATTATGTACTATGGGATTTGTAAAGTGCATAAAGGATTGCAAATGTCCGCATACGAACGTGCATTGCTTGTTCCAAACAAATGGAACTCAGCGCAAAATGAGAGGTTCAGGAGCTCATGGGTGACATTACAAAGATGCAGAAAAACAATTTCATGAGAAATAGTTTACTGGGTCAATAAGTAGTGGATGTGTACAGAATATTGTTAGAGAATAAGGATCCTGTGTAGTGTCACTTTAACCACATGACCACCGGAAGGTTTTACCCCCTTCATGACCAGTGCATTTTTGCTATTCCTCACTGTGCTACTTTAGCGGCAACACCATGCAACACTGTACGCAAATGACATTTATATCATTTTTTCACACAAATAGAGCTTTCTTTTGGTGGTTATTAATCACCACAGTTTTTTTTTTGCTATATAAACGAAAAAATTCTGAATATTTTGAAAAAAAAGACAAAACAGTTTTTGTTAGTTTTTGTTATAACATTTTGCAAACAAATAAACTTTTTTCATACATGTAGGCTAAAATGTAGTCTGCTGCACTTTTTTGGTAAAAATAACCCAATTCAATGTATATTATTTTGTCTTTGTGCAAGTTATAACGCGTACAAATTATGGTATACATATTTGAAAATTGATCAATCCTGATGTACTGACATCTCTTGAGGCCCTAAAATGCCTCAACAGTACAAATATGACCCTTTTTGGAAAGTAGACAGTTCAAGGTATTTAGTAATAGGCATGGTGAGTTTTTTTTTTTGCAGTTGTCACATTGTTTTGGAAAATTAAGAAGTTAAATAAAATTTAGTTTTTTTCACGTTTTTTAATACATACTGTCACCAGTGTAGTACAGCGTCATCATATGACTGGTGTGGTGATGATCATGGATACTGACCAGTTACAGTATGTAAAAAAGAAAATTTAAATAATTTTTTATTCAATGTTATCAGAGTACAGAGTGACACTGTACTACTTTGGGGGCTGTTCAGTTATTTTACGCTGCTATTTCCAACAACAGTGATTTTCACTGTTATAAGCAATAGCTTTACCTGCCATGAATGGCTTTCATTCATTCATTCTGCTGGTACCAAGCACAGTGATCCTCTGTGTCTGCCGAAGTAGTCAAGGAATTGCGTCGATGCGCACCCCAGGGGGCATGCCAGTGCACATGTGCTAAGCAATGTACTGGTATGTCACTTAGCCTGGAGCTGTTGCTTGCCCGCAGTAAATGTACTGTGGGCGAGCAGCAAGTGGTTAAGATTTGTTTTACCATCAGGCATTAAGGAGTTAAATATTTCAAGATGGATACATTGTTTGGGTAAACAGAAGTGAGAATCTTCAAGAATCCTTCTGGTGAGGTGGCTTAAATTCCTGTAAATTTTAGGATTTTTATGCACTCTTATGCCCTGTACACACGGTCGGATTGTCCGACGGAAAACGTGTGATAGGACCTTGTTGTTGGAAAATCCGACCGTGTGTGGGCTCCATCACACATTTTCCATCGGAATTTCTGACACACAAAGTTTGAGAGCAGGCTATAAAATTTTCCGACAACAAAATCCGTTGTCGGAAATTCCGATCGTGTGTACACAAATCTGACGCACAAAGTGCCACGCATGCTCAGAATAAATTAAGAGACGAAAGCTATTGGCTACTGCCCCGTTTATAGACCCTACGTACGTGTTTTATGTCACCACGTTCAGAACGATCGGATTTTCCGACAACTTTGTGTGACCGTGTGTATGCAAGAGAAGTTTGAGCCAACATCCGTCGGAAAAAATCCATGGATTTTGTTGTCGGAATGTCCGATCAATGTCCGACCATGTGTACGGGGGATTACTGTATTAATACACTTTCTGGAAGCTTAAATAACTTAAAGTGGATGTAAACCCCCCCTCCACATAGGCAGAGGAATGAAGAAACTTGCAGAGCTGCAGTCTGAATAGACAAACTCTCTGCTAATCTATCTCTAAGCTCCCTCCCCGACACAAATTTTCAGCTGCTTTTATCTCCTGTGTGACGGAGAGCTTGTCATAAGTTAATTCTAATAACAGAGGAACGGAGCAGCAGAAAGACACGGGGCTCAGAGCTTTGGAGAGAGATAAGTAAACGCCACAGATATATGTGCCCAGGTCAGATTTCATGAATGGGGTTTACATCCACTTTAAAGCAGTATTAAACTCAAAAGCAAACATTTATTATAGTTCAGCTTAACAGTTCTTTGATGTAATGGCTGCATTTGTTTTCTTTTTTAGGCGTTCTTTATTTTATTTTCACCTGGTGATCCTGCCAATAAGACTGTTGTTTTTCAAAAGAACAAGCTGTCCCGCAGATGTAAAAAGTAAAGGGATGAGGCAAACCATTTATCACTGACAGGGGTGCTTACAATGATAAACTTTTATATATTGATGTAAAAACTTTCTGCTATAAAAATAAAACTGTTGCTGTGAATGCTTATTAAGTGAGAGCTAGAGTTTGCCCTCAAATTGTTAGTTTATTTTAATCTGATAGTGCATCTAACACTTCTCTTCCCCCAGACAGACAATGCTGCAATCCAAAGGTGCCGTGTTCTCCTTCAGTTCACTTTAATGCCTCGTACACACGATCGCACATTCTGACAACAAAATCCATGTTTTTTTTCCGACGGATGTTGGCTCAAACTTGTCTTGCATACACACGGTCACACAAATCTTGTCGGAAATTCCGATCACCAAGAACGTGGTGACATACAACACATACGATGAGCCGAGAAAAATTAAGTTCAATAGCCAGTGCGGCTCTTCTGCTTGATTCCGAGCATGCGTGGAACTTTGTGTGTCGGAATTGTGTACACATGATCAGAATTTACGACAACGGATTTTGTTGTCAGAAAATTTGAGATCCAGATCTCAAATTTTGTTTGTCGGAAAATGTCCGATGGAGCCTACACACGCAACAAGCTCCCATCAAACATTTCCCATCGGAAAATCCAACCGTGTGTAAGCGGCATTATACAGGCAGTGTGTTACTGGCCAGATTACCAGGTGAAAACAGAGGGGAAAAAACCTTAAAAAAGAAAACAAATGCAGCCACCACATCTAATGATTAATAAGCTGCAATATATTACATTTATGCTTTGGGTTCTGCTTTAATGAACATCTATAATGTTCTGTGAAAAAATTTAATTTATGCATCCGTACCTGTAAATTAAATAGCCAATACAATATTAAAGCCATTGTGTACCTAAAGCAGCGTTTTTAAACCTTTTTTCAGTCAAGGCACCCTTTAAATCATGCGCAATCTCAAGGCACTGCAATGTAACCAACTAAACTAATAGTTTTATACAATGCAACAACATCCACATATGTAGGACACCCAATGTTAGAGGTGATTTATTCTTCCAAAGCAAACACACCTTTGCACACTTGTACTAAGTAGTATTCCAATGCTTCTCTTCTCCCTCAGTTTCTCTCTCTCGGTCAGCTAATGTGACCCCAGTGCTAATACAGAGGGGCAGGGGAGGGGCCAAGACTCTGTACAGGGGTCCAACACCCCTCTTATCAATGAATGACATTACAGGTTGTTAAAACGTCAGCAGCTAGAAGGTTGTAATGGTGCACCATGAAAACCTGTGGCTTTGTGTAACTGTGTTGCGTTTGTTACAATATGATTTTTTTTATTAATCAGACTTACGATACATGGGAAAAATAAAGAAAAAACTGCGCTATAAACCAAGTGAACAATTGATCATTGAAAAGCTGCAATCCCGACAATAAACATCAATTGTGGAGTAAACATAAGAAAAATGAGGAATTGCGCTAATACATGTGCAAAATAACATAAAAATCTTAAGTGAAAAAATTTTGATAATATGTGTAAACGAGGATAAATATAAATAACAGTTGATTGTGATCCACCCAAATGTCCCATCAAGTGAGAACTCAATATAATGTAATAGTGACTCCAAATCACCCGCAAATAATGCAAAAAGAGTCCAAGTGATAATTTGTAATTAATCCGTGACAGCAAAGGAGGATCCACCACCGAGAATAGAAGGGGTTACTCCTTACCAGATGGCCATGACCCCCCACTACAGAGGATCACAGCAAGCAGATAACCTTGTAAGACAGAAAATGGAAACTTCTATCGGCATCCACTAGAGGTCATCTCACTGTCAGCCACACCAGCGAGACTCATGGCAGGGATGCACCCTTTTATCATGTCACCTTTGCGGAGTTGTATCAATTGTGCCCTTCTGCCCAGTCCAACAGCCATAAACATCAAAACCTGACTCTACTAATGTTGTGCAAGGTATCAAAACATTTGGCTAGCCCTGTAACTGTCTCTTCATGGATGTGGGACACCAGCGTTTTCTCCTATTCCAACATCTCAACACAAGATTATAATCCGCCACCGGTTTTTTGCCTTGCCCCTGGTATTTAGCAGTCCTCTTGACCATCAGGGATCTCAATGCTCACCTCTCTGAATACTCTGTTGTGTGACCATTATCATCATCTCTTCTTGTAGTGGAGAACAGTGACACTGCCTCTTAAAATCTCCCGGACACTGAGCTTAATAATGGACTCTTTTAGGGCTCTGACTTGTCCACTTCCCCTGGTCCTTTAACTCCACTGGGATCTAATCCCGACTTTCCACCAGAGATGGCTTCTTCGGCTAAACTGCCGCTATCTCATTGTAAAGAGCTAAATAAGTCTAAGCATCTCTTCAATATCTGCATTGACTCTTATGGAAAGTGATGAAGGTTGTTATGGTATCTTGTCAGCCAAAGAGTTTAGGAGGTCCAAGGTGGAGGTTGGTACAGAAGGTCCACATTCAAGTTGGAGGTTGGTACAGAAGTCTCCAGCTTCTCAGTTAATCAGAGCTCTGATTAGGGACACACACACCATCATGCTGTCACATCTGATGCCACTCATGATAGAAGAAACTTGCCTGATGCTCCAGGAGAAACATTTCCAATGGAGATCACGAACATACAGTAACAGAAGATAAGTAACCTTTAAGTGTATTTGTACTATTACAGACCATAGACTGTTCAGTTTGCTAGGCATTTTGCTTGTTATAGATATCTGTCAGTCTTGTATTGTATTTCTAATATTGTAATAGTTTTTGTATGTACAGCATCTTGGTATAGTAAAGCACATTTACACACTGCAGAAATCTCAGCTTCCTTGCTTATACCACAGAGGAACCTTGCTAGATAGACGCAAGCAAAACAGTAACTTAACTGCTTGCGGCCTGCACACGGTCAAATGATGGAGGGGCGGTGCGGCTCTCATTCTGGGACGACGTCAGAGGGCGCGCAGTGCGGCTGCGCAGTGTTGCTAGGACACGGTGAAACCTCGTTCTGAGGAAAGAGCCGCAGATGCGGCTTTTTAACCATGTGATTGGCTGTGTCCAATTACAGCCGGTCACATGTTTACACGGGAATGCCAGTAATCAGCGCGCATCCCCTCACACTGACAGAGTGTGTGGTGAGGAAAGACGATCAGTGGCAGGGGACATCGAGACATGTAATCAGGGCACTGATTATCAGTGCCCTGATTACAATAAAGCACCACTAGTGCCAGCAATCAGTGCCCACCAATGCCAGCAATCAGTGCCCACCGGTTCCAGCAATCAGTGCCCACAAGTGCCACCAATCAGTGGTTATTAGTGATGCCAGTCAGTGCAGGCTATCAGTGCCACCTATCAGTGCTGCCCATCATTGCTGCCCATCAATACCCATCAGTGCTGCCTATCCATGCCACCTATCAGTGCCCATCAGTGCCACCTATCAGCGCCCACCAGTGCCACCTATCAGTGCCCACCAGTGCCGCCCTCAGTGCTCATCAGTGCCACATATCAGTGCCACCTATCAGTGCCCATAATTGTGGCATATTAGTGCCTCCTCATCAGTCCCATCTAATCTGTGCCCATAAGTGTCACCTCAACAGCCCATCAGTATAGCCTATCAGTGCTCATCAGTGTCGCCTCACTAGCGCACGTCAGTGTATTTGTAGTTACAAATACCAATCCAGGAGTGATTAAATACCACCAAAAGAAAGTTCTAGTTGTGTGAAGAAGATGATAAAAATTGCATATGGTTACAGTGTAGCATGACCACGCAATTGTCATTCAAAGTGTGACAGCGATGAAAGCTGAAAATTGGCCTGGGCAGGAAGGGGGTGAAAATGGTCTGTAGGCAAGTGGTTAAAGACAGTCTTGAACCCTCCGCTGGCTTGTATAAAATTTTTGCACAATTTTTAAGCATTGTGCCAAGGCACCTGAAGGCACCCTGGTTGAAAAAGGCTGACCTAAAGTTACAAAACATTATAATCTCTGAAATAGACTTTTCCAGGTCTAAATAAACCCTCTTTTGGAATTAGAAGACAGACTAATTTCTTATTGCTGTTAAATTAATGCTTTTTGCTGATCCCCACATGCTAGGTCCTGACCTAGTCCTTGTGTACATTTTATCATCTTAAAAGAAGACTCCTACCTATCTGTACTTGCTGCAATGTTTACTCCCTTCAAAATACTTTACTGTATTTCTTAAGAGATTTATGTCTAGTACTGTATATGTATGTCTTTTATTAAAACCTCAGTGGGAGGGGGCGCCTCAAAGCTAAGCACAATAATATGGTCCTACAAGTCTGAAAAACAGGTGGCAATAATAGGAAACGGATACAGAACTTGTTATGGAATTCACTAGTACCTATGTCAATGGGCTTTTGTTCACGTCAATTGGGTTTTGCATTCCAATGCAAGTTTTTTTTCTTGTAGTTGTGCCCAGGATACCTTCTTGACAGAAATATTTCACGCAAGTAGCATATCAAGGGTGGGGTGTAGAGTGCAGAGCTCTTTCCTCTAACCGCTATTGCAAAGGGTAGTTTTCTCACTGACCACCAACTAAAGTATTTATTAAATCCTTACATTTTTTATTTTACCGCCACAATTATATACAGTATAGAAGGTTCAGCTAAATCATTTTACAGTCCCTTTTTTTGGTCATTATTAGTATTTAATAGATTTTATAATTGTTACTGAAAATGATTTTGACATATAGAAGAAGGGGTGGGGGGGGGGTTAAGAAAAAATCTGCTCTGGGTAGCAAAAATGCCAAGCACATTGCAGACTTTCTTAAGTTAGTTATGTATACCTGAACATTCCAGTCCTTGACAAAGAGTTGGTTATAAATTTTCATATTTATACACATTTTAATTTCTGAATTAAAGATTTTCTTAAAATGTATCTTCGTACCAAGGTATGATAATTATTAGAAAACATCACATCCGGGCAATGGAATGCACACCACCTGGGGCTTTGGAAAGGGCAGCGAGCATCTTCTTCTTATACAGACAAGCTGTTTACACCTGCTGGTGCCAGTCATTGTAAGCCCTAATGCAAGTAAGTGTACATCTGTATTTAATTTTTAATTAAAAAATCGTTGAATAGTTTTGCGCTATGAGATCTTTTCCCTGTCATCCTTCCTTCTGAGTGGATCCTCACATATACAGGAGAACGTTTTGGTAAGCGGTGACAAGTTTATAGGGGAATGCCCCACAAAATGCTATTGACTTAACTAGCGATAGTAGGTCAACTATATGCGTTGAGTGTCAGTCTATTAACAAGAAGTTAACTAACAAGGAGAGTGGGTCTTTGTGTGAAGCATGTGGCACAAGGAAGGTAATTGGGTGAATATACAAGGATATTTGTTAATAATAGTTTATTAAGAGCTACATTGTAACCATACATGATTCCAGTAGCAAAGGTAACATACATAATGCATCTGGGCACATAGCACAATACATACATATATACATGTAACAATGGTAACAGTAGATGAAGTAGTAACAATAAAATTGGTTCCTCATGGGATACTTAGTATATGTGCAGGCTGCATTTACTGCTTGGTACTGCAACACACATGCATTGCAGCTCCTCTTGTATATGTGGTCATATCTTTGCCAAACATTTACTGAAATCAATATAGCTGCAATTTAGCATAAAAGCTTGAAAGTAGATTGAGTTTTATGCTGCCCCAGGGATTTTCCGGCGGGAAATGTTCGATGTGAGCTTGTTGTCGGAAAGTCCGACCGCGTGTATGCTCCATCGAACATTTGCTGTCGGAATTTCCGCACACAAATGTTTGAGAGCAGGTTCTCAAATTTTCTGACAACAAAACTTGTTGTCGGTAAGTATGATCGTGTGTACACAAGTCCGTCGCACAAAAGTTCACGCATGCTCTGAATGAAGCGGAAGAAGCCGCACTGGCTATTGAACTTCCTTTTTCTCAGGTTGTCGTACGTGTTGTACGTCACCGCGTTCTCACGTTCCGAATTTTTGTCCAACATTTGTGTGACCGTGTGTATGCAAGACAAGTTTGAGCCAACATCCTTTGGAAAAAAATCCACGGTTTTGTTGTTGGAAAATCCAATCATGTGTACGGGTGTTTATATGTTAATATTAGTTTTAATATTAACATTAGTCTTAATATGTTTTCCCGGTTCTTTCTTGGCAGGCTTTCTTGGGACGGACCCACTGGTCCTGTACTATATAAATAAGAGACAGGGGTCCAATCCAGGGGTGACGAGTGAGTAAGTGCGCATATTACCTGAGATTCTGCAGTTACCAGGGTCCGTCCAAACACCACCTTCTGCCGAGACCAGAGCACCTATGGATAAAAAGCCTCTACAGTGTACAGGACCACTGAAAGCTACAAAACACCTGAAGACACCAATGCTGGAATTCTTCCATAATAGACTCTTTCCTTTGCAGGTATGCTGGGACAGCCACAAGCCGGAGTTAGGGATAAGGGATGTTAGGAAAAGACTGTCAATGTTATCTGGAATGACCAGAATGAAGTTTTTCAGTAAAGCTTTTGAAACTCTGTCCTTGCCTGGTCTGAAGTTACTCAAAGGGTGTAATGCAAGTAACCGATTCACAGTCTACAGACAGGTCAGTTAAACACATTTGGGTATGAAGACCGCAGTTCAAGAGTTAATACAGATGAAGAGACAAGTGGTTACCATGGGTAACAAAGGTTTCTCTAGCAGCCTGTTGTAAGTGTGTACATGTGGCAGGTAGGATAGCCTCTTGCAGGAGGAGTTGTTGTCAGTACTTTCTCCATAAGCAAGTCAATCTCCCATAGCAACATTAGCAGATCAGCACCCCAGAGGTCCTCAGCCTGTGCACAGGTTTGGAAGAGAAAGAGTTAAGGACGTGCATGCTTGGAGTCCATGCTAGGTGCACAGCGCGACCCAATTCCATTACTGGGAGTGAGGTAGCGAAGATACACTGTGCAGGTGGGGAGGGCATTGGCTCTGCGTGTCCCTCCTAAATGCAACAGTGACCGTGGTGGTGTATATTAACAACAAGAAAGTTAATTAAAGTTCAAGTTGGCTGCACAAGTAAAGGTACCCCATGCGTAAGGCAGTAAATCTATGTGAGGTGCCTAGCATAACCTAGAAGAACCCACCCCGGGGTAGGCCTCCTACAGTATGTGACCCACTTTTGGCACCCAGTGTGGAGGGAAGCATGGAGGATGTGACAACCACCCAAAACACTACCCTGTAGCCCCCACAAGCTATGCTCCAGCAGTAAGGTAATCCTCTAAAAGAGACAACAACTTCATGAAAATATTCAGTAGTCACTCTACGCATATAATGATCATGTAACATGGTTACATGATCATACAGCCTGAATGTTTCCAGATTTGACTGTACAAATCTGGATTTCCGATACATGGAAATGGATATATGGATGTTCCATATATATAAAACATTGGAGCTGCTACAGAAAAGTTAAATTATAAGAAGACAGGACACGGAAATGGTTCTGTGGGGGAGGATGATGAGATTTAGGCATCTCACATTTGGCTATTCAGCCATCACCCACATAACAGATGGGGATACAAATCTACATATGCATATTGGTTATGTAGAAGTATCATACCTGAATGGCAAAATAATGTTTTATTTGTACGAACAAATGCAGAAGTAAAAAAAAATTAAAGATAAAAAAAATCCTATTAGCAAGTTCTTAAAACAGATTGAAGATAATGTATCAGGTATGGATCCATCATATCAATATATAGTAAAGGACAAAATCACACAAAAAAGTTCAATATCAGTAACATATTTCTATGTCAAGATTTATCTAAAATGGCAATTATAATCTCCTGTTTCATGAATGCCCTATATATCAATGTGTTTGGCAGCTACAGTATGGCATTAATGTAGCAAGAGGTTGCATAGTAATATAAGATTTAACACAGGCATACATGTGTGACAATTATGAGGTCAGAGGAACCCCAAAATGAGTAAAAAAGGTTTGGTGGTTGTACTAAACAAGCTGTCACCCTATTTTTATTTATTTTTTTTTTACAAACATTGATAATTCAGTGACAAATTAAGTAGTGTAGGGGTTATCTAAGTGTGTGTGGCCAGGTGCTGGGCTACAGCCACACGGGGACGGAAGCATTGCCTTTTATTCTTCTTTCCCTCTACTGAGATACTGATGTTATGTTGTACCACTCCCCTCGGGCCAGCAGGGAAGAGCTAAAGCCAATCAAGCACATCTATGCAGAGTGCTGAGAATCTTTGGAGTTGTAGTTTGGGACAAATAGACTGATTACACTACACTATAGACTGCTTACACTCTGGCTGTCAGCACCGGGGTGCAGAGCAGAGAGTGGACTAATCGCTGTGTGTGACCGGATGGTGAGTTTTAATATCGCTAAGAGTGGTGAGCTGCTGATGTGGGGATTTACTATCTGCTGCTAGGGAGTCTGAGCCCTTTAGAAACTGGCCAAATAGGCATCTAGTAGCCTTATTGCTCCCTGCAGGCTTGACTGGGACTATTCCCATGTGCACCAACGGTACAACTGGGCCCCAAGGCTAGCTGGCTGAAGAGTTAGGACTAAAGACTGTCCCTTTACAGCTACTACACAGACACCTTCACCTATTGCCTTTGCTAAGAGGTACCACTCAGGGAACATTGCACCATATCCTAGCCATTCTCCTAAAGTGCACTTTAGACTAGTTATAGTATTTTTATTGATATTGCAGTAAATGCTCATATGCACTGTTTATTGCTGACTTTGCTAATTCATGTGATTTTTCTTTGTATTGGCCTTAAAACCTTTGCCATTATAGATACACACAACAGAAAAAGAATATCAAAGGTCTAAAAGAGGCAGGTATATAAAATAATGTTTTACTATTTGCTGATGATATGTTATCATTATTTCACCCCCATATATCTGTACTATGCCTTTCGTCTCGTTAGACAAATTCGCATTTTTCTCAGGACTAAAGATTAATCCATCAAAGTCGGTTGCCCTAGATATCTCCTTATATCCAAAGACTCACAGACTTCCATACCTTGGAATACATCTCACATCTCATATTTCTATGTTATACCAAGCAAATTACCCTTCACTCATTTGAACCCCTACAGCCTTATTATGCACTCGCATTCAATACCAAATCTCTTGGTTTGGAAGAAATAACATGGATGAATGCCATTTCTTCCCAAACTTCAATTTTACTCTAGAGTTTGACCTATCCCTATACCAAATGTAGTCTTCTGAGTACTTTTAAACAAATCAATTTTATATGGAACTTGACTTATCCCAGAGTAAATAGAGATACTTATATAAAAATAATGGTGGCTTGGAAGTACCACTTTTAATGAATTATTACAGAGCAGCCCAAATAGCACCAGTAACCTTTTACATACTCATTAGGAAGCACCATTATGGGTTATTTTTAATGAGATCAACTGCAACATCAGTTATTTCCTCTTTACCTTGGCTACCACCAACTTTAGACCAATGCCACTAAAGCCCTGTACACACAATCGGACTTTCCGACAACAAAGCCGTGGAATTTTGTCCGAAGGGTGTTGGCTCAAACTTGTTCGATGGAGCATACATGCGGTCTGATTTTCTGCCAACAGCCTGACATTCAACATTTCCCATTGGAGAATCCGATCGTGTGTACGGGGCTTAAGTCCTTTTCTAGAACATGCCATTAAAGTTTGGGACTCTATAAAATATACAAGCAATCTTATTTCACCCCACCTGCCATTACTTGGTGAAGTGAGGAGTCCAATGTTCCCCCTGGGATTCGAGACTTTGACCAGATTTAACTGGTGGACTCAAAAAGGCTTCACAGACATTACTCACTCCTAACCATGGATGGAACAAAAATCCTTTGATCATTTGCAGGGCAACTATGACTCACCTTCACAACTCTTCAGATATATACAACAATGGCATTATATAACCTCTCTCTTAGCAAACATGATTTCTCCGTCACCCCTTACAAGCTTTAAAGGCAGATGTTGAACAGCTCCTCACTCTCCTGGCCTTACCCCTTCTTATACAAGCATCAATAAGCTCCTCCAGAAATGACCCTAAAATACAATATATGGGAAGAGGAGATAAATACATCCATTCCAGAGGAGGACTGGCAAGTTATCTGATCTAAAACTAAAGGCTACCTTAATATTCTAGCACTGGAAAAATTATACATAGTTTGAGGCTGTGGACATAAGGGAACTATCCTACATATATGATGGTAATGTCCTAAAGCACTTAGGCTCTGGATTAGGGTATTCTCTCCAATTCATGCAGCACTAAATTGCAATCTACACAAAGATTCCATTGAAGCTCAATAAATAAATTGTTTCCAGGTATCTGGAGTAATACAGCAAAGATATTATTGGATTTACTTTTGATGCTACTAAACAAGCTATAGCCCACTCCTGGAAATCGCCTATATGTTGTACATTGGGATTTTCAGAGGGCACAGCAAGGATAAATGACACAATTATTAATAAAAAATAGCAATTTCTGAGGATAAACATGATACATTTCTAAAAATCTGATCCTCTAGGACAGTGTTTCTCAAATCCAGTCCTCAAGGCGCACCAACAGGTCATGTTTTCAGGATTTCCCTGATGAAACGGGTGTGGTAATTACTAAGGCAGTAAAACTGATCAAATCACCTGTGAAAAATAATGGCAAGCCTGAAAACATGACCCGTTGGTGCGCCTTGAGGACTGGATTGAGAAACACCACTCTAGGATATCTTATTCATAACCTAATCAGAGAGCTCTAACTTTATAATTCCTGCTTTTTATTATATCACAAAGGGTTCAATTGGTCCCAGGAATAGAGAATGCCTTTTCCCTACTGGTGGAAGTCTCTCCCCCACCCATTCCTTTCCTGGCTGCAGAATTTCTAATCTCACAGTTTTCTATTTCCTTTCTTCTTTCTATTACAAATAATGTATATAGATCAGTGTTTCTCAACTCCAGTCCTCAAGGCGCCTCAACAGGTCATGTTTTCAGGCTTTCCATTATTTTGCACAGGTGATGTTATCAGTTTCACTGCCTTAGTAATTACCACAGCTATTTCATCTGAGGGAAATCCTGAAAACATGACCTGTTGGGGTGCCTTGAGGACTGGAGTTGAGAAACACTGATATAGATCATACACTCCCAAAATAATGAAAACTTTTTTTTTGTGGGCTACCTTGAATCTTTTATTATTATGACTGCAAAGCATAATTTGTCCACAATCTTGCACTTGTCATAATCCCACTTTATGGTCTTAAAGAGGAGTTCCACTGGTTGTTAGGTTTATTAAAGTCAGCAGCTACAAAAAGTATAGCTACTGACTTTTAATAAACAGACACTCACCTGTCCCATGGTCCAGCGATGCGGCCACCCAATGCCTTGCTCCTCTCCCGCACCTCTCCACGCCACCGGCATTGTAAGTGTGGGCGCCTGGCTGTGACAGCTTGCGGCTTCACAGCCGAGTGCGCAATGCACATGCGCGAGTCACGCTGCGCTCTGTCAGTGGCTAGGCAATCTTCTGGGACCTGTGACGTGTGCCAGAAGATTGCAGGGAGGGGTCACCTAGGGGGGAAGGAGGAGTTGCCTAGGCGGTCAGAAGAGGGAAGGAGGAAGTGGGACAGGAAGTCCCTCTCAAAACCAGGTACCAGGTACCCACTCCCCCCCCCCCAAAAAAAATGACATGCCAATTGTGGCATGTCAGGGGGCGAGGAGTATTTAAAGCGGAAGCTACACTTTTGGGTGGAACTCCACTTTAAGTTATCTTTAGAATATTGCTATGCCTTTATCTCTATATTGCAGCTGAGTGACGTTTCAGGCACTTATGTCCAAACATATGAAAACAATATGCTGTTTTGTGTACAAAGTACTAAGGATTTGTTTACATTCATTATACTGTGTCAAAACGTTAATCAAATATTGAACAAGGAAGGCGACATCAAGACTACTCAACCCCACATAGTTAGATAAGCAGTAATGGGAAAAGAAACACCGCTTCAGGTGATCTGATTACTTAACTGAGGATCAGGTGCCGGTCCAGTCCGTGAACTGAATACACTGGAAAGATTATGCAAAGAAGATGACCACACTCCAATTTTCAGAAAAATTTGTAGCTTTATTCCATAAAATCCACATCAGACATCAAATGAGCATGATACATAAGGACAAAAGCAGCATGGTTAACGCGTTTCACAAAAAATTTGCTTAGTCATAACCCTGACTAAGCAAATTTATTCGTGAAACACATTAATCATGCTGCTTTTATCCTTATGTATCGTGTTCATTTGATGTCTGATGTGGATTTTATGGACTAAAGCTAAAAACTTTTCTTAAGATTGGAATGGGGTCATCTCCTTTGCATATTCCTCCCATCTAGTTAGATACCATAGTAGATGTTTCTTTTCTTTTCTCCGGAGCTTCATGATTCGTAGTAGTCCACCCTGCCTTGGGCCCCCTCACAATCCATGTCCAGTGCTTGAGCAATCATTCTTATCAGCCTCCTCTTCTTTTTTTCTCCTCCTCCCCCCTTTTTTTTCTTTCCTTAGCCTTTCTTTCGCCCCTCCTTCCTCCCCTCTCTCCACTCTCCTCTTCTTCCTGAGTCTTCTTTTCCTTTTCTCCTTTTGTGAACCTTAAGAGTGGGTTAATTTGCCTTGTTGCCTGGTTGAATCGGAGCACAACCTGGCTGACTTCTCCTCAACCCTTTATGTATACTGGGACTGATAGTTTCATGGCTATGTTGCTGTTGGATTCTCGCTATGGAGTATTTGGTACCCAACTTTGTACTAATGTTGGATTTCCCTGTATCCTCAGATGTCTTACATTTTTTGTTTACAATTTCTCAGTGTATTATGTGCTTCACGGTTTTTGTGAATGTTGATTTTATATCTAGTTGTGTAGTCATTTTGAGGCGTGGTTACTTTCTGTATCATTTAACTGGAATAGATGTCTCATGAAACTATACTGCTAAAGTTCTGGTTCAGAATATTGACTACTGCTATCCAAAAAGATTTTGTGAATAGACAGTCCCACCAAATGTGGAGAAAAGTGTCTGCTGTCCACATCCCCTCCAACAGCCATCTGAAGAATTTTAATGCTGTTTTAACTGCCTTCCTGTACAGATTAATAAAAAAATCCGCTAACCCCAAAATGAAAAAACCCTCACCAGATCAACCTCTAATAGAAGTCTATAGTGGAAATTCTGTTCAATTAATATTCCACAAAAATCAATTATATAGCAAGAGCTGTTAACAGAAGAATTTCTCAAATCTCTCAATATTAGGGCACGAGTATAGATTTTTTTTATATTGTGGTATATCACCTGAAGATACAATGGCTTTATATGTGAACATACAATTTTTTTGGGGTACTGGGAGCTAGTGTAAAACATGCCAATGTGTTTAGAAGCAAAATCTGAATGGGAGATAAAGAAAAAAGGTAAACATGGAATATGGTGTGGAAACATGTATATTTGCACATGTACAGTATTTTACAATGTTCTTTGCTCCCTGTCCCAAAATTAAAAAAAAAAAAAGAATAAGTAAGTTTATTGAAATTTATAAAGTATCAGAGACAATGTCTGAGAATAGCTTTTAACAAGCATAGCAGGCCCCTGTGACCTTTCATAGGATAAAAGGCAGTGGCCAAATGATTATGTGTGCGTTAACAAATCTGGGCACAGCAAGAAACTACAGTTTTCAGAACATACAAATTCTGCTGTCAGAACCTCAACCATTGCATTCAAACTGTAGAGAAGACACTTCAGTGTATGCATGAGCATCTCCAAAATAGTCTCCAAGAAATAACAATCTGTTTATTTCTCGGCACACTAAAAATAAAGAGTGCTAGTAAAGGAACTCTGTGTAAGTTGAGCTTTGTGCTGTCAAAGAAAAGATTTCCTTTAATGGGCTATCTTTACAGCCAGGAAATGGGACTCTTCATCTGGACTGTGTCAGTTACTTGGCGTAGGGAATCCAAATATTAGCAAATACCATAGTTTTTTTCTATTAAGCTTTCCTTTCAGATACTTAAAATTATTTCTACTCTGTGCTAAGGAACACATATTTCACTATGATGATAGTAAATATTTGGCCAGAACAAAATACAGTGACAAGTATACCTACATGACTAATTCATCTTGCTAGAACAGTTAACCTTTTATATACTACATATATACTTTTCTGCATACTAAAAGATTCCATTAGAAGCTCACAGTCATAAAAATGTGAACCCTGCTCTCCTTTTAATTCCAAAAGTTCTACCTGCGGAGAAAGTGGAGATGGGGGGACCAGAATTTGATATTTCTTGTCCAGGGTCAGCTCATTGGGTAAGTGGACAAGGTACCCATGTCTTGAGCATTGTGGGTAAAGTACAATCAAAGCTGAATTCCCAAGATACTCTGTACTGGCAATAAAAAGGCATTGAGGAAAAATATTACTGCTACTTTGTTTTACTGCACCTGAAGGCTTGCTACAATGTGTATGTACAAGTGTGAATGTGGCCTAAGGACTGGTAGCAAATAACCTTAGAGCTAGGCTACTTAGATGCAGGGTGGTTTTGATTTGATTTATTTGAATTATTTAATAATTTCAGGTACTTATATAGCGCTGTCAATTTACGCAGCGCTTTACATATACATTGTACATTAAGATCAGTCCCTTCCAATCTAAGGTCCCTATCTCACATTTATACATACACATACTAGGGCCAATTTAGACAGGATCCAATTAATCTACCGGCATGTCTTGGGAGTGTGGGAGATAACCAGAGTACAACCCCCAGATGCACAGGGAGAACATGCAAACTCCAGGCAGGTAGTGTCGTGGCTGGGATTCGAACAAGCAACCCTTTTACTGCTAAGCAAAAGTGCTAACCACTACACCACTGTGATTTAAATCAAGTCAATTTAAATCACTAGTAAAAAGGCTTGATTTAAATCAACTCGATTTAAATCATAATTTTTAAAGAGCAATGGTCATCTCTGTCCCGCAGCTCCTCCTCCTCTGACCCGCTGTTGACTCACCGACAGTCCCATTCACTTTAATGGGAGAGCTGGTGATGTGGCAGTGACACAACAAGGTGAGGGACGTTGCGACAGCAGGTGAGTGGATGCCCGCGAACAGGCGCTGCCATGATGGATCGAAAAAATGACATGTGCTTTTTAAATGTAAGGACTTATTCTTCCTGGTATTTAGAATCTTTAATATTTGCAAACAAAATGAAGGTTTCCTATTTAGAATAATAATCTGTCAGGTTAGTAAAACAGCGATATCAGAACCGATTCAATCATACAGTTTGTAGTATACATACATTTGCAAAAACAATGGGATAAAGGAATATTCCTGAACTTTGTTTTATCTCATAGTTACTGTAAAATTGTGTGAATGCAACAATGCAGTGCATGTTATCTCAGCTTGCAGAGCTTGGATTCGTTGAATGAGTTTACCAAAATTATAAATATTGCAGAATATACAGCCTCTTGCTACATAACTAAGCTCCATTTCATGCTGAATAAACTAAATTATTAATGTATCTTAAATAGAAATCTATCTTTGGATAGATTTTTACTCCAAAAACATTTTATTAAAATTAATTTGGATTAAAAAAAAAAAAATCTGATTTAAATGAAAAAAAATTAAAAAAAAAATCATTGATTTTTATCCCCCCTGCTTAGATGCAGAAGCAACTTTGTATCAGTTTTAATTATTGCTATTATTATAAAGTATATACTTAAAAAAAATTCAATACATAAATATAATAAACATTAATCACAGGATGAACCCATGACACTGGTATCACACAGCATTATAGGTTTTCTAAAGCTTTTGATTTTATTCTCTCTGTCTCTAATTACATTTTCATATGGCCCCATATAAGTAAAACAGGTAAGGAGCAGGAGAAGTCACTCCTGGGGCTTACTTTGCAGTGAGGTTGTTTTTCTGGGCAGGGACTACTGTTGTGGTTGTCTGCGGAAACAAATGGTGAACATTGTGGCGTCATTGGTGTGCATCTATCCTTCATTTCTTCACAGCGTGCCTAAATGTAAGATTTCACTAGGGATGAGCCAAACACCCCCTCACTTCGGTTCGAAGCAGAACATGCGAACAGGCAAAAAATTTGTGCGAACACGTGAACACCATTAAAGTCTATGGGACACGTACATAAAAAATAAAAAATGCTCATTTTAAAGGCTTATATGCAAGTTATTGCCATAAAAATTGTATGGGGACCCGGGTACTGCCCAAGGGGACATGTATCAATGCAAGAAAAGTAAAAAGAAAGGCTGTTTTTTCAGGAGCAGTGATTTTAATAATGCTTAAAGTGAAACAGAAACAATTTAATATTTCTTTAAATATTGTGCCTGGGGGGGTCACCTTAATCTGGCTGTAAAGTAGCACATCTTTCCCATGTTCATAACAGTCCCGCCGCAAAATTACATTTCTAAAGGAAAAAATGTAATTTAAAATTGCTTGTGGCTGTAATGTATTGCCGGACCCCGGCAATATAAAAAAATCATTGAAAAAAATGGTGTGGGGGTCCCCCAGGCCCTATTTACTCTGAACTGCAGTATATATACACTATACGGACTGCACTATATGCTCTGCAGAAAAATTGGGCCTTAGGTGTCGGTGGTGCCAGAACATTGTAACCCCTCACAGTTACTCTTGTTGGGCGCAGGAATGGTCCCTGCTTTCAAATATTATTTAAAAAAATGTAATTGCATGCCTCTGCTAAACAGGGGCAGAACATTTTGGCCTTGGGTGGTGGTGGCACCAACACTGTAACCCCTCACAGTTATTCTTGTTGGGCGCAGGAACGGGCCTTGCTTTTAAAAATTATATCAAAATTTGTAATTACATGTCCCTGTTATACAGGGGCAGAAAAATTGGGCCTTGGGTGGTGGTGATGTCTTAAACCAAAAATATTGTTGGAAGCTAGCATCATCATGATTGAGGAGGAATAGGATAGGCAGCATAGGCAGCCTTCAAGGGATCCCAGATCCATAGCAAATTCAACCAGTTACATCAGCATCAGGTGCTTGATAGCTGCTAATCCAGCACTGATTCATTTTTATAAATGTGAGCCTATCAACAGAGTCTGTGGACAGGCTCACTCTTTGATCCATTACAAACCCTCCAGCTGAACTGAATGTGCGTTCAGAAAGCACGCTGGATACAGGACAGGCCAGTAGCTCGATTGCATATTGAACAAGTTCTGGCCAGTGGTCCATACCCAAGACCAAGTAACCCAGTGGATGCTCTGTTGGAAAGGTCTCCAAGTCTGCTCTTGCCCCTAGATTTTCCTGCACCATATAATACAGATGCTGCCGATGGTGGCTGGAATCAGACCTTGGCGCTGAGGACTGCAAAATTGTTTAAAGGTATCGGTCAGCCAGCTACCTTCTCCACTGCTCTTCCTCTGACCAAACGAAGCCTCAGAAACACGCTGTCCAGCACCAGGGAATGGTAACCTCCCAGGGTCTGGAAATGCGTTACACAAAATTTTCTTCAAGGCCTCCTGAAGATGTTTCATCCTCTGCTCCCTCTGCGAGGCAGGATCAGTTCTGCAACTTTACCCTTGTAACGTGGATCAAGTAGGGATGCCAGCCAGTAATGATCCCTCTCCTTCATACCACAAATCCTAGAGTCCTTTCGCAGGCTTTGCAGAATCAGGGAGGCCATGCAGCGTAAATTTGCAGAGGCATTCAATTCTGAGTCCTCTGGGTCACTAAGGATCACATTATCCGTAACTACCTCCTCCCAGCCACGTACAACTCCTTGGGTTTCTGGGGACTGAAAACCATCCCTTGAAGACTGCTTCGTGTTATTCTCTACATCCATGCTGACACAATTCTCCTCCTCCTTTTCTTCCTGTGTGTTTGGCAGCCCCGCAGGAATGATATCTGAATAAAGGGGGCCTTGAGAGGAAAGGAAGTCCTCCTCTTCCTCCCGCTGTTCTGCCTCAAGTGCCATATCCATGATTCCACAAAACTAGTGCTCCAGCAGGAAGACTAGAGGGACAGTGTCACTGATGCATACATTGCCGCTGCTCACCATCCTTTTGGCCTCCTCAAATGGTTACAGGACAGTGCATGCATCCTTGATCAGTAGCCACTGGCCGTGACGAAAAGAAGCCAAGCTCCCCTGACCCTGTCCTGGTGCTGGACTCGCACAGGTACTCATTGATGATGGTGTCAACCACCTTTGAGCCTGCCCCTGCAGAGCTGACAGAATCTCTGTCCCAGTGTGGCTCCTGTCACCTAGGCAGACCAACTCAAGCACCGCATGGCATATTTTAGTCTGACTGCTGGCGTAGCCCCTTGAGCGCTTATGGAGGACTGCTGGTTCAGAGGACAATTCTGCAGAAGAGGCCATAGAGGAAGAAGAAGAGGAGGAAGGGAAGCATACAGATGTTGTGGCAGGAAACACCACCAGCTTTTTGGAGGCATGGTGGCGGAACAAGCTCCAACACTGAACCCTGTCGTGCATCTTTCCCAGCTGCCAGCAGAGTTACCCAGTGCGCCGTGAAGGAAAGGTAACGTCCCTGCCCATGCCTGCTGGACCATGAGTCAGCGGTAATATGAACCTTACTGCTGACCGCTCTGTCCAACGAGGCCAAAACATTGCCTTCCACATGCCGGTAGAGAGCCGGAATGGCCTTACTTGAAAAGAAATGGCGTTTTGGAACCTGCCACTGGAGTACAGTACATTTCAGAAATTCATGAAAGGGGGCAGAGTCTATCAGCGGAAAAGGCAGAAATTGCAGGGCTAGCAATTTGGCCAAGCTAGCATTTAGACGCTGAGCATGTGGATGGCTGGGACCAAATTTCTTTTTACGGTTCAGCAACTGTGGTAGGGAAATTTTCCTGCTAAAATCAAGTGGTGGTGTACTGCTAGCAGATTGGCTGCAAGTACTTGTGACACCTATTGCTATACCTTCATTCCTCTTAGTGCAGGTTTCTGAGAGGACTGGAGGTATAGTAGGGTTGGAGATCCCAGATGAGAAGCAAGGAGAAGTCCGCCTTTTTCTATAATGTGGGTCTTTCAAGTGCTGTTGCCAACGGACTGCATGGCAGGTCGTCATATGTCTAGTCAAGCATGTGGTGCCCAAGCGGCTGCTGTTCTGGCCAAACTTGATCCGCTTCAGACATAGGTTGCAAACAGCAATGGTGCGATCTGCTGCACACGTGTCGAAAAAAGGCCCACACCAAGGAACTTTCAAAAGTCAGCAGGGAGTCAGCAGCACCCTGCACCTGCGGAGCTCTGCAGTTTGCTTTTACAAACTGATACAAGTGGCGTTGTAACACTAATGCCCCGTACACATGATCTGACTTTCCGACGGGAAATGTTGGATGTGAGCTTGTTGGCGGAAAGTCCGACCGTGTGTATGCTCCATCGGACAATTGTTGGACTTTCCGCCTACAAATGTTTGTTGTCGGATTGTCCGATCATGTGTACACAAGTCCGTCAGACAAAAGTCCAAAGTATAAACACACATGTTCAGAAGCAGAATCGGCCAGTCTTGTAAACTAGCGTTCGTAATGGAGAATTAACATTCGTGATGTGGCAAATTATGAAATCTCCAAATGCAGCTCACAATTCTCTTCTTCTTTAATGGGATAATAATGAAGCTGCTTTGCTGGTGATACTGATGGAGTTATTGTTAACAAGTTTCAAAGGCTTTTTTTTTCTAGTGATATCAAGAATAATATTATTATGCTTTATTTTATTTTTTTTGGGCAAGTTACCACAACACTATTATCCCCTAGTTTTTAAGAGCAACGATACAGCTATGTTGGTGTCCCTTGTTAATTTTAAATTGTATTTTATAAAATGTAACTGCCTACTCCCAAACTGTCATTTGAAGTAAAACACACAGCCAAGTATTATTCTTCACAATTGTTTTATTGTGCATTAAAAAAAAAAATAGTCATGCTATCTGCCAATAGAACTTAACCAAAAAGTGCATTCTATGCATCCAAAAATATAGAAAATATACCAAATCAAATCCTTATTATTCAAACAAAAAAATAATGTCAAAGCAATAACTCCAAAGCCAACAATAAATAACACGTTATCTCCTCCGATTCCTCAACATGTCTGGTTGACGAACGGTCGTTCAGAAACAAACTGAAAAGCGCTAAATGAAAAACACGAAAAGAAAAGCGTGAATCAACTCTCATCAAACTTCTACTAACACGAAATTAGCAGAAGGAGCCCAAAGGGTGGCGCTAAAGAACTGAAAAACCACTTAGTACGTCTAGTACGTCACTACATTCATAATTGTTGGCCAACATTTGTGTGACCGTGTGTATGCAAGACAATTTGAGCCAACACCCTTCGGACAAAAGTCTACAGTTTTGTTGGCCAACAATCCGATCGTGTGTACGGGGCATAACAGTTTCCACTTGGTCCCCCTGCAAAGACCTGCAAATATCTGTTGAACCTGGCAAAGTTCGCCTAATGCTGCCTGGTGTGGCAACAATGCTGCACTTCTTCTAAATTCAGATTAGAGTTGACACTCTTATGTAGGCTGTGCCTGTTTGCACCACAGTAGAAGAAACGATGTTCAGGGATCAGTATAGTTACTGCTGATTCATAATCCACTAGTCTAGTGTGTCAGTCATCACCTGGCTACACCTTATCCTGCCCATTGATTTTTGGATTGATAGCACTGCCTCTGTTGCTGAAACCCTTCGACTGTAGGTTGGAGGAATTAGTATCTGAACACAAATAAGGAAGAATTTGGCTCAGTCAGGAAAGGTAAGGGAAGTTGTTTGTTCACATTGCGAGGCTTGTGCATCACATACAAACTGGATCTGGTACTTTCTTAGACTGTGGTACAGGAGCCTTTGGTTGTACTTTAACACCCGCAAAAAAATGCAAAACAGTAATAATCCTAAAAAGCATATTTCAGCACAAAAATAGTGTACCAGTGGTCAGCATAAACAAGACATACAAATGCTTAGCAAGATAACTTGGCTTTATCGCACAAGAGTCATATAACAGATTAGTGGTTTCCTGTTATGTCCTGTTATGTCCCCATTGGTGGTAAAAGAATTCATAAATCCCACTGGACTGTAGAAAGCTTGCCAAATGTTCTAACAATTTTTATGTGTAAAGTCCCCTGGCATCTATTAAAGTTTTATGCTCTTATTCCCCAAAACTTTGGTATCTATAGCTTTTTATATTGTATACCCATACTGCCCTTGCTACTAGTTTATTTTCTAATAAATGTAATATACAGGGGATGGCAATTGGGTGCACGTATCTGAAACATTGGCACTTCACACCAACTTCCCACCAAACACATTCAGATCCTATAACACTAATGGGTTAGTGGTGTGTGCATAAGACCCACACACACAAACCTCTGCTCTGCTCTGAGCTGGTGCTGTAACTCACTGGAACTAGAGGAAAGGAAGCTCCTAGTTCAGGATGTACATCAACACAGAAAAATAAAAAACAATAGATCTCTACACACCTTCATGAGTTAAACTACAATTATTTATTAGCCTTAAAAATGCGCAATATACATAGAAAAACACCAATCCCTATATCCCCCTGTATTTTAGGCCAGAGGGGAAGGCCCCCAAAGAAAAAAAGGGGGTTCTCCCCTGTGGTTTACCCCCGCCCAACAACTAAAACCACACAAACTGCGTAAATGGTGTAAATGGAAAAAAGGCCCCCTCACAAAATGGGAGGGGACACACAATCACACAGTCTGCAGACCATGTCCCTCCCCTAGTATAAAACACCCCCTATATGTACCTAAAAAACACATAGATCACCCATAGAACCAGGATCATGCAAAACAATTCCTAATGTGGGGCAGTGTATTCCGGAACACACGGGTTGTATGTCACTGTCCCACAAAGAATAGGGCACAGCCTGAGATGCACTGGACTCCCAGTCTTCAGTCAGTCAGTAATTGGATGCATATATTATACAGCCTTTTTTTTTCACTTTCATATTCTTTATTAAATTTTTTGTTTTACAACCAAGACATAAACAACCATATTAAAATTTCTTTATACATATCCATCTTTTCAGTGTTCTTACATTGTAATGTATATCATATATCTCTGCCCCTTACCAGCTCCCCCCCCCCCCATCTGTTCCTTTTAAGCCTTCCATCTATTCACTTTATGTATCATATCTTCTTCCTAGCCCTTGATAAAAAAAAAAAAGATTCCCTCTTTTGGTATATACTACCTTTTCTCTGCAAATTATCTCATTTATGATTTGTATCCACTCCTCCACTGCTGGGGGCTTCACTGGCTGCCATCTCTGTGCAATCAGTTTTCTAGCTTGAAATAAACACCTTACCAATACTGCTGTTAAACTTGCAGCTTCCCTATTTTTCTCTCTATGCCCCAATAAACAAAGTCTAGCGCCCATCTCCAATGTGGTCCCAAAAGTTCTGTTTATAATACCTAATATCTTTGCCCAGTAACAAAATAACGAAATGGCATCTAGGGCATTTGGCATCTGATCTTAACCCAAACACAAACAGCTTCTTGGGGGAGTAGTATGCGCTATGTATCAGCATTAAATGCAAGATTTTCTGTGAGGGGGAGACCGACACCACATGCCCCAGCTCCAACATTCTTTTCCATTGCACCTCCGTAATTTCCCCTAGGTCCTCTTCCCATTTTTTCCTACTTTTAAGATGTTCTGGCTTTTCAATACTTTTACTACATAGCTGTATATATATTTCCGAAATAAGTCCTTTAGTAGAATCTGACTTAATTGCTTTTTTGTAGAAGGGGTGCTTTACTCAATTCTAAGGGTTGTGTCTTGAAATGAGCTCCGAACGCATGTCTGATCTACAGGTATCTATAAAATGATTGCTTTGGTATCCCATATTTTCTTTGCAGATCTAAAAACATTTTTAAAATACTCTCCTCATATAAATGTGCTAATCTATTTATGCCCTGCATTTCCCATTCTTTAATCTCCCCTATAGCGGCCATTTCCTGTAAACTTCTATTATTCCAAAGAGGGGCGTATTCTGTAAACCCGCCATACCCCATTAGCATTTTTACTACTTTCCATACTTTTATTACCATCTTAATTGTAGGATTTTCAAGAAAGAAAGAGTCCGCCTCTAACACCTCCACTACTGTTTTATGCGGTGCTCCTAATAACATTAATCCCCTGCTAGTATTACCTCCTCCCAAATGCTGCATCTGCACTGCCAAGAAATAACTCTGTGGGTGTGGAACCGCCATTCTCTCCCTCCTTTATTGGTAACTGCAAGGTATGGAGACTAATCCTGACTTTACCCTTTTTCCATATCAATTCTCTAAACATCATTTCTATTTTCTTAAACCATTTCTTATATATCCATACCAGGGAGTTATGTAACAAATACAATAATTGGGGCATCCATATCATTTTGATCAAATTGCATCTCCCTGCTACTGTCAGGGGTAACTGACTCCAAATGTCAATTTTACGTTTAAATTTAATCAGAAGCGGGGTTATATTGTTAGCTATATACTGATTTGTGTCCTTCGTCAAGTTTATACCTAGATTTTTCATTGTTGTTACAACTTCCAATTGGGGTATTTCAGACGTTATAGGACTCCTAAGAGGGTCCACTCGTAGAAGTGCCGACTTCTCCCAGTTTACTGCTTATCCTGTAAAGCTTCCAAATCTCTCCAATATATTTATTGCCTGCTTAAGGGATTGTTCCGTGTCCCCTAGAAAAAGAAGGACATCATCCGCATATAGTGCAATCTTTTCCTCTCCTGTTTTTCTTAAAAATCCTTTCATACCTATACATGACCTGATAACTATTGCCAATGGCTCCATCGCAAGGGCGAAGAGCAGGGGTGACAATGGGCACCCCTGCCTCGGCGCCCTTTCCAGTTGAATCTTTTCTGAGTATTCATTAATAACTCTAATTTTAGCACTTGGACCATTGTACAATATTTTTATCCACCTTATAAAAACAGGTCCAAATCCAAATTCCTCCAAAACCCGCTAGAGATAGCCCCATTCCAGGCTATCAAAGGCCTTAATTATATCTAGGGACATAACAGCTCTAGATCCCATATTCTCTGTTGGGGTTTGCAAGTTCATATATACCCTTCTTTTTTTTTTCTTTCTTCTTTTTTATTTTTTTTGCCACATCAGCGAAATATTTCTCGGGGAGTCATGTTTCATTTTCAACTTTCGAACATTGTCCCTTCACTTCTTCACATCATAGTGGCGGCTTTTATCCTTGTTTTGCAAAAAATTTTAACAACATAGGAAGTACCCTTTTAGTGAGGTCTTCCCTGCCGATAACACCTCCCACCTCCCACCCTATCCCCACCCCCTCCCCATCCCCTATCACCCCCACTGTATTCCCTTCCCCTCTGCCACTCCTTGTCCTTGCTCCTCCTATCTTCCCAGCTAATCCTTCCTCACCCTCTGCGCCATTTACCACTATCTGACCTGTTCCTCCACCCTGCACTAGGAGCCCCATATCTCAGCTGCTCTTAGGGAATCTCTGAACTCCACCCACTCCCTCCACTTCGCCTCGAATGACTCCATTTTCATCCCTTCGCTGAACCTAAGATATTCTAGGCTGTAGAATTCGTTGATTTTATTGAACCATTCTCTCATCTTTGGTCTTCCTATACCAGTACAAGGGTATAAGACTCTTAACCGCGTCGATAAGCTGTGGTACTAACGTTTTCAAATAGGTCTTGCTTGGTGTTTCCCTCTTATGAAATAAACATTCCCACGGAACGTCCTGAATATCCCTGTTGGTTATCTCTTTTATTATCCCCCTTACTTCCCCCCAGAATTTTCTAATTTCCAGGCATTGCCACCAAATATGCACCATTGACCCAATTTCGTTACATCCCCTCCAGCATAATTGTGAGATTTCCTTCTGGCATTCATGATAATTTGTTTCAGTCAGTCCGCCAGCACTTTTGCGAATAATTTCGTGTCAACATTTACTAGCGAGATAGGTCTATAGCTGGAGCACTGTGTACTGTCTTTACCCTCTTTGAGGATAAAAGCTATATTAGCCTCCAGAGCTTCTCTCCTCATTTCCTCATTGTCCCCTATTTCATTCATATAAGCACACAAGTTGGGGATTAAATAATCCTGATATTTTTTATAATAGAGCACTGTCAGCCCATCCGGGCCAGGGCTCTTGGCAACTGACGTTTCCTTAAGGGCTCTTCTAACCGGGATTTTGGGCATGCCACTTTCTTTAAGGTAGCTTTTGATTTCCACTTTTTTTTTCCCCTCCCTTCCCGGGTGTCCTTTTTATTGATGGCCTACAACTCCCCATAGTAATCCCGGAAAATTTCCGCAATCTCACTGTCTTTGAATCTGATGTCGCCTGCCTTTGTTTTTATTTTATCAATATAGTTGGAGGATTTTTTCTTCCTCAGGGCTTTAGCCAATAATCTCCCTGGTTTATTACCTCCTATGAATCTTTCTTTTTTCACGAGGTTGTAAGTTTTTCGGGTTTCTTGTTCTATTAGGGACCGCAAGGCCTCTCTCCTCCTAAGTAGACTCATTAGGACCTCCCTGTCCCCCGTTTTCTTGTGTAGTTGTTCAAGATCAAAGATTTCTTGATTAAGAATTACTTTGTCTTTCTCCCTTCTTTTCTTTACCTCGGATCCCACCATCAAGAAGATTCCCTTGATATAGGCTTTGTGGGCCTCCCAGACTATAGCTTCTGATGTCTCGCCCGGTACGTTCGTTTTAAAGAAAAATTCCAGCTCCTCTTTGATGCGTTTATCTATTATTCTGTCATGGAGGAGGTCCTCATCAAGTCCCCAACTCTTACCCCCAATTTTGCGTTTACCTATTTTCAGCTGTAGGCTTATTGGTGCGTGATCAGAAAAAGTCATTGTACCAATATCCGTGCCCAGGACCTCCTCCAGGAGACGATGCTCCAAAAGGAAGAAGTCTATTCTGGAGTACGTCGTGTGTACGGGGGAGTAGAAAGTGTAGTCTCTTAGATCGTGATGTTGCGTCCTCCACACATCTACCAATTGGCTTAGTGGCAGCTTCTTTTTAAGTTTGTTCAGCCACATCCCACCAGTCCCCCGCGCACGCGACATACAGTCTTTACTTGGTTCTAAACACAGTTTGAAGTCCCCTGCTATTATCACCCCCCCTTGCCTGAATTCCTCAAACTTTGCGAGGATTCCCAATAAGTACCTGTAAGGGTTTTCATTTGGGCCATATACATTCGCCAGTGAGCATGCTGACCCATTTAGTTTGCCTCTTAAGAACAGGTATCTCCCCTCTGGGTCGACCAGCCTCTCCTCTAATGTAAATGAGATACATGCTTAGCGAAACCTATCGCTACTCCTTTGGCACCCCTAATCGGGGAATCACCATAAAACCAGGTCGGGTATTCCCTGGAATGGATGCTCTGATTCTTACCCAGGAAGAGGTGCGTCTCCTGTAATAGAGCAACATCGGCTTTCAGTAGTCTTAGTTCACCCAGAATGTTTCCACGTTTAGTGGGAGAATTGAGACCCCTTACGTTGTATGAGATAATATTTAGGCTGAGTGTCCCTTCCAGTTTGGCCCAAAGAGTGGTAGACAATGGAATACCGACTTCCCTCCCACCCCCCCCCTCCCTCCCACCTCAACCACCCACACCGTCCCCCCCTCCTGCCCCCCATCCCCCTCCCCAATCCCCTACCCTCCCCCCACTCGATTGGGGGAAATGGGCCTCCCATAGACCCAAATAACCGAGGCCCCTCAAACTATCCCTGGCCTCCCGGTTGTCCCCCTAGAGGTTGAGCCCGAGGTGGGCGCGAGCAGAACCAACACTCCCCCCTGGGTTAGGAAATTTTCCTTGCCCGCCTGTCCCCCCCATCTCCCCCCCACCCCCCCTCCAACTCATAGATATTCATCTAACAGCATAGAGATCGTTTCAGACATATTTGGTTTCTACTTGATGGTTCATTTTACGTTAAGGGTAGGTTTCCAGACTGTTAGAGCCTCTGTGGGCTCTTGATTTACTGTTTTTTCCCACCAACCCAGGATTTCTACTAATGGTACGTCTAGTCAGTGACAAAATGTTTGTGTTTCTTCTGGAAATCTCAGTACTGCTGAGCGTCCGTCTTTACGTCCAATTAGGCAGGCTGGGAAGCCTCAAGAATATTCCACATCGTGTGTTTTGAGTAGGGCCAGTAGTGGTTTCAGGGTTCTTCTCCTAGTTAGGGTCTCAGCTGCCAGATCTGGGAGGATTTGCAGTTTTGCTTCTCCAAACTTCAGTTGTGGATTTTTTCTTATGCTGACTTTGATCTGTTCCTTATCCTGGTAGTTATGGAATCTGACAATAACGTCCCGCGGGATGTCTCCGACGATTTCGGCCGGCTTTCTGATCCTGTGAACTCTTTCTTGTTTTACTTTGCGACTAGAGTCAGGTGGGTTGACCAAGCCTCCAAAGATGACATCCATTTTTTCTTGTAGATTCTCTTTTTCACCTTGAGACTCTGGGAGACCACTGATCCGAAGAATTTTCCTCCTATTTCGGTTCTCCTGGTCTTCCAGTCTGTACCTTATGTTTCTCTGTTCTTTCTGCATCCCTTCCATCTGCAGCTTGAGATCTTTTAACTCGGCCCCTTGCTTTTCCGTCATGGTTTATATCTCCTTGACTCTTTTCAGGATATGGTTCATGTTCTCACGCAGGGTTCCTATCTCCCCTTTTATTGATGTTTCGAGCCTTGCAAACATTTCAGCCATTTCTCCCTTAGTGGGGAGCTGCTTTTTCTGTTGGGGTTCTATTCCTGTTTCTTCCATTGACTCGCTACCCGTAGAACGGGTATCTGTCTCCACCAACTGGCTTCTTGTCCCGATTTTAGATGGGCATTCTGGGGTTTTAATTTTTGCCCCCGTGGTTTTCCCCGGACTTTCTTTATTACTATCATTAACCATATATTTTCTGATTGTTCCCGGGCTTGCACTTAATTTGGGCGGGTTTGCGATGGCTCCTTTCGTTGATTTACCTCTCATTTTTCTTCTTTTTTTTTTTTTCCCCTTTTTCTTTCCCTTCTTATGTTCATACTGTTAGACCTATTAGAGATAAACCCTGTTTGGTCTGGGTGTATAAGTTTATGAATAATTTTATTCAACCTAGCTGCCAGTACCCTTGCTAATATCTTGGAATCAGAACACAGCAAGGATATTGGTCTGTATGCTGATGTTTCCAATGGATCTTTCCCCTCTTTATGCAGCATAATTATGGTAGCTTCTGTCATTGAGTTAGGCAGTTTCCCCTCCACCATTGCCCAGTTTAGCATCTTAAGCAGCGGAAGCAGTATTTTCCCATAGTATTTATAAATCTTCATTGGGAGTTCATCTGGCCCCAGGGATTTTTTTTTTTTTTTTAACAAAAACAGTGGTGCTTTATTGTTGTACAAGATAAATTAGAGTTACAGAATACCATTCAACAGAGTACAATACACAACATATGTAGATTACACATTTTAGGATAAGGAATACAATATGCAAAGCCCACAAGTAATACGTAGGGATAATAGTACCATTCTCAACAAGTACCGTCCACCCGCCACCCTCCAAAGCCCTCCCCTCTTGGGGCAGATGATCGTAATGAACTAAGTGTTTCTCTACGAGGCCATCCACGGAGCCCAAACTTTTTCAAACTTCCACGGACAACCACAGTTTATATATGTCATTTTATACATTGGGATTACTGCCTCAATCTGTGCCTCCCAGGCTGAAAAGGATGGAGGGGAAGAATCTATCCATTTCATGAGTATTTCTTTTTTGGCATAGAAAAGAAGGAAGGAAATTAGTAATTTAAGATGATATGGCCTCTGCTCATCGTCATGTATCCCCAGCAACGCCATAGCCGGTAAGAGCGGAATAGAGGTCTGCAGTCTGGAGTTAATTTCACCTATTATCTTAGTCCAGAATAGTGCAACGACTGGGCACTCCCAGAACATATGTATAAATGTGCCTATATGAATTTTGCATTTAGGACACATGGGGTCTCTCTCAGGGAATATGCGATGGAGTCTCTGCGGGGTATAGTAGATCCTGTGTATAAATTTAACTTGAATCAGTTTGTCATTGGATGCTATCACCAATTTCGGGCCATACTCTAAACAGTCCTCCCATCCCTCTCTATCCAATGACGGAATATCAGCCCTCCATCTTTCCCATAGTTCATTTATCTTGGGGGAATCCCTTCCCAGTAACGCATTATAAAGAGAGGATAGGGGTTTAATCAAGTCTCCAGGAGATAGGAGATCTTCAATGGGATCCGTCTGTAACAGGGGGGTTTGCGGGAATTGAGCCCTGGCCGCATGTCTCAGCTGTATGTACCGAAACCCCATCCAACGGGGCAACCCAAATTTAGCCGTAAGCTCATGCAAGGAGAGCAGTTGTCCCCCAGACATTACGTGTTCCAACGTGGTTACACCATATCTGGCCCACACCTGTGGGTCCGGTATCATACGAAAGTGTTTAAGTCGTGGGTTTCCCCATAAGGGATGAGCTGGAGATAATTGGCCAGGTCTCAAATATCTGCGCCTAGCCGCCTCCCATACCCTCCAAGTTGCCCTAGTAGGCCCAGGGACCCCACAATATGCCCTGGGTCCTCTATAGGGAAAGTTCCGAAGGTCCGTCAGTGAACCCAGGATATTCGCCTCGAGACAGGTTGCCACATTGGATCTAGAACCCTGGAACCACCAGTGCACCGTCACCAACATGGCTGCCCAAAAATATATCTGGAAATCTGGGAGAGCAAGTCCGCCCAAATCTGCAGGTAAACACAACGTAGTGCGTGCCAACCTAGGGTTCCCCCCCGACCAAATAAAGGATCCCACTATACGGTCAATGTCCTTAAAGAACGAGACGGGGACCCAAACCGGACAATTCCTAAACAAATAGTTAAATTTGGGCAATATTATCATTTTAAGGAGACTAATGCGACCCAGAAGATTCAGAGGAAGACTCTCCCAGGCAGCACATTTCGAACGTAGGGTGTTCAGGACAGGGGTCAGATTTTTTATAATAAAATCAGAGGGATTTCTAGTGATCACAACACCAAGATATTTAAATTCCCTAACCCTTTGTAACGGGGAGGAGAGGGGCCCAGAGTTAGCTCCATCATCTATAAAAAATAGGACTGATTTGGTCCAATTTATTTTAACTCCCGAGAGTGCACCAAAACTGTCAAAAATATGCAAGGCAGCTTGAAGAGAGGGCCCAGCATCGTTTAGGTACAATAACGCGTCATCGGCATATAGGGAGAGGCGCTCTTCCATCATACCCACCCGCAGGCCCCGAACGTCCGGTGCACTCCTAATGGCAATTGCCAGGGGCTCCAGCGCCAGGGCGAACAGGCTGGGGGAGAGCAGGCATCCCTGCCTCGTACCGCGAAACAAGTCAAAGGAGTCTGAGACCCAATTTATAGTGCGAACCCATGCTCGGGGGGAGCGGTACAGCAATCGTACTCCGTGAATAAACTTGGGACCAAATCCGAATCTACGTAAAGTCTCCCATAAAAATTTCCATTCGACGGAGTCGAAAGCCTTCTCGGCATCTAAAGAGGCAATAACCCTGGACCCCGTGTTGTCATGCGATGTTGCTAAGTTTAAAAATAGGCGCGTAATATTTATATCTGTACCCTTTCCTGGCATAAATCCTGTCTGGTCTATACCCACTAGATCTTCTATTACATGAGAAAGTCGGGTGGCCAAGACCTTAGCAAAGATCTTGGCGTCGACATTAAGCAACGAGATGGGCCGGTACAATGCGCAATCAAGAGGGTCCTTTCCTGGTTTAGGAACCAGAACAATAACCGCCTCATTCATTGAGTCAGGTAGGGCTGGCAGAGTTGCAAATTTAGAGAGCAGTGAAGTCAGCTTAGGGGCCAATAATTCAGAAAAATTGGTGTAAAATTCAGATGGTAACCCATCTGCACCCGGGGCCTTCCCTCCCCTAAGGTGTCCCATGGCAACTTGGATCTCCTCAAGTGTGACGTCAGCCTCCAGCCCCTCCCTTGCTTCCTCAGACAAAACAGGGATAGACAGGGAGTCAAAAAATGAGGACATGGATGAGTCCGCTGCAACATCTCTTGAGGAGTAAACCTCCTGAAAGTATTCTCGAAAACGGTCATTAATATTACCAGGGGCGGTGAGGATCTGACCAGTATTGTCTCTAATGGAACCTATGGGGGTAGAGGGTATGTTACCTTTAGCCAGCCATGCAAGGAGCTTCCCATTTTTACCACCATGTTCGAACACCCGCTGAGCAGAGTACAGCAAGGCCTTGTCCGTCTGGGCCATCCTAAGAGTGGATAGGTCACGCAGAGCCCTTTTCCACGCCCTATACCGGTCCTCCCCAGGAGCAGAAACATATTCAGCCTCCAACCTACCAGCCAATGCCTCCAGCTCATCTATGGAGCGAGTAGAGTCACGCTTGAGCCGAGTGATACTATGCCCATACTCCCCACGTATCCAAGCTTTAAAGGAGTCCCATACAACAGAAGGGGCAGCTGATTCAGCATTGTCTGTCCAGAAATTGCAGATAGAGGCCATTAGGGGTTCCAACAATCTCTCATCATTAGCCCAAAAACCTGGATAAGCGCCACAGGCGAGTCCCCGGTGGAACAGACAGCGTCAGTGTCAAACATAATGGTGCATGGTCTGAAATTCCCCTGGCCCCAGGGATTTTTAATTGGCCATCCCGTCCTAAAGTTATTGAGGCCTCCATTCCCTCTCTATCCCCTTCTGTGAGAACTGGTACCCCCATACTCCTAAAAAAGTATCCATTTCCTCCTCCCCATCTACTCCCCGTGACTTATACAGTGTGCCATAGTATTTTCTAAACATATCTGTAATCTCTAATGTATGATAAGAAATCTCTCTTTTTACAGTCCTAATCACCAGTATAGCCAAGGGGGAGGAGTTAGTTCTCACTAGTCCCACACTTTCCCCTTCTTCTAAAGCCGATTGCTTCTGAAAAAGTTGTTTATTTTTCACTTTCCTTATTACTGCTACTCTATAGTCCTGTTGCTTATTTAACCATAGTTTTTGCTTCTCTGGTGTTGGGTCCTCTATATATTGTTTCTCTGCCTTCTCCAGCTCCCTCCTGATACTTTCCTCCCACTTCCTGGATCTCTTCTTGATTTCTGCCATCCGCTGAATCAGGATACCACTAAGAAATGCCTTCAAGGCGTCCCACATCACCCCCGCCATCACCGCACCTTCGTTAAATACCACAAATTCTTTTAATTTCATCATTACCTCCTCTGGTTCACCCATTAGTTCTAACCAAATTGGCTCAGCTTCCAAGACCTGGGGGTCTATCCCCTCCCAGTTTCACCGACACTACCATTAACAAGTGGTCCGAAACCCCCCTTGGCAGATATACTATGTCTTTTACCTGTTGTAATGCTTCCCCATTCCCCAGGACCATATCGACCCTGGAGAATGTGGAATAGGAAGTTGAAAAACAAGAATATTGCTGCTTATCTGGGTTCCGTGCTCTCCATGCATCAAACAACCCTGCTTCTTCTAGAAATTGGTACAACCGTCCCTCAGCTATATTATGCAACTGAACTCCTGGTGGAAACCTATTCATACTTTTATCAAGGACCTCATTAAAATCTCCCACTACTATGACCGGGGTATCAACTTTATCCAACATAAATTCCATTATGCTATACATGATTTCTAGTTTAAATGGCGGGGGAATATAAACATTGGCCAAGACATACATCGTATTCTCTATTGAGCAGTGAAGAAAAATATAATGGCCCATTTCATCTATACTGATCTGCCAGCAGGAGAAAACTACTCCCCTTTTCACCATTATACTCACCCCTCTAGAATAAGAGGAGTACACCGAGAGATATTGGCATTTTTACTTCAAAGATGTGTCATGGTAACCTTTGTCAGGTGAGTCTCCTGCAGGCAGACCAGCCCTACCCCGTTCATTTCTTGCATCGAGAATACAGCAGTCCTCTTAGCTGGATTACCCAGCCTCCCGACATTCCAGGAGCCTATATTAAGTACCTTAGACTGCATATGGAAAAAAGGAGGAGAAAAAAGAAAAGAACATAACATTTAAATCAAAAAAGTGCAATACTTTATGAACCTCAATTGCCCTCTGTACTTCAGTACCCTCCAAGCATTGTCTCCTACATTTTACCATAAATGTGATCTCCTCTTCTGTGACAACTTCAAGTGCATCTTACTATACATCCTACTAATAGTTGTATCCTGCTGGATTGTGTATAGTTAAAGAAGAGGAAACGTTTTCAAATACTCCAAGGGCTGTGTGTAATGACAAGATATTCAATTCTCACCAAGTGTGAAGCAATAGTACTAATATCCTATTTAGTGAATCTGAGACTATGCCCACAGCCTGCAGGTAATACTCATGATTAGTCCTTAGTACACACATGTAGCTTGTATAATAGCTCCACAATCATTGGTTAATACAATATTTCCCAAGGCAGGCAGGTGACTCATTGAGCTGCAGTTCATAAAATATAGATCCACTGCATTGTAGTCCAGCCAAGCCTATACCTGACTGTAGGCCATTCCTGGAGTACGTGTTCAAAGACACTTTCAGGCAGGTGACTCAGTGAGTTGCAGTTCATTTTACATATATATATATATATATAGTCTAGCCAAGCCTATACCTGACTGTAGGCCATTCCCGGTGTACTGTTTTTAGTAAACTTCAGGCGTTGTTTTGCTAATCTAATTGTACAGTATGTCTGGAAGGCCACCAAGGAGAGGCAGACACTCACAGACCACTAAAAGAGGGCAAGCAGGCTCTGTGTCTACAGCCAACAGTGCTGGTCGTAGACACGGTGCATCCTCAGCACATGGCTATGGGACACGCTTGTCCTTTTTTTCGCCAGCTGGCTGTGTTGAGCCACAACATGCAGAAGAGTTGGTAGAGTGGATGACCAAGCCATCCTCAACCTCCTCATCCTCTGTCACCTCAGAGTACTTGCCAGTGCAGCTGCCAAAGCGGCCTCTTCCATCGGTTCAATGTCATCAGTCACTCCTTCCCTAGCCCCACCATCATGCCCTGAGGAGTCCCCTGAACTATTCGACCACAATGTAGGGTACATACTGCAGGAGGATGTGCAGCGTCTTAAATGATGGTACCCAGGTTGAGGATGAAGGCAGTAACGTGAGCCCAGAGAGAGGGGGTGCCCAAGAAGGACAAGAAACTGGCAGTCATGTACCCCCAGCTGCAGCACACTGCCAGGTTTGCTCCAGTGGTGAGGAGGGAGGGGATGATGAGGTCACTGACTCTACGTAGGTGCCTGATAGAAGAGAGGAGGAAAAGGAGGAGGAGGCACATCTCCGAGGCAGGATGCCCTCCAGGGGCCAGCTTAAGGGAAGGCCATCAGACTGCTTCGCAATGCAGAGCTCCGCATGTGCAGGGCACTACTGACTCCATGCGGTTTTCCAAAAGTTTTTTGGTGTGGGCCTTTTTTGATACGTGTGCAGCAGGTCGCACTGTTGCTGTTTGCATCATATGTCTGAAGCTTATCAAGCGTGGCCAAAACAGCAGCCGCTTGGGCACCACATGCTTGACCAGACATATGTCGAGCTCCCATTCATTCCGTTGGCAACAGTACTTAAAAGACCCACACCAAAGAACAAGGCAGACCTCTCCTTGCTCCTCATCAGCTGGGATCTCCAACCCCACTATAACTTGAGTCCTCTCAGAGACCTGCACTGAGAGGAATGAAGGTGTAGAAATTCAGTCCCAGCCATCCACATACTCAGCGGCTGAATGCTAGTTTGGCTAAATTGCTAGCACTCCAACTGTTGCCTTTTTAGCTGGTAGACTCCGCACATTGTGGAATGTGCGGTACATCAGTGACAGGTTCCCAAACGCCAATTTTTTTCTCGGAAGGCCATTCCATCTCTCTACCGACATGTGGAAGGCAATGTCTTGACCTCATTGGACAGGGCAGTCAGTGGTATGGTGCAATTTACCGCTGACTCATGGTCCAGCAGGCTTGGACAGGGATGTTACCTTTCTTTCCCGGCGCACTGGGTAACCCTGCTGGGAAGGATGCAGGACAGGGTGCAGTATTGTTGGAGCTTGTTCTGCCACCACGCCTCCAAAATGCTGACAGTGGTGATTCTGCCACACCTCTCTCCTCCACCCCCTCCTCTTCTTCTTCCTCTATGGTCTCTTCCTGTGCAGATTTGTCCTCAGAACCAGCGGTGCTCCATAGGTGTTCAAGGGGCTACGCAAGCACTCAGGCAAAAAGATGTCATGCGGTGCTTGTGTTGGTCTGCTTAGGGTACAGGAGCCACACTGGGGCAGAGATTCTGGCAGCTCTGCAGGGGCAGGCTCAGAGGTTGTTGACGCCATGACAGCTTCAGCCAGGAATGGTGGTTTGCGACAATGGCACCAACCTCCTCTCTGCCCTCTGACAGGGACACTTGACCCATGTTCCCTGTTTGACTCACGTCCATAATTTGCTAGTGCAGCAGTTCTTGTGCAGGTACCCGGGCTTACAGGATCTCCTGAAAAAAGGAATGCAACCTGCCCAAGAACCGCCTCATCTGTGACATATACATATGTACGTGATCACCTGCGCACATCTGTACATGATCATTTCCACACATATGTCTGTGATCACACAAACCAATTATTATACACTTAACAGGATTTTTTTTTATCAAAAACATGTAGCAGAATACATTTTGGCTTAAATTTATGACAAAATTCGATTTTATTGGATTTCTTTTAAAACAGAAAGAAGAAAATATTGTTTTTTTTCCAAATTTCCGCTATTTTTGCGCTTATATCGCAAAAAAAAAATGGAGTCGTGAATAAATATCACCAAAAGAAAGCTCTATTTGTGCAAACAAAATGATAAAAATTTCATTTGGGTACAGCGTAGCATGACTGAGTAATTGTCATTAAAAGTGCGAGAGCGCTGAAAGCTGAAAATTGGTCTGGGAAGGAAGGGGGAGAAAGTGCCCAGTATTGAGGTGGTTAAGCATCATTAATATCACTGCTCCCGAAAAAACTACCGTTTTTAAAACTTTTTTTTCCATTGATACATGTCCCCTGGGGCAGCACCTGGGTCCCCAAACCCTTTTTAGGACAATAACTTGCATATTAGCCTTTCAAATTAGCACTTTTGATTTCTCACGTTCGAGTCCCATAGATTTTAACAGTGTTCGAATGTTCGCGCAAACTTTTGCTCCGTTCGCATGTTCTGGATGCGGACTGAACCGGGGGGTGTTCGGCCCATCCCTACTTTAAACCATAAAAATACAAAAGGAATTAGCAGTCCAAAAGCTGGATTAAAGCATCTAAGATAATTTTAATTGTTGGTAAAAAAAATGCCATAAAAAAAGAGCCAAAATGGTTCGAAGGCAACACCACCTCTCCTTCAACAGGTCAACAAGAATAAGCATAAAACATAGCCATTATGATAAAAAATTATGTCTAAATATGCATGAGAATATATACCACAATTTCTAGAACATCCCAAAATAACAAGTTGTCACATGAACGTCAGTTGTCTTAACGGAATTAGAAATAGTAAAGGATGAAAATTATATACATAGTAAAACATCAAACAAAGAAAGAAGATATATAAAATGTAAAGTATAGTCTACGCAGTTTGATGAATCATTGCAGCAGCAACTTTTGGTGCTGGCATCTTTGTCTAAAGGAAAGCACCAAAGTTATAAGCTCTGAATTGGGAGATCAGTCTATACTTTCTTTAAAACTACTAATGTTTTAGACATATGCACACACTTCCCAGTAGAGTCAATGCTTCCCCTGCTGATGACAAAGGTTGCAATGTATGACCTGATTATAGCTCACATATGCAACAGCTCTGTTTTCCTCTGTATGTATTTTAAATGCCAATGTGCTATACTTCAGTGTTATCCCCCAGTGTGCAGAAAGCACAGGCAGGAAACAAATCAACCACTGGAGCACCAACTCCCACGCAACTCATTTATCTGAAAGTGCAGCCCAGCATTACATATGTTAAGCAGCATAAAAAAAGAAAGGCCTAAATATAGGAAAGATGAGGGCAATGTCTTTGACACTCTTGCTATGTGGTCTTTGGTTCTGGATAGATTTGTTAAAAGGAAAGAAGTTCATAAAGAAATGTAGTGGCTGGAGGCAACACAGTGGCTAAGTTAGCTTATCTGCTTGGCGGCACTAGGGTCATTGGTTTGAATCCCAACCATGGCACCACCTGCCTGGAGTTTGCAATTTTTCCCTATCCCTGCGTGGGTTTCCTCTGGATACTCCGGCCTCCTCCCATCCTCCAAAGACATGCTGGTAGTTTTATTGGCTCACATTTAAAATGGCATATATATATGTATGAATGTGAGTTATGGACCTTTGATTGTAAGCTCTGCGAGGGCATGGACTGTTAGGAGTGTAACACACAGAGACACACACACACACACATAAATATATACACAGTATATACATTTTTTATTATTATTATTATACAGGATTTATTCAGTGCCAACAGTTTGCGCAGCACAACATGAGGGCAGGCAGTTCACTTATAATACAAATCAATACAGGAGGGATACATACACACACACACACATAAAAGTGAGTACACCCCTCACATTCTTGTAAATATTTTATTATATCTTTTCATGTGACAACACTGAAGAAATGACACTTTGCTACAATGTAAAGTAGTGAGTGTACAGCTTGTATACCAGTGTCAATTTGCTGTCCCCTCAAAATAACACAGCTATTAATGTCTAAACCGGTGGCAACAAAAGTGAGTACACCCCTAATTGAAAATGTCCAAATTGGGTCTAATTAGCCATTTTCCCTCCCCGATGTCATGTGACTCATTAGTGTTACAAGGTCTCAGGTGTGAATGGGGAGCAGGTGTGTTAAATTTGGTGTTATCACTCTCGCTCTCTTATACTGGTCACTGGAAATTCAACATGGCACCTCATGGCAAAGAACTCTCTGAGGATCTGAAAAAAAAAATTGTTGCTGTACATAAAGATGGCCTAGGCTATAAGAAGATTGCCAAGACCCTTAAACTGAGCTGCAGCACAGTGGCTGGCCAAGACCACACAGCGGTTTAACAGGACAGGTCCCACTCAGAACAGGCCACGCCATGGTCGACCAGGGAAGTTGAGTGCACGTGCTCAGCGTCACATCCAGAGGTTGCCTTTGGGAAATAGACATATGAGTGCTGCCAGCATTGCTGCAGAGGTTGAAGGGGTGGGGGGTCAGCCTGTCAGTCCTCAGACCATACGCCGCACACTGCATCAAAATGGTCTGCATGGCTGTCGTCCCAGAAGGAAACCTCTACTAAAGATGATGCACAAGAAAGCCCGCAAACAGTTTGCTGAAGACAAGCAAACTAAGGACAGGGTTTACAGGAACCATGTCCTTTGGTCTGTTGAGATCACGATAAACTTATTTGGTTCAGAGGGTGTCAAGCGTGTATGGCGGCAACCAGGTGATGAGTACAAAGACAAGTGTGTCTTGCCTAAAGTCATGCATGGTGGTGGGCGTGTTATGGTCTGGGGCTGCATGAGTGCTGCCGGCACTGTAAAGCTACAGTTCATTGAGGGAACCATGAATGCCAACATGTACTGTGACATACCGAAGCAGAGCATGATCCCCTCCCTTCTGAGACTGGGCCGCAAGGCAGTATTTCAACATGATAATGACCCCAAACACACCTCCAAGATGACCACTGCCTTGCTAAAGAAGCTGAGAGTAAAGGTGATGGACTGGCCAAGAATGTCTCCAGACCTAAACCCTATTGAGCATCTGTGGGGCACCCTCAAATGGAAGGTGGAGGAGCGCAAGGTCTCTAACATCCACCAGGAATGTGGAAGAGGACTCCAATGGCAACCTGTGAAGCTCTGGTGAACTCCATGCCCAAGAGGTAGAGCTGCATGATTAATCGTAAAAAAATTGTGATCTTGATTTAACCCCCCCTCACGATCTCTATGCAGAATTTCCCAATTCATTCATGTAACAAATGTAGAGAGTTCTCTGCTCACTCGGCTGTCAAAAGAAAAACCGGGCAGCCTGACAAGTTTTTCACAACATTGTCTGGCTGGTAGATAACTAGAAACATTGTAACTTTTCGTTCTTAGATCAAAGGGGTGAAGTTCTGTGTGTATTTAAGGGAAATTTAACCACTTAAAGCCTAAACCATTTTCTGACATTTGTTTCTTACAAAGTTAAAATCTGTATTTTTTGCTAGCAAATTACTTGGAACCCCCAAACATTATATATATACATATATATATATATATATATATATATATATATACAGTATATATATATATATATACAGTATATATATATATATATATATATATATATATATATATATATATATATATATATATATATATATGGAATAAAATGGCGATTGTTTGTCACACTGTATTTGCGCAGCGGTCTTTCAAACACAATTTTTTGGGAAAAAATACACTTTATTGTATTAAAAAAAAATAAACAGTAAAGTTAGCCCAATTTTTTGGTATAATGTGAAAGATGACGTTACGCCGTGAGAATCGTGAGAGAATCCTGATCTTTATTCTAAGCAAAAAAATCTTGATTCTCATTTTAGCCAGAATCGTGCAGCTCTACCAAGAGGGTTAGGGCAGTGCTGGAAAATAATGGTGGCCACACAAAATATTGACACTTTGGGCCCAATTTGGACGGCCAGTATGGTGGCCTGAATTTATGGGAGGAGCCCGGGGGGTATTTAAGCAGCCCGCTCACCTGTGGTGCTTGTCGGTTTCCTGTGCGCGATATACGTCACTAGGCCGACTATTCGAATACCAGCGTCTGCAAGTTCTTGTCTCGCAAGTTCCCGCATTCGCAATTCCGTGCTCGAGAGTTTCGAAGTCCGTGTTACCGATTCGTAGTTCGTACCACGCGTCTGGCTCAGCTGTCGCAGGTAGGGTCCCGTCGGACTTTTGTTTTCACGCATTGTTAGATATCATGTCACTAAACCGTGATATCAAGCTTACGAATCACTCGCAAATTTCACAAACGTTACCGCAATGCATACCGCTCGCACTATCGTTATGTTACCATTTCTCGTTATTTTAAAAAACCCCCGATGCACGGATTCGTTACGGCATGCCCCAGGGCTCGGCCTCATTTCTGAAACATGCTCCAGAGTCCAGATCGTAGCTAGTCGCAGATATCGGGCGACTGATCCGCATCTCTGTCATGGGAACTAATACCATTCATTTCACTCCCACATGGCATCACCGTTTTCGAAACCAGTCGCATCCGAGATGCACTGATTCATTACGTAATGCCTCAGTTATTTCGGCCGTATCCATACCTATACCAGAGCTCGGTTCGTTGCCAGTCGCAAATGCGGCATAACCAATTCGAGCCTCGGTCAAGTTGAAAACATTTCTATCATTTCGTTGTTTCATACTGCGCTCCGATTCGAATCCAGATGCATCAAACATGCACCGATTCGTTCCGGTGTGCACCAATGGTTTTCCGATTGCCTCATTTCAGTACATGCTCCAGAGCCCGGTTCGCGGTCGGTCGCAGTCACGGCACGACCAAGCTGGATCTCTGTCATGGCAAGAGATTTCACTCATTTCATAATCAAGGCAAACATTTCAAATCATTTCATTGTCACTAAGATTGCAATACAAGTCACTGCTTCAAGTTAGCCAGCAAACCCTTCACGAATTATCAATTTCGTTTTCCCCCAGGTCAGTCAAAGCTCAGTAGGTCCACCCTGCACCAGGTTGGACGATATCCCCCCCGGGTAAAAAAAAAAAGGGGAGAATACAAGTTGGGTAAGTATGGCTCAGGGAAACAAAGCAAACTTGAAATTCATGTCACCCCCAATAGGTTACAGTCAACCAAAATACACGATCTGAAGGACAGGATATCGTTACCATATCAACCATGTCCCAGGCCGGCAGCGAAGCAGCGAAGACCTCACGGCCCCCCAGTCACCTTCTCCGGTCTCAGAGAGCAGCAGCGTGCAGTCCCTCGGAGGATGGACTATTCCCAAGTTGACGGCAGAGCTAAGACGCAGAGGCGTGCCCTTCCCCGCTACAGCCAGGAAAGGCGAGCTCTTCAAGCTCCTCTTCACCCCACCAGCTGCAGCAGGACCCAGTACCCAGCAGGCATCTCTCCAGTCGATATCCTCGGCCATCTCACAACTTCACACTATGGTGTCATCCCTCTCTACCTCGGTCACGGACATACAAACCAGAGTGGCACTCCTGGAGGCTCGGCCAGCCGTGGCTATTCCCGACCCAACCGTAACCCAACCTTTAACACCCCTTCCTGCAGGTACCACAGGCTGGAGCCCCATTATCTACCCCTCCCATTTGGTGCCAACCAACATCAGGAAGGACATCTTGGACGGCAGGGACGTCAACCTGGCCTCTCTCCTGATTTCTGTCCACGATCTGGCAGAAAATAAGGCCTATTCCCGAGGTGACATATCGGTGGTCCCTAAAGCCAAAGACCCCAGACTGAACCGGAAATTATCTGTCCCAGAGTTCACCCTGGCCTTTGGCATGCTGAGAGATGTCCTGTGTTCAGCCGCTCCCAGCAGAAGGGAAGAGCTGGACTTATACCTCCATACGGTAGTAGACTTGGGCTACAAGTATGGAGGATTTTCTTTTTACGACTACCACCGTTCCTTTTCCGCAAAGGCGGCAGCCAGGCTCACACAGTTTCAAACAACAACAAACTGGAGTCTCATGGACACAGAGCTGTTCTGCCGCCATTTTGCCAGCTTACGCTCACCCCTGTGTGCGATTTGCCAGTCCTCCACGCACACTGCCACCTGGTGCGCCAATGCGACAATCAGACGTCCCTTCGAATTTCCCTCCACCTCCGGTGCACTTCAGGGTCAGTCGGCCCCTGAACAAACGCCTCAGGTGGACAAATTCAGACGCCCAGTCCGTACCATGGGAGGGGCAGCCATCTGCAATAATTACAACTATGGGTCCTGCAACTTCAGTCAGTGCCGCCTACTCCACATCTGCACCTTATGCCAAAGACCGCACCCAAGAAAACTTGTGCGAGGTTAAACAACAAAAGAGGGCATGACTAAGCCGGATCAACATCTGGTGGCTAGGACTCTACCTCACCTCACACCCCACCCCCTCCCTGGCCACCTACCTTATCCAGGGGTTCACAGTAGGGTTTCACATCGGCCTCATTTCTTTACCCCACAGTACCTACGAATGTGGGAATCTTCGTTCAGCGGCCATTGACGAACAAGCCATAGATCGCCTCTTACAGGCAGAAGTAGACCGAGAGTTCGTTATAGACCCCTTCACTCAGCCCCCTTTCAGCACCTGAAGAGTCAGCCCTATTGGGCTTGTCAAGGGCAAGTTCACAAATAAATTACGTTTGGTGTACGACCTGTCTGCGCCTCATTCTTCACACATTCCCAGTCTCAATTCTCTGATCCTCTCCGAAGAATTCTCCCTAAAATATTCTTCCGTGGACATGGCAATCCAAGCAGTCATCAAAGCAGGTACAGGTGCCTGGCTCTCCAAAGCCGACATCTCGGATGCCTTCAAGCTCCTGCCTATCCACCCATCCCTTTGGTGCTGGCATGGCATCAAGTGGAAGGAGGCATACTATTTTGCCACAAAACTGACGTTTGGTTTCGAAGAGTAGCCCTTGGCTCTTCGACACATTTGCTCAGTCCCTCGCTTGGATACTCTTACACAAGGCTCAGTGCCAAGAAGTCATCCATTACCTGGACGACTTCCTATTAATAGAACCACCCAGCAGGCCCCCAGGAGACCTCGACAAACTCAGAGTGGTATTTGGAAATCTCAATGTTCCCATCGCCGAGCACAAAGTCGACGGCCCAGCACACAACATCACCTTTCTCGGGGTCAACTTAGACACCTGCACTATGCAGGCCAGTCTCCCCCTCGACAAACTAACCCGCATTAGAGCGGTCCTTCACAAATTCACCCACACCAAGGGGTGTACCAAAAAGCAGCTGCAATCTCTCCTGGGAATGCTTAATTTCGCCATGCGAATTATTCCACAAGGCCGCACCTTCGTGTCACGTCTGCTGAGATTCCTGTCAGAAACACAAGACCCCGATCAGATCCTGAATCTAGACAACGCAGCAATAGCGGACCTATCTATGTGGGAGGAATTCCTGTCCGCCTGGAATGGCATATCCCTATTTATACCCATGGTTTCGGCCCTTTCACCCCAGGTGGTGACAGACGCTGCAGCTTCCACAGGTTTCGCTGCAATTTTTGGCCACCAATGGTTTTCAGGACCCTGGCCTCAACAGATACTGTTGATACCCGGCTTTACCCAAACATCTTCCCTCTTCGAACTCTATCCCATAGTGGCAGCTGCACAGCTCTGGGGTCATCATTGGACAGGGCAAACTGTGGTCTTCACCACCGACAATCAGGCCACGGCAGACATTATCAACAAAGGCAGGTCCAAGTCCCTAGCAGTCATGTCCTTCCTGCGCAGATTGGTACAACTGTCTTTACAGCATCAGTTTAACATCCACTGTTCATTTATTCCAGGCAGATACAATTTAGCTGCTGACGCACTGTCACGTTTTAATTACACCTCCTTTTTCAAACAGGTTCCTGGAGCCGATCCAGTGTCAGCCCCTATCCCTGTCTGGTCACAACTGACCCTGGACTAGTTCAACATTTACAAGGAGCAACGCAGCTCATCAATCACTCGCTCTCCCATAACACACTCAAAGCCTACCAGACAGCTTGAAAGGCGTTCAATAAATTCCTGACACCCTGCTGCAAAGGACCAACAGATGTCAAACAGGTACTGGCCTTCATTTCATACTGCCACACTCAGCTGGCCTTATCTTACAATACCATTCGGCTATACCTAGCCGGCATACAACATTTCTTGACTCTTGAAGACCCCGCAAAATCTTCACTGTTCTCATCACACGCTATACGAGCCATCCTAAGGGGCATTCAGAAACAACAACCAGCGATTAGCACCAAGCGCTTACCCATTACGGGGCCCATCTTCAGGGATATGTCGACCATCCTGGCTACTTCTCCATTCGGTCTTCTCCCCAGCACGGTCCGACAAGCAGCCATATATTTGGCTTACTACGGGTTCTTGCGACCTGGTGAGTTCACCTGTAACAACCCCGCAGACCAAGTACTGTGTAGACGGCACTTGGCCCGCTACCAAGACCGTTTCGTCCTTCACCTCGAAGTTTCTAAAACCCAGCAAACAGGCTCTGGAGTGGACATTCACCTCTACAAAAACAATAACAGCTGGTGTCCAGTCACCGTACTCAACCGTCTCCTGTCACTCCTGCCTGAACAACCGTATACCAGTCCTCTTCTACCATTCCCAGTTAAACCCTTAAGCGCCTGTCAGTTTGTGAAACACATAAGGATACTTCTCCGCAATCTTCACCTTAACCCGAGTCAGTACTCTGGACACTCCTTTCATATCAGAGCAGCCTCCGTAGCATCCCACCACGGGGTCCCAGACCATGTCATCAAAAGGCTAGGCAGGTGGAAATCAGCCTGCTTCGCCGGTATATCCCCAATCCTCAAGTAGAGATGGCACAAGCATTTTCCAAATTGGCTCAATGAATAACTGAAAACCAATAAAATATTATACCCCTACCTGAATGTTTTTGCCCCCTTATTTTGGCATACCGGCCATTAGACCAAGGCACACTTTCAGGTCCATTTCATATGGTAAGTACACACTTCCAGGTCTATTTCCGATGGTAAGTCTTATGTTAACTATAAATGTTATCTATGTCCATATCGGACATAGGGCTCCAACCATAAGTAGGAAGGCCAGTATGGTGGCCTGAATTTATGGGAGGAGCCCGGGGGGTATTTAAGCAGCCCGCTCACCTGTGGTGCTTGTCGGTTTCCTGTGCGCGATACCCACCCTCCCATCCCCATTTCACAGCATTTCTCAACTATTCATTTCTCTTTACAGAATAATCATTTCTTAAACCAGGGTATGCCCCCTTATTTTGGCATACCGGCCATTAGACCAAGGCACACTTTCAGGTCCATTTCATATGGCAAGTTCACACTTCCAGGTCTATTTCCGATGGTAAGTCTTATGTTAACTATAAATGTTATCTATGTCCATATCGGACATAGGGCTCCAACCATAAGTAGGAAGGCCAGTATGGTGGCCTGAATTTATGGGAGGAGCCCGGGGGGTATTTAAGCAGCCCGCTCACCTGTGGTGCTTGTCGGTTTCCTGTGCGCGATACCCACCCTCCCATCCCCATTTCACAGCATTTCTCAACTATTCATTTCTCTTTACAGAATAATCATTTCTTAAACCAGGGTATGCCCCCTTATTTTGGCATACCGGCCATTAGACCAAGGCACACTTTCAGGTCCATTTCATATGGCAAGTCCACACTTCCAGGTCTATTTCCGATGGTAAGTCTTATGTTAACTATAAATGTTATCTATGTCCATATCGGACATAGGGCTCCAACCATAAATATATAAATATATATATATATATATATATATATATATATATATATATATATATATATATATGCGCAAATTGTCCGTGCTGTATACAATTCATACCTGTAATAAAAAAATACAGTTTCTTGATAAAGAAAACACTCCAGATAGTCCAACAATAACCTACCATAGCCTTCAGCTATTCAATATGGACTCTCTTGTTTACTAGAAATCCCAGGATTTAAGGAGGAAACACTCGCTTATGTCTGTACTGTGAAACTTCCAGACAAGCAAAAACAGTTTTTGAATAGAAAATCAGTGTTGTAATGGGACTGCAAGATACTGCAGACAGTTTCTCGCAGTTGTCATCTGTTTATCAAACTGTCATTGGTTGTTTGGTTCCTGTGTTCAGAAGAACAATTGTACGTATTTTTACCTCTTCTTATGGATGAGAGGTAAAGAGGTCAAAAGAACCCCTTCACCATACAATCAGGGGCAGCAGAAGCAAAGGGTGCTACCCCTGGGTTAAGAAGTGGAGTAAAAGCTCTCCCCTATTCCCACACCACTACCAATAATTTTCTCTAGATTCACAGGCAGAATGGTTTAGGAAAAAATGTATATTATTTGGCAACACAAGGCTCACGACACCATGAGGTACTAGTTCCAAATCTGAATTTTTTCAAGGCTGCAATTGTGTCATTTTTGCGCAACCTCCCAAAAACTTTACACACAAGTGAGTAAAAACATCACAAACTCTGAAAAAGTGGTTTATGTATGATCGGTGTATATAATGAATGACTTGCTTGCATAAACAATACATAATAGAAAAGTACTTCTGAAATGTTATCGTTACAAAAATAGAATCACTAAAAAGTGTCAGAAAAGTGCAATGATTAAAATAATCACCCTTGTGAAAGTCCTATATGATGCTGTAATAGTCATAACAATGGGGACAATAGTGGCAACTAGCCAGTTCCTGAGCACTGATCATTCAGTGGAGTTTAAACTTGAAGATATAGAGGTATTGTTTCAAAGCAGGGGGGCAAGTCATGCTACAATAAAAGGCCAATTATTTTTAGCTCAGGTTTTTCTGGTCCTATCCATATGGTGGACTGCTCATGTTGATGAAGTTGTTTTGTTCTATCCACGCATATGTTAAATAATGCAATACAAGCATGCAAACTATGTACTGTTTTACAGTTTGCATACAGATTTCTAGCATGAGAAACAATTCTGTGTACGTGGGCTTGTATACAACCAGCTACTGTCATGATCAGGTGATGTTTTTAAAGGAAAAAGATTATGATAGAAAGATAAAAGTTTACATTGTTATCAACTAGTTTTATTTTGGAAAAGTAGAACATGGCTGTCCAATTACACTTGTTCATTTTCACCCTAATTAGGTTTACAGGATTCGAATCTTGAAATGTTTTTTCTGGAGGGCCACCCATCCACTGTGGCAGAGTTCCATCATGTCTATAGGGAGTGGAAATGTTTGTGCCACAAACACATGGACAAAATAGTGGTAGCCAAGCTTAATAGTAAAGACATACATTATGTTTGGTGGAAGCATACGGGAACCAGGGAATGGCGAGAGTACCCCAAATCATATTTCTACCTCCAACTTTACAGACTACTGCTGTGTACAGTTGGTAAAAATTCTTACCGTGTTTATAATTTTAAAGTGCAAAAAATGCTAATGTTATAATGGATGTCTGCCTATATTTGCTATTTTGTCCAGTTTATAATATACAGTATACGATGTTCACTTGCTAATGTTCTGGTAACTAGTTATATGAAAACGCTAAACTACACTGGTGACAGTATGTAAAAAAAAATAACAATTGATTTCTTCACGTAATTTCTTCACGTTCCAAAAAATTGTGACAAAAAAATTAAACTTCAAAAAACTTGCCTCTTATTTAATACCTTGGACTGTTTCCAGAAAAGGGTAATTTGGGGGATATTTGTACTGCCCTGCCGTTTTCGGGCCTCAGGAAATAAGATGGCCATCAGTACATCAGGATTGATTGATTTTCAGACATATACCATAGTTTGTGGACCCTTTCCTACGGACTAAATAATAAACACGCATTTGGGTTATATTCACCAAGGATATGTAGCAGAAAACATTTTGACCTAAATTTATGAAAAAAGGTTTTTTATTTGCAAACAGAAACAAATAAAAACTTGTTTTTTTTGTTTTTTTTTACTTTTTAGTCTTTTTTTTGTTTATTTAACAAAAAATAAAAAACCCAGTGGTAAAAAAAAAAAATACCACCAAAAGAAAGCTCTATTTGTGTAAAAAAAAAAAAAATATCAAAATTTCTTATGGGTGCAGTGTTGCAAGACCACTCAGTGGCCAAAGTGTGACTGAAAGCTGTAAATTGGCCTGGGCAGGAAGGGGATAAAAGTGCCCAGTATTGAAATGGTTAAAAAATGGGGATACACCACCAACTTTTTGCCTCAATAATCCCCGTTTTATTTGAGGTATATGGCATGTTCTTTGCCTATATACTGCATACTATAATGTGCCCCTCTTTCCCATTTCACAAAGTTGGGAAGTTTGGTGAGGTGCAGCTGACACTAGAGTGAGTGCATGTAGACAGAAACTGGCTGGGAAAGATCAGCAGTACGGAAGGTGTAAAAAAGGATAAAAAAACACTGTATTTTATGATAAACAAAAACTTTTGTTTTATGGTACAGTTATTTAGGTGGCTAAATGTAGAGTTTTATGTGCTTTAAAGGTGAATCTTTGCTTTTCAGTGGGTCTAAAACCCTTGTATAAACAACAGTTGGATGCGTACCTTGCCTTGATTTATTACATTTTTTCTGGAGACTGAATCCAACCACTGATATATGATATTTGCTTTTTTAGACTCTCTCTATCAGAAATCAAATGTAAAATCTGAAAATGCTCTTTTTTGCCCAAAAAGAGAGTAAGAAAGAGGCTTTCTAGAAATAAAATATTTAATACTTATTTCCTAATTATGGACCTAAAATCCCCCTTTAATAGCATACATGGAAAGAATACTGTATATTTAACTCATATTCATTTCCTTCAAATGAATTAAGCTTTGGAAGGGCATACAACTGAAAAGAAGCACACAACCACAATACAAAAGATTCTTAATATAGACAGACAGAACTTTAATGGTTTGTCCTTTATGAAGAGCAGAGATTGCAGTCTGTCTTATGTGAAGCCCAGGGTGGAATGTGCACACTGTGCTTTGTTAATGGTATCTAAAAGCCTATTTCTTACAACACTACATTGTCACGTAAATATTAAATTGTACTTTCTACAAATACATAAATGCCTTGCATTCTCTCTTGTCTTCAGTGAAACAAGTCATTCACTGAGCAAGCACAGCGGTAGTTGGCTTCTCCTATGCTGCATGCAATACATGTCTGAAGGATTTTGCTCTATAGCTAATTAAAACACCAAGCCAACAAGTCATTTCACAGTAAGATGTATTATATTTTCTTCACTCATAGGAAAAGCAGGGAGAAAAAGTGTCTGAATTCAGCTGTATACTTGACTAGTTCATCTAGATATAAGCAGCTCACTCATGGCTGACCTATATTTCTTAAAATTTAGCATCTCCTAAAGGAATAGAACAAAGCACAAACCAGTTAAACTTTTTTTTCTTTTTCAATATGAAGTGGCTTATTTCATAAGGTGGTGTATCTAGCAATGACGACTTATAAGGCATATTAATTCATAATAAAAGATTTAAATTGACTAAAGTCTATTAGGTTGCAGTGGTTGACTACACTTTGCTCTTTGCATTTCTCCATAACCTTTGACCCTCCTCCCAGGAAAGCTAACTATGGATAGGGAAATAACTATGGATATGGATATCAGATTATCACCATCCAATACTTGGGAATTGTGTGTGGATTAGATATCTACACTGTTTCAACAAACATTTTTTTCTTGCATATATTTGCAAATACATGTAAAGCCACACTGATACATAGTTACATAGTAGGCGAGGTTGAAAAAAGACACAAGTCCATCCAGTCCAACCTATGTGTGTGATTATAAGTCAGTATTACCTTCTATATCCCTGTATGTTGTGGTCGTTCAGGTGCTTATCTAATAGTTTTATTAAATTATCGATGCTCCCTGCTGAAACCACCGCCTGTGAGAATTCCACATCCTTGCCGTTCTTACAGTAAAGAACCCTCTACACAGTTTAAGGTTAAACCGCTTTTCTTCTAATTTTAGTGAATTGCCGTGTGTCTTATTAAATTCCCTTTCGTGGTATTTGCACATTGAAATCATATGCCCTCTCAAGCGTCTCTTCTCCAGAGAGAAAAAGTTTTGTGAGATACTGTATATATATATATATATATATATATATATAGCAATGTACAAAAGAAAAGCAGGCTTACCTGGAAGAAGCCCTTTCCCCCTTAAGGCCTCCTTCACACACATACATTGGATTCCAGTGGCAAGAATCAGTGGATTCTTGCAGCTGGAATGACAGGTACATATGAGTACCTGTCATAAAAGAGATAGGATGATAGTTCGAACAGATGCTATCTTTGGTTTAGTTTGGTTTGGGAAGCATACAAATAATTACTGTTAATGTTTCCTGTCTAAATGAGTGACCTGATAGTATAGAGTTGAAGGCATAAGTTAAGGTGGGTGAAAATGTTTCAATATATGTACGATAATATAGTGCGGAAAATCCATCAGGGCCAGGTCTTTTGTTTATTTTCAGTGTTTTGATAGCACTGGACACCTCTTCAACCGATACAGGTTTCTCTAGTAGCTCTAACTATGTTGTGGATAATGGTGGGAGTGAAATGTGGGAAAATAACTCATCTGCTTTGGATGTATCCAGCTCAGTGCCAGAAGAATATAAAGTGTTTAAATGTGTTTTAAACTTTTGAAGCGTTTTCCTTGGGTTATTGGAGTATACATCTTTAGATATTTTGAGGCAAAAAAGTTTAGTGGGAGAGTTGTGATATTTGAGCGTGCGGACTAATAGAGTTTCTAGTTTATTAGCTTTCATGTAAAAATTGTGGCGTGATCGATTGATAGTTTTATCTGCTGATTCTGTGAGAAACAGGTCAAATTCAAGTTTAGCCTTATCCAATTGCAGTTGTAACAAGAGGGAAGGATTGGATTGAAATGCCATGTAGCAAGTGTTAAAGTTTTTTTCTAATTTGTTATATAAAGCTCTAGGTTCTCGATTAAATAGAGCCACTTGTCTCCTACATATACCATGTAAAACTGGTTTGTGAGCTTCCCACAGAGTGAGCGGGGATATATCAGGGGTATAGTTGTCTACAATGTATTCTTTCAGTGCAAGTTCAATATTAAGTTTATGTGTTGGGTTCTTAAGTAAGTAATCTCTAATGCCGTGTACACATGGCCGGACTTGCCAACGTGCTAAACTCCGTCGGCATTTCCGACGGAAAGATTAAGAACATGTTCTATATCTGAGTCTGTTGGAAATGCCGACAGAAAAAGTCCTATGGGGCAAGCACACGGTCGGAATGTCTGACCGAAAGCTCCCATTGGACTTTTTCTGTCGGGAAGTCCGGCCGTGTGCATGCGGCATAAGAAGCCAAGTCGGATCATGCGCTTTTGGAATGGTAGAGGCTATAGTGGTAAGTATTGCACTATGATCCGACCATGGGATTGGTAAAATTTTGGATGTTAGGATTTCAGGCACCATACCTGTAGTTAGGAATATGTGGTCTATTCGTGAGGGAATGTGAATAATGGGTAAATTGTCTTTTAGTTGGATTCAGTTCACGCCAGAAGTCTACTAAATTATGTTTTGTAATAAGTTGTGAAAAAGAGTGCCTATTAGAGATTTGATTGAGATATAGGTGATTTGTCTAGAAAGGGAAAGAGAGTTAGATTGGAATCTCCACATAAAAGTAACAATCCTCTTTTATGTGATTCGATTTCCTGTAAAAATTGAGAGGAGAACGAAGTAGGACTTTTGTTGGGGGCATAATATGAAATTACTGTTATGGCAGTATCATGCAAATATCCTGTTAGAATCAGATATCGCCCTTTCAGGTCTTTAATCTCCTTTAATAATGTAAATGGGTTATTGCGGTAAAATGCAATTAGTACGCCTTGCTGTTTAGTTGAAGCTGAGGCTGTGTAGACCTGTGAGTACATTTTGCTGAACAATTTAGGAGTGGATTGTGGTGTGAAGTGGGTTTCTTGAAGGCACAAAATATGTGCTTTTCTAGTGGCAAAGGAGCGAAAGGCTTTGGTGCATTTTTGTGGGATGTTCAAGCCCTGAACATTCAGGAATAGTATATTTATCGGACCATAGGGTTATGAATGCATGAGGTAAGATATCATGTTTTGCAAAACATTGTGTAGATAGACCTGCCTCCGGAAGGGGGGGGGGATAGGGAAGGATAGAAAAGGAAAGGGTAGAAGATTTAATAATAAAACATAAATATTATTAATTTTGAATAGTAAATAAAACATATATAATCTCATTACATTTCCTTTGGTTGGGGGGGGGGGGACTCCCCCCAAGGGTACATTGGCCACTGTCGATTGTCCACTATATCAATGAAAGAGTAGCAAAAAAGGGAAAGCAAGAAACATTCCCAAAAGAACAACAAAGCCTACTAGTAGCTAGTTTCCATAAGTATATAAGTAACGAGAATATTTTAGCACTAGCAGGAAATGGGGGGGGGAAATGGAAAATAAACATGGATATTGAAAATTGATCCATTTTGACCATTAATTTATCTTGGTTCTGGAGTAAAGCAGTTGTTATAATATGTTATATTAAGAACTTGTTAAGACAATTAAAGTATCTCCTTGAGGTGATAAATTACAAAAAAATGATAACAAAGGTAATAAGACTGTTTAGCTGTCTTATTAATCAAGAGACAGATGAAGAATGGATCCTAAAAGTATGAAGTTATGAAAATGGAAAAGATAGCTAATTTTCACATTATCATAACCGAGTGTGTCTAAATATATTAAGAATTAATTAGATGCAAATGTGAAATAGACAGGAAGGTTTGGTGAACTTATCCATCAAGTAGAGAGAGAAATATGAGTATATAGTATTCTTCAGTCCATAGAGTCATCGGGGGCTTGATCAGGTGATCAATATCGGCCCCTTTTATGTGAGCTCTGGTGCTCATTTCTCCTTGGCAACGCAGAAGATTTTTTTGGAGAAGATGATGTCGGTCTTCGTTGAGTGGTTTCTTGATTCTGTGTCGAGTTCAGAAGATGCATGTCTTGAAGGGTAGTTTGGAGTTCGTTAGCAGACCGACATGTAAATTTAGAGCCTTGAAATGCGAAATACACTGAAAAGGGGAATCCCCATTGATATGTAATTTGTTTACATTGTAATACTTGTAGTAAGTGTTTTAAGGCCCTTTTATTTATTGTAAGTTGGGACAAGTCTGCAAAAAGCTGGTAGTTATGTCCTTGGCAGTTAAGAGTTTCTTTATACCTTGCTGCAGATAGTAGTTGTTCTTTTGTTCTGTAGAAATTAAACTTTGCAATGATATCGCGGGGTGGACCATCACATTTTTTAGGTGTTAGGGCTTATTGAACCCTGTCCATTTCCAAACGGTCTATTGGGATGGCTAGTTGTAGTTCCTGAAAAAGTGCTGTCATTGTAGCTTGTAAGTCAATTACAGTTTCAGGCATACCTCTAAAACGTAAATTAGAGCGTCAAGCACGATTTTCGTAGTCTTCCAATCTTGTCTGCAATGTTGCATTTTCCTCTTTAAGGTTGTCAATTTCATTATAGCATTTTACATTGTTAATTTCAAAGTCATCTACTGGTTTCAAGTGTGGATAAGCGCTGACCCAGCTCTCTTATTTCTTTGGTAAGGCTAGTAGTAATACAGTCAGGTCCATTAATATTGGGACATCAACACAATTCTAATCTTTTTGGCTCTATACACCACCACAATGGATTTGAAATGAAACAAACAAGATGTGCTTTAACTGCAGACTTTCAGCTTTAATTTGACGGTATTTAAATCCAAATCAGGTGAACGGTGTAGGAATTACAACAGTTTGTATATGTGCCTCCCACTTTTTAAGGGACCAAAAGTAATGGGACAGATTAACAATCATCCATCAAACTTTCACTTTTTAGTACTTGGTTGCAAATCCTTTGCAGTCAATTATAGCCTGAAGTCTGGAACGCATAGACATCACCAGACACTGGGTTTCATCCCTGGTGATGCTCTGCCAGGCCTCTACTGCAACTGTCTTCAGTTCCTGCTTGTTCTTGGGGCATTTTCCCTTCAGTTTTGTCTTCAGCAAGTGAAATGCATGCTCAATCGGATTCAGGTCAGGTAATTGACTTAGCCATTGCATAACATTCCACTTCTTTCCCTTAAAAAACTCTTTGGTTGCTTTCACAGTATGCTTCGGGTCATTGTCCATCTGCACTGTGAAGCACCGTCCAATGAGTTCTAAAGCATTTTGCTGAATATGAGCAGATAATATTGCCCGAAACACTTCAGAATTCATCCTGCTGCTTTTGTCAGCAGTCACATCATCAACAAATACAAGAGAACCAGTTCCATTCGCAGCCATACATGCCCACGCCATGACACTACCACCACCATGCTTCACTGATGAGGTGGTATGCTTTGGATCATGAGAAGTTCCTTTCCTTTTCCATACTCTTCTCTTCCCATCACTCTGGTACAAGTTGATTTTAGTCTCATCTGTCCATAGGATGTTGTTCCAGAACTGTGAAGGCTTTTTTAGATGTTATTTGGCAAACTCTAATCTGGCCTTCCTGTTTTTGAGGCTCACCAATGGTTTACATCTTGTGGTGAACCCTCTGTATTCACTCTGGTGAAGTCTTCTCTTGATTGTTGACTTTGACACACATACACCTACCTCCTGGAGAATGTTCTTGATCTGGCCAACTGTTGTGAAGGGTGTTTTCTTCACCAGGGAAAGAATTCTTCGGTCATCCACCACAGTTGTTTTCCGTGGTCTTCCGGGTCAGTTGATTTGGCCACACCTAATGTTTTGCTATCTCTCTGATGGGTTTGTTTTGTTTTTTCAGCCTAATGATGGCTTGCTTCACTGATAGTGACAGCTCTTTGGATGTCATATTGAGAGTTAACAGCAACAGATTCAAAATGCAAATAGCACACTTGAAATGAACTCTGGACCTTTTATCTGCTCCTTGTAAATGGGATAATAAGGGAATAACACACACCTGGCCATGGAACAGCTGAGTAGCCAGTTGCTCCATTACTTTTGGTCCCTTAAAAAGTGGGAGGTGCATATACAAACTTGTAATTCCTACACCGTTCACCTGATTTGGATTTAAATACCCTAAAATTAAAGCTGAAAGTCTGCAGTTAAAGCGCATCTTGTTTGTTTAATTTCAAATCCATTGTGGTGGTGTATAGAGCTAAAAAGATTCGAATTGTGTCGATGTCCCAATACTTATGGACCTGACTGTATGGTCAGAGGTGCTTTTCAATGCTTTTTGAAGCATTTTTTCTATTTGTTGCAGTGTAACTGGTGAGGTAATTTTGTTCTGAGGTGAATATTCTAAATACTCACAGTGTACTTCAGAATCATATGGTGCAGTCTGTGTGACAGTATATGCCTTTAAGTTGATATCATCACCGCTGGAGGTACCTGAGGCAGACTGTTTTGTTGATTTTGGGACCCATATTCTGTTCAGCGACACCGGGACTGAGAACCCCGAATTCAGGAGTGCTGTGGGCACAAATTCATATATTTTATGTGCGGGTGTTTGGCAAACACCCGCCGTTATTCGGCTTTATCGTTCTCTCAGAGAGCAGAGCTTCAGGCAGGCATGTCTGCTCCGCTTGGCTCCGCCCCTCGGCTCCCCTTTGCTATTATTTCTTATTAAGCCATTTACATATCATATCACCCTATCACAAAAGACATTAATATCTATAGGTATCAGGTAATTGAGATTCAGGGCCTGTTCGCATCAGCTAGACTACAGCGCATTATGGTAGTTTGTGTAGCGCTGATAAATAATTGCATACCATATTTTTTTCCTTGTGCACACCACCGCATTACAGTAGTGCAAACAAGGCATGTTTGCAATGCTCCCCAGCGTAGCACCATTACAGTTGGTGTGAATTAAGGCTGCAACTAACGATTATTTTCATAATCGATTAGTTGGCTGATTATTATTTTGATTAATCGATTAAGCGGATAAGAGCCTTAAAGCGGGGGTCCACCCACACCACCAAAAAAAAAAATATTAAAAGCCAGCAGCTACAAATACTGCAGCTGCTGACTTTTAATACATGGCCACTTACCTGTCCCAGGGTCCAGCGATGTCGGCAGGCGACGCCGAGAACCAGCTCGGTTCTCGGCAGCTGCCGCCGCCATCCTAGGTGAGGGAATCAGGAAGTGAAGCGTTGCAGCTTCACTTCCCGGTTCCCTACTGTGCATGCGCGAGCCGCGCTGCGCGTCCCAAGTGGTCCCCGCTCTCTCCTGGGAACTGTGTGTTTCCCAGGAGACAGCGCGGTGGGGACGGGAAGAGGCGTAGACTCCCATGGGGGTCTATGCCGGAAGTGGGTGCAAATACCTGTCTTAGACAGGTATCTGCACCCCCCCTCCCCCCTGAAAGGTGCCAAATGTGACACCGGAGGGGGGGAGGGTTCCGAAAAGCGGAAGTTCCATTTTTGTGTGGAACGCCACTTTAAAAAAGTGTGGTGTATAAATTAGTTAATATGTAAAGTATAAAAAAAGGCAATTTATTCTTAAATATCTATATGCAGTTTTAAATATAAATAACCAACTATATGGTTAGGGAGCAAAATCTCTAATCCACTCTGAGACTACCAGACAGAAGAGATGTATAGTGTGTATACTATTAGAGGTTGATTCTGGTAAATATAAGACTCAGATCAAATTTTTTATTTAAAAAAGAAAAAAATTAAAGACTGTTTAGCTGATCTTCAGACAGAACTGTAATATATTATATGCTGGCCCAAAACAATGTATTCCTTCAAAAACAATGTCTTCCTTAAAAAAAAATTAAATTTTAACCACTTAAGGACTGAGCCTCTTTCGTAGATTTGTTGTTTACAAGTTAAAAACATTTTTTTTGCTAGAAAATTACTTAGAACCCCCAAACATTATACTTTTTTTCTAACACCCTAGAGAATAAAATGGCGGTCATTACAAAAAAAAAAAATGCCACTTTTATTCTTATTACAAGGAATGTAAACATCCCTTGTAATAGAATAAAGCATCACAGGACCTCTTAAATATGAGATCTCGGGTCAAAAATACCTCAGATCTCATATTTACACTAAAATGCAATAAAAAAAAAAAAAAATTGTCATTTAAAAAAATCATTAAAAAAAAATGGCCCTTTAAGAGCTGTGGGCGGAAGTGACATTTTGACGTTGCTTCCGCCCAGCAATTGTATGGAGACGGGTGGGGGTCATCTTCCCCTCACTCGTCTCCATACCTAACAGGAGACAGAACGTGATTGCCTCCGCCACTGCTGATGGCTGCGGTAAGCGGCGGAGGGCACCGGAGCAAAGCAGGAGGGGGGGCCCTTTCCCTCCGCCGATAAAAGTGATCTTGCGGTGAATCCGCCGCAGAGACCACTTTTATCTTGTAGCAGACTGCCCGCTGAAGAAGAGGATACCAGGGTTATGGCAGCTAGCTGCTTCCATAACAATGATATCCTCCTCCAAACAGCCGACGTAAAACTGCGGCGGGCGGTCCGTAAGTGGTTAAGAACTTTCGTTTGATTTTCTAATCGTTAGTGGGGTCAAATCGACATTCTTTTCAACCACAGTGACAGGAAAATTCGAAGAAGCAGAATAGAAAACTTTTTGGGCAAAGGAATTTTCGGACAGTGTATGTGGTTTTCGTTCAGAAATGACATTCATTTTAAAACTGAATGTTAAAAGCAAGTGAATTTTTCAAATGGCATTCTTTCATTCAGCGAATGTACAAAGATTTTTCATAAGAATATTCTCGTCCAAAAATCAATACGTGTATGGCCAGCATAAGGCTTGGTTTACACCTATGCAGTTTGCTTTTGATCTGTTTCTGCAGTGCTTTTTGCTGTGCGTTTTGCATTTTTGCACATGCGATCTTGCGTTTAGCATTATTTTATGCCAATTTGTTGTTGGGCAGATTAAAAAATGCAAATTGCTGCAAAAACGCGCTACGTGTTTTTCTACAGCTGCTCCATTGAAGTCTATTGAACCAAAGAAAGCACAGTTTTGCGTTCAAAAAAGTAATTGACCCTTTCCAAATAGGCAGAGGCTGAAAAAAGCATAGATGTGAACGTGTCCTATAGGAAACCATGTTAAATTAACTGTAGTGCGTTTCTGCAAAAATCACCAAAAAAAACCCACATAGGTGTGAACCAGGCCTAAGACGTTTAGTAGCAGCAGCATGCTTTATTTCTGTATCACCTGTCATCATTGGGTAAAAAAAAAAAAAAAACTAAAATTAGCCCTTTATAGTACAAAAAGAGCAGATAATCACTACTATAAGGGGTTAATTTATACTGTGAAACTAAGAAAGTAGTAATATATATTATATACAGTATCTCACAAAAGTGAGTACACCCCTCATATTTTTGTACATATTTTATTATATATTTTCATGTGACAACACTGAAGAAATAACACTTTGCTACAATGTAAAGTAGTGAGTGTACAGCTTGCATAACAGTGTAAATTTGCTGTCCCCTCAAAATAACTCAACACACAGCTATTAATGTCTAAACCTCTGGCAACAAAAGTGAGTACACCCCTAAGTGAAAATGTCCAAATTGGGCCCAAAGTGTCAATATTTTGTGTAGCCACCATTATTTTCCAGCACTGCCTTAACCCTCTTGGGCATGGAGTTCACAAGAGCTTCACAGGTTGCCACTGGAGTCCTCTTCCACTCCTCCATGATGACATCATGGAGCTGGTGGATGTTAGAGAGCTTGCATTCCTCCACCTTCCATTTGAGGATGCCCTCAGATGCTCAATAGGGTTTAGGTCTGGAGACATGCTTGGCCAGTCCATCACCTTTACCATCAACTTCTTTAGCAAGGCAGTGGTCGTCTTGGAGGTGTGTTTGGGGTCATTATCATGTTGGAATACTTCCCTGTCGCCCAGTCTCCAAATGGAGGGTATCATGCTCTGCTTCAGTATGTCACAGTACATGTTCATGTTGGCTTTCATGGTTCCCTCAATGAACTGTAGCTCCCCACTCATGCAGCCCCAGACCATGACACTCCCACCACCATGTTTGACTGTAGGCAAGACACACTTGTATTTGTACTCCTCACCTGGTTGCCGCCATACACGCTTGACAACATCTGAACCAAATAAGTTTATCTTATTCTCATCAGACCACAGGACATGGTTCCAGTAAACCATGTCCTTGTCTTCAGCCAACTGTTTGCAGGCTTTCTCATGCATCATCTTTAGAATAGGCTTCCTTCTGGCATGACAGCCATGCAGACCAATTTGATGCAGTGTGTGGCTTATGGTCTGAGCACTGACAGGCTGACCCCCCACCCCTTCAACCTCTGAAGCAATGCTGGCAGCACTCATACATCTATTTCCCAAAGACAACCTCTGGATATGACGCTGAGCATGTGCACTCAACTTCTTTGGTCGACAATGGCGAGGCCTGTTCTGAGTGGAACCTGTCCTGTTTAAGCGCTGTATGGTGTTGGCCAGTGGCCACCATGCTGCAGCTCAGTTTCAGGGTCATGGCAATCTTCTTATAGCCTTTGCCATCTTTATGTAGAGCAACAATTATTTTTTTCAGATCCTCAGAAAGTTCTTTGCCATGAGGTGCCATGTTGAACTTCCAATGAGAGAGCGAAAGCAATAACCCCAAATTTAACACACCTGCTCCCCATTCACACCCGAGACCTTGTAACACGAATGAGTCACATGACATGGGGAGGGAAAATGGCTAATTGGGCCCAAATTTGACATTTTCACTTAGGGGTGTACTCACTTTCGTTGCCAGCAGTTAGAAGTTAATGGTTATGTGTTGAGTTATTTTAAGGGGACAGCAAATTTACACTGTTATACAAGCTGTACACTGGCTACTTTACATTGTAGCAAAGTGTCATTTCTTCAGTGTTGTCACATGAAAAGATATACCGTATATACTCGAGTATAAGCCGACCCAAATATAAGCCGAGCCACCTAATTTTACCACAAAAAACTGGGAAAACGTATTGACTCGAGTATAAGCCTTGGGTGAGAAATGCGCAGCTACTGTAACTGGAAAAGAGGGTCAACAATGCCCATTTGCAGCCTTACTGTGCCAATTTGCATACCTCACTGTGCTCATTTGCAGCCATAGGTCCCCCGAATTCAAACTCGGTAGTTAAGGGTTCCTAGATGCCCCCTAGCTGCAGCTAAAATTTGGGGTCTCTGGACTCAAATGGTCCCGAAATGACATTGCCCATATCTCGGGGCCACTTAGTGCTAGGAACCCCAAATTTGGTGTGCAAACCTAGTGGAACTAGCACTACAACATATCCAAAGCTAGGGTTCCTAGCACTAAGTGGCCCTGAGATACGCAGCGTCAGTTTAGTGCCAGTAGCGCTAACACCCACGCATGCACCATACACCTCCCTTAGTAGTATAGTGTCTGGACGGATCAATATCTGACCTAATCAGATATATGCTAGTGTCCCCAGTAGTTTAGGGTTCCCAAAAACGCAGTGTTAGCGGGATCAGCCCAGATACCTGCTAGCACCTGCATTTAGCGCCTCCGCCCAGCCCACCCAAGTGCAGTATCAATCTATCACTTTCACTTACAAAATCACTAAACACATAGAGCATTTGCAGCATCAGGCCTGATCCCTGCGAACGCTAACAGTTTTTTTTGTAGCGTTTGAGGCAGTTGCTGACAGTTAGGAGCTCTTTTTCCTGTGAGTCTCACTACTGTACCTGTAAATTTAGAGACCAAAATGTCAAATCGAAGGTACAGTGAAGAGGCCTACAGAGCATGACAGATAGTGAAGAGGAAGTCACCCATCTGTCAGATTCAGGCTCAGAATACGAACCGGTAGACAGCAGCGGCACCCTGATAGCTCTGATGACGGAGTTGTGGTCCCTGCCAAGGTCAGGTGTACCCGACCCTGTTCTTCTGCTGTCATTGAGGTGCAAGAACCGTAGTGCTCTCGTATGGAGCAGAGAGCTAGTGGCTGCTCATCCTTCTGGTGAACTGGCAAGCACCAGTGGCCTAGTACATCCTGGTCGTACATCCAGCACTGCAGTAACAGTTGGTGACGTGGCGAGTCCCATAAGTGCAGTTCAAGCTGGTGAGGTGGCTAGCACGAATAGTGTCCTGCAGTCACCAAGTAGAAGACAAACACAGGCCTCTCGAGGCCATAGTGCCCCTCCTGCTGCATTTGCCAATCCTAATTGGAAGCCTACCACTTCATCAGCACCCGTACTTCCCCCATTCACTGGCCAACACGGAATTCAGGTGGAAACAGTTGATTTTACGTCACTTGATTTTTATTTGCTGTTTTTAACGGAAGATCTCTATAGATCTATTGTGGACCAAAGCAATTTGTATGCTGGTCAATTCATCGCCGCTAATCCCCAGTTGACCCTTGCTAGAGTTTGGAGACCTATTACGGTCTCTGAATTTAAGACCTTCCTGGGCCTATCCCTCCTCATGGGCATAACTAAAAAGAGTGAGTTGCGGTCATATTGGTCCACTGACCCAATTCACCATATGCCCGTGTTCCCTGCCTCCATGACCAGGACACGATACGAGTAGATCTTGCGGTTCATGCACTTCAATGATAATAAACTCTGTCGTCCTCGGGGTGACCCTGAATTTGATCGACTCTACAAAATTCGGCCCCTTGTAAACCACTTCAACCAACAGTTTGCAGCCTTGTTTACTCCTGATCAAGTTGTCTGCATTGATGAGTCCCTGATTAAGTTTTCTGGCCGCTTGTCTATCAAACAGTATCTACCCAGCAAGCATGCCAGATATGGGGTCAAGATGTATAAGCTCTGTGACAGGGAAACAGGCTATACATATAGTTTTATGGTTTACGAGGGAAAATATAGTCGCATAGAGCCGGAGAACTGCCCAGACTACATAGGGAGCGCTGGTAAGATTGTGTGGAACTTGGTGTCACCCTTAATCGGAAAGGGGTACCACTTGTACGTGGACAATTATTACACCAGCGTGCCATTTTTTAGTCACCTTTTTGATTATGGAATTGGCGCATGTGGCACCGTGCGATCTAATCGCTGGGGCTTCCCCCAACGGCTTGTAGAATCCCAACTTAGACGGGGGGGGGGGAGAGAGCCAGCTTCAAGTGTAATAATTTGTTAGCAGTGAAGTGGAGGGATTCACAGAATGTTTTCATTCCGTCCTCCCTTTGCGCAGATACGACAGTCCAAATTCCTACGGCGAATGGTGTTGTGGAGATAGCTTGTGGTGTCTACTTTCCAAAATGGGGTCACTGGGGGGGGTTGTGCTATCTGGGCATTTCATGGCCTTCAAAACTGTGATAGGTAGTGAGGAGTGAAATAAAAAATATAGGCCCTTAGAAATCCTGAAGGCGGTGCTTGGTTTTCGGGGTCCTGTACGCGGCTAGGCTCCCAAAAAGTCTCACACATGTGGTATCCCCATACTCAGAAGAAGTAGCAGAATGTGTTTTGGGGTGTAATGCCACATATGCCTATGGCATGTTTGAGCAATATATCATTTTGTGACAACTTTGTGCAAAAAAAAAAAAAAGCTTGTAATTTTCCTGCAACTTGTGGCAAAATATAAAATATTCCATGGACTCAACATGCCTCTCAGCAAATAGCTTGGGGTGTCTACTTTCCAAAATGTGGTCATTTGGGGGGTTTTGTGCTATCTGGGCATTTTATAGCCTTCGAAACAGTGATAGGTAGTGAGGAGTGAAATCAAAAATTTACGCCTTTATGCCCCGTACACACAGTCGGACATTGATCGGACATTCCGACAACAAAATCCTAGGATTTTTTCCGACGGATGTTGGCTCAAACTTGTTTTGCGTACACATGGTCGCACAAAGTTGTCGGAATTTCCAATCGCCAACAACGCGGTGACGTCAACCACATCCAACGAGACTAGAAAAGGCCAGTTCACAACCAAGCGTGGCACCCTTTGGGCTCCTTTTGCTAATCTCGTGTTAGTAAAAGTTTGGTGAGAGACGATTCGCGCTTTTTCAGACTCGTGGCTTTCAGATCGTTTTCTACGGTTCAGTTTGTGCTTGTGGGTTTGTATCTGCTCTTCAGTGCGTGCAGTCAGTTCGTATCTGAGTTTTCTGTGCGATCTTGCCCGCTCATTGCTGTTTTTCAGGTCGCTCTTCACAGGCCTTGCTGTTCTTCAGTGTGTTCTGTTACTTCGTTCTGAACAGCCGACCGTTTTCTAGCCATGTTGCGTATACGTACTGCTCGTAGAGTTCGTGCTGTGCGGGGGCTTGGTGTTGGGGTCCTGACCTTGACACAAGCCCAGTCCATGAACAGGGTGGGGAGGAGTTCATGGACCAAGAATTGGTTGCTGCAGTGTGACCAGTTCTCTCATATGCCTTTGCTCCGTGAGATCCGTGAGAATAATCCTGATGACTTTCTCAGGCTGATATTTCACCGTCTGCTGGCTTTGCTGACCCCCTATATCAGCAGGAAGGATAACTGCATGAGGCAAGCCATCACTGCGGAGCAGAGGCTCGTCGCTACCCTGCAGTACTTGGCGACAGGGAGAAGTCTGCAGGACTTGCAGTTCTCGACAGGCATCCCCCCCCCCAGGCTCTGGGTATCATTATCCCAGAGACCTGTTCTGCCATCATCCAGGTCCTGCAGAAGGAGTATATGAAGGTAAGTTTTTTATCCTCTAATATCATATTTTATTGTATTGAATGTTTGCTAATATATTGTATTTCTCTCCTCATTCCCTAATTACCATGATTGTAATATGCTGTGAATGTCCCCTTTGTTCTCATGCTGGATTTTTATGTAATTATTTTTTTAGTCCTTCATACATATTTGCCTTCACTAACCTCCCCAGCATGCTCTCCTGCCCCTATATTCACCTCATGTAGTCACTTAACAATGTATTTTATCAGCTCCATAGTAGTGCTTTACCCCAAACACCCCCTAAAATGTTTTGAAATGTGATTTCTGCTTGCTTTAAATTCAGGCAGAGTGCCAGAGGCTTTTTTTTGTGGTGTCCCCAAATCATTTTTAGTAACCCTCCCTCCCCCCAACTGCTAAGTCAGCTGATCCCAGTTCTCTATCTATCCTCAATCATCTATCTGCTGACTTTGCCAAACCCATACACACTATATCCATCTCTTTTGTGGTCAGATGTATGGATGAGTTCCACAAAGCATGTAGTGCAAGAGCCTGCCCGTATACTTTCAAATGGTACTGTTTCAAGTTTTTGGATACTTTTATTATCTTGATAGGTAATAGCAGAATGTCCAAATGTGCTCAAATGTGTACAGTGTGTATTTATATCTTTGTATTAGGACACTTCTTAAATGTCCAGTGGGCTGCCAATAGTGTAACTAAGGAGGGGCTGTTCCAAGTAATACCCTGTATTTAGGCATTCATCTCTCAATGAAGTGGAGAGGGTTACCTGTAAAATTCCCCTTAATAAATGTTATCTGGAGGTTGGCCAAGAATGTTTGTGTCTAATCTGCTTGCCATGTTTATGTGCAAAAATAGTAATTTTTTTTGTTTTCCTTAACAGTTTCCTTCCACGCCACAGAGACTGTGGCCTCTCACTTTGCCCAGTGGTGGGACTTTCCTAACTGCGGAGGGGCAATTGATGGGAAACACATCCACATCTTCCCACCAACCAACTCGGGGTCGTACTGTTATAATTACAAGGGGTTCAATAGTATTGTGATGTTGGAGGTGGTGTCGGCTAATTACGACTTTCTGTATGTGGACGTGGGGAAGAATGGCCAGATGTCCGATGGTGGAGTCATCGCCCAGACAGAGTTTTACAGGCGTCTCCAGAATGGCAGCTTGGACTTGCCACCTCCAGAAGACAATGTGGAAGGACTCCCATTCGTCTTTGTTGCGGATGAAGCATTTGCGCTGGGGGACCATCTTATGCGGCCATTCCCGATGAGGACCCTCACCCCAGAACAGAGCCAGAAGAGTGGTGGAGAACACATTTGGTATCATGGCCAGCTATGTTCTACATAACTTTTTACACCAACATTCTGCCAACTATGCTGGCTCAGTTGGGCCTGAGGCCGGAATTCTACATGAAACAACCCTGACGGCGCTTGAAAGTGGCCGTCCTGGCTTGCCCTCCCTGTGATGTCTGGTTAAGATACCTTGAGTTCTTTGCGGGTAGGGGGGCCATCAATATGCCAGACAATTTGTGAAGCCTTTATCAAATAAAAAAAAGCTAATCTTTGGTGACATTTACTGCTTGTGTTTGTTTTAGCTGACCCTGACAGCAATGTGGGGAGTCCTGAAAATGGCGTGATTGTGTAACCTTATAGAAAGCACTGTTGGGTATTATTTACTAAAGGTGTAGACACTTTGCACTACAAGTGCACTTGAAACTGCACTGAAACTGCACTTGTAGTGCAAAGAGGATTTGCCCTTAGGAAATAACCCCCATTTTCACAGAAAACAGCAATTACATCACCACAAAAGTGTTAAAGCGTTGAGACAATAATCCACACATTCTTGATAACAATCTTTTTAATACCTGCACAATCACATGTGCATTTAGAAAAGGTTTTTAAAACAAACCAACATGTTTGTTGTATAACAATTTTTGGGGTGGCATTATCAAAAATAGAAATGTCCATTTAAGTTAAAACAGGCATGTGTAAAACCAACAAGAAAGCCAAAAATCTTGAACTTACAAAGTTCACACATGGTAAAACTTGAAGGCAATATCAGACATGAGTATTTAGGAACTGTGTTTGATATTGCGTTCAGATGGGGTGAAGTCACCCCTTGAAAAGCCAAATTTGGAAGATGCACACCAATTTACGAATGTCAATATGTGCTAGCTGCCATCACGGGTGATCAAGGGACGTGTTTTGGGGGAGCAACCCCTTCCCCACAGCTACTTTATTATTGAGGAAGGGGTTGCACCCTTAAAACGCGTCCATTGATCTCCCGTGATGGCAGATAGCACATGTTGGCACACTGTGTGCATCCTCCAAATTTGGCTTTTCTAAACATCACTAAAACATTTTTACGATTGTAGCACACAAAAAAACAAAGTGATTTTGAGGGGTTTTAAATTCACCCCAAAACATCAATGATGTTATTATTTTTTTGAATAACATCATTGATTTTTTTCTTGAGGTTTTCCAATTCTAAATTACACCCCATGATCTCCCCGATCAGGATCTGGGCACTTTCTGATGTGAAAGGATCTCGATCCACAACATCACGATCACCTAAAAAGAGAGAAACCAAACAAAAACAGGTATCAAAAATCTGCCGGCATCCATCTCTTACCTGAGTCTGTGGTCGCAGACACTCACCTGTTGTGGTGTCAATTTCCACCACATCTTCTTCCTCCTCCTGCTCAGCTTGGGTTGGGGGTATTTCCCCTTCTTCCAGAGGTGGGGGGTCTGTGGTCTCCTCGGATGAGGGGTGTCCTCCGAGTCTTTTCTCCCCTATGTAAAACAAAAATGGTATAATTAGCACACAGATATTTGATGGCCGAAATCTAAAGATGAAACATTGCTTGGAAGTGGGGTACAATTGTCTATTTGGGCAGAATTCCAAGATGTAGCATTTTTATTGTCCTTTGTCAAGCTTCAAGACTTTACCTGTTTTGTACAAGCTTCACAGATGGAGACCCCCCTATAGTATACACTGGAGCACCTGTGTTCTGGTGTCCCACACTAGTGCTCCAGCGTCCAGATGTGAAAACAGCTGCTGAGTGTCCTCTCCTTACACAGAATCTAGTTTGCATTTCATTCTAGTAACAAACCTATCTACACAACCAAATATTTTTCATACAAGTAGGCCCTAAAAAATGTAGGAAAATGCATATGGCCTAAACAATGGTGTTTTATAGGCAGAAAGAAAAATGTTTGATACGAACGAATAATGGGCCCATGAACATTAAAGTTGCCATTTTAAACTGTACAACACTTAAGAAAAGCATATGGAGCAGCACGAACGTAATAAAGACAAAAAGAATAGAAACACAGCACAACTACTTACTTTTTTGCAGCACTCTCCGGATCTTTCTGTACTGCTCAGGCTCTCTTAATTTCAGGTCTGACCACCGCTTCCTGAGCTAATCTTTCGATCGTCGTACCCCGAAATTCCGGTACACACTTTTGACCACTTTCGCCATGATCTTGGCCTTTCTGATATTGGGGTTGGGGTAAGGTCCATACTTCCCGTCATAGTCGGGCCTTCTTCAGGATGTCCACCATCTCCAACATCTCCCCAAAGGAAATATTTGTGGCCTTAAATCGTCTCCTTCTGGATCGGGACATTTCCGGATCCGGGCTTTCCTCCTCCTCGCTGCTATAATTAGCACGCACCTGCTCTGACTCCGCCATGTGCTCTTCACCCACTGCGCCGAACGAAAAGGGGCGGGGAATAGACTAGAAAGAACGTCAGGGGCGGGCGGAGTTACACGCATGCGCAGTGTGTATAAAGCGTAACACGCGTGCGTATTACGTGCGATCTGTGAGCGGACGAAGGTGTATCGAAAGCTCCGATCGTGATAACGAAGGTAAGAGCCAAACTTGGGCCTATACTGCTTCTACATTGAGGCCTATATTGTAACAAGATTAGGAGAGTTTTGCCTGACATTAGGGTTTGTCTTGTGTCTTGCAGTGAAAATGGATATCTTGAACGATACCGACTTCATGGCAATATTCACTGACATGTTCAGGGAGCTGCCTTGTCTGTGGGAGATCAACCACCCACATTATAAGAAACAAACAAAGAGGAAGGCAGCACTGGATCAATTGTTGGAAATTGTGAAGCAGGTGATTCCCACGGCAGACATCATCTATTTGAGGATCCTAAATGGTGGCTTGAGGAGTACATATCTAAGGGAGCGCAAGAAAGTCCAGGATTCGCAGAGATCCGGAGCAGCAGATGACATCTATGTCCCCAGGATGTGGTACTATGACAGGCTGCATTTTCTGGCAGGCCAGACTGAACCCAGGTCATCACTCTCCAGTCTTCCTTCCACGCTTCCTTCCCCCCAGCTGAGGCCTCTGACGCCCAACCTGGGCCTTCCAGGCAACAACATGTGGAGGAGCCCAGCTTGAGCCAGGTATAGCATTCCTCTAAATAGTTCAGGTTGTCCAATCAATGATGTTAACTAGATGTTAGTTTGGAGTACTAATTTCTGATTGTGACTGATGATGCACAAACTAAAACCATGTCCCTTTTTCATACACAGGGAAGTCTCAGCCAGGAGGTGGCCGGGCCGAGCAGGCTGCCTGATATGATGGTCCCTCCCCTACACCTGCAAAGAGAAAGTGGCAGGAAGAGGAATACCCTAGAGGAGGCTGCCATAGGCCTCTTTTGGAATGCTACAGAGGCCCTGGGAGCACCACACACTGTGGAGGAGGACTTTGCTGCCATAATTGCCTGTAAAATGCAGCAGATGGAGGAGGGCCAACAACTCATGTGTGAGTCATTAATGTTGGAAGCTCTCAATAAGGGGTTGAGGGCCCAACTAACATCTGATACCCACATTTGTGGCCTCACACATGGTCCTCCTCCTCCTCCAGGTCCTTCTACTTCTCCTCCTCCTCCTCCAGGTCCTACTAGTCCTCCTCCTCCTCCAGGTCCTACTCCTCCTCCTGCCACATCTCCAAAAGCAGAGCCACAGCTGGGAATGAAGCGTGGAAGGAAGACCAGAAAGTGATGACCCTGGATCCAGTCTGGTCTGGCAAAAGATGCTGTCTCTTGTGGTACCACAGCCTGGGGACACAGATGTCATCTGCTGCTTTCTGGATCTCTGGGACTTCTGGACCAGACTGCACTTCCTTACATATGGACTCCTCAGGCCACCAATTTTGATGTTAAAGAATTGATGTCTGCCCTGGGGGTCCAAGGCTTCGCTAATTTCTGCTGTTTATCCAGTGTTGCCTCCCTCTTTGTTTGGTTCTGAGCCCTTAATAAAGGAATTTTTGTTTTCAATTATACTTGCCTATGTGTGTTTTCCTTCAAAAAGGACAGTTTGTTGGTGAGGATTCAGGTACATTTCAAAAATACAATGTGAAATTAACAAGGGACACCAACACCAAACAATCTCCTTGAGATTAAATAATACAAGATAATAATGGTGTTGTGGTAACTTGACACACAAAAAAACACACAAAAATATTCTGGAGTAAAACTAAAAATAAAATAAAACAAAGATCAGCCTTGGAAAAAATACAAACCTAAAATCTAAAAAAAAATGCCTTAAAAAAAAAATATATATATATTTTTGTCAGATGTGACAAACCCAAATATATTGAGGGAATCCCGATAAATAGTAAAGAAAGAAGTTTGTGAGAAGTCTGTGTGAATATGAGCAGCAAAACTACTTCATTCTTCTCACATTGTAAAGAAGAAGAGAGTGCGCTGTATTAAACCATTTTTAACATTGCAGCGTGACGAAAGTGCTGTATCCATTCCGAACGCTAATTTTACCCGACCGAGCTGTTCCGTCTCGGAATTTCTTCTGAGCATGCGTGGCACTTTGTGCGGCGGAACAGGCCACACACGGTCGGAGTTGACGTGATCGGATTTTGTTGTCGGAAAATTTTATAGCCTGCTCTCAAACTTTGTGTGTCGGAAAATCCGATGGAAAATGTCCGATGGAGCCCACACACGGTCAGAATTTCCAACAACACGCTCCGATCGGACATTTTCCATAGGAAAATCCGACCGTGTGTACAGGGCATTAGAAATCCTGAAGGCAGTGCTTGGTTTTTGGGGTCCTGTACGCGGCTAGGCTCCCAAAAAGTCTCACACATGTGGTATGCCCATACTCAGGAGAAGCAGCAGAATGTATTTTGGGATGTAATTCTACATGTAACTATGGCATGTGTGAGCAATATATCATTTAGTGACAACTTTGTGTAATTTTTTTTTTTGTAATTTTTCAATCACTTCAAAATCACAATCACAAAAAAAATAAAATATTCAATGGGCTCAACAAGCCTCTCAGCAATTTCCTTGGGGTGTCTACTTTCCAAAAAGTAATAAAGTAAAATAATAAATATACGCTTATTGACATTTTTTTACCAAAGACATGTGGCTGAATACATTTTGGCCTAAATGTATGACTAAAATTAAGTTTATTGGATTTTTCTTATAACAAAAAGTAGAAAATATCATTTTTATTTCAAAATTTTCGCTCTTTTTCCATTTATATTGCACAAAATAAAAATCGCAGAGGCAATCAAATACCATCAAAAGAAAGCTCTATTTGTGGGAAAAAAAGGATGCAAATGTTGTTTGGGTACAACATTACATGACCGCGCAATTACCAGTTAAAGCAGCGCAGTGCCAAATTGTAAAAATGGTGCAGGAATATCTAGGGGCAAGAGTAGACTTGGAGACCTTTCCAACAGAGCATCCACTGGGTTACTGGGTCTTGAGGATGGACTACTGGCCAGAACTTGCTCAATATGCAACTGAGCTACTGGCCTGTCCTGCATCCAGCGTACTTTCTGAATGCACATTCAGTGCTGCTGGAGGGTTTGTAACGGATCAAAGAGTGCGCCTGTCCACAAACTCTGTTGATAGGCTCACATTCATAAAAATGAATCAGTCTTGGATAAGCAGCTATCAAGCACCTGATGCTGATGTAACTGATTGAATTTGCTATGTATCTGGGATCCCTTGAAGACTGCCTATGCTGATTATCCTATTCCTCCTCAATCTTGATGATACTAGCTTCCAACAATATTTTTGGTTTAGGGCACCACCATCCAAGGCTCAATTTTTCTGCCCCTGTTTAACAGGGGCATGTTATTACAATTTTTGATATAATATCCCACAGCAGAGCCCGTTCCTGCGCCCAACAAGATTATCTGTGAGGGGTTACAGTGTTGTGGTACCACCACCACTGCCCAAGGCCCAATTTTTCTGCCCCTGTTTAACAGGAGCATGTAATTACAATTCTTAATATAATATTTCACAGCAGGGCCCGTTCCTGCACCCAACAAGATTATCTGTGAGGGCTTACAGTGTTGTGGCACCACCACCATCCAAGGCCCAATTTTTCTGCCCCTGTTTAACAGGGGCATGTAATTACAATTCTTGCTATAATATTTCACAGCAGGGCCCGTTCCTGCGCCCAACAAGACTGTGAGGGCTTACAATGTTCTGGCACCATCAACACCTAGGGCCCAATTTTCTGCAGAGTATATAGGGCACACCGTATAGTATATTTATTGCTTTTCAGAGTGTGTAGTGCCTGGGGGCCCCCCCACGCCATTTAAAAAAAAAAAATTGGTGTGGGGTTCCCTTTAATATCCATACCAGACCTGAATGGCCTGGTGACATCCATGCCTTTTTCTTTTTGTATTTTTGCTATTTTTATCTATATCCGACAATACATTACAACCGCGAGCAGTTTTAAATGACATTTTTTCCTTTAGAAATGTCATTTTGCTGTGGCACTGTTATAAACATGGGAAAGATGCAATACTTTACAGGAATACTAAGGACACCCACCAGGCACGATATTTAAAGGAATATTTCATTTTTATTTTTTCACTTTAAGCATTATTAAAATTACTGCTCCCGAAAAAAAACGTCCGTCTGTAAAACTTTTTTTTTTGCATTGATACATGTCTCCTGGTGAAGGAACCAGGTTCCCAAACACTTTTTATGGCAATAACTTGCATATAAGCCTTTAAAATGATCACTTTTGATTTTTAACATTCGTGTCCCATAGACTTTAACGGTGTTTGAACAAATTCTTTGCCTGTTCCCAATGTTCTGCTGCGAACCGAACCTGGGGGTGTTTGGCTCATCCCTATTGACATGTATGGACGGTGTATGGAGCTGTATGGGTGCTGCACTCTATTTCCTGATATGTAAACAAATAATGCATTTGGTATGCAGGCCAACTAATCGGCTGGCCAATTAACCGACAAGTATTTTCGTCAATTAATCAATTAGTTATTTTGGTGAATGTGTCCTAAGTGCTTGTGATTGTGGCAGCAATAGATGGTGAACATTATACTGTATATAGGGCACCTACATGCAGTCAGATATTCATGCCCATGCTCCTCTCACTTTGACAGTTTTCAGTGGACCTCTATTTTTCTCTTCTAAAAGGAAAAGGTTCCAAGTAAGTAAACGCAAGTCTATACATCCCTGAAGTAAAGATGTAATTTGCTTTTTCGTTCTGCCAATATGCGGACCTAAACTGTTATTTATCATGTCTAGCTTTAACCTCTGCTCATCATAGAGATGAACAGTAAGTCACCAGACAGCTGCTGATGGCTCTAAAAGTCAAAGGTAGAGGACAGGTACAGCATCTGTAATTAAAATGAGCCTTTTATGGAAAAATATGGGGCTGCCACTGACCTAAAACAAACATGTACAATGCTGTGAAAAAGTATTTACCCCTTTTAAGATTTTTTATTTTTTTAGCATATTTGTCACACTTAAATGACTCAGATCATCAAACAAATTTTATTATTACACAAAGATAACCCGAGTAAACACAAAATTAAGTTTTTAAATGATGGTTTAATTTATTAAGGCAAAAAAGCTGGCCAAACCTGCCTGCTTTATTTGAAAAAGTAATTGCCCCCTAAACCTAATAACTGGTTGTGCCACCCTTGGCGGCAACAACTGCAATCAAGCATTTGCAATAACTGGCAATGAGTTATTCACATTGCTGTGGAGCAATTTTGTCCCACTCTTCTTTGCAGAATTGTTTTAATTCAGCCATATAGGACGGTTTCCAGCATGCACGACCTGTGTAAGGTCATGATACAGCATCTCAATTTGGTTTAAGACAGGGCTTTGACTAGGCCACTCCAAAACCTAAATTTTGCTTTGTTTGAACCATTTGGAGGTGGACTTGCTATTGTGTTTCAGATCATTGTCCTGCTGCATAACCCAAGTGCACTTGAGCTTGAGGTCACAAACTGATTGCCGGACATTCTCCTTTAGGATTTTCTGGTAGAACTCAGAATTCATGGTTTCATCAATTATGGTAAGTCGTCCAGGTTCTGAAGCTGCAAAGCAGCCCCAGACCATCACGCTACCACCACCACGTCTGACTGTTGGTATGATGTTTTTGTTATGAAATGCTGTATTAGTTTTATGCCAGATGTAACGGGACGCACACCTTCCAAAAAGTTAAAATTTTGTCTCTTCAGTCCACAGAATGTTTGTCTAAAAGTCTTGGGGATAATCAAGATGTTTTTTGGTAAATGTGAGATGAGCCTTTGTGTTCTTTTTGGTCAGCAGTGGCTTTGGCCTTGGAACTCTCTCATGGATGCCATTTTTGCACAGTCTCTTTTTTATTGTTGAATCATGAACACTGACCTTACCTGAGGCAAGTGAGGCCTGCAGTTCTTTATATGTTGTTCTGGGTTCTTTTATGACTTCCTGGATGAGTCGATGTCATGCTCTTGGGAGTAATTTTTGTAGTCCGGTCACTCCTGGGAAGGTTCACCACTGTTCCAAGTTATCTCCATTTGTGGAAAATGGCTCTCCGTGTGGTTCACCTCCTGTTCCAAGTGATCTCCATTCGTGGATAATGGCTCTCCCTGTGGTTCCCTGGAGTTCCAAATCCTTAGAAATGGCCTTGAAACCCTTCCTAGACCTATACATGTTCATTATTTTTAGTTTCTAATCTGTTCTTGAATTTTTTGAGATTGTGGCATAATGTGTGACTTTTTGTGATCTATTAGCGTGCTTCACTTTGTCAGACAGCTTCTATTTATGTGATTTCTTGACTCATCAGGTCTGGCAGTAATCAGGCCTGGGTGTGGCAAGTGAAATTTAACTTTCCAAAAAATTGTGGTTAATCACAGTTCATTCATGAATCAACATGCGAGGGGTAATTACTTTTTCACATAGGGCCAGGTAGGTTTGAACAGCTTTTTTCCCTTAATAAATGAAATAATAATTTAAAAACTGCATCTTGGATTTACTCAGGTTTTCCTTGTGTAATATTAAAATTTGTTTGATGATCTGAATAATTTAAGTTGAGAAATATGCAAAAAAAAAAAAAAATCAGAAGGGGCAAATACTTTTTCACAGCACTGTAGATTAGGAAAGTTTTTTAAATGGTTAGTTCACATCTACCAAAAAACTTCCTATGCAGATAAGGGGTGTTTGTAGGTAAAAGCAAACTATGCATCTTTGACTAAAGATAAATAATGCAGTTGCTATAGGTGTAGGTCATTTATGTACCTCATGAAGCCTGACTGAAAAACTCTTAGGACATTGTTAAGGACGTTGCTAAGAGAGGCACGGCCATTAATGTTCACATCACAGGATGTGAGCTCTCAAATGCTACAGAATCAGGGGAGATAAAGCACATGTGAGGGGTTTCATTAGAGAAAAGGGCTCATTCCTTTGCAATTTGTAGCAGTTACAGAAAAGCTTTCCATAGTGTTTTTGAGCTACAAAAACTGAATTGGAGTCAGGAGTCTGTGTTGCAACAATTACATAGTCCATCTAGTTAAAAAAAAAAAAAACAACAATACAATCCCATATACACAATCCTATACCCACAGCTGATCCAGAGGAAGGCGAAAAACCCCAGCAAATCATGATCCAATTTGCTACAGCAGGGGAAAAAATTCCTTCCTGATCCCAGAGAGGCAATCGGATATTCCCTGGATAAACTTTAGGCCCCTTTCACACTTGTGCAACTTGTCCTCCGACTTGGGACTGCAAAGTCGCATGACAAGTCGTACCCCATGATTTCCCAATGAGAACTATTCATATCTGTGCGACTTCAAGTTGCACCGACTTCAAAGTAGTCCCTGTACTACTTTGATTTGACTTTGATGTGAGTTGAGGTCCAAAGACCTCAAGTTTACACAGGCATTCCCTGAAATCTCAGCAAAATCGTGGCCGCAAAATCGCGTGACTTTCAGGTCGTGCCAGTGTGAATGTTAGCTATAAATGTTAGTACCCAGTTATATTATGTACATTTAGGAAAGAATCCAGACCTTTTTTAAAGCAATCTACTGAGCTGCCCAGAACCAGCTCTTGAGGGAGTCTATTCCACATTTTCACAGCTCTTATGTCGCGTACACATGAGCGGACTTTACGGCATACTTGGTCCGGCGTACTGGATTTCGTCGGACAATTCGATCGTGTGTGGGCTCCAGCGGACTTTGTTTGCTCAAAAGTTGGACGGACTTAGATTTGAAACATGTTTTAAATCTATCCGTCGAACTCGAGTCCGGTCGAAAAGTCAGCTCGTCTGTATGCTAGTTCGACGTACAAAAAGCCACGCTAGGGCAGCTATTGGCTACTGGCTATGAACTTCCTTGTTTTAGTCCGGTCGTACGTCATCACGTACGAATTTGACGGACTTTGATGGATTGTGTGTAGGCAAGTCCGTTCATTCAGAAAGTCCGTCATAAAGTACGTCGAAAAGTCCGCCGGGCAAAGTCTGCCGTAAAGTCCGCTCGTGTGTACGCGGCATTAGGCTTCATGTACACCGGACATTTTAAAACCTCTCCTGAACAATTTAACTTAACAGATAGTAACCAACATTTAAAAACGTTCGTTGTACCGCGTTTACATGCCGCGTTTAGCCAAGTTTGCATTTAGAAGCGCTTTTTTTACGTTAAAAACGCCTGTAAACGAAACGCAGCTAAACGCAAGTTGCCATGTTTACAAGCTTCAAATGCCTCTGAACATCTGTCCTGAACACATTGTTTTGCTTTCCAAAAAATGCTTCTAAACTCAACTGCCTAGAGACTACCATAAACGACCCTGTGTACATGTACTGATAAGATAACCTAGGGGCAGCTGAAAAAACCACCCAACTGCTCCTAAACATCCGTTTACCAGCAGCAGTGTACATGAGGCCTTGCTGTGAGGAAACTTTTCCGTATTTGGAGATGAAATCTCTTTTCCTCTAGATGTAAAGAGTGCCCCTTGTCCTCTGTAATGACCTTAAAGTGAATAACTCAACACCAAGCTCACTATATAGACTTCTTATGTATTTGTACATGTTGATTATATCCCCCTTAAAGCGGGGGTCCACCTATCTATCGTTTTTTTTTTTTTGGAGTTCATTCACAAACTTTTCTTCTCATGATTATCTACTCACATGTTCTGTGTAATAAGTCCGCCTGTGTCCGATTTCATTGTAAAGAATAACTTATAAAATTCACTGAAGGTGGTTTCCATCTTCATTGTGGGCATTTGAAGCCCACAAGCATGTATTTCCTGGATGTGGTGAATGCTGTGCTCCCAGCATTCACCGAGATGTTGTGATGACGCTGTTGCACAATGCATGCTGGGAAGCCTGAGACTAGCTCCCAGGGGACTGTGGGAGGTCTGGGAGAGGCTAGAAACACGCCTACTCCCATGGGAGGAAAACCAGGAAGTGCTAAGAAGATTAAAAAAAAAAGGTAATTACGGCGATTTAAATTTTTTTACACAGCATGTCAGCATCTAGGCAAGGAAGAGAATGCATAGAGATAATGTTCAAAATTTGGGTGGAACCCCGCTTTAATCTCCTCTACTTAAGAGAGAATAAATTCAGTTCCTCTAATCTTTCCTCATAGCTGAGCTCCTCTATGCCTCTTATCAGTTTGGTTGCCCTTCTCTGCACTTTCTCCAGTTCCCCGATATCCTTTTAAAGAACTGGTGCCCAAAACTGAACTGCATAATCCAGATGAGGTCTTACTCATGATTTGTACAGGGGCAAAATGATATATCTCTCTCTGCAATCCATGCCTCTCTTAATACAAGAAAGGATTTTGCTCGCTTTGGAAACTGCAGCTTGGCATTGCATGCTATTAAGTTTATGATCTACCAAAACCTCCAGATTCTTCTCCACCATTTATTCTCCCAGTTGTACTCCCCCTAGTATGTATGATGCATATTCTTAGCCCCCAAGTGCATAACTTTACATTTATCAACATTAAACCTCATTTGCCACATTGTTGCCCAATGAAACAGTGCATTGAGGTTGGCTTGTAAGTTGGAGACATCATGTAAGGACATTATTCCACTGCATAGCTTGGTGTCATCTGCAAAGACTGAAATGGTACTTTTAACCCCAGACCCTATATCATTTATAAAGGTATTAAAAAGTAATAAAAGTAATTCTAGAGGCCTTCAGCTCAGCTGCTGAGAAACTTACATTTTGCAGCTAGATACAAATTCACCAGCTTCAGTAGCTAATTATTGCAACCCCTGAAGATCAGAACGCACCATCAAATTGTAGCAATGTAGACAAGAAGTGTAGCCAATTACTGCACAAACACAAGTGAGGTGGATGCAAGTCACTTTCATATTTAGGAAAGTACATTGTACACACGTTTGACATTAATTGCTGACAGAGAAGTCATTAATGATTCCAAGCGTACAACCATTCACTTGTATGGGTGGCTGTATGCAGCACCTACGGCTCTCGGTGCGTGGGAAAATGCTGAATATTTTATGCTAGAAATGTGCATGAGGCCTTATTGTACATCCTCCTAATGTTTATTTTCCTAAAGAGGTTGAAAACTCAAAAAAAAACCTGTAAGACAAAGGCATAATGAACTAGTATGCATCTCATACTATTTTATTATGAAATACTTACCTTAGAACGAAGCCTTCCAGCAGCGCCCGCACACCGCTGAGACGACTGACATCTTTCCCTGAGTTACTTCCAAGTTTTATCTATGTCAGGGATCATTCACACAGCCCACAAGGCACTGTTTACCTTTTTTTAACCACAGAATGACAATGCCTCTAAGATTATTACAATTTATTGCTCTCAAGAGTCATATGCTTTTTAGCATAGATTTCATTGTTTTACATTTATATAATCTGTCATTTGAATATACGCTTTTTAAATGATTATATTCTGCATTGCATAAGAGACACGACAGACAACACCTGTCTGCTAGCTCTGAATGATTCTGTTACATATTAATTATTAATGATATGATTAAGGACGCAACATATGCATATTACACTAAAACTATCATGCTTATCAAATTTACACAAAGTATATATTTGCATAACATTGACATACTCAAAGACAAACATGAACACGTGCAAATGAAAGCATATAAACATTGTTGTGCATAAGGCCTTATTGTACATATTTACCTTATACGTTGTATTTTCTTACGGAAATGAAAAGAACATCTAATATCAAACTAAACGTGATTACCTAAAGTTCTAAATAAACCTTAAGATGAACAGAACATGGTGTAAAATTAGAAAGAACCTCTCTACAACCCAGTGGGGGTTATTTACTAAAGGAAAATCCACTTTGCACTGCAAGTGCACTTGAAAGTGCACTTGGAAGTAAAGTCGCTGTAGATCCGAGGAGGACATGCAAGGAAAAAAAAAACAGCATTTTAGCTTGCACATAATTGGATGATAAAATCAGCAGAGCTTCCCCTCATTTCAGATCTTCCCCTCAGATTTAAAGCGACTGCACTTCAAAGTGCACTTGTAGTGCAAAGTGGATTTGCCTTTCGTAAATAACCCCCATGGCGTAATATTAGAAAGAACCTCTCTACAACCCAGTGTATGTTAAATAATAAACCTTCAAGTTTTGCCCAGTTTTTTGTGCTTACCTTTGTAGGAGGTCTCCACCTCTCTCCTTAGTGACAGTGACCCCCAGAGTTGTGTAGAGAATGCCAGTGATCTCCCACCTCGCTGCATGATTTTAGTGATAAAACACACTGAAATCCTAATTCATAACAATTGAGCATTAGATGTGTCACACACAGGTGTATGCTTCCCTACTACGAGTGTCATGTGACCTTAATGCTGGGGGAGACTGTCCTGCCCTTGGGAAATTAAACCCAGGCAAAGGAGGTTTCAGTTACAGCAGTAAAGTAATAAGGTTCATGTACCATATGTGTCCTGAAAAAAAACCATCATTGGATTACAGTGTCAGTTCTTTCTCCAATTCATTTCCCTAATACTTTTTATTGCTTTTTTATTGTACGTAGGATGTCTTTATTCAATGACCATACACAGTACAATAATGTGCACTTATCTGTTAGCAGCCATCTTTCAGGAGTTACAACATACGATTTTAGACTTCTGAAAGACTGCACATTGCTCTGTTTTATTTAACAAAAGCCAAATATCAGCCGCATAAGACCTAAAGCTAAAGCCATATAACACTGGTAGAGGTGTGTATATTCAGGAGTTATGATCTGCTTACTTTAAAGCTCATGTGCAATGATAAGAATCTGCATGTTCACAATCCACAAACTCTGACACCTGTCAATGGAAGTAGAACAACCTCATTCACTACTACAGTAAACAGAGCCGGTCGTACCCATGCGAGTGCTGCAATACCAGTTTGTTTAATAAAAAAGGGTTTATCCCACTGCTATACAACATGAAACACTTTGTGCCTCCACACAGCAATGGGGAAACTAGCTTCCTATGTTCAATTCATTTAACTAAACTTTCAAAGTAGCAGTAGCTACATACATGTATATTTTTTACACTTTTTGCATGAACAAGATTTCCAGCAATATAGACATATATAATGACTCCCAACTGTCCCTCACCTAGGTGTGCACAGCCTATTGCATTAGGGTGTGCACCCCAAACAGAACCTCATGTATGTGTGTGTGTGTGTATATATATATATATATATATATATATATATATATATATATATATATATATATATACATACACACACACACACACACACACACCACACAGAGTTATGTGTACATAGGAACAGCGATCTGGCTCTTCTCCTTCAAAATCAGGGATAAAAAATAGCCAGGTTAGTAAGTAAAAGCAGCCCACATTACACATTGTTAGGCGAACAGTTAACCTCTTTCCAGCCAGTGTCATTAGTACGGTGTAGAGTATTATCACCATTCACTGTATTGGTGTCACTAATGGCGTCAGTGTCAGTTCGCAACCCTCCCAGCCAGTGTCAGCACCAAATTGCCTGCTACCCTATCACAGTCCCATTATAAGTCGCTGGTCACCGTCATTACCAGTATAGTGTCATAGCTGTGTAAATTCCAATATATATATACCATAGTTTGTAGACACTATAACTTTCACACAAACCAATTAAAATATACTTATCAGGATTTTTTTTTTTTTACCAAAGACATGTAGCAAAATACAGTTTGGTCTAATTCTATGAAGAAATGTATGTTGTTTTTTTTCAAACGTTTTGGTCTTTTTTCATATTTTATAAAATATTTTATATCATATTTATTTTATAAAAAATAAAAAACTCCAGAGGTGATCAAATTCCACCAAAAGAAAGATCTATTTATATAAAAAATAATTTGTTTACAGAGTTGCATGACCGCGCAATTGTGTATGGGCAAAAATAGGTTGAACAAAATCAGCAGGATTCGTTACACCATAAGCCCTGGCAGAGTCCCCCCTTACACCAGAAACCCTGGCGGATTCCCCCTTACACCAGAAGCCCTGGCGGAGTCCCCCCTTAAACCAGAAGCCCTGGCGGAGTCCCCCTTACACCAGAAGCATTGGCGGAGTCCCCCCTTACACCAGAAGCCCTGGTGGAGTCCCCCCTTACACCGGAAGCCCTGGCGGAGTCCTCCCTTACACCAGAAGCCCTGGCGGAGTCCTCTCTTACACCAGAAGCCCTGGCAGAGTCCCCCCTTACACCAGAAGCCCTGGCGGAGTCCCCCCTTACACCAGAAGCCCTGGCGAAGTCCCCTCTTACACCAGAAGCCCTGGCGGAGTCCCCCTAACACCCGAAGCCCTGGCGGAGCCCCCCCTTACACCAGAAGCCCTGGGGGAGTCCTCCCTTACACCAGAAGCCCTGGCGGAGTCCCCCCTTACACCAGAAGCTCTGGCGAAGTCCCCTCTTACACCAGAAGCCCTGGTGGAGTCCCCCTAACACCTGAAGCCCTGGCGGAGCCCCCCCTTACACCAGAAGCCCTGGCGGAGTCCCCCCTTACACCAGAAGCCCTGGAGGAGTCTCCCCTTACACCAGAAGCCCTGACAGAGTCCCCCCTTACACCAGAAGCCAAGTTGTCCCTAAGTACTAGCTGGACAAGAAATCAACTGGGCAGTTCCTGGAAGAGGGATAGAAGTGGACAGATGAGGGGGGGGGATGGGGGACTGCTTACTTACCAGAGGCTGGTATCTTGCAGCCACCACGGATCTTCCAGCTGCTGCACCTTAAATCCCCCCCCCACACATCCCTTTTCTCAGGTAAAGGTTGCACACTAGGATTGCAATGTGGGCGGGGTAGATACTGGGGATGGAGGTGGGAGGAGGATCAAGCCCTTTCTCCTCTTCTGTTCATGGAAGGGAGGAAGGGGGATTTTGATTGCTCGGCACTGTGTCAGATGCTTTGACACAGGTGCAGACAGCAGCTCTAGCTTCTCCAGATATGGATTGTTGGCAAACCCTGCTGGAAGGAGGTTGCCGGGGGGGGCACATGTGAAATTCACCCTCCTAGATTTTGCCATGCTCCCCGCTAGGTGCCGCTGATCTCGGCTCCAGTGAAAGCAGAAGAGGCACAGGATGGCAGGCGGAGTGCAGCTGTATCACTCCACCGCCTACAGTAAGGGATCTGCTGCCAGAACTATAGAGGCAGTATCAGAAAATGCGGCCGGCTGCCCACTTACTCCGCTGCTGTAGTCCTTCTCATAGGTCAATCTATATAATATAAAATAGTAATATAATTACCAAAATAGTCCCACTCGTAGCTCTGTCGCCGTCAGTGAGTGTCCATTGGTGGAGCAGGCAGTTTCACCAGAAAAGAGTGCTGGCTGGCAGGATGTGATTAGGGTGTGCCCAGGCACACCCGGCACACTCTGTGCGCACACCTATGGTCCCTCATTTGAACGGACTACTCTTAATTTGAGACCAAATACCTCTGTTGCACATGAAAACTCAGTTGTCCCTCTTTTTTTGCTAACAATGCTGCACTAAACGTTTTATCCAACCTTGCATACATGTAATGGGGCTTCTGATTGGCTGGGTGTTAGCACCAACAGGTGTAAGTTCCCATCCCCCTTCTTCTAAAATAGAACACCAACCCACCTACTTAGCCTTTTACCCCGCCATATTGTGGCCATCTCCCTCCCAGAGGCATTTCCACGACAATTCTGGCCATGAGCCTTTATAATCAAAGAAAGGAATGTCCACACAAAAGATATACAGTAGTTTCCGCACTTTACTGGTGTCCTTCAGGCAAGGGCATTGACATGTCACATCACACAGACATACAATCCGGGGTTGTTTGACATTACTTTGCCAATCACAAATATGGTGGACCTATCATAGCAGTCATTATTTAAAAGCAGTTTATTATACAGCACTCTCAAGCCATTTTCCCTTTTGCATAGTCTCTCTCCCCTTGGGAGCACCACAGTGTTGAGACTCATCTCCCTAGATACTATTGTTTATGGAGAAAGTGAAGCATCCTGCTCTGTCAGCCAAAATTAACAAGGCTCCTTCTATAGTGTACCAGTCTATCCTTCCACATCTCACTCCATAGCTCTACTCAGCCTGGTACGCCCCCTAAAGTCACTCTCTTGCTCTGAGAGTCAAAAGTGCTCACTCAAATGGCTCTGACTTGCCATTAGGCTTTGAGCAACCAGCTCACGGCTCTCCTCTAGCCATTCCAGGCAGGACTGCTGCTGCTCCCACTGAATTCTGTACACTTCTGGGACTTCTGCCCTGAGCATGGTCTTGGCTGTGCTGACTACATCTCCATAGGTATGAGGTAATTGGCTCTCATGCCCCCAAGGCTCCTCTCAACCTGGTATATATAGATTACCCAGCCAAAAACGAAATGTAAGCAAAAGGGCCAGGGATACAGCTGATGTCATTAACCAAACATGCAGTGGTCGGATCTGCCCACTTCTATGCGCTGTCAATTAAAAGTAAAGTGGACCTGATGAGGAACTAATCTCTCAGTTTCCCATCTGGCTTTGCCCACTCCTAGTAAGAATCTCCCCATCCATGCGCTTGTTAGTGTGAGGGCCACAGTGACCAGGGAGGGAGAGTGGGAGTAAGTGCACTGAGGTAGGAGTGTCCTTGAGGCAGAGAAGGACTGTGACAGAATCCGGACACCCTGACTGGATATCTCCGCCAAGAAGCTGCTTCTCAATGCACTAGAACATGAGTTACCCCAAGAACTAGACAACACAAGCTTTGGAGTAAACCAGAACAAGAACTGTTTATTTGAACAAGAATACTGGCTTTTATTGAGAAGGAGGTCACCCACCACATTAACAATGACCCAAATATTTACCCAAAACATCACACAATGGTTTCGCTAACGAGGTACAGCTGACTCTTGGCTAATCCCTTCACATAGGATCCTTAATTAACCACCTGGATGACTCAGATGTCACATTGCAGGTCAGACTCGAAGCTCACATAGCTCAATACACATGTAGCGGTACCCCCGTAGGGGCTGCTTAGCGATTGTGTCCCACCTGTCATCCTGCCCAGCCCAGCATTCACTTCCAGACACTCCAAGACAATGAACAAGTCCATCAGCTTTGTTTTTGTATTTTTATTGAGGGATTAGAAATTGGATGGGGTTAGGGAATACATGGGATGCCCAGGACAAAAGATTCTTGCATAGTTGGGAACACTTTATATACTCTTCTCCTACACAATACTTGCTGCAGACTATCTCTCCTTCTCCCTCCAGCACAATTCTTCAGGCGCAGCTAGCACATAGTTGGGCCCAACTCTGGTTTCGGCTAGGAATTAGCAAAGTTCCCTATTACAGGCAGGGACCGCGGGTCCCTATAGTGTAGCAAAAGAAAGTATCTGGTGCTAGCTGCCCTCTTTGGTGGACTACTGCTCCCAATCAGCCTCTTGCAGACCCTTACAGCCCTCCCAGCTTCAGAGGCCCGACTTCACTGCCAGTAACATCACAGTCTCTTCCGCTGGCTCTACATCCTTCTCAGACTGCACACTCCCAGTCCGCTCCAGCATGCCTCTTCCAGCTCTCCCAACTGTGCCTGCCACTCACTGACACCTGGTGGATCCCACCTGAAGACTAGCCTGGCAGTATTCCCCGCTGTCCTCTCCTGCTTCTGTTCAGGACACCCCTTGGGTTGTGTGGGGTTCCTGTTCAGCTCTGAGCCCCTGGCCCAAGGTCACCTCCCCAAATTTGGGGGCTTCCTCCAAGGCCCGGCAGTCTAATAGTCCATCTCCAGTTCTTGGGGATTGGTCAGAGCTCCCTAGAACACCCCAGACAGCTCCACCCTTCTTCCCCACCTTCCTTCTAGAAGCCTCTAGAAACAGAAGGGAGGTAACTAAAGGAAGAAAATAACTGCGAGTCACCAGCCTACTCTAAGCCACTCTCAGCCCCACAGATCAAATTTACCTGCACTACAAAAACCTCACTCTGGCACCTACACTAGGTAGAAGGTACTATGCTCATTATCATAAGTATAAACAAAGAACACCTTCAGACAATAGCAGACCTACTTACAATAAACACATTATGGCAGGGGGCCCCAGAAAGGAGGCTTGCTGATGACATCAGCATCTGCTATGAGTCCCACGCTGGCAGAGATCATCATGGCCTTTTTAATAATGTCCTTTTGCATTACATAACAGAACATCTTCCTAAATGCTTGTAGCTCCCGCAAATGCCAGGGCCCATAGTTGGTAGGCAAGAGGCTAGCATTCAGTCTCCTCCAAAAGCCTCTGTTCTGGGTGAGTTTATCACAAGGACAATGTATGTACCTATCTGTGACCGGTCTATGAATTGGGTGCAAGCACCAGCACTTTCAGTATCTATGATGCCCCTTATGAATTGCCAAGACTGTGTGCTAAAAGGTGTCGCTCTATCAGAAAGTTGGGAGGTAAGTAATATACCTTCCTGCTATCACACCTGTAATTGCACTAAGGAATTGCCCTGATGCTCCTGTGTATACAGACGCCAGCACTCCAAACCTTGTTAATTATAAGCTCTTTGCACTCTTTTCCTCCTCTTGTCTCATGTCGAGTAGTTGGGCTGCAGTGGCTTCATTGTTTACTGGAGCTAAAAATACATCTTGTTGGGCAGACTGAACTCATGACATCTAAACTTGCAGTAAAGATGCTGTTTTTGTTTGTCTGCCTCTTTTCTAGAAGTAATACTAGTTTGAAAAACGAAGATCAAATTGTGAAAAGGGTATCTTTTGTGTTTTTAACCAAAACTTTGTTTTGCCCACTTGGATAACCCTTGAGCTCTGTTTTTACTGAAAATTATAATTGAACTTTCTTTTGTGAAAAACAGGGATGAATTGACTAAAAACCATGATTTTCACAATTTCCATGAAATACAACTGCATATATTGTTTTTAAGGTTTTACAATGGGCCACTGCCACAATGGTTGCTGAGGTTTAGTTTGGGGTGGGGGTATACATTACATTTGCTTTTTATACATCGACAGAATGAGAGTGTAAATTGCAATAAAATTTATTTATTAGGCCATCATAAAAATGTTACAACCCAGTCGTTGGTATGTTCTGTTCCTCAGTGGCACACCTGGGGACGGGGATCTACCCCAGATACAAACATTGGAGGGTGTTGCAGCCCCCACTGATTACTCAACTGGGATTAGGTGGATCTTTCATTTATATAGATCTGCATGTAGCAAGCAATATATGTTGAGCATGTGCAGCCCTTTTAGGCAGACATCGACTTTTGGCCAGTGCGGGTACAGCAGGTCTCCTTCAGGTAGTTAGAGATTATGTCAGTGTGCTGTGTGAGGGGAATGCCTGTAGCCTCAGCTATGCAAATCATAAGGGAAGCTCAAAGACATGTCAGGGGCATGGATAGGGGGTGTTTGAAGAATGGTAAACCAAGCCTGCATTTTGCATCAGTGGCCAGCTCACCTGGCATTGCTGTGCATGAGTCATCTCTGACTGTGCAGAAAGAGGCATGTGTATGGCACACACTCTTCTGGTGACCTCTGTAAGCCACAGGACTCCCCCACAGAATAGCCGAGCTCCTGTCCTAAACCCTATGCGATTCATCAATATTCTCTGATCAGCCTTCCCACACTGCAGGACACCCTAGGACAGGGGTAGGCAACCTCGGCCCTCCAGCTGTGGTGAAACTACAAATCCCATCATGCCTCTGCCTCTAGGAGTCATGCCTGTGATTCTTAGGGTCTTGCATTGTTTAATGGGACTTGTAGTTTCAAAACAGCTGGTGGGCCGAGGTTGCCTACCCCTGCCCTAGGAAGTAGCCACATGTCAGTCTTGGTGACATGACAGCCGTGTGTTAGTCTGGCTGCACAACAGCATAGTTGCCAACAGCACCTGTTCCTGAGGGACAGTCCTGGGACTGCATGTCCTGCAGGCTGTCCCAGAGGATCTGTAGCAACAATGCAGAGTGCAACTGGAGTGCATCCAGCACTGAAATACCAACTTCCAGGCTGAGTGATCTCCACCAAACAATTAATTTATAGTTCTGGCCCAACAGGACGATAGACAGCAGCGTGCGAGTGCGTACACTGGAAAGTAATGACAACCAAAAAGCCAATGCTTTTTGCTCACACCGACATCAAAGATGGGGCTCATTTTACTCCCACTTTCTCTTCTAAAACATAGCAAGGCAAAGGGGGAAAAGTGACAAACCTCAAGTCCCATGCTGTGAAACAACACCCTCATTGTTGGCCATGCCTACTTTTTGGCCACACCAATACATGTTCAGCATTTTCCCTCTCTGAACCTTTAAGTTGTGCCTCTCATTTTGAAATATGGTATTACTTAATACTTCTGTGTAAAAATTTGAATGAATACATTTGAAGCAGCACAGGCCCCATGTTACTGCAGTGCCTGATGATAAGTAAACCCATTACTTAACCACTTCAGCCCCGGAAGAATTTACCCCCTTCCGACCGGGCCATATTTTGCGATACGGCACTGTGTCACTTTAACTGACAATTGCACGGGTGTGCGACGTTATACTCAAACAAAATTGATGTTTTTTTTTTCCCCACAAATAGAGCTTTCTTTTGGTGGTATTTGATCACCTCTGCGTTTTTTATTTTTTGCGCTATAAACAAAAAAGAGGGTGGCACAGTGGTGTAGTGGGTAGCACTCTCGCCTAGCAGTAAGAAGGGTTGCTGGTTCGAATCCCAACCAGGGCACTACCTGCCTGGAGTTTGCATGCTCTCCCTGTGTCTGCATGGGTTTCCTCCGGGTACTCCGGTTTTCTCCCATACTCCAAAGACATGCTGGTAGGTTAATTGGATCCTGTTTAAATTGTCCCTAGTATGTATGAATGTGAGTTTAGGGACCTTAGATTGTAAGCTCCTTGAGGGTAGGGACTGATGTGAATGTACAATGTATATGTAAACCGCTGCGTAAATTGACGGCGCTATATAAGTACCTGAAATAAATAAAATAAAAAATAAAATAAAAAAGAGCGACAATTATGAAAAAACACAATATTTTGTACTTTTTGCTATAATAAATATCCCCAATTTAAAAAAAAAAAAACAAACAGATTTTTTCCTCAGTTTAGGCCGATATGTAATCTTCTACATATTTTTGGTAAAGAAAATCGCAATAAGCGTATATTGATTGATTTGGGCAAAAGGTATAGCCCCTACAAAATAGGTTATTAATTTATGCCATTTTTATTATTTTATTTTTTTTACTAGTGATGGCGGCGATCTGTGATTTGGGACTGCGACATTGCGGTGGACAGATCGGACACTTTTGACAGTTTTTTTTAAACCATTGACATTTATACAGCGATCAGTGCTATAAATAGCCACTGATTACTGTATAAATGTCACTGGCAGGGAAGGAGTTAACACTAGGGGCCATTAAGGGGTTAAATGTGTTCCCTCACTGTATGTTCTAACTGTGGGGGGATGGGACTGACTGGGGGAGGAGACGATCGGTGTTCCTATATACTAGGAACACACGATCTGTCTCCTCTCCCCTGACAGTATGTGGATTTGTGTGTTCACACACATAGATCCACGTTCCTGCTCTGCCACGAGTGTTCTAGGATGCCCAGCTGACATCGCGGCCGCTGGGCACACGCATAGGCTCCTTAGTGATGCGGCGGGGGCACACGTGCCCCCTATACCCCTTACAGTGGCCGCTGTACAGTTACGGCGATTCACGCAGAGCAGCATGTGGTTGATGAGGAACTTCACCCTTCCTGCTTTGAATTATTTTTCCCTATGCACCTGACACTGGTTTCCTCACAGTTCAGATACTCACCTACCCAATGGATCCAGCATTGATCTGCTGAGATCCTCTTCTCAGGCAGCCACCACTTGGGTCCTGCGCCACCATGTTCCCCTATAACATCATCAGGAGGCCACGGCTCATCCTGGTTGAGGTGCAGCCTCTTGATAATGTGCTGAAGTTGTTTTAAAGAGTGAAGATCTGCATCAATATTTGTGTAATGGAAAAAATCAGTTGTATTTGGAGCTGCATCTTTGAAAGGATAAAGGATTTATGGCTCATCCTGGTTGAGGTGCAGCCTCTTGATAATGTGATAGGCGCAGCCTCTTGATAATGTCCTGCTAGGCCCGCCCCCTGCTTCTTTAGTGAATGGAAAGACATGCAGTGTTCCCGATGCACATCACTCACATATCCCAGGAGGCACCAGGAGCATTGACGTCATTCTCTTAGACAATCAGAGAGAATGGGGGGTGGGCTGAAACCTATTTATTGAAAAAAAAAGTCAGTAAACAAAAAAGAATAAGGATATTTGTTTGGTGGAGGGTGGAGGGAGGAGAGGGGGGGGGGGGGTGGGCAGGATAGAGAGGAGGAAAGTTGTTTTAAAGAATGAAGATCTGCATCAATATTTGTGTAATGGAATAAATCAGTTGTATTTGGGGCTGCATCTTTGAAAGGACAAAGGATTTATGGTGAAGTAAGGGAGGAGGAGTGTTAAAAAAAATGTTCCGCCCCAGGAGATACGTTGGCTACACCACTGCTACTCTCATTTCACATACGTGTGTGAGAAGTACTTTATAGCACTATTTCAGCAATAAACCCTTGGCTTTATGTGTTGGTTCTGTGGCTTGGCACAACATTCACCAATTTTCTAAGCACTGAAGGGTAATCTTTAGATCGGAGGCCCCTGAAGACATTTTGGAGCAGCACTGGTATTTGTCTGCGGATGGGACCAAAGAATAGGAAGGAGCCAGCAAGCATTCTACACATCCTTAAGCATTGCATAACACTCATAAGCACGTTGTGCATGGATTCAGGCAAAGTAGGACAAGTCTGCACAGCTCTGTAGAGTGGAATAACAATATTTAATAATGAGGTATTGAAATGGTGAACGTGTGTACGTTTCATTTTTTCTATGCGCCAGTCCTAGCCCCTGCGTGGGCAGTCTAGGTGCCTCTGACAGTATTGTATGTTTTTATGCTATATCTGTAATAAAAATATTTGAACCAGAAATGGTGAACATGTTTTAATTCTAAACTGTAATGCACACACCAGCGTGATTTATACTTGAATTCAACTCTATCCAGTGGTTAAAATGTACAGTATAGATGTTTAGCTTTGGGTCAGCCTACACTTAGTGTACATGCACTGTATCTCAAGCATCATAGAGATCATAAACAGAAACAAGGGAACTTTATATAGGGACTTTTCAGGTGCTACAATAGTGACAACATACTTTATATAAAAGTATGTTGTCATCACTGTAGCTTTTAGGGATGTCCAAACTATGGCCCTCCAGCTGTTGTGGAACTACACTTCCCATGAGGCATTGTAAAACTCTGACATTCACAGACATGACTAGGCATGATGGGAGTTGTAGTTCCTTAACAACTGGAGGGCCATAGTTTGGACACCACTGCTAGAAACTTTCCTTTATACTTTATATATGTTGATCTTTGATTCTGATTGAGTGAATGATTGGGGTTATTTGTCAGGTATACCCTTGTCTGATCATGTATTCTTATGCGACAGGTATTCTAAGGTAAAATTATTATTTTGAAGTTTGTAAAAATAAATGTAATTATGTCCATCAATAAAACCATAAAACAATGCCTTTTTGTAGCAACCATTGGCAAGAAAACAATGTATATGAGCATTGTCAAAGCTCTCAGGAGGGACCAGAAGTCCTGTGTCAATAGTTTTCAGCTGAAGGCTTCTGGCTTCAAGATCAAGTGTAAAATCTGCAGCCCCCCAACTGTAAACAAAAAATGTGTTATTTCCTACATTACAGTACCCCATGAACGTATATTTTTCCCCTATTTGACGCCCACCTTCAGGGAAAAGTACAATAAATAGCAGACCTGAATCAAATATACAACCGTCACCGATTAGTGCCTAATCTTTATTCTCTTCCCACCAACTCTTAAATCCTAAAACAATGGACTACTAAGCCCTAAAATGAATAATCTCCTATTCCGCTACATTTTTATCTTGTTATGCATGGGGTTTGACAGCATGCAGGTCCTGTGCCAAAACAATACAACTTGAAGAAAGCTTCACTATTAATTGGGCTGCTTTACCAGAGGCTAGGTGGAAATTAGCATTTCGATGTTATTGTTTACTTAATTATTTTATGAAGGCAGCAACAAAGCTCATAATATTTGTATGATCTGCCCCATTATACTGTTAGTATATTTTACTAAGAAACTACCATTTCCTGACAGACTCCATGGCAGCAACGTGTGGGTTTAGTTGATGGTCTTCCTACCCAAAGATTTTCCTCCCACGATCAGCATTGGCCGAGCTGCGACCCTGGGGAAGAAGAGTTGCAATACTCCGATAAGCCCTAGCTACTAGCAGAGTATGGAGTGGGCACATGGAAGAGGCGCTGGAAGAAGCTAGAGGCCTAGCCATTGGCAGGCAAGCTGCGCATTGATCAGATAACCCAGCTACTAGCGGGTGGCTTTATCGCCCTCGAAGTCCGGCTTATTCATCTTACCTCAGCCTAGGAGACGATCGTGGTGGGAGCAATTAGACCTTTACTTGTTATTTGGTGATCTGCCGTTTACTTCCTGCTTCGTACCCGTGGCTGTTCTGCGCATGCGCGAGTACAGTACGGGAACGAGACTTGGTCCGCGTGTGCACATTGCATCAAAATGACCACAATTGCACATGCACATGCACATGCGTGGCAGTGATGTCACAGGAGCGCTCTTTGTAAATGGAGGAAAAGCCTGCAAGCTTTTAGAATGTTTGCAGGCTTATAGCAGCGACTTCCCCTAGCCCTTGTCCTTCTGTACCTGGTAAGTGGTTCCCAGGGGAAAAGTGATGCAGCCTGTAATCTGTCGTTTGTACTGACACAGCTGCTTCTTTCCAGCTCTGATGGAAACCCCCAGGACCATGGATTCATCACCGGCTGCCTGTGGCCAGCCCTCTCGCAGCAGGAACATAGAGGGGTGTCCCCTCCGGTGTTACCAACTGGGGGGGGGGGGTGGGGGGAGTTGCTAGAGGTCATCATGACCGCTGTTTCCCCTAACACTTGTGTTTTACCTGTATCTCTTTTTTATCAGCCCTTCTAGGTCCGAACAACAGCGCAGCTCTCGCAGAAGAAGTGAATCTTCAAAATCTCATCGCCGGCTCTCCTCTTCCAGATCTAGGCACCACGGCTCACCCCAAGATTGAGGTACCGTAGCAAGAACATGTCTCGCCCTTCCACGGCTCACTCCAGCTGCTCAGCTGAATGTGCCTGCGGGGGGGTGTAGGTCCCAAGTACCTGTGGGAAAATCCCTATGTGACCTCTGTTATGCCAAAGCAGCAGGCGAAATAGATGGTAAGGACCAGCAGCTAAAATCCCTGGTCGAAAGGATAGTTAAGGAGTCTCTGAGAGGGATCGAGACCAGCCAGACCCACGATCCTCCTGCAGAGCCGCTACGCTCACCAGTGAGGGAGACACAAGTTCAGGACACATGGGAGTCCTCTCTGCCAAGCCACCCATCAGCTGCTCCCTCGGATAGTGACTCAGAAGGGGAAGATCCCTGTGTGGGGTATGACTTCGCTCTGCTGTCTCTCTTGGTTAAAGCCATCAGAGAAGCTTTAAATTGGGAAGAGCCCGTGGCCGCCCCTTCCAAGCAAAGGGAGTACTTCAAACAATTGAAGAAGGAACGTGTCAATGTTCTGTTTCTTACTAGGCAAAGTCATCACAGACGAGTGGGACAAGGTGGAGAAAAAGAACTCTATGCTATCAAAAGTACTGAGGCTTTATCCCTTCAAAGAGGAAGAGGTCAATCATTTGGAATTGGTTGCTAGATGCAGCTGTGATGAGGCTGGTTAAACATGTGACCCTTCCCTTGGAAGATACGGTCTCTTTTAAGGACGCCTTGGATAGACCGATTGACTCTGGCCTCAAAAGGGTTCACCTTACAGCAGGTATGGCCTGCAAGCCAGCTTTAGCTCTGGCTAAAAATGTCAAAAGCCATGGAAATCTGGACAGATAATGTGAACGAAACACTCAGGAACGTTTCGGAAGAACTGGCCAGGAGTTCGCCCATCCAGGAGCTGTGATTAGTACCTGCCTTTCTGGGGGAGGCCTCTATTGAAATCATCCGTCTGGTGGCCCGGGTTATGCTTTCAGCCGTCACCGCCAAGCGTGCCCTGTGGCTCCGCCCTTGGCTGGCTGACCCGGCATCTAAACAGGTATGGTGCCGAATTCCTTTTGAAGGGTCTTCACTTTTTGGCAACAAATTGGATAACGCCATAACCTGGGTCACCGGAGGTAAGTCGGGGTTCCTCCCTCAAGACTGGCGTTTGCAAGGTCAGAGAAGAGCATTCCCAAGGAAACAGAACCAGGAATGTAGCAGGGAAGCACGTAGTTAGAGGCCGGGCAGTTAATTATCCAGGTCTTGGAAGTCAAGGCATTCCTTCAAGAAATCCGCCAAGAGCTGTTCGATGGGAGAGAGGGAAATGACCAAGTCCTTTTGAGATTGGGCCCGCTCAGACAGGCCAAGTGGGGGCTTGCCTTCTCTGCTTTCTGCACGTCTGGGCAGCCTCAATTCAGGACTTCTGGACTGTCAAGACGGTCTCTTCAGGCCATGCCTGGGCCTTCGGCAGCGCTCCCAGACTCAGGTATGTTCCCACCTCTCTTCTGGCCTCAGAAGAAAAAAGGCTGATTCTGTTAGCCTACGTAGAATCTTTATTGGAACAAGGCGCTGCTATTCCTGTCCCAGACAACCAGCGAGGCATGGGAATTTACTCTCCTCACTTTATGGTCCAAAAGAAGAACGGTGCATGGAGGCCTTTCATAGCTCTGACCCACTTGAACCATTTTATCAAAATAGAAAGGTTCAATATGGAGACGCTGTCCACAATCCAGCAGTCGGTTCAATCAGGAGACGGGCTGGTCTCCATAGATCTCAAGGATGCTTATTTTCATGTTCCTGTGGCAGCGGATTTCCAACAGTTTCTCCGCTTCTCCATAGGCTGGCCTTCATTTACAGTTCACATGCCTTCCCTTCGGGCTGTCATCTCCACATGTCTTTTCAAAGGTCTTTTTGGCTGTTGTGGCTCTGTTGAGAACCAAAGGGATCCGTCTCCATCATTACTTGGACGATCTCCTGCTGACTCAAGATAAAGATCGACACCTAGAACACAGGGGTCAGGTCATCTCCACTCTCCAGGAATTCGGGTAGCTCCTGAACCTAGAGAAGAGTCAGTTGAAACCGTCACAGACTCTTGTGTTCCTCTGAGCTCACTTCAACACAGTGAGAGGCATCATCTCCTTATCCAAGGAGAAGATTGCGACAGTTCAAGACAGGATTTGTCTGGATCTCTTTTCTTCTCATCTCCATGCCCTCCAGTGTTTGAAGATCATCGGCACCATGGTGGCCACGATACCGATGGTGAAGTGGGCACAGTGAAGGATGCGGCCCTTCCAAAAAAGGCTTTCCTCGTCAATGGTCAGGCAACAAAGCCCAGCGTATTTGCATTATGTTGGCCATGAAGGGTTACCCTTCTTGGTGGCTCCAGCGAAAAAACCTATGCAACTGTCACTCCATCCTTCCCATTAGGGATGAGCCCAATGTTTGAGTCAAACGTAAGTTCGATTCGAACATCGGGTGTTCTCCTGTTCGCCGAATAGCGAACAATTTGGGGTGTTCGCGGGAAATTCGAAAGCCGCGGAACACCCTTTAAAAGTCTATGGGAGAAATCAAAAGTGCTAATTTTAAAGGCTTATATGCATGGTATTGTCATAAAAAGTGTTTGGGGAACTGGGTCCTGCCCCAGGGGACATGTATCAATGCAAAAAAAGTTTTAAAAACAGCCGTTTTTTCGGGAGCAGTGATTTTAATAATGCTTAAAGTGAAACAATAAAAGTGAAATATTCCTTTAAATTTCGTACCTGGGCGGTGTCTATAGTATGACTGTAAAGTGGCACATGTTTCTCGTGTTTAGGACAGTCCCTGCACAAAATGACATTTCTAAAGGAAAAAAGTCATTTAAAACTACTACTAATGAATTGTTGGTCCCGGCAATACAGATAAAAGAAGTCATTGAAAAAAACGGCATGGGATCCCCCCAATGCATTACCAGTCGCTTTGGGCCTGGTATGAATATTAAGGGGAATCCCGAACCACGATTTAAAAAAAAAATTGTGTGGGGGTCCCCCCAAATTCCATACCAGGCCCTTCAGGTCTGGTATGGATATTAAGGGGAACCTGTGCCAAAATTTAAAAAAAAATGGCGTGGGGGTCCCCATCAAAATCCATACCAGACTCTTCAGGTCTGGTATGGATTTTAAGGGGAACCCCGCGCCAAAATAAAAAAAATGGCGTAGGGGTACCAGACCCTTATCCCAGCACGCAACCTGGCAGGCCGCAGGAAAAGAGGGGGGTGAGAGAGCACCCCACCTCCTGAACCGTACCAGGCCACATTAAAATCACTGCTCCCGAAAAAACAGCCCTTTTTAAAACTTTTTTTTGCATTGATACATGTCCCCTGGGGCAGGACCCAGGTCCCCAAACACTTTTTATGACAATAACTTGCATATAAGCCTTTAAAATGAGCACTTTTGATCATTCATGTTCGTGTCCCATAGACTTTAACGGTGTTCACGTGTTCAAACAAATTTTTTGCCTGTTCGCATGTTCTGCTGCGAACCGAACCGGGGGGGTGTTTGGCTCATTCCTACTTCCCATCACATGGGTCACAATAACGACAGATGCCAGCAACAGGGGCTGGGGCGCTCATTGTCTGGCAGAGGTGGCTCAGGGCTCCTGGGTCTTTCCTTCTCGAGGAACAGTGTCGAACATCCTAGAGCTACGGGCAGCGTTCCAGGCACTTCTGGTGTTTCACCATCTGATAACAGGGGCCTCTGTATTACTCAGACTAGACAACACGACGGCAGTAGCCAACATAAGGAGACAAGGGGGTACTCGAAGCCTGTTCCTGCTTCAACAGGTGGAACCAATTATGACCTGGGTTTAGAGGAACCTGGTCAACATAACAGCAAGATATGTACCCGGGATCACGAATGTTCAGGCAGACTTCCTCTCTCTCGAGTCCTTTCAGACAATGAGTGTTCTCTCCATGAGGAGGTGTTCAGATGGATCCTAACCTTAGGGATCTCCCCAGAAGTCAACCTCTTTGCCTCCCCTTGCAAAAAAAAAGTGGTGAGGTACTATTCGAGGTAATGGGACCCTCAGTCCTAAGGGATAGACGCCCTGAAGGAGCCATTGGTGGTTCCGCAGAGCTTATGCCTTTCCGCCAACCTCCATTATCCTCCAGTTCCTGCGAAGAAATAAGTCGGAAGTAGCGGAGGTGATAGCCATAATCCCTTACTGGCCCAACAGGCCTTGGTTTCTCCTCTTAACACTTCTCAGTGTTCGGGAACCGGTCCCCTTGCCACTCAGACCATACCTTCTGTCTCAGGGCATGAAACTACACCCCTGCCCGGCTCACCTGCCCCTAAAGGCCTGGTACTTGAAAGGAGAAGGCTGAAGGCACTAGGGTGCCCCGAAGAGGTCATTCCCACACTCCTCAGTGCAAGAAGAAGAAGCATCAACCAGGTGTACGAAAGGATATGGGCTAAATTCACAAGCCACATGTCCTCCAGATCCAACTCATGTAGTGCCCCGGCAGTTCAGGACATCTTACGCTTCCTGCAGTCAAGACTGGATATCTCCTTGTCTGTCAGTTCACTCCATGTACAGGTGTCAGCGATTTCAGCCTTCACTGGGGTTTCATGCGCCAGGCACTCCCTGGTTCAGCAATTTTTCAAGGGAGCAATTAGGCTCAGACCGCAAAGGAAGCCTAGATACCCAAATGGGACCTCCCTTCCACTAGTCCTTGAATTTTAATCACAACTTGACAAACCACTCTCGCTCAGAGAACTTGCTCTCAAAACTGCCTTCCTGGTAGCCATCACTTTGGCAAAGAGGATTTCTGAAATCCAAACTTTAGGGTCAAAAGAGCCCTTTCTAACCTTCTTCCCAGACTGAGTGGTTCTAATCCCGATGCTAGGGGCAAACCCCAAGATCACCTCAATTTTTCATGATAATCAGGAAATCACGCTTCCCAACTTTGGATCAGCCGGAAGTCTAGAATTGCATCCCCTCGATGTGGGAGTCTCCTTGAAATAATATCTGGAGGCTACGGCTTCCTTTCGACAGTACGACTCTGTCTTTGTTCTGTTCCATTAGATAAACAGGGGACTCCAGGCCTCCATCAGACCCATTGCTGCATGGGTCATCCAAGCTATCCAATGGGCCTAAAAAGAGAAGGGCTTGGCTCCTCCTGAGGTGGTTACAGCTCACTCAACCAGAAGTGTCTCAACTTCATGGGCCTCACGTCACGTCGCGCCTGAAGTGATCTGCAGGGCAGCTTTCTGGTCATCAATCCATACATTTATGTCTCATTATTGTGTTGAACCAGCTGCTTTGTCTTCTGCAAATTTTGGTTTGAAAGTACTGTCAGTTGACAGTGTTAATTAAATCTTTGTTCAGCATTTTGCCCACCCGGGTGTGTATGGCGAGTTATTTTCCACACGTTGCTACCATGGAGTCTGTCAGAAAAATGGAAAATTCCTATCAAATACTTACCGTAAATTTCCTTTCCTGATGGACACTATGGCAGCAGGAGTTCCCTCCCAATGGCTGAAGTAGGCTAGTTATCGAACACGGCTACCGGCTGGGAGCAAAGATTTAAGGGATTAGAGTCCTATAGGGCAGTAGTGGAGGCGGAACTAAACCCACACGTTGCTGCCATGGAGTCCATCAGGAAAGGAAAATTATGGTAAGTATTTGATAGGAATTTTCCATTGTCATGTGACCAATAAACTTTCCATGTCTTTTCATCAATATTTTAACCATTAGGCTTTAGGTTGTTCTGCACCCACTAAGAATAGGTGTTCATATTTTCACCTGGATCTCTAAACATCAACAAATGAGAAACACATTTACATTGTGTGTTCCTCAAACGTGGTGCCAATCACTATTCCCAAAACAGTGGACATGTGCAGAAAGTTGCCAGAAGCGTCTAGTCATTACATAAACACTAATGGGATGGACAGACTAGACAGATTCTGATTTGTCAGTACCATCTATGTGACAGTGATGACCAATTAGAATCTGTCTGGTCTGTACTGGCAGCACTGGATGGAATGGAGAGAAAGCAGCTGTGATTTCAAATCCCAGGACTGGTGGAGTGGCTTGCTGGAGCCTTGAAATCTCAGGATTGCAGAAGGTCAGTGCAATGGGGACCAGTTGGGGGGTTGTTGTTCTGGTGTTAGGTCACCTTTACAGATTTTCTGTAAAAAAAAAAAGTGAACACTTTAAAGCAGAGCTCCAGGCTTCTACAGAAAAAATGAAAGGTCTCCAGCTACAAACACTGCTCTTGGGTGCTGCCCCCGCCATCTTGGGTAAGGAATCCCGGTAGTGAAGTCTTGCCACTTTACAGCCGGTTCCCTATTGTGCATGCACGAAGCGTGCTGTGCTTTGTTAATGGCCCAGTGGCAGTGGAGGGGGGGGACGAACTTCCAGATGACTCTCAAAACCAGGTACCCGCTCGTCCCTGAAAGGTGTCAAATGTGGCAGCAGAGAGGTGCTTCGGGAGGAGGCAAATAAGCGGAGCTTCTCCTTTTGGGTGGAGCTCCACTTTAAGTAAGTACATACTTGTTGAATTGCTCTGTAGATTAAAAATGTAAGAAATCAGATATCTAGTTTTCAGTCCAGCATGGCAATAAACAAATAATGTATGAAAGCCTAGGGTCCCTTACATGGTCCCTTATATTTAAATCTGATTCCACTATATGTTGTTGTCTAATACTATTCCAGAAATACCACAGGGGGAAAGATACAGGGTTCTGGATACAAATGACCATTTGGACTGCTAGATTACACTATATGCTGTACAAATATGCCAGTTACAACTTCAATTATATTTATCAAGAGATATTTAATTTACTGTTGTTTACTTTGTAGCATTTTGTCTTTTTATTGTTTTAATTTTAAGTCCTCATGCACACGGACGTTTTTACAGCTGCTTTTTTTAGCTTTTTTTGCAGCTTAAAAAGGCCTGTCTATGTTAGTCTATGGCTTCATGCCCACCTAGGCGTTTTTGAGCTGCAAGTGGCATAGACGTTTTTAAGCTGTAAAAAAAACCCAGGACCAGTGGGTTCTGAGAGACGTTTTTCAGCTGTAAAAACGCTCTAACGCTGAAAAACGCTGAAAAACGCTCAAAAACGTCATTCACCAACGTTTTTTAACGTTTTTGATCCATTGAAAAAAAAAAAAACGCTATTGCAAAAACGCTGAAAAAAGCTGAAAAAAGTTAAAAAAAATCACTGCAAAGATACTGGCGTTTTCATAACGTTAATTTAACAGCCTGTGTGCATGAGGGCTTAAGCAGTATTGAACCCAAAAGCAAACATGTATTATATTGCAGCATATTGCAGCATACTAATTACTTAGATGTGATAGCTGCATTTGTTTTCTTATTTAGGCTTGCTTTCTTCTATTTTCATCTGCTAATCTTGCCAGTAAGTCTGTTTTTTTTTTTTTTTTAAAAACAAGCTCTACTGCAGATGTATCAGGTACAGGGATGAAACAGATCATTTTGCACTGACAGGGGTGATTGATCAGCTTTTATTAATTTATTTATCCTTTCTCCCAAAAGCAACAAAAAACTGTTTGATGAACGAAATTATTAGCTGCAATTCAGCTTTAGTTTTTTAGTGTATTTAAATCTGCTAGTACATCTAACATTCCCCTTCCCCTAGACTAACAATGGTGATGCCCCTTTGCTCATTCATCCAGAGTGGGGGCACTCTAATACAGGAGGTGTGTTATTGGTCAGATCACCCAGTGAAAACAAAAGGGATAAAAAAACGTAAAACAGAAAACGAATGCAGCCACCATGGTAAGCAGAAACATATTACATTTTTCGTTTTGATTTTAATGAGTGAAATGAGGCTTCCTTATAAGCCTTGCATCTTGCTACATTCACTATGCCAGGGGAGGGCTAAAGAAACAGGCACATTGTTTTCCACAAAGGTGGCGCCTAGGTTCTTTAATAGAAAGCTTATCAGAGGCTAGCTGATAAAATCACCCATTAAGCAATTAGCAATGACCAACTGGTGATAACAAGCACTGTTTCCTTAGAATAGCTTACAGACAGAAGAATAGCAGTCAGTTAATTTTATAGCACATCTATGCTGTTTTTCATATGTTATATTATATTATTGTTCAATACAAAGAAAATGTATTTAAATATTGTTTTTTCTTTTTTTTTTTCTTTTCTCAGCCAGAGACATATGACCAATGAGCGCTTGATATTGTTAACATTATGATAGATACTCACCCCAGGCTGCATGGACCGCTAAACTGGCAGCACAGGGTATCAGGGTCTCTAGGTGCAGAGGGGTCTGGAGGGGTAGTCAGGATATTTGGAGTTTGTTCACCTTTTCATTTTTCATGAAAAGATGAACTTACCCTTTAACTACTGTAGTTGATACATAGAAAAGCATGTTCTCCTCTTTAACTAGAGACATGTCAGAAGCATGCTATATATGTACATTCCTGGGATACGTCACTATGGTGCTTACCAAACACAAACTAAAAGTTGCTATTCATAGTCATCCCTGAATATTTTTAGCAATGCATGAGTGGTCCTGCTTCTGCACTGCTAAACAACACCGTGTCATTTAAATGAACATATATTTTTAAAGAGATGCCTTATGAATTTTTCAAGAATTTACATTTGAGATCAGCTCACTTTCATAATTCATAATATTACATCACATGTACACAGAAAACTAGTTAGGATAGTCAGTAAGGCTGAAATTCCCTTGCTGAACTTCACTGACTGATCCAGGAAAAAATGAATACATACAGAAACCTAGTCACCATAGGCTTGGGCAGAAGTTATGCCAGGTGTGCCTGGGCACACCCTAATCACCCTGTGTGGCGCAGATTCCCCCTGTTTAAACCCCTGATATTTCACTAAAGCCCCCTAATGGGGCTCCTAAAAAATTTGTAAAAAAAATAAATAAAATAGTCTACTTCTGTAATATAGTAGATTAATATGATTAGGAGCACATAACTACTAAGTATATATTGTTAAACTAGCTTCACATTGCTGTACGGTTGGGCAGCCTCTTCTGGGTATATTGTATATGATTCCTATGGTGGAAAGTGATTGTTTTGTCAGTACGCTTATGTGTATATTTTAACTTGAACCTGCATTGTTTGCTTTGTTAATCCTTTTTCTTCTAAAACAAACATTTTTTAAGATAAAAAATAAATAAATAAATAAATAAATAAAAACTGACACCACCCACTGCCCCTATTGACACAAATCTCTGCCCTACTGACACCGTCCACTGCTCTACTGACTGCTCTACTGACACCATCAGTACATATACACATGTACACACACGTATGTGTTTGAGCTTTGAGGTGCACACCCTAATGCAATAGGCTGTGCACACCAATGCTTCTCACCTGTACAAAAAGGGATGTACAGTATCTCACAAAAGTGAGTACACCCCTCACATTTTTGTAAATATTTTATTATATCTTTTCATGTGACAACACTGAAGAAATTACACTTTGCTACAATGTAAATAGTCAGTGTACAGCTTGTATAACAGTGTAAATTTGCTGTCCCCTCAAAATAACTCAAAACACAGCCATTAATGCTTAACCACTGGCAACAAAAGTGAGTACACCCGTAAGTGAAAATGTCCAAATTGGGCCCAGCCATTTCCCCTCCCCGGTGTCATGTGACTCATGGCAAAGAACTCTCTGAGGATCTGAAAAAAAGAATTGTTGCTGTACATAAAGATGGCCTAGGCTATAAGAAGATTGCCAAGACCCTGAAACTGAGCTGCAGCACGGTGGCCAAGACCATACAGCGGTTTAACAGCACAGGTTCCACTCAGAACAGGCCTCGCCATGGTTGACCAAAGGAGTTGAATGCACGTGTTCAGCGTCATATCCAGAGGTTGTCTTTGGGAAATAGACATATGAGTGCTGCCAGCATTGCGGCAGAGGTTGAAGGGGTGGGGGTCAGCCTGTCAGTGCTCAGACCATACGCCACACACACTGCATCAAATTGGTCTGCATGGCTGTTGTCCCAGAAGGAAGCCTCTTCTAAAGATGATGCACAAGAAAGCCCGCAAACAGTTTGCAGAAGACAAGCAGACTAAGTACATGGATTACTGGAACCATGTCCTGTGGTCTGATGAGACCAAGATAAACTTATTTGGTTCAGATGGTGTCAAGCTTGTGTGGCGGCAACCAGATGAGGAGTACAAAGACAAGTGTATCTTGCCTACAGTCAAGCATGGTGGTGGGAGTGTCATGGTCTGGGGCTGCATGAGTGCTGCCAGCACTGGGGAGCTACAGTTCATTGAGGGAACTATGAATGCCAGCATGTACTGTGACATAGTGAAGCAGAGCATGATCCCCTCCCTTAGGAGATTGGGACGCAGGGCAGTATTCCAACATGATAACGACCCCAAACACACCTCCAAGACGACCACTGCCTAAAAAAGCTGTGGGTAAAGGTGATGGACTGACCAAGCATGTCTCCAGACCTAAACCCTATTGAGCATCTGTAGGGTATTCTCAAACAGACGGTGGAGGAGCGCAAGGTCTCTAACATCCACCAGCTCTGTGAAGTCATCATGGAGGAGTGGAAGAGGACTCCAGTGGCAACCAGTGAAGCTCTAGTGAACTCTATGCCCAAGAGGGTTAAGGCAGTGCTGGAAAGTAATGGTGGCCACACAAAATATTGACAGGGGAGTGGGGATCCTCAAGCCTGAGCACCGAATCTCAGCAAATATTTTTAAATTGTGCGGTTGAGCTTGGGTATCTTCTGCATGTAAATACAAAGGCTGTCTTGCCCAGCAAGTGCAGAGTGGCTATAGAATGCAGCCATTCTCGTCCACTGTACACGCGCCTTTCTAAAAATCATTCAAATTTAACCTTTGACCCTGATCTTGCCTAATTCTGACCAGGTAAACATAAAAAGACTACCCCATTTTTGGAAAATTAGCTTCTCTCCAGAGGTACAGCATGCCCATATTAGTCAGACCTATAGCTCTGCAATCAGTAAAGCTCATAGTCCATTTGACTTAGCAGAGAGCATGATGGACCTCTGCAGAGACACCGCTGCTTAGACACAGAGAGCAAGGATCCTTGTCTGCAGTATGCTGGTGGAGGTGAACTTATCTGCTAAGGCTGTGGCTGCTTTTTTACAAAAAAAAAGGAATTAAAAATGTTGCACACTTTTTATTCTTATGCACCTGCAATATATTTAGCTTATTTAAATTGAAAGCATTGTTGGGCTTTGAAACACTTGTAAAATACAGTGTGCAGTAATCTCATTACCCATTCATGGGTTTTTCCTGTATTGTGAACCACAGCAAAATTGATGTAAATGCTGAAAGTGTGAATACAGGAAAACTTGTCTAAAACATACAATAATTTTGACTGATGAAATTCCTAGGCATCGTGTTGGGTTAAGTTGGCTTGAAAAAGCAGGTCATATCTGCATAAGTGCTTAGAGTTCAGGAACACTTTTCTTCTATGAGTATAAAAGGCAGCCTGGATATACTAGAAGAGCTGGTAGGTATTTTTGTCACATGATTGACAGCCGGGAATGTTTGTTCTTTTCATTCTGTGCTTTCTTGGTGGTAAATAACTCTTTATATGCCCCCTAGTGGCTACCTGTGCAGGCTTGCTTTCCTTCATTCTATGCGTTTCCAATTTGGCAGTTGAAATTCTGTTTTGTGAGTTATTTGCTTACAGATTCTGTACAAACAGACAATAAGCTGGTGAGTGATGCAGTGTGTTTGAGATATTAATATTAAGATACACAAACATGTGCAATAACTGTTCAAGTCTTGAGATTTCAGCAGTTACATCTACTAAAGACCATATAACATGAAAATGAACTTATCCTCACTCAGGCTTGACTAATTTCTCCAGAAAGTCCCCACTCTGCCTCCGTCACACACCTGAACTGTATTTATAACAAAAAGGTACATTCATAGCAAAGACCTAAAATGACCATACTTGCTCAAAGAAATATGAAAATAACAATATAGTTATAGACACCGTAAAGGTTTATATTCTTGAGCTGAGTGGCTCCTGCACCATAAAGGGGCCATTAGGCAAGTGTAACGAAACGTCCCACACTCCGCTTGAGTGCTTTCGTCATATACCGCTTCCTCCCAGTCTGAATATAGATATCTGATATTCCAAACCGCTCACAACAATAAACAAGACAATACTCATTTGGTTGCTGAACATTGACTGTTTATTGAAAAACAGATAATACTCGGGACAATTTCCACCTTCCTTTGCATTCCGGGCGGGGTAGACTGTCCAATCAGCAGGGAGAGCTGTTGGAGGAAATGGCCCCCACCAATCTCACAGCTAATCTACATACACATCCCATAATATCCAAGGCAGACAGACACATTAGAACATTGGAATACAGCCACACCGCAAACGACCCAGCAAAGAGTACACAACAAAATGAGACAATAAAACTATTGGATGAAAGACCCGAGCTTTCCAGATCTCATTAATCAGCATTCCTTTCACTGACATCTTTCCACTGAGTCCCAAGCTGGCAGAGACCATCATGGCCTCCTTAATAATGTTCTTTTGCATTACATAACATAATATCTTCCTAAATGCTTGTAGCTTCCTCAAATGCCAGGGCCCATAGTCAGTAGACAAGAGGCTAGCATTCAGTCCCCTCCAAAAGCCTCTGTCCCGGGTGAGTCTGTCACAGCAAGGAATCACAGAAACGGTCTACGTTTGGAGAAACTTTTAAAAGAGGTGACAGCCTCCTGACAATGGGAACTGTAAATTACCAAGCCCAAACACTGCTCCAGCTGGTGTGGGCCCACTAACATTTCTACGATCCCAAGAAACCCCAGTATAAAAAATATGTTATTGCACAAGAGGGCCTGGGAAGAGATTGCCAGCCTGTTTCTGCCAGACTGAGAGTCGTTTACACCAAATGTGAAAGAGGAAAAAGGTAAGCTTCTATATGTTTGTAGATCCCATGTTACACCTCTGCTTGACATACTTAATACTATGCTGTCCTGAGCTGTTGTTTAACATAGCGGTAGTATGCTTTTCCAGACATGTGAGCCCAGAGAGACGTTTGTTAGTGATAAAATTGTTAAATGTTAGCATTACAAAATGTTCGCCTAAGCTCATCACTGATCTGCAGCTAATTTCAGGAATTGTGTGTCCAACAATATACTGCCAGGTGTAATATTGTTCAATTGTTTTGTTTTTTTTTCTACAGTAGTGTTAGCCACTTCACAGCACTTACAGTTCATCTGTGTTAACCGGAGTTCAGCTTTAAATTATTAATCAAGTCCATTTAAGTCTGCTAGTCGCTCTATTTTAGTGTACAATTTTCCATTAGATTTACCAAAACCATATAATTGGATGTAAAACCTAAACACTATCAATTTGTATGCAGTCAGGCAGGGCCGTGTAATACATAATTGAAGGTAAATCTAAAGGAAATTGAACAAGAAAATTGTATAATGTATGGTCAGTATAACACTTCTCTCTCCCCAGATCGACAATGTTGCTGTCCAAAGGTGTCTCCGTTGCTCCTCCGCCCAGAGTGGAGACACCCTAATACAGAAAGAGTGTTATGCCCTGTACACACGGTCGGACATTGATTGGACATTCCCACAACAAAATCCATCGTTTTTTTCCGACGGATGTTGGTTCAAACTTGTCTTGCATACACACGGTCGCACAAAGTTGTAAGAAAATCCGATCGTTCTGAACGCGGTGACGTAAAACACGTACATCGGGACTATAAACGGGGGAATTGCCAATAGCTTTCGTCTCTTAATTTATTCTGAGCATGCGTGCCACTTTGTCCATTGGATTTGTCTACACACAATCGGAATTTAAAGGATCGGATTTTGTTGTCGAAAAATTTTATAGCATGCTCTCAAACTTTGTGTGTCGGAAATTCCAATGGAAAGAGTCCGATGGAACCCACACACAGTCGGAATTTCTGACAACAAACTCAGATTGCACATATTCCGTCGGAAAGTCAGACCGTGTGTACAGGGCATTACTGGCTGGATCACCAGGTGAAAAAAAAAAAAAGGATAAAAAAAGCCTGAAAGAAAACGAATGTACCCACCACATTTAGACTGGTAAGCTGAAATATGTTACATTTTCGTTTTTGTGTTTTATACCACTTTAATATTGCTGTTTTCTTTTGCTATATCTGTATGATAAGTGGGAAATATCACCTCTTGATAATGCTAGGAATCTAGTAGGGCTGTTACACTGACCAGGCTTTGCCTGTGTACAATTACTGGTTTATTTCCTCCACTCAGGTTGCCATTGACAGGGATGGTTGTGTACTGCTACAGTGCCTTGAAAAAGAATTCATACCCCTTGAAATTTTCCACATTTTGACAACCAAAAACGTAAATGTATTTTATTGGGATTTTATGTGATAGACCAACACAAAATGGCACATAGTTGTGAAGTGGAAGGAAAATTATAAATGGCTTTCAAAATACTTTACAAATAAATAGCTGAAAAGTGTGGCGTGCATTTGTATTCAGCCCCCTTTTACTCTGATACTCCTAACTAAAATCTAGTGGAACCAATTGCCTTCAGAAGTCACCTAATTAGAAAAGAGAGTCCACCTGTGTGTAATTTAATCTCAGTATAAAAACAGCTGTTCTGTGAAGCCCTCAGAGGTTTGTTAGAGAACCTTAGTGAACAAACAGCATCATGAAGGCCAGGGAACACACCAGACAGGTCAGGGATAAAGTTATGGAGAAGTTTAAAAGGAGGGTTAGGTTATAAAAAATATCCCAAGCTTTGAACATCTCACGGAGCACTGTTCAATCCATCACCCAAAAATGGAAAGAGCATGGCACAACTGCAAACCTACCAAAGACATGGCTGTCCACCTAAACTGACAGGCTGGGCAAGGAAAGCATTAATCAGAGAAGCAGCCAAGAGGCCCATGGTAACTCTGGAGGAGCTGCAGAGATCCACAGCTCAGGTGGGAGAATCTGTCCACAGGACAAGTGTTAGTCGTGCACTCCACAAATCTACCTTTTATGGAAGAGTGGCAAGAAGAAAGCCACTGTTGAAAGAAAGCCATAAGAAATCCCGTTTGGAGTTTGCCAGAAGCCATGTGGGGGACACAGCAAACATGTGGAAGAAGGTGCTCTGATCAGATGAGACCAAAATTTAACTTATTGGCCTAAAAGCAAAACGCTATGTGTGGCAGAAAACTAACACTGCACATCACCCTGAATACACCATCCCCACTGTGTAACATGTTGGTGGTTGCATCATGTTGTGGGGATGCTTTTCTTCAGCAAGGACAGGGAAGCTGGTCAGAGTTGATGGCAAGATGGATGAAGCCAAATACAGGGCAATCGTAGAAGAAAACCTGTTAGAGTCTTCAAAAGACTTGAGACTGGGGCGGAGGTTCACCTTCCAGCACGACAATGACTCTAAACATACAGCCAGAGCTACAATGGAGTGGTTTAGATCAAAGCATATTCATGTGTTAGAATGGTCCAGTCAAAGTCCAGACCTAAATCCAATTGAGAATCTGTGGCAAGACTTGAAAATTGTTGTTCACAGATGCTCTCCATCCAATCTGACAGAGCTTGAGCTATTTTCCAAAGAAGAATGGGCAAAAATGTCACTTTCTAGATGTGCAAAGCTGGTAGAGACATCCCCCAAAAGACTTGCAGCTGTAATTGCAGCAAAAAAGTGGTTCTCCAAAGTATAAACCCTGAATACAAATGCACGCCACAATTTTCACATATGTGTAAACATTTTTGAAAACCATTTATCATTTTCCTTCCACTTTACAATTATGTGCCACTTTGTGTTGGTCCATCATACAAAACCCCAATAAAATACCTTTACGTTTTTGGTTGTAACATGACAAAATGTGGAACATTTCAATGGGGTATGAATACTTTTTCAAGGCACTGTATACTCACGTATAGGTGGTGTAGTAAACATGGTTACAGCATACAAGTGCATGCAAAATACAGAAAAATGTCTAATAACTTTTTTAGATATACATGTGTGCTTGTGGGTATATTTTAGGGGATTGCAGGACAAGATGTTGAACTCCAACAGCAGAACAAGACACCATCACTCCATGACACCACAACAATATACAGAAAAGCTAAGCGATACAAAGAAAATGATAACAGCTGTCACAGATGATTCAAAATTTTCATTGGACAAGAGAAAGAAGCCTGAAGCTTACAAAACACAGAAAAGATACTTCAAAAACGTGTCTATATGTGCGACAAAAAAACCTTGGGTAATCACTAGAAATATACTCTGCTAAGATGTAAATGCAGCTTTCGTGTTTTCAGCATAAACTGATTAAAATAAAAACGCCAAACACCCCACCTCTTTATTTTTCAATTCTTTTTTTTCTACCCCCTTCCTTCCACCTCCATCTTTCTTTCATCTATATCCCATTTCAACCTGCTACTGCTATAGCCCTCTCCCTTCCATACCCCTTGAAGCTTCGTTGCATTAATACCACACACATACCCATAACTGGACCACATTCCGGACTAGCTTACCCAACAGACACTCAAGTTTTACGTAAAGCGGAGTGCCCATTTATTCACCATGTACAGATGCATAACATTTTTTTCCCACAACTTGATGGACACACAGGGAAGATGGGTTCCTCAGTTTTCGCTCCACTTCTTCCCAACAGCTCAGAGAGGTTACAACTGATTAGGCAGAGGTAGCCGAGCTACCGCCAGTGATCTACAGCCAGATGACAGGCCCTCCACTATCAAAACCAGTATTTAGGAAAGCCAGGCCAGAGCCTAATAGCACACAGCCCCTTCCCGATTGCTACCAGAGTACTCCATTGTCAGTGGGGGGGGGGGGGGGTCATTTGTCCTTGGGCATTGAATCCCTCCAGCTGTTCACCTGTGCTACCAGAGCAACCCTGAACTTCACTGTGAGGAACATTGTCTATGAGGATAATCACAAGTACAACGTAGCCGTGTTCTGTACAGGAGTCATATGAAGACTTTGCTATACAGCAACATATTGCCTTGATTGAGAGACAATACTATAAAGAGTGCATGTTTGTGCAACTTTGACTATTCTGGAGTGTATATCTTTTTGCCATCGTAAACCTGTTTTGCATTATTGCTTCTATTTTTGGATCTGTTTAGTAAACTGCAAGTTATAGTTACTTTGTCTGATCATTCGACTGATTACCCATTTTGGTAAATATGTACATCATCACACTCCAGCCTTATAACTAAATAAAATACTCATGGGCAATTGGATTGCTTTATCTGTTTATTTAATCCACCATGTACAATAATAAAAAAAAGGTGTTCTACATCCCTAAGTATTCATGTGACAATCTGCTGTTCTCTTTGCACTTATTTCACATGAGGTGGAATCCATCTCAGTCATCAGGGGATTTTTTTTCTGCTCCTGGACACGAATGCCATGTACACACAGTCAGACTTTCTGGCAGAAAATGTGCGATCGGAGCTTGTTGTCGGAAATTCCGACCATGTGTGGGCTCCATCGGACATTTTCCATCGTATTTTCCGACACACAAAGTTTGAGAGCAGGCCATAAAATTTTCCGACAACAAAATACGATCGCGTCAATTCCGACCGTGTGTGGACAATTCCAACGCACAAAGTGCCACACATGCTTAGAAGAAATTCCGAGACGGAACAGCTTGGTCTGGTAAAATTAGCGTTCAGAATGGAAAGAGCACTTTCGTCAGGCTGCAATGTTTAAAATAGTTTAATACTGTGCACTCTCTTCTTCTTTATAAGGCTAGAAGAATGATTTAATGATAAATTTATTATTTATCGTGATTCCCTCAATATATTTTGATTTGTCACATTTGAAAAAAATATATATATTATTATTTTTTTGGTTTGTCTTTTTTTCAAGGCTGATTTTTTTTTTGTTTTTAATTTTTTTTTACTCCAGAATATTTTTGTGTGTGTTTTGTGTGTCAAGTTACCACAACACCATTATTATCTTGTATTATTTAATCTCAAGTGAGTGAGGCGAGTATAATTGAAACAAAAATTCCTTTGTTAAGAGCTCAGAACCAAACAAAGAGGGAGGCAACACTGGAGAGACAGCAGAAATTGGCGAAGCCTTTGGCCCCCAGGGCACACATCCATTATTTTACAACAAAATTGGTGGCCTGAGGAGTCCATATGTAAGGGAGTGCAGTCTGGTCCAGAAGTCCAAGAGATCCTGAAAGCAGCAGATGACATGTATGTTCCCAGGCTGTGGTCATACAAGAGGCTGCATATTTTGTCAGACAAGACTGAACCCAGGTCATCACTCTCTGGTCTTCCTTTCATGCCTCCTTCCACGCTGTGGCTCTGGTGGTGGAGTTGTGGCAGGAGGAGGAGGAGGAGGATGGTCCAACTCACTCAGGTGGGTTTTGTGTGTGATTTCGCCCCTCACCCCCTTAGTTAAGACTTTATAAAGAAGGTCCTCACATAGGAGGCGTTGGCCCTCCTGCATGCCCTGCAGTTTGGTGGCAGCCATGGAGGTAAAGGCCTCTTCAGGAGTGGGGGTGGCTCTGAGGGAAGCAGAAGCCTCTTGAATGAGCCTGAGCGCTGAATCGCGGAGGGGAGGAACCTGCGATTCGGTCAGGCTCCTACTGGGCCCAGGCTTCTACTGGCTGCCACTTAGCCCCGCCTCCTCCTGGCTGCCACAAAAGGGACATAGTTTTAGTTTTTTCTTCATCAATCACACACAATTTTCATCTCATGACTGTTGCCAATTGAATGTTATCAAATATAACAGACTATCATTCTGAGCCCAGCATTTTTCATTCTTGTCCCAATTATTTTTGCCCACTACTGTCTATTGATATGTAAAACACTTTCTTAAATCAGCAATTAGTGATCAATAATAATGTCTAGTAAACATCATTTATTGCTTGCCCAGAAATCTGTAGAAGAATGCTATACCTGGCTCCAGCTGGGCTCCTCCACTTCTTCCTGGCTGGAAGTCCCAGGTTGGACGTCAGAAGCCTCAGCTGGGGTGGAAGATAGGGTGGAAGGAAGAGTGGAAGGGAGGGTTCAAAGGGATTCCCTGACTTCAGTCTGGTCTGACAGAAATCGCAGTCTGTCATAGTACCACAGCCTGGGGACATAAATTTCACCTGCTGAAAGTCCCAGGTTGGACATCGGAAGCCTCAGCTGGGGGGGAAGATAGGGTGGAAGGAAGAGTGGAAGGAAGGGTTGAGACTCCAGTCTGGTCTGACAAAAATCGCAGTCTCTCATAGTACCACAGTCTGGGGACATAAACGTCATCTGCTGCAGCTCCAGATCTCTGGGAATCCGTGACCTTCTTGCACTCCCTAAGATAAGTGCTCCTCAGGCCACCAATTTTGGCTTTTAAATAGGGGGTGGTTGCTGTGGGGACCACCGGCTTCACCAACTCCAGCAGTTTCTCCAGCGCTGCCTGCCTCTTTTGTTTATGATTATAATGAGGATGTTTCACCTGCCACAGACAGGGCAGCTCCCTGTATTTATCTATGAACAGGGGGAGGAAGCTGTGGTCATTGAAGCCATCCATTTTATCTGCAAGACCCAACACAAGACAAACCCTAATGTCAAGCTAAAGTCTCCTAATCTTGTCCCAATATAGGCCTCAATCTATAAGCAGTATGGGCCCAATTTTAAATCTTACCTTCGTTACCACGATCGGCGCCTCTGATACTCCTTCCTCCGCTCACAGATCGTACGTAAGACGCACTCATGTGACGCTTTATATACACTGCGCATACGTGAAACTCCGCCCGCCCATAATGTTCTTTCTAGTCTATTCCCCGCCCCTTCTCGTTCGGCGCAGTGGGGGAAGAGCACATGGCGGAGACACAGCAGGTGTCAGATAATTACACCAACGAGGAGGAGGAAAGGCCGGAGCCTGAAACATTCCGATCCCGGAAGAGACAATTTAAGGCGTCAAATATGTCCTTTGGGGAGATGTTGTAGATGGTGGACATCCTGAAGAAGGCTGCATATGATGGGAAGTATGGACCTTACCCCAACCCCAATGTCAGAAAGGACAAGATAATGGCGAAAGTAGTCAAGAGTTTGCACCGGAATTTTGGGGTACGACGATCCAAGGATCAGCTCAGGAAGCGGTGGTCGGACCTGAAATTAAGGGAGCACGAGCAGTACAGAAGGATCAGGAGAGTGCTGCAAAAAAGTAAGTAGTTGTCAGGTGTTCCTATTCTTTATGTTTATTACGTTCGCGCTGCTCCATGTGCTTTTCTTTACTGTTGTACAGTTTAAAATGGCAACTTTCATGTTCATGGGCACATTGTTCGTTCGTATGAAACATTGTTTGTTCGGCCTAGAAAACACCATTGTTTTGGCCATATGCATTTGAATACATTTTTTTCGGCCCTACTTCTCTTCAAATAATTTTGTTGTCTGGATGGGTTTGTAAGTAGAATGTAATGCAAATTAGATTCTGTGTAAGGAGAAGACACTCAGCAGCTGTTTGCACATCTGGATGCTGGAGCACTAGTGTGGGACACCAGAACACCCTTTTTATTAGAGGGTCCCACACAGGTGCCCCAGTGTATACTATAGGGGTGTCTCCATCTGCGAAGCTTGTACAAAACAGGTAAGTATTAAAGCCTGACAAAGGGAAAAAATATTTCTTCATCTTGGAACTCTGCCCAAATAGACAATTGTACCCCACTTCCAAGCAATGTTTTATATTCCTATTTCTGCCATGAAATATCTGTGTGCTAAGTATACCAATTTTTTTTACATAGGGGAGAAAAGACTTGGAGGTCACCCCTCATCCGAGGAGACCACAGACCGCCCCACCTCAGGAAGAAGTGGAGACCCACCAAAGACAACAGGAAGAGGAGGAGGAAGGAGATGTGTTGGAAATAGTCACCACAACAGGTGAGTGTCTGCGACCACAGGCTCAGGTAAGAGATGGATGCTGGCATATTTATAATACATGGTGTGTTTTTGTTTCTATCTTTTTAGGTGATCGTGATGTTGTGGATCCAGGTCATTTCACCTCTGAAAGTGCACAGATCCTGAATGGGGAGATCATGGGGTGTAATAGGGACTCTGAAAACATCCAGAAAAACATCAATGATGTTCAAAAAAAAATGAAGAACATCATTGATGTTTTAGGGCGAGTTTAAAATCCCTCCAAATCCCTTCCCTTTTTTGTGCTTTTTGAAATCTAAAAATTTCTCACATTTTTTTACATATTCTCGAAAAGCCAAATTTTGAAGATGCACACAGTGTGTCAACATGTGCTATCTGCCATCACGGGAGATCAATGTATGCGTTTTGGGGGTGCAACCCCTTCCTCTATAATAAAGTAGCTGGGAGGAAGGGGTTGCACCCCCAAAACACGTCCCTTGATCCCCCGTGATGGCAGGTAGCACATGTTGACATTCGGCAATTTGTGTGCATCTTCAAAATTTGGCTTTTCCAGGGGTGACTTCACCCCATCTCAAATATCAAACACAGTTTATAAATACTCAGGTCTGATATTGCCTTCAATTTCTTTAAAAGTTGAACTTTGTAAGTTCCAGATTTGTGTCTTTCTTGTTGGTTTTAAACATGCCTGTTTTACCTTAAATGGACATTTCTACTTTTAGTAATGTGACCCAAAAAATTGTTATACAACAAACATGTTAGTTTGTTTTAAAAACCTTTGATAAATGCACATATGATTGTGCTGGTATTAAAAAGATTGATAATCAAGAATGTGTGGATTATTGTTTCAACGCTCCCAAACTTTTGTTGTGGTAAAATTGGTGTTTTCTGTGACTATGGGGGTTATTTCCTAAGGGAAAATACACTTTGCACTACAAGTGCAGTTTCAATGCAGTTTCAAGTGCACTTGTAGTGCAAAGTTTCTTTGCCTTTAGTAAATAACACCCAACAGTGCTTTGTAATGTTACACAATCACGCCATTTTCAGGACTCACCACATTTCTGTCAGGGTCAGTTAAAAGAAACACAAGCAGTAAATGTCACCAAAGATTTTAGTAGTTAAAATGATTTTTTTATTTTAAAAATGTTTCAGACATTGTCTGGCATATTGATGGCCCCCCTACCCGCAAAGTAATCAAGGTATCTAAGACGGACCTTACAGGCACTCAGGGGGGCAAGCCAGGACGGCCACTTTCAAGCGCTGTCAGGGTTGGTTCATTATGAATTCCAGCCTCAGGCCCAACTGAGGCAGCATAGTTGGCAGAATTTTGCCTTAAAAAGTTGTGTAGAACACAGCACGCCAGGATGATATGATTCAGTTTGTACTCCGTCATGTGTATGGGTGTAAGAAATAGGCGGGACCGGCTGGCCATGATTCCAAATGTGTTCTCCACCACTCTTCTGGCTCTGGCCAGCCGGTAATTAAAAACCCTCTGGTCTGGGGTGAGGGTCCTCATAGGGAATGGCCGCATAAGATGGTCCCCCAGCGCAAACGCTTCATCCGCAACGAAGACGAATGGGAGTCTTTCCACATTTTCTTCTGGATGTGGCAAGTCCAAGCTGCCATTCTGGAGACGCCTGTAGAACTCCGTCTGGGGGATGACTCCACCATCGGACATCCGGCCATTCTTCCCCACGTCCACATACAGGAACTCATAAGTAGCCGACACCACCGCCAACATCACAATACTATTGAACCTCTTATAGTTGGAATAGTATGACCCTGAGTTGGGTGGTGGAACGATGTGGACGTGTTTCCCATCAATTGCCCCTCACAGTTGGGAGGCCACAGTCTGCCATTCCTGTGGGTTGGAAGGAAACTGTGGCGTCAAACAAGAAAAAAAAATAATTTTGCACCTAAACAGGGAAAGCAGATTAGACACAAACATTCTTGGCCAACATCAGTATAACATTTATTTTAGGGAGTTTTGAAAGACCAAGGTAAAAGGTCCACCTATCAGATTCCCCCTCCCCCTTCTCATGGGCCATTTCTAACATTTTAGGGGGGGAGCTCTTGGACAGGTAACCCTCTCCACTTCATTGAGATGAATGCCTAAATAATGTGTATTACTTTGGCCAGCCCCTCCTTAGTTACACTATTGGCAGCCCACTGGACAGGTAAGAAGTGTCATAATACAAAGATATAAATACACATTGTACACATTTTAGCACATTTGGACATTCTGCTATTACCTATCAAGATAATAATAGTATACAAAAACTTTAAACAGTACCATTTAAAAGTATACAGGCAGGCCCTTGCACTACATGCTTTGGGGAATTCATTCATAAATATGAACACAAAAGAGATGGGTATAGTGTGTATGGATTTGGCAAAGTCAGCAGATAGATGATTGAGGATAGATAGAGAATTGGTATCAGCTGACTTAGCAGTTGGGGGGAGGGAGGGTTCCAAATGATTTGGGGACCCAAAAAAAAGCCTCTGGCACTCTGCCTGAATTTAAAGCACAAATCACATTTTTAAACATTTTAGGGGGTTTTTAGGGTAAAGTACTACTATGGATCTGACAAAATACATTGTTAAGTGACTACATGAGGTGAATATAGGGCCAGGAGACCATGCTGGGGAGGTAAGTGAAGGCAAATATGCATGAAGGACAAAAAAATAAGTACATAAAAATCCAGCATGCATGAGGACAAAGGAGACATTCACAGCATATTACAATCATGGTAATTAGGGAATGAGGAAAGAAATACAATATATTATCAAACATTAAATACAATAAAATGTGATATTAAAGGATAAAAATCTTACCTTAATATACTCCTTCTGCAGGACCTGGATGATGGCAGAACAGGTCTCTGGGATAATGATCCCCAGAGCCTGGGGGGAGATGCCTGTTGACAACTTGAGGTCCTGCAGGCTTCTCCCCATCGCCAAGTACCGCAGGTTGGCAACTAGCCTCTGCTCCGGAGTGATGGCTTGCCTCATGCAGGTATCCTGCCTGCTAATATAAGGGGTCAGCAAAGCCAACAAACGGTGAAATACGGGGTCCGTCATCTGGAGAAAGTTCCTGAAATCATCAGGATTATTTTCACGGATTTCACGGAGCAAAGGCATATGACAGAACTGGTCACGCTGAAGCAACCAATTCTTGGTCCATGAACTCCTCTCCACCCTGTTCATGGACTGGACTTGTGTCAAGGTAAGGACCCCAACACCAAGCCCCCGCACAGCACGAACTCTACGAGGAGTACATATACGCAACATGGCTAGAAAACGGTCGGCTGCTCAGAACGAAGTAACAGAACGCACTGAAGAACAGCAAGGCCTGTGAAGAGCGACCTGAAAAACAGCAACGAGCGGACAAGAACGCACTACATAATCCAATACGAACTGACTGCATGCACTGAAGACCAGATACAAACCCACAAGCACAAACTGAACAGCAGAAAACGATCTGAAAACCACGAGTCTGAAAAAGCGCGAATCGTCTCTTACCAAACTTTTACTAACACGAGATTAGCAAAAGGAGCCCAAAGGGTCCCGCGCTTGGTTCAGAACTGCCCTTTTCTAGTCTCGTCGTACGTGGTGTACGTCAGTACGTTCATGGCTATCGGAAATTCCGCCAACTTTGTGCAACCGTGTGTATGCAAAACAAGTTGAGCCAACATCCGTCGCAAAAAATCCATGGATTTTGTTGTCGGGATGTCTGATCAATGTCCGATCGTGTGTACAGGGCAGAAAGCTCAAAAAATGCTAATTGCCTAAAGTAGTGTGCATGGACACTATTTTGCTTCTAGGAGCAGAAAAAAAATGATAATAACAGCTTCTAGGAGCTTAAAAAATGCTACTGCGCATGGAGCCTTACTCTATTTATTACAGTGGTTTTTTCTTGTTATTTTTTGCAAGCAAGATTTCCCCATGGGTATATGTGTATTTACTGTAGTTCTTTATTGTAGTTCTTCTTGGTTTGAAGCTGTAGATTTTTTTGTCCATGAGAATTCTAAACCTGAATGTTTAATACAAGGTCAGCATTATATGGTTAGCCTTTTGTTTTTATGTTTTTACTATAAAAAAAACAAGGTCCATCCTCTTAGAGCTAACCAGCCTGGCATGCATAGATATACAGGTCAATATCTGCATAGCAAGGGAGAGACAAACCTGCAGCCCCCTTTCATTTGGATACCGGCCTTCAGTATGGAGGGGGGGGTGTAGACAACAGGCCCATTGTCATCACTGGTGCCCAGGAGGAGATGCCAGCAGGAAGGTGATTGTGGTCCACCTACATGCCCACAGTAGAGTGCAAATAGGTGGTCACCCTCTTACTGATGAACTGGTTTTAACTGGTTTATCCCCCCTTGCAGATAAATGCAAGTTTCAGCAATGTCACAAGTTAGTCAGCATTAACAAATCCAGCACTGGCAAGTCAAAGAAAGGAATTATGTAGTCCTCCGTTTGAGCATGGTCAGATTTCCTGCTTGGGTTTGGTTTTACATGTCCAGGAAATTCTGGGCATGAAGTTCCCTTTGAGGCCATTGCCTATATGTCACATCATTGTTCATATTTGAACTTATATGGTCCTAATATGGGCAATGACATCACAGGGAACTCCATTTCAGTGTGCCTTCCCACATGATCAGATTAAATATATCAAATTAAACCAAAAAATACATATATAACGTGTAAAACAAAAATCAATAAACACTATCAGCAACCAGATTCCAAAAAAGAAACCATGTATTATGCAGAAATCAAACACACAATAGTATACCTATCCCCCATGGAGTTCAGAAGGTGATTGTAATTCCAACATATAATGGGCTTAATTTTTCATGAATAGGAAGCATTTTGCAAAAGTAATTCTTGCTATATGTTTTGGGAGGATAATTCCTGCTTTGTTTGTATGGCACCATGGAAAGGTTTCTTGTATGATTGGTATGTGCCAGTAGCATAAGCCACTGGGGGGTATCACCCTGCCCCTTGGTACATGTTCCCTTCTGTTGTCTGTTTGCAGCTTTGGTGGATCATGTGTGTCCTGGCTTTGTGGCCACAGGACACGTGCATCATGATGCTGTAGACCGTGACACCTACATCATGATGCTACGATGGATGCTATCTATGAATACTGAACTTAATATGACCGGTGGCTGTGATCAATGTATGCAATACATATGAATCAGTCCATAGATTGCACATATATGTAGATTCTTGTGATATAACACCTCTTGACAACAGTGCACCTCCACCACATAAAATGCGTGCTTACCAGAGGGCAAGCTCTTAGGAGCCTGCGGCTAATTACCCAGCCAGGGCCTTTGTCCAAAGAGATGTTGATTATCCACAGATATGATGGGGAAGAAACTTGAACTAAGCACCAGACAGCCAGGGAGACTCGAGCATCAACCACCAAGGGAAGGGGTCAGGCGTTACCCAAAAATGTAAAGAAATGCTCCATAGTGTAAAACGTACTTAATGGATTTAAAAATTGCATTTACGGAGATGAAGATTAAAAATGATCATAAAACAAAGCCAGTCAGCTAGCCAACACCCGTCCACTGAGTACAGCACGATGACGTCAGCATGTCAACCTCCCTACATGTGTTTCGTGACAATCTGACGTCGTCTCGAGGAACAGGCGACGCACTGAGTCATCGTGCTAAATAGTGTAACGACGGAACCATGCCTCGATGTGAGTCTTGGGAGGCAGGAATCTAATCATCCCAAAAGGGTAAAGGAATAATGTATTGAAGAGTATAAACTTTATTCAAAATTAAAACAAACCACAATATGTCTTGTGGTTTAGGAGGCACAGAGAACGTTAAGAGGGGAGGAAATGGAACAAAATTGAATTATAGTAATATTAGAATGCCGCCAAGATTGAAACCAGCTAGACTTAAAAGACAAAAAGGCAATCCATAATGCTTGGATCAGTATGGGGAGATCAGCAGATTTAAAGGTGACAAGTATGTTAAAAAAAGGCACCAAAACCAAACTCACGTAGGGCAGAAAGGCCACTCAAAAATAAGTAATGAAGTATCCATTTTCTCTAAGAAGGAAAATGGATAAATAGCCAAGAGAATATAAGGCATGATCCGTCTCAAATAATAACACGAGACAGGTCGAATATTATATTCACCTCCAGCATGGCTAGTTTAAAAACACCTAAACATTCGCAAAAAAACATTTTCAAAAATATGGGGATGTGGTCACACCATATTGCTATATGGTGCTAAGCCCACTTACTGCGACAAAGTACCCCATGATTAGTGGGTCCTACACTATCCATAGATTTGGGAGATCCTGCTTCTCTGAATCATGAGAGCTACATTCTTCTAAATGGGAGAATCTTGAGGTCTCCACCTATGACACAAGTGGACACTAATGAGAGGTACTTAATGAGGGAGTAGGGTGCTCCTATCCCAAAAGGATTTGGTCAGAATCCATGCAATACACAAACAAGATATTTGGGGGGCACACCTTCTCATTAAAGCTGGTGCAGCCATAAGACCATACAACAGAAGAAAAATTTTACAGCGCACACATGCAAAAAAAACATTCACCTCCAGCAAGGCTAGTTTAAAAACACCTAAACATTCTCAAAAAAAACATTTTCAAAAATATGGGGATTTGGTTACACCATATTGCTATATGGTACTAAGCCCACTTACTGCGACAAAGTACCCAATGATTAGTGGGTCCTACACTATCCAATAAAGAGAAGGTGTGCCCCCCAAATATCTTGTTTGTGTATTGCACGGATTCTGACCAAATCCTTTTGGGATAGGAGCACCCTTCTCCTTAATTAAGTACCTCTCATTCGTGTCCACTTGTGTCATAGGTGGAGACCTCAAGATTCTCCCATTTAGAAGAGTGTAGCTCTCATGGTTCAGAGAAGCAGGATCGCCCAAATCTATGGATAGTGTAGGACCCACTAATCATGGGGTACTTTGTCGCAGTAAGTGGGCTTAGCACCATATAGCAATATGGTGTGACCAAATCCCTATATTTTTGAAAATGTTTTTTTGAGAATGTTTAGGTGTTTTTAAACTAGACTTGCTGGAAGTGAATGTTTTTTTGCATGTGTGCGCTGTAAAATTTTTCTTCTATTGTATGGTCTTATGGCTGCACCAGCTTTAATGAGAAGGTGTGCCCCCCAAATATCTTATTTGTTTAGGTTGAATATTATGTCATGAACACGGTTAAATTGAGTGTAACACATTAACCAAGTCACCTAAGGTGGACAGACTATAATTATACCCATTATCAAATTATAAATTAATAAAATATATGTAAAGAACTAGACTTATGACCCGTACACACAATCACAATTTCCCATGGAAAATGTGCGATCGGAGCGTGTTGTCGGAAATTCCGACCGTGTGTGGGCTCCATCAGACTTTTTCCATCAGATTTTCCGACACACAAAGTTTGAGAGCAGGCTATAAAATTTTCCGACAACAACATCCGATCACGTCAATTCCAACCGTGTGTGGACAATTCCGACGCACAAAGTGCCACGCATGCTCAGAAGAAATTCCGAGATGGAACAGCTCGGTCTGGTAAAATTAGCGTTCGGAATGGATAGAGCACTTTCGTCAGGCTGCAATGTTTAAAATTGTTTAATAGAGCGCACTCTCTTCTTCTTTATAATGCAGGAAGAACGAAGTAGTTTTGCTGCTGATATTCACACAGAGTTCTTACAAACTTCTTTCTTTATTATTTATCGTGATTCCCTCAATATATTATGATTTGTCACATCTGACCAAAAATCTATATCATTTTTTTTTTTTTTTTTTTATTTTCAAGCCTGATGTGATTTTTTTTAATTTTTTTTTTTGGTTTGTATTTTTTTTCAAGGCTGATCTTGTTGTTATTTTTTTTTTTTTTTAGTTATTTAACATCCAGAATATTTTGGTGTGTGTTTTGTGTGTCAAAATACCACAACACCATTATAATCTTGTATTATTTAAACTCAAGGAGGTTGCTTGGTGTTGGTGTCTCTTGTTAATTTCACATTGTACTTTAGAAATGTACCTGAATCCTCACAAACAAACTGCCCTTTTTGAAGGGAAACACACATAGGCGAGTATAATTGAAACAAAAAAAACCTTTATTAAGGGCTCACAACCAAACAAAGAGGGAGGCAATGCTGGAGAAACAGCAGAAATTGGTGAAGCCTTTGACCCCCAGGGCACACATCAATTATTTTACTGCAAAATTGGTGGCCTGAGGAGTGCATATCTAAGGGAGTGCAGTCTGGTCCAGAAGTCCCAGAGATCATGAAAGCAGCAGATGACATCTGTGTCCCCAGGCTGTAGTCATACAAGAGACTGCATCTTTTGTCAGACCAGACTGAACCCAGGTCATCACTCTCTGGTCTTCCTTCCACGCTTCCTTCCACGCTGTGGCTGTGGTGGTGTAGTTGTGGCAGGAGGAGGAGGAGGATGGTCCAACTCACTCAGGTGGGTATTGGGTGTGATTTCGCCCCTCACCCCTTTAGTTAAGACTTTATAAAGAAGGTCCTCACACAGGAGGCATTGGCCCTCCTGCTTGCCCTGCAGTTTGGTGGCAGCCATGGAGGCAAAGGCCCCTTCAGGAGTGGGGGTGGCTCTGAGGGACACAGAAGCCTCCTGAATCAGCCTGAGTGCTGAATCCTGCACGTGACTCCCCTTCCTGGGTCTTTTGGTTGGAAGGCGGAAGGGAGGAACCTGCGATTCTGTCAGGCTCCTACTGGGCCCAGGCTTCTCCTGGCTGCCACTTAGCCCCACCTCCTCCTGGCTGCCACATTCCACAGCCTCCTTCTGTGTGGAACATTCCACAGCCTCGTCCTGGCTGAGGTCTTCCTGTGTATGAAAAAGGGACATAGTTTTAGCATTTTAGTCATCAATCACACACAATTTTCACCTCATGACTGTTGCAAATTGAATGTTAACAAATATAACAGATTATCATTCTGAGCCCAGCATTTTTCATTCTTGTCCCAATTATTTTTGCCCACTACTGTCTATTGATATGTAAAACACTTTATTAAATCAGCAATTAGTGATCAATAATAACATCTAGTAAACATAATTTATTGCTTGCCCAGAAATCTGTAGAAGAATGCTATACCTGGCTCCAGCTGGGCTCCTCCACTTCTTCCTGGCTGGAAGTCCCAGGTTGGACGTCGGAAGCCTCAGCTGGGGTGGAAGATAGGGTGGAAGGAAGAGTGGAAGGAAGGGTTCAAAGGGATTCCCTGACTTCAGTCTGGTCTGACAGAAATCGCAGTCTCTCATAGTACCACAGCCTGGGGACATAAATGTCATCTGCTGCAGCTCCTGATCTCTGGGAATCCATGACCTTCTTGTGCTCCCTAAGATATGTGCTCCTCAGGTCACCAATTTTGGCTTTTAAATAGGGGATGGTTGCCGTGGGGACCACCGGCGTCACCAACTCCAGCAGTTTCCCCAGCGCTGTCTGCCTTTTTTGTTTATGATTATAATGCGGGTGTTTGACCTGCCACAGACAGGGCAGCTCCCTGTATTTATCTATGAACAGGGGGAGGAAGTTGTGGTCATTGAAGCCATCCATTTTATCTGCAAGATACAACACAAGACAAACCCTAATGTCAGGCAAAACTCTCCTAATCTTGTTACAATATAGGCCTCAATCTAGAAGCAGTATAGGCCCAAGTTTAGATCTTACCTTCGTTATCATGATCGGCGCCTCCGATACTCCTTCCTCCGCTCACAGATCGTACGTACTACGCACGCGTGTTACGCGTTATAGACACTGCGCATGCGTGAAACTCCGCCCGCCCCTGATGTTCTTTCTAGTTTATTCCCCGACCCTTCTCGTTCAGCGCAGTGGGGGAAGAGCACATGGCGGGGACAGAGCAGGTGCGTGCTAATTACAGCAACGAGGAGGAGGAGGAGGAAAGCCCGGAGCCAGAAATGTCCCGATCCCGGAAGAGACGATTTAAGGCCTCAAATATGTCCTTTGGGGAGATGTTGGAGATGGTCGACATCCTGAAGAGGGCCGACTATGACGGGAAGTATGGACCTTACCCCAACCCCAATGTCCGAAAGGCCAAGATCATGGCGAAAGTGGTCAAAAGTCTGCAGAAGAATTTCGGGGTGCGATGATCCAAGGATCAGCTCAGGAAGCGGTGGTCGGACCTCAAATTAAGAGAGCATAAGCAGTACAGAAGGATCCGGAGAGTGCTGCAAAAAAGTAAGTAGTTGTCCTGTGTTCCTATTCTTTATGTTTATTACGTTCGTGCTGCTCCATGTGCTTTTCTTTTCTTTTTTTTTAATTATTTTTATTTCAGATTTTTTTAAACAAACAATACATAGACAACTTGGTTGCTTACAGTTTACCGGTACAACGGCAGAAAACATACAGCCATCAATCAAAGTGAATTGCTAAATAAATAACAGAGTCAGAATTACTATCACTGTCCTCCTACTAGTGATGTTATTCAATTAAACCATTAATCAAAAGGAGACTAAAATAACAATTACTTGAGTCTAGGGTTTGAGTACTCAGTCCATCACTGTAACATAGTACCTACAGCAGATCAATATTCATTGAGCAATGTTCAATGCTTCCATCCATTTATGCCAGACTTTGTCAAATTTCAAAGGACAACCTCTGTTAGCATAGGTATCTTTATATAGCGGAAGACTATCATTAACCAAACGATTCCACTGTGCACTTGAGGGAGAGTTGGGCTTTTTCCACTGCATTGCAATGTTTTTCCTAGCATAAAATAATAACAACCCAATCATCGTGCGTTTGGCTATTGTAGGAACAAGGTTTTCTATTAGGCCCAGTAAGCATATTTCCATCAACAGTGGTATATTAGTTGACGCAACTTTGTTCGTTAAATTAAGCACCTCCCCCCCAATACTGTTGTACCTTTGGGCAATGCCAGAAAATGTGTGAGAAGTCCCCTGGAGAGGTACCACATCTCCAGCACTCCGAAGAGTGATCAGGGTTCATCGCATGAAGTCTGTGTGGGGTGAAATAAGCCCTATGCACAATTTTGAATTGTACTAATCTGTCACGTATGGAAACTAGCGACCTGAAGGGGAAGCCCCAGACGTCATCCCAGTCGTCATCATCCAACGCGGGAATATCACGTTGCCAACGGGACCAGAGCCCGTCCAGAGGTGGCAAAGACACATAGACTAGATGCGCGTATAAGCGCGATGTGGGTTTCTCAGCACGGCCAGATCTAAGTGTCTTCTCCAGCTCGGATTGGGTCAGGATGCAGGAGAAGTGTGGAAATTGTGCTGCGAATGCATGCGATAGTTGAAAATAACGGAACTGATAATGTTTCGGCAAATTGTACAGAGAGGAGAGCTGGGAAAAAGAAAGCAAAGAAGTCTGCGATACTACCTGCGATATTAATTCAATACCATATTTGGTCCATGCCTGAGGGTCTGTGAGTTTGTTTATATGTGGTAAATTGGGGTTTAACCATAAAGGGGCGTTGGGGGAAATTTCTGACTGTTTGTGTTTTCCGATATTTAGGCACATTCGCCAAGCCCGCAGGGTAGTGAGCATAGAGGGGGTTAGTGGGTGTAGGGCGCGTGGGCGCCTATAGATTAAGAATTGAAGGGTTTCCCAGGAACCCACCACCGTGGCCTCCAAGGCGGAAGCTGCATTGGTTTTGTCAGGGTTTAACCACCAAACCACAGTCACCAGCTGAGCGGCCAAGAAATATTTATGGCAGTCTGGAAATGCCATGCCACCTTGTGACGTTGGCCTCATCAGGGTCGACAGCCGATATCTGGGTGGGGCGGGGCCCCATAAAAACTCTGAAAATCTTTGATTGAGTTTGGTAAAGAACGATTTGGGAATCCACTGCGGAGAATGGCAAAAAAGGTAAGTGAATTTAGGAATAACTTTCATTTTGAGAAGATTGACTCTACCCCAAACGGATAGGGGAAGATTGCGCCATGCTTTAAGTTTTATTTTCATATCTCCCACCACCGGATCTAAATTTAGTTTGAGGAAATCTGGGGCTTGAGTAGAGACGTGAACCCCCAGGTATTTGAAGGTGTCGACCCATTTCAACGGGCTATCAGGGGGGGAAGTGGTTCTGGCCGCCTGATCTATTGGGAATAGGGTGGATTTTGACCAATTGACCCGAAGGTCCGTTACAGCGGAGAATGTGTTTAGGACTGTCAATGCACCCTGAAGTGATGGGCCAGCATCACCTAGAAAGAGGACCATATCATCTGCGTACAGGGCTACCCTCTCCTCTAGCAAGCCAATACGGAGCCCTTTGATGTGAGGCGATGTACGCAGGGCTTCAGCAACTGGCTCAATGGCGAGAGCAAATAAGGCCAGAGAAAGAGGGCAGCCCTGCCTAATTCCCCTGAAAAGTCGGAAAGGAGTTGAGTTGATAATCTAGAACCCAGGCGTATCGAGGAGGTGGGACACTTGTATATCACTTGCAACCACGAAATGAACCAGGATGGGAAACCCATCCTACGTAGTGTCTCCCATAGAAAAGGCCATTCAACTGTATCAAACGTCTTCTCTATGTCTAATAAGGCTATGGCCCTTGTCCCAGAGTTGTGATGCCGAGCATGGATGTTAGTGAAGAGTCTCCTAAGATTGACATCAGTGGACCTCTTGGGCATAAATCCTGTTTGGTCGGGATCAATCACCGAAGGCAACAATGGGTGGGGAGGCCAACAGTTTAGTTAAAATTTTTAGATCATTATTTAATAATGCAATCGGTCTATATGAGGCACACAGCTCTGGGTCTTTGGGGGCTTTATGGATTAGGGTAAGGTAGGCCTGGTGCATCGATGAAGGTAAATCACCTTTGGACAAACACACAGTGTACAGCTGGGCCAATATGGGTGCCAAAAGCTCACTATGTGTTCGATAGAAATCTATTGGTAGGCCATCTGGCCCCGGCGCCTTACCGGTGGGAAAGGACCGGATGACATTTAAAACCTCCAATGCCATAAACGGTTGGACCAGTGACTCTCGCTCCTCATCCGAGAGCCAGCCAAGTGCCAATGGATCCAAAAGATTTTGCAGTGACTCATGCTGGAAATCGGAGGGAAGAGTGGAGGCATAGAGCTTTTCATAAAAGGCATTGAACATTTGTAAAATTTCAGTCTGGGATGTCACCTTATCTCCATCTGGAGATCGCAGACTGGAGACCACTGTAAGCGGATGTTCATGTTGTGCCAGCATGGCTAAAAAACGTCCATTTTTGTCTCAATGCTCAAAAAACCGTTGCCTTCCTTTATGCATATCTAGCCTTGTGACTTCTGTCAAATGTAAATTTAGTGTACCCTGAGCTGCACTTAGCGAATCAAAATGAGTCGGCGTGGGGTCTGCGCTATACGCCGCAGCATGATCCACTACTGATTGTTGTAATAAATGGGTTTCCTGACCTTGCTGCCTCTTGACACTAGCTATGGTTGAAATGTATTGCCCTCTAGTATAGGCCTTAAACGCATCCCAAACCACATGTGGGGATGAGGAGCCCTTATTATGGTCCCAAAACTCTGCCAACCTGGGTGGGATGATGTCAGCCACCTCAGGGTGGGAGATCCACTGTGCCCCCAGCCTCCACAAAGCCGCATCACGGTATGCAGGAGAGCGGAACGCTATAACCAGTGGGCTATGATCAGACAGCCCACTAGGTAAGTAGGTGGCTACATCCGCCAGCAACGCTGGATTGGAGAAAGCCAAATCAATTCATGAGGCAGTCTTGTGGGAAGCCGAGAAGCACGAATAGGCCCTGATGGCAGGGTGCCTCCATCTCCAGATCTCCTCTAGCCCCATAGCCTGGGCCCAGGTAGATAAGTCAGCACTATAATTCTAATGCCCCGTACACACGGTCGGACTTTGTTCGGACATTCCGACAACAAAATCCTAGGATTTTTTCCGACGGATGTTGGCTCAAACTTGTCTTGCATACACACGGTCGCACAAAGTTGTCGGAAAATCCGATCGTTCTGAACGTGGTGACGTAAAACACGTACGTCAGGACTATAAACGGGGCAGTGGCCAATAGCTTTCATCTCTTTATTTATTCTGAGCATGCGTGGCACTTTGTCCGTCGGATTTGTGTACACACGATCGGAATTTCCGACAACGGATTTTGTTGTCGGAAAATTTTATATCCTGCTCTCAAACTTTGTGTGTCGGAAAATCCGATGGAAAATGTGTGATGGAGCCTACACACGGTCGGAATTTCCGACAACAAGGTCCTATCACACATTTTCCGTCGGAAAATCCGACCGTGTGTACGGGGCATTAGGTGGGACAGGCCTGTCTAATTCCGGGGAGATGATAGCATTAAAATCTCCAATTACTAATAATTTCCCCGGACAAAAGGGTGCAGCCTTTTCCAAGACCGTATACAGTAGGTCAGGTGAAAAAGGTGGGGGTATATAAACATTAATAATAATATATCTTTGAGACCAGTGCGTAAACACCACAATAGCAAATTTGCCCTGGGGGTCCGTGCAAACTTCCTCAATTGTACATGGAAATTTCTTATTTATCAATATTGAGACCCCCCTTGCATAGGAAGAGTATGTAGCATGTATGGACCTCCGGATCTAGGGTTTTTTTAGGGTCAGGACCTTGCTGCCTGTGAGGTGAGTCTCTTGGAGAAGAATGAGATGAGGGGAGTGCGATTTTAGATATCCTGTTAACAGCGCGCGTTTGAATTTGGAATTAAGGCCTCTAACGTTCCACGAGAGGACAGTGAATGAATCAGCTAGGGAGGTAGCCATGTAGATTTAGAGAACCATATCCAAATAGGATGGTAGGAGGAGCGTATTTGGGGGCAACTCACAGGCAGCAAAATCACTGGGTTATACCACTGTGCACCAACAGCATTCAAACACTGCAGCAACCTTATACAAACTAAAACGAAAACCAACAAACTAAAACATAAAAGACCCAAGCACGGAGTGCTTATCCTACTAATTCCCATCCCCTCACCAAAAAACCAGGGAGGAGGGCTGGGAATAGTTTTACCCAAAAACCAAGCTACTAACTGTAGATATACCCCTATGTGGGGATATCACGCTTCAGTCAGTCCATACACCCGGCAACTAGATGGGGGATGACTGTTTGTCCTCCTTCATCCAACAGTCAAGAGAAGTAAGGGGTGCAAACCAATGGGGGGGGGGCCAAGGATATGGAATTGTATTGTATTCTGGCTTGACTCTCGACGCAATGAGACACTTCATGGCCAGCAGTTGAGCTGTCCATCTCCAAATAAAGTGCATTAACTTGGTTGAAAATGAAAAAGGAAAAAGGGGAGGAGGGGGAGAGTGAGCCGATAGCTGATAACGGGCAGTGCAGAAGTGTGCATGGCACTCAGATCACAGATCAGCCCCCCAGGGTATAGAAGTCTGCATAGAAAGCTGTAATCCACCAGGCTGGGGGATATTCACCCAAAACATTACTTGTGGTAATACGTAAAAGTAAAGGTAAAAGCAAAAAACAAAAAAGCCAAAGGCACAAAATTAGCTGCTCCAGGGGAACTGCAAAAAGCAGTGATATTAACATCGATGCATGTGTCACTTACGACCATCCAGCCAAAACATAGCAGCCTCCGGATCAACGAAGAAGTGTGCGCGGTCACCATCCACGACTCGTAACTTGCTGGAATACAACAGGCTGAACTTGAGGCCTTTGTCCCTTAGACGTTTTCTAACCTCCGTGAAGGACCGGCGTCGCTGCTGAACCTCTGGGGAATAATCTGGAAACAGCATTATTTTTGCATTGTTAAAACGCAGTTCCTGTTTATCTCTAGCTGGTGCCAGTATTCTATCCCTGTCCCTGTAGTTCAAAAGCCTAAGCAAAAATGGCCTGGGAGGGTTACCAGGGATTGGAGGGGTTGGCGGGACTCTGTGCGCCCTTTCTACCACGAAGGTGGGTGGCATGGCAGGTAAATCTAACAATGAGATGAGGAAGGTTTCCTAAAATTCAGCAGGTTTATTTCCTTCTGTTCTCTCCGGGAGGCCTATAATCTGAATGTTATTCCTTCTCAGGCGATTTTCGGTGTCTACAGACTTCTCCTGCAGAGCTTTCACTTGCATCTGTAATGCACGGAGGTCTCTGGAATCTGCTCTGGTTTCATCCTCCAGCTGTGATATCCGGCCTTCAGCCTCTGCAAAGCGGGACCTAAATTTGTCCATATCATGGCGGATTAGGCTGATATCAGTGGCAAGGTGGTCTATTTTGACCATTACTAGGTCATTGCCAGTCTTAATTGGCGATAGCAGTTCAGCGTGAGATGCTGCATTTGAGGATGTAGGGTCAGGAGTCGTCTGGGTGCCGACCAACATCTTTACTGCGGAGAGCCTCATGGGCAAGATGGCGGCGGCGGACTTAGCGGCGCTGGAAGAAGAAGAGGACTGGAGCTTACCAGGAGATAACGGTGGACCCCGCGGAGTTCCGTGTGCCTTGCTGGACCCCAGGGTGCCTGAATAGAGTAGATGCCCGCAAGAAATAGCGCTGTGAAACTGATCAGGATGAGTGCTGGAGGGGAGCTCATTCTCCACACGTCCTCTCTCTCTTACATCCCGGCCACGCCCCCCTCCATGTGCTTTTCTTAACTGTTGTCCAGTTTAAAATGTCAACTTTCATGTTCATGGGCACATTATTCGTTTGTATAAAACATTGTTAGTTCGGCCTAGAAAACACCATTGTTTTGGCCATATGCATTTGCCAGCATTTTTTATGGCCTACTTGTCTGAAAATAACCCTCTCCACTTCATTGAGAGATGAATGCCTAAATAATGTGTATTACTTTGTCCAGCCCCTCCTTAGTTACACTATTGGCAGCCCACTGGACAGGTAAGAAGTGTCATAATGCAAAGATATAAATACACACTGTACACATTTTAGCACATTTGGACATTCTGCTATTACCTACCAAGATAATAATAGGATACAAAAACTTTAAACAGTACCATTTGAAAGTATTCAGGCAGGCCCTTGCACTACATGCTTTGGGGAATTCATCCATACATCTGACCACAAAAGAGATGGGTATAGTGTGTATGGGTTTGGCAAAGTCAGCAGATAGATGATTGAGGATAGATAGAGAATTGGTATCAGCTGACTTAGCAGTTGGGGGGAGGGAGGGTTCCAAATGATTTGGGGACCCCCCCAAAAAACCTCTGGCACTCTGCCTGAATTTAAAGCACAAATCACATTTAAAAACATTTTAGGGGGTGTTTGGGGTAAAGCACTACTATGGAGCTGATAAAATACATTGTTAAGTGACTACATGAGGTGAATATAGGGCCAGGAGACCATACTGGGGAGGTAAGTGAAGGCAAATATGTATGAAGGAGAAAAAAAAAAATTACAGAAAAATCAAGCATGCATGAGAACAAAGGGGACATTCACAGCATATTACAATCATGGTAATTAGGGAATGAGGAAAGAAATACAATATATTATCAAACATTAAATACAATAAAATGTGATATTAAAGGATAAAAATCTTACCTTATTATACTCCTTCTGCAGGACCTGAATGATGGCAGAACAGGTCTCGGGGATAATGATCCCCAGAGCCTGGGGGGAGATGCCTGTCGAGAACTTCAAGTCCTGCAGGCTTCTCCCCGTTGCCAAGTACCGCAGGGTGGCGACTAGCCTCTGCTCCGGAGTGATGGCTTGCCTCATGCAGGTATCCTGTCTGCTAATATAAGGGGTCAGCAAAGCCAATAAACGGTGAAATACGGGGTCCATCATCCGGAGAAAGTTACTGAAATCATCAGGATTATTCTCACGGATCTCACGGAGCAAAGGCATATGACAGAACTGGTCACGCTGAAGCAACCAATTCTTGGTCCATGAACTCCTCCCCACCCTGTTCATGGACTGGGCTTGTGTCAAGGTAAGGACCCCAACACCAAGCCCCCGCACAGCATGAACTCTACGCAACATGGCTAGAAAATGGTCGGCTGCTCAGAACGCAGTAACAGAACGCACTGAAGAACAGCAAGGCCTGTGAAGAGCGACCTGAAAAACAGTAACGAACGAACAAGAACACAATGACAAGAGTCACGCGTAACTCGCTGCACGCACTGAAGACCAGATACAAAACCCACAAGCACAAACTGAACAGCAGAAAACGATCTGAAAACCACGAGCCTGAAAAAGCGCGAACCGTCTCTCACCAAACTTTTACTAACACGAGATTAGCAAAAGGAGCCCAAAGGGTGCCGCGCTTGACTCTGAACTGGCCTTTTCTAGTCTCGTCGTACGTGGTGTACGTCACCGCGTTCTTGGCGATCGGAAATTCCGACAACTTTGTGCGACCGTGTGTACGCAAAACAAGTTTGAGCCAACATCCGTCGGAAAAAATCCATGGATTTTGTTGTCGGAATATCCGATCAATGTTCGATCGTGTGTACTGGGCATAATTGTGTCAAGAACATGGTTAAATTAGGTATAACACATAACCTAAAATGGACAAACTATATTACAACCATAAGCAATTGGGAATATTATATATATATATATATATATATATATATATATATATATATATATATATATATACAGTGGGGCAAAAAAGTAGTCAGCCACCAATTGTGCAAGTTCTGCCACTTAAAAAGATGAGAGAGGCCTGTAATTGTCATCATAGGTATACCTCAACTACGAGAGACAAAATGTGGAAACAAATCCAGACAATCACATTGTCTGATTTTTTAAATAATTTATTTGCAAATTATGGTGGAAAATAAGTATTTGGTCACCTACAAATGTAGCGCCCTGCTCCTATTGAGCAGACGCTATTTTTTGTTGGTGTTAAATTAGTTGAAGCTATAATTTAGGCTCAACTTATTATTGCCTAACTTTAAAGGTTTCTGTGTCAGATTGACTGGACTGTGCAGATTTCCATCTAACCATGGGTGGTGCTGTCATCATTGGTGGATCGGGAAATACAGTCTGGTCAAACACATAGACTACTAGTTGCTCAGAGGCTTTTCGGTGGGAGTGGTTCACACACCGGACATTTCTGGGTAGGGGTATTTAAGGCACAGATGCCATCTTTCGGGGTTGGTTTTTGTTTTTGCTATCAGGTGGTCTGCGCTTCCTGACCCCCCGGGCTCGGGGGGTGGGTTGGCCTCCCCACCTCATGGCCCTCCTGGCCTGGGAGACTACGAATCCTTAAAGTTCTGCCTTGAGCTTGGCAGACCTAAGGCCTAGCTACTAAAGGAAGGATCAGAGTCTTGGTGGCCTATGGGTCGGCATGATGGTCTCTTTGCTGTCAGGCCTGCGGGAAGAAGCAAGGGACTGCAGTGACCAGGGGAGGACTCTTCGGGAGAGGACCAAGCATAAGGCTGGTATCTTGAGAAGAGCCTGGGAACTCAGTCAGAGATGCATCTTGGATTAGTACTACATACAGTTCTTTCAAGACTGTACAGTCTGTGGCAGAGACCGTTTAGATCATCCACAATTTGTTCACCCAGAATCGTAAGGTCTGTGGCAGAGACCATGTTCGAGCATTGCATCGGTTACTAGGTCAGTAAGAAGGGCCTATCCGGTGATTGCTGAATCCAGCTGTGGAAGTGTTAAACGCTGGATGTAGAAATTATCTCCAATCGCAACGTCCAAGGTACCTGAATCCCTTTTCACCCTCTGTCTTTCTATTGCATATGATGTTATTAAATAAAACTTGGGAAGAAAAAAAGGACTAAGTGTTGGAGCCAGTGTTTCAATTGAACGAGTGATGAGTACCCCTAGGATGGACACTGAGAAGAAGGTAACGGTAAGCCCGAAAGAAAATAATTAGCAGTTGCTTTGGGGTGAAGAGATTAAAGTAATAATCTGATACCTTGCACCCCAGGGTTGAAGCGCTACACAAACAAGCAAGATTTCTGGCTCTGACAGACCTGTATCTTCTTCTTTAAGAGGCTCCTCTGTCCTCCACTCATTACCTGTATTAATGGCACCTGTTTGAACTTATCAGTATAAAAGACACCTGTCCACAACCTCAAACAGTCACACTCCAAACTCCACTATGTTGAAGACCAAAGAGCTGTCAAAGGACACCAGAAACAAAACTGCACCAGGCTGGGAAGACTGAATCTGCAATAGGCAAGCAGCTTGGTGTGAAGAAAACAACTGTGGGAGCAATAATTAGAAAATGGAAGACATACAAGTCCACTGATAATCTCCCTCGATCTGGGGCTCCACGCAAGATCTCAGCCCATGGGGTCAAAATGATCACAAGAACGGTGAGCAAAAATCCAAGAACCACACAGGGGGACCTAGTGAATGACCTGCAGAGAGCTGGGACAAACGTAACAAAGGCTACCATCAGTAACATACTACGTCGTCAGTGCCAGATGTGTCCCCCTGCTTAAGCCAGTACATGTCCGGGCCCTTCTGAGGTTTGCTAGAGAGCATTTGGATGATCCAGAAGAGGATTGGGAGAATGTCATATGGTCAGATGAAACCAAAGTATAACTGTTTGGTAGAAACTACAACTCGTCGTGTTTGGAGGAGAGAGAATGCTGAGTTGCAACCAAATTACACCATACCTACTGTGAAGCATGAGGGTGGCAACATCATGCTTTGGGGCTGTTTCTCTGCAAAGGGAGCAGGGCGACTGATCCGTGTACATGAAAGAATAAATGGGGCCATGTATCGTGAGATTTTGAGTGCAAACCTCCTCCCATCAGCAAGGGCATTGAAGATGAAACGTGCCTGGGTCTTTCAGCATGACAATGATCCCAAACACACTGCCCGGGCAACGAAGGAGTGGCTTCGTAAGAAGCATTTCAAGGTCCTGGAGTGGCCTAGCCAGTCTCCAGATCTCAACCCCATAGAAAACCTTTGCTGGGAGTTGAAAGTCTGTGTTGCCCAGCGACAGCCCCAAAACATAATTGTTCCAGAGGAGATCTGCATGGAGGAATGGGCCAACATACCAGCAACAGTGTGTGACAACCTTGTGAAGACTTACAGAAAACGTTTGACCTCTGTCATTGCCAACAAAGGATATATAACAAAGTATTGAGATGAACTTTTGATTTTGACCAAATACTTATTTTCCACCATAATTTGCAAATAAATTCTTTCAAAGGTCAGACAATGTGATTGTCTGGATTTGTTTCCACATTTTGTCTCTCATAGTTGAGTTATACCTACAATGACAATTACAGGCCTCTCTCATCTTTTTAAGTGGGAGAACTTGCACATTTGGTGGCTGACTAAATACTTTTTTGCCCCACTATATATATATATATATATATATATATATATATATATATATACACACACATACAAATTATAATATGTATATATGAGATAAAAATAAATTTATCTGAAAAGATAAATTATAATAAATTGAGGAGGTATGGTCACCCAAGACTCACAACGAGTTCACAATGATGATTGTATATATATTAACCATTAACTCAAAACAATGTTGAGTAGTTAATAAGCCCATATACTGCACCACCAGCAATTATCAATAAATTCATTTACATCTACATCCACATTGATTCCAATTGGAATGTAGCACTTGATCCTATGTATCCATGACATTTCTAATCTGGAGATACCTCGCACCAAGGAGCTCCCTCTCCATTGGGGGCAAAACTTGTCAATCCCCAGAAAGATAGTTTTGGCAGGATTTTTGTCATGGGCTATTGAATAGTGTTTGGAAACTGAGTGTTTAAGAAAACATTTTTAATAGTAGTGATGTGTTCATTAAGTCTCACCAAGAGGGGATGTTTGGTCCTGCCCACATATTCAGTTTTGTTCCATTCCCTCCCATCTTAACGTTCCCTGTGCCTCCTAAACCGCAAGACATATTGTGGTTTGTTTAATTTTGAATAAAGTTTTTACTCTTCAATACATTATCTCTATACCCTTTTGGGATGATTAGGTTCCCGCCTCCCAAGACTCATATCGAGGCGTGGTTCCATCGTTACACTATTTAGCACGATGACTGTTCCCCGAGACAATGTCAGATTGTGACGAAACGCACGTAGGGAGGTTGACGTGCTGATGTCATTGTGCTGTACTCAGTGGATGGGTGTTCGCTAGCTGACCGGCTGTATTTTATGATCATTTTTAATCTTTATCTTTGTAAGTGCAATTTTTAAATCCATTAAATCCTTTTGGTACGTTTTACACTATGGAGCATTTCTTTACATTTTTGGGTGACGCCTGACCCCTTCCCTTGGTGGTTGATGCTCGAGTCTCCCTGGCTGTCTGGTGCTTATTCCAAGTTTCTTCCCCATCATATCTGTGGATAATCAACATCTCTTTGGACAAAGGCCCTGGCTTGGTAATTAGCCGCAGGCTCCTAAGAGCTTGCCCTCTAGTAAGCACGCATTTTATGTGGTGGAGGTGCACTGTCGTCAAGAGGTGTTATATCACAAGAATCTACATATATGTGCAATCTATGGACTGTTCATTTATTGTCATCACCCATGTTGTTTGTGTGTTTTAGTTTACACACATTCACCGTTTTATACTACTCACTTTCACTTTACGTCTTTTATAGCGCTGCTACATTGTATTGTGTATCTTTATCTGTGTGTATCTCACGGTTTTAACAGCTGCTTTTTTATTTTTATACATATGTTATTCAGCGTGGTATTTTTTACTTTCAGCAATGTTCCCTGTAATAGGATGATCTCTGTTTGAACTCTATTGATACAGATACAGTCTGTTTCTTATGAACTACATAGGGGTGGAGAGTGGTGTTCCTCCCCCATAATGTGTCAGATATATCTGCTTTGAGAACCATTGTGGTTTGGCAAGTAAAAAATCCATCCTATGAAAGCTTTCTACATAATATACTAGTGGGAGTATGTTTTGCTGAAGATGAAATTTGTGGATATATTCTTTGTCTTTGAAATTAACTAATTACATACACAGTCACTTGGGTTGTACTTTTGCTCTTCGGGCTTTTCCTTGGAACTATGTAATATGGAAGTATTCACTTCTAAAAATGATAAAATGAATTCACCAATCTAATTTCTGACACTTAGAGGAGCCACTGAAGCATTACTGTATACATTGAGTAAGGTGTCCCTGCCATGGTTTAAATGGTTTGATACTGAAGGGACCAACCAAACTTGGAGTCTGGAAACATTTTGTATATATTCGTCTATGTTCCAGGAAGGGGATAATAGGAGGAGCTTTATAATGTTTTTTCACAATGATTTTGTATTGGAAGGAGGATCTTAGGTGGAAGGGCTTAGGCATACCAATGTATTTTTAGCTTTTGTATTGTAATTGTTTCTTTTTTGGAATCCGGCTGCTCTTGGTGTTTGATTTTTTTTTAATATGTTATACAGTATGTAATCTGTGGCAGTCCACTAACAGTAGTATTTTGTTGGTTGAATTTTTAGTTTATTTACTAACTCCCAATTATGAGGTGGTTTTGAGGCTTCCTTATCAGTGTAAAATAATTATTTCACGTGCAAAGACTGAAAGATTTAATTATTAATCTTCAATGATTGCATTAAGGAAAATATGGTAGACCAGTGTGGTCAAATACACATGCTTTGTTCATAAATTTCACTTTCAAAATCTGACAGCCATAGAATATATTGACATGGTTCAGTCACACTTTTCTGAGGAATAAAGAACTGCACATCAGTATGGTTAAAGTTAGAATATCCTATGGCTCGGTTTTGTAGATGTCAAGACCTCCTGATTGAAATATTATGCCTGCTGTAGAATACCATTATGGGATGAATCTTCTGATTACATAGTTTACCGCTATTCTCTGCCATTATCCAATCCTCCATCTCACCCACAGCTCTGTGTTTTCACTTTGCATTTGGCACATTTTCATATTAAAAACTGTTTACAAATGTCTTCCTTTCTTCAGCCACTAATTATTAGCAGATGTTTTGTTACCATAAACCAGGCCCTGTGGTTTTCAATTCGTTTTGAAAGACAATAAAAAATGCTAAGGATTTTTATTACTGTCTTAACAATAAAATGAACAAATTAATAAAATAATTGAAGCCAGAGATTAAAAACACACAGGGTAGCAAAAAAGGAAAGGACCTTAACTGTTGGTTACTTCTAGTTCTCTTTGTGCGCATTATGATGTTTCCATAAACAGTCAGCAGGATGATCCTTAGGAGAGTCTAAAAATATGAAACAGAAGCCTTAAAACATATCTAAACCCAAAATCCAAAATATACTATTTGCAGCTTACCGCTCCTTGGATGAGGTGGCTTCATTTAATTTCCAACTGGTGATGCTGCCAGAAACACACTTCTTAACCCTGGATGGCTGAAGTCACTCCTCCACTGTATCTATGGAGGAAACCATGGTCGCTACCCAAGCTGGACCCAAGCTTACATGGGGATAAGGTATTCATAGTTTACAAAAGGAAGATAACCCTTTTAGTTCAGCTTGCAGGAAGTGAGAAGGTCCTGCATTTCTGTCAATATCTTTTTTTTTTTTTCTGTACCTGCAGAAAATGTTCTGCGTCTGAAAAAAAAAAACATCCACCACATCTAAGGACTGGTAAGCAACAATATATTACATTTTTGTTCTTGGACTTAGTTATTCTTCTTTCCTCCTGGAGGCCATGTAACATTAGAGATTTTTGGCAGAGAGAGCAAAAATGTACAGGCAAAATCAGCACTGAAGCTTAAGTGTAGCCAAGACAAAAACATTAGCACAAGGGATATAGCTTACAGTCAGTAGGATGTGCTGATGCCGCTATTCATGCAACCCCCCCACCTCCTTCCCCGCCACCATAATCTTCTGGTTCAGTGGTGATTAATAGAACTAAGGGGCTGTCACAGGCTTTCATCAAGAGAGTCCAACTATGCCTGCCCTTTCCTCCTACCTGCTCCATTCACAGAAGCCATTACTACAGCTTTATGAATGAAACATGATTTATTAATGGAGGGGGCAGAAGAAACCATTAAAGTGGATCGACAAACCAGTTGCACACTGGGTTTCCTGCAGCAATAAGAGAGAAGTGTTGGAAATCCTCAATGTAGTGATTAGTGTAGATCAGGTATGTTTTAGAATGACAAGCACCTAAAAAAATACATAGCAATGGTATAGTATACATATAGGCAGCTGAATTACTAAATAATTACTTTGTCCTATAGCTAGCGCTTTCATTTCCATATGCTTGGAAGGTAAATCACATTTAAAAACTCTGATGCACAGACCACAGCTAGCAGTTTAGCAGTTTCCATTTTAAGTGATTTAAAAGGTTTATGTCCAAGGGTGCCATCACCCTTGGACATAAACCTTTTAAATATCCTAAAAATGGAAACTGCTAAAATTTTGATTTATACTGTAAGCTGACTGGGCTCCTTCAGCCATTTGAAGTTCTTTCCCTTTTATTTAGCTAACATTATGATATTCTGTATATAGAAACCTGATCTATTTCTGTCCAGTGCATTTGTAATGAATCTTCTATGTGGTAAATTATTCTGTACATAATTATTGTGTCATAAACCACATACTTAATAATAAGATAACAGTTAAACCATTTTCTGAATCAGATATAATACTCTCCTCTTGTCATAGAACAAAAACAAATGTTGAAGGCATCCAATAAAAGGGGGAAAATGCTAGTGTCATCTTCCCAGGACCCCGGCTTCCTGTCTTTGCCTCTTGCTCAATTGCTATTCCATATTGAAAAAAAAAACCATCTTATCAAGTAGGGAGACTTTGCCAAATGTATCAAGCTTCTGCATTTCCAGTCCTAGTTCTCCCAGTTACTTCTCACTCTTGAAATTATCCATTTTCTGTTCACTTTGCATAAGCAAAGCATTAAAAATATGTAACCTCGGGTCATATTCCAACATGGACTTAATTAGCCAAGTATAATAATAGCGTCCAGTCATAACTTTCCCATAAGAAAACGTCTGGGATTCAGGGGACGAGTGACTGTACATTTGGCATCTGACAGATACCGAATTGTTTGGTTCATCTTAAAAAAATCTTAAAGTCTAGAAGTTATGTGTGTAATAAGAGAGAAAACATAATACATAACAAGCCAACAGCACTAAGGGTGAATTTCAGTTTTACCATGCTTTTTAAATGAAACAAAGGGGTTGATTTTCTAAAGGCAAACCGTTTTTGCACTCTGCAGATGCAGTTGGTTCAGGACTTAGTAAATGAGGTGAAGCTTCACTTTGCAAAGAATACTCAATCACAGGCAAGGAAAATAAAAAAAACAGCATTTTTGCTTGCACAGGGTTGGGTGATGGAAGTCAGTAGAGCATCCCCTCATTTATTAAGTTCTGGAGCAACTGCACTTGCAAAGTGTGCAGTCTATTTGCCTTTGGTAAATCAACCCCAAAGTGCCAAAACTAACAAGTTGTAATAGATATGGTATTAATTAACTGAGTTTACAACAAGATATAAAATTAATTATACCTCTGAGATCCATTTGTACTGTTAACTGCTTCTCTGGAACTAAGCCTGGTTGCTGCTGTCCAGATCTGCCCCATGTGACCTCTCCCTTCCAGCTTCTAAAGCTTTAAAAGTCACACTAGTCATCGTATTTATTAAACAGTAGTCTTTCAATTGTGAAGAGGTCCAGATAGAGGATTATATAATGGCAGTATTTGTAAAGTAGAAAAATCTTTAAAAATGGATAGATCTTAGCTGGAGGAAGAAAATAGCAGCACAGATTAAATCTTCTAGGATAAGTGCACCTTGTTTGCACGCTCTTTATATACACGCGGTGTCCAAACTCATCTATGAATGCTCATATTTTAGAAAGCAAGTTATGTCTTTGGTAAATTAAATGCAAACCCCAACTGAAAGACTTGTTTCCTAAAGCACTGTGCATCATAACCAGTTTTAAAACAAAATACCTGGTTTTATAATTCTTTATTTTTTTTTATCAGTTGTTGCATCTCGGTGATGCTGATCTCTTGTTAAATATATTTATTGAGTTTTCACAGAAGAAGAAATAAAATGATACAATACATGGATACATATGAATCATCAGAAGATCTTTGCAGTATGATAAAAAAGATAAATAAATAAGTTAATAAAATAAAGTAATTTTAGAGATATCTTACAACCATATTTACTATACACTAGTTGGGATTCTAGATGTAAGATTAGAGAAATAAATCAAGTTATTAGACTAAGTATCCATCAGGGGCGGATCCAGAGCCTAGTCTCGGGAGGGGCACTGCCAGAAAATACGTTTTTTTGGGGGTAAATTTAACGGGGAAATGGCTGGTGTTAGCGCTTCAATCATCACGGCACCATGGTTGTTATGGTGTCAGGATGATTGAAGCGCATTATTACTATTATTACATGGTTATAAAAAATGAAATGGTTCAACTTACCATAGAATCAGTGGGAGCCCCGAGCGTGTCACTTGCCACTGTTATCTGCCACATGTTGGGGATTGTCACTTGACACGTCACCTGTCACTAGATGCGGATTGTCACTTGCCACGTCCCATGCCACACGTTGCGGCTTGTCACTTGCCACGTCCCATGCCACACATTGCGGATTGTCACTTGCCACACGTTGCAGATTGTCACATGCCACGTCCCATGCCACACGTTGCGGATTGTCACTTGCCACGTCCCATGCCACACGTTGCAGATTGTCACTTGCCACGTCCCATGCCACACGTTGCAGATTGTCACTTGCCACGTCCCATGCCACACGTTGCAGATTGTCACTTGCCACGTCCCATGCCACACGTTGCAGATTGTCACTTGCCACGTCCCATGCCACACGTTGCAGATTGTCACTTGCCACGTCCCATGCCACAGGTTGCGGATTGTCACTTGCCACGTCCCATGCCACACGTTGCGGATTGTCACTTGCCACGTCCCATGCCACACGTTGCAGATTGTCACTTGCCATGTCCCATGCCACACGTTGCAGATTGTCACTTGCCACGTCCCATGCCACACGTTGCGGATTGTCACTTGCCACGTCCCATGCCACACGTTGCAGATTGTCACTTGCCACGTCCCATGCCACAGGTTGCGGATTGTCACTTGCCACACGTTGCAGATTGTCACTTGCCACGTCCCATGCCACACGTTGCAGATTGTCACTTGCCACGTCCCATGCCACAGGTTGCGGATTGTCACTTGCCTGTTATAATTGTCTGCTGTGTCCCAGTCAGAGTCAGGCTTATTTAACTGGTGACCCCCTGTCATCAGTGCTGGGCTGGGAGGAATGGGCTGGCTGCTGCCACTGGGAGAGCGATGGGAGCAGAGCGAACACAGGGCTCATCCTGAGCGGATGTGTCAGCGCTCCATCCCGCCCCAGGGGGGGCAGCAGAGAGATGATGTAATCTCTCTGCTGCCGCGGCTGCCTGTACTTTCAACAGTGTGGGCGGAACTGCAGGGATGCAGGGCGGCGCTGGGCGGTGAGAGATGATGTTATCTCTCTGCTCCCCCACCCGCAGGCTCCCTGATTGGCCAGCAGCCGCTCACACTGTCACTGAGCCGCCCGCACACCGCTGTTTACGTAGCCGCCCGTGCTCTCAGCTGTGGAGCCGCCCGCCGGCTCCCTGATTGGCCAGCACTGCAGCCGCTCACAAACTAACTGTCACTGAGCCGCACACAGCTGTTCACTTAACGGAGCCGCCCATGCTCTCAGCTGTGGAGCCGCCCGCCGGCTCTCTCACCCACAGCGATGCCTGCCCTGCCCACCCACTCACCCACAATCTCGGAGGGGGCAATTGCCCTGTTGCCCCCCCCCTGGATCCGCCCCTGGTATCCATAGGAATATTTTAGGAAATAATAAAAGAAAAGGAGAGGGAGGAGAGATAAAGATGGAAAGAAGGAAAGAAGAGAAAAAAAAAAAAAAAAGAGAGAGTTTAATGCTGATCTCTTATGCCCTGTACACACAGGCGGACTTTTTGGCAACAAAGGTCCGACAGTCTTTCCGACGGACTTTTGACGGACTTTTGAAGGACTTCCGACGGACTTTCGAATGAACGGATTTGCCTACACACGATCACACCAAAGTCTGATGGATTCGTAAGTGATGATGTATGACCGGACTAAAATAAGGAAGTTCATAGCCAGTAGCCAATAGTTGCCCTAGCGTCGGTTTTCATCTGTCGGACTAGCATACAGGCGAGTGGATTTTTCAATAGGAACTGGGTCCGGCGGGGTTCTGACGTAAAGATTTGAAACATGTTCCAAATCTAAAGTCTGTTAGCTTTTCGACAGAAACAGTCCGCTGAAGGTCCAATGAAGCCCACACACGGTCGGATTGCCTGCCGGATTCGGTCCGTCTGACCAGTCCGGTTGCAAAGTCTGCTCGTGTTTACAGGGCATTACAGTCTCTTTACAACCACTTCATGTTAAATGCATGGTGTTGTCACCCTACTGGGAAATGGCTGAACATGTACCTATATAGCATGATCATTAGGCATTCATTTTCAAACCCAAGAAATTAGACAAATTGATCTTTGCAACCCCACTGCAAGGGTTAACTGTTCATATGTCTAGGGGAAGCTGAAGAGGGTTAATTACTAATCTCACTCCTTTTCTGCCTGGGCTGTAGGTGGTTCTGGGTGCCATCACAATGAAGGGCTTTTATACCTGCATGGTTTTGTGGAGGATGCAGGAGTGTGACCATGGTAGGGTGTGTCTTAAAGAGGAGGCTTCACGGGACTGGTCATAACAATGAAGGGACCCTACTGGAGCACAGAATAAAGTAACTATTATTTCTTATTTCTGCACTTTAAAACTGAACAAGCAGTTAACCTTTGCCATGTGTAGTCGGGGAAAAGGGTGCTCACTGCAAGGGAAGATTTTGTCTCATTCCTGGAGTTGGGCTTTAATGAAAGCTGCAGATATAAAAATATTGAAAATTGCATTTTCGTAATTTAAATTGACATCTTAAAGCTAAACTCGAGGAATTCAGACACTTTCCAAACTGTGCCAGATTACTATGGGTTAAGTCCAACAAGGTGCATGCCACCTCATGAACCTATCTCTTTAAGTTATCGTTTGCATTTTTATTAAGTGTAGGGAGAATAGCTATTTGTACACTTCCAGCGCTCTGACACTGGACTATCTGGGCTTAGCACCAACAGCTGCAAAGTCGCATGCAATGATTCTGCCCATCCCTCCCCTCCACTCCTCTTGCCCAATCACAGAGCACTTTGAATTATGTAAACCCATTTATGAAATACAAAGTCTTCTGTGAATGGGCAGCAGAGGGGAGGGGCAGGCAGAGCTGCTGTTGTGCGATAATGCAGCGTCTCTCCTGTCTGAGCACCAGGACCATAACAATAACTGTACTATCAGTGGTCAGTAAAATTGTCAGCTTTAAATAACAGAGATAAGTCCACAAGGTGGCATGTACCCCATTGCACTTAACCCATAGTAAGCCAGTACACTTTAGAAAGTGGCTGAGTTCAGTTTTAAAGTTTTTATGGGATTATAGTTATTGGGTTTACCTATACTTTATTTAAGGTTCCATTAAATGAATCAGAAATTATAGTACTTAAAGTGTTTGTTACCCTAAAAAAAAAAAAATATATATAGATCTTGTTCCATTAAAGCATGTTATGCAGCTCAGTGCTTGTGCTGTTTAATTTGAACCCCTGTATTACCTGAAATACCTGGTTGATCCTGCTTGGTTTTGCCCTCCCCTTTGTAAACTGACCACTGTATATCATGGCTGCTGAGCCCTGACACCATGGTCAGTTTACGTGCCTCTGTCATCCGCAGCTCTCCTGTGCTCCTCTATTCCCACCCTCCCTGCCTGTTAGCTCCTGACAGTGCCACTACTGCAGCTATAAAACTATCATACTGTCATGTCATCCCCTCTGTGTCTCCCGGTGCTCACGTGACTCCTTGGCTCTCTCCTCCCGGCTGATGTCAGCGGGAGTTCTTGGCCCCTGCCCGCTGGAGCTGTCAGCCCAGGAAAGGAGAGAGCCGAGAAGTCACGTGAGCGCCGGGAGACACTCTTAAAGAAGGTAGAAATCCACATCTTTTTTATAAAACACATAATGTGCCGCACATGTCTTTATTTAACAGAGGTGATGGCATGATAGTACGATAGTGGCTTTACAACCACTTTAAATATATTGATAATGTCATAACATTTTTTAAAATTCCATTTTAATGTTCTATTCATCAAACTTCACATTCAACATTTTAACCCTCACTTTCTCTTTCTCAGAGGTGCAGCTGGCTTGTAGGGAATTTTTCTCTGACCTCATTATGACAGAAAAAAAAAGAGAGAGCTGCCAGTAGGTATAAAGTGCAGTCAGCTAGAAATGCACTTACCTACAGCCTTTCTCTTTCCTCTCCTGCAATTGGCCAGTTATGAACACATCTGGTCTAACATATTTCTATTGGCCAGCATGACAGCCCATCACAATGATGCCAATAGAAGAGCGGGAAAGCAGTAACACTTCCAGGTAATTCACTATTCATCTGCAGCAGAGGATAAAAATGGTGCTGCAGGTATTAGTATTATTACTATAATACAGGATTTATATAGCATCAACAGTTTACGCAGTGCTTTACAATATAAAAAGGAGACAATACAGTTACAATACAATAAAAGACAAGAGGATTAAGAGGGCCCTGCTCAAAAGTGCTTATAATCTAATAAGGTATGTGCAGACTCTTCTGGTTTGGCTCCCATGCACAACTGGAAACGAAACTGACCTTCATTTCTGCAACTTTTAATCACTTCAAAACAAGGACCTATCTTTTGTTGCATGTTTAGAAAAATCACATGTTTTTACAGTAAGCTGCAGGATAAAAAGGAGACATCTGACTATAAGCAACATGGCTACATTTCAGGGTTGACAATAATTGAAACACTATAAACTATATGTCAACTAAACTTTTCTCTCAATTTAGACAATACAAATGAGTGCATACCCATGTTTAGCACAGCCCACACTTCCTCCTGGCTCTCTCTTCTCTGCTGCTATTACTACTCCTGTAGAGGGATGTGGTGGGAACAAAATATCTAAGCCACTCTCAGAATAACAGAATATATTTTATATATATATATTGTTCTGAAAAAGTATTTGCCCCTTCCTGATTTTTTATTTTTTTTGCATATTTCTCACTTAAATGATTCAGATTATCAAACAAATTTTAATATTGCACAAAGATAACCCGAGTAAATCCAGGATGCATTTTTTAAATTATTATTTCATTTATTAAGGGAAAAAAAGCTGTTTAAACCTGCCTGGCCCTATGATTAACCAACATTTTTTTGGAAAGCTGAGTTAAATTTTACTTGCCACACCCAGGCCCGATTACTGCCAGACCTGATGAATCAAGAAATACCATCAATAGAAGCTGTCTGACAAAGTGAAGCACGCTAACAGATCACAAAAAGCCACACATCATGCCACAATCTAAAAAAAACTCAAGAACAGATTTGAAACAAACATATATCGGTCTAGGAAAGGTTTCAAAGCCATTTCCAAGTCTTTGGAACTCCAGTGAACCATGGGGAGAGCCAATATCCACAAATGGAGATAACTTGGAACAGTGGTGAACCTTCCCAGAAGTGGCTGGCCTACAAAAATTACTCCAAGAGCATGACGACGACTCATCCAGGAAGTCATAAAAGAACCCAGAACAACATCTAAAGAACTGCAGGCCTCATTTGCCTCAGGTAAGATCAGTGTTCATGATTCAACAATAAGAAAGAGACTGGGCAAAAATGGCATCCATGGGAGAGTTCCAAGGCCAAAGCCACTGCTGACCAAAAAGTACGCAAAGGCTCATCTCACATTTACCCAATTGAGATGCTTTATCATGACCTTACACAGGCCGTTCATGCTGGAAAACCCTCCAATGTGGCTTAATTAAAACAATTCTGCAAAGAAGAGTGGACCAAAATTGCTCCACAGCAATGTGAAAGACTCATTGCCAGTTATCGCAAACGCTTGATTGCAGTTGTTGCCACCAAGGGTGGCACAACCAGTTATTAGGTTTAGGGGACAATTACTTTTTCGCATAAAGCCGGGCAGGTTTGGACAGCTTTTTTGCCTTAATAAATGAAACCAAATTTAAAAACTGTATTTTGTATTTACTTGAGTTATCTGTACTAATAAAATTTGTTTGATGATTTTGAGTCATTTAAGTGTGAAAAATATGCAAAAAAATTAAAAATCAGAAAGGGGGCAAATACTTTTTCACAGCATTGTATACACACACACACACACATTTATCAAACAAATCAAAAGGACACGTTTTAATCAGAGTATAGCATCAAGTCAATTAAACTGATCCTGGGATATTGGTCTGGTCAGTTAAGTAGCAGGGGGGGTTGTTAATCAGTTTCAGCTGCTTTGGTGTTAATGACATTAAAAACAGGTGCACGAGATGGGCAACAGTGAGACAACCTCCAAAACAGGAATGATTTTAC